>NC_056002.1:54611135-55811135 GCF_018446385.1 Zingiber officinale
CGCTCTATGCTTCTTATGGTGTCTTGTCCCACACACTCCTTGTTGTTGATCAGTTGGATAAGTCACTACAACAAATATGACTTTTCATAGTGCATCATCAATGGCATGTAGTTAAAGTGCAACGTTAATAATAGTTTTTACGGTGTACCTAATTATGTGCGCTGTGGATAATATAATATTTATACAAATGACAGCGTGCATAAAATGTACGCTGCCAATAAACTTTTCTACAGCATACAGAGTACGCTATTAAAACTTAATATTAATGATATGCGGAGTGCGCTGTTAATATTATTATACTTATATTATTAATGACATATAAAAAATACACACTACGAATAATTACTATTAAAATATTAACAGCATGCGCTTGCATGTTGTTAATAATCTTTAAAAATTTATAATGCTTTTAATCCCCTAAGTCCTTTACAAAACCTTATAAAACCTTGCATGTTATTAACAGCATGCGCTGTTTTTAATCCCCTAAGTCCTTTACAAAACCTTGCATGTTATTCCAGGTTCCTTGTACACACATCTTCATCGCATTGCCTCCAGCCTCTGCTATTCCATCTTTCCTTTACCCTTATCTGCAGTATAAGGAAAATGCAACTATAAGCTTGGGAACTTAGTAAGAAACCATCTAACTCATAAAAATATGCATTAAACGAAATCATGATTTCTTTTAAAACATGCTGTGCTAATAAATATAATGAGAATCATACTAAAATACTGAACATGATAGTCAACTTCGAAACATGGCTATTTGTGTATCAACAAGAACTGAACTGATACATGAGCTAAGCTAATTATCATCACAATAAGACTAAACTGAAACTAAGCTGTATTCACATATTTGTTTCGTGAGGTCTGAAAACTATTTTTATAAATAGATGAAAATACTAATCATGCTGCTGATGGGCCCGACATCTGTACTTGCTGTGCGCGCATCCCTAACTAGGCCCGAGGTAGCAAGTCCTGAAACTAGTAGGGTTACTAGGTTATCTAAACCTAGGGACGACTATGGGAGCCCAACCTAAGGACAACTGAGGTCCAGTACAGTGCCACTAATAAAGTAAAATACTATTTATACTGATTTTTCATATCTTGCTTTTTATCTAGGTTATCTGAACCTAGAGCTAGGTTATCTAAACCTAGAGGTGACTATGGGAGCCCATCCATTGGACCGTAGTCCCATATAAACTAAAGCAAGGCTATGTATGCTATTTAAAAATGCATCTAGGGCATTTATCTGAGCTGTTAAAATGCCTACTGTAGCGTTTAACTAAACTAGTCATTTTGTCGAGCACCTGGTGTGCTCTAATTCTGCATATGGCTAAACTGAGAACGTAAATGTGAACTAAGGTATGGAAAACCCACAATTAACTACTTATACTGCAGGTGAGGGGTTACTTACATCCTGCGCTAATTTTCTTACGAATCTGATCGCTAGTTTTCTGGAGAAGAAGCTCTTCTCGACGATCCTCTTACTTCTATACTTTCCTCTCGCCGAAGGGAGCGTTCTTGTGCCGGAGTCGTCGCCGGAATGTGCTCCTATGGCCCTAGGGATGAAACCCTAGGTGTTCTTGGACTTGGGCGCCGAGAGGATGAGGAGGAGAAGGAGGTTCGGCGGTGAGGGTTTTTGTGTGAGGAGAAATTGTCGTTAAAAATAACATCTCCCACTTAAATTCCCTATTTATAATAAGTGATAATTACACCCTGACTAAACCTTAAATATATTTGTTCTCCTCTTCTTTCAGCACACCCCTGCTGGGGCCCCTTGGTTACTAGAGTTATCTATAAGTCGTAGAGTCTAATAGGTCTCGGGTTCGATTCCCGCTTAGGCCGTTTTGCGTCCTTATCTATTTTTGCTACTTCTGCTACTCCAAAAATTCCATAAAAATATTCTAAAATTCCAGAAAAATTATAGAATATTTCTAAAATTAATTCGAGAATTTACGGGCATTACAATCCCCCATACCTTATAAAAAGTTAGTCCTCGAACTTAGAATAACTCTGGGTACTTCTGTCTCATACTAGCTTCTGTCTCCCAAGTTGCCTCTTCTGTTGTGTGATTTTGCCAAATGACTTTTACTAATGATACTTCCTTGTTCCACAATTTCTTAACTGCTCGGTCTATTATCTGAATAGGCCGACTGCCATAGCTGAGGTCTTCGCGGACTTGTACCGACTGGGGTTCAATCACCTGGGTGGCATCTGGGATATGCTTCTTCAGCATAGAGACATGGAATACATTATGAATAGCTGACATCTCCTGGGGTAGCTCTAACTCATATGCTACCTTGCCAACTCTTCTAGTGATAAGGTATGGTCCCACATATCTGGGACTTAATTTGCCATTCTTCCCAAAACGCATTACTCCCTTCATGGGAGCTACTCTGAGGAACACTGCATCCCCAACTGAAAACTCTAAGGGTCGGCGCAGTGTATCAGCATAGCTTTTCTGGTGACTCTGAGCTGTCTCTATCCTCTGGCGGATCTGCTGTATAGCTGCTGTGGTATCTGCCACTAGATCTGTCTGAAGTTCTAGCTCTTTCTGTTCACCACTCTCATACCAGTAGATTGGAGATCTACACCTCCGCCCATAGAGAGCCTCGTAGGGTGCCATGCCAATAGTGGCCTGATAGCTATTGTTGTATGCAAATTCTGCTAAACCCAGATATTTGCACCAACTCCCCTTGAAATCTAGGGCGCACGCTCGGAGCATATCCTCGAGTACCTGATTTACTCACTACGTTTGACCATCTGTCTAAGGATGGAAGGCTGTGCTAAACTTTAACTTGGTGCCCAATGCTGACTGTACACACTCCCAGAAGTGTGATGTGAATCTACTGTCTTTGTCTGAAATGATGGTCCGTGGAACTCCATGCAGTCTGATAATCTCCTTGAGATATAACTGAGCCAGCTGCTCCATAGAATAGGATATCCTGATAGCTAAGAAGTGGGCTGACTTAGTCAATCTGTCGACAATCACCCAGATAGCATCAAAACCATTCGTGGTTCTGGGTAGTCCCATTATGAAATCCATGAAAATATCCTCCCACTTCCATTCTAGAATATGAATAGGCTGTAGAACTCCTCCTGGTCTCTGGTGTTCTGCTTTGACCCTCTGGCAAGTCAGACAGGTACTAACATACCTGGCGATGTCTCTTTTCATCCCAGGCCACCAAAAACATTTCTTTAGGTCTTGGTACATTTTGGTGGAGCCAGGATGCATCGCATAAGGAGTCCTATGAGCCTCGTCTAAGATCTTCCTTCGTAGTTCCTCCTGATCTGGAACACATAATCTATCACCAAAATACACTACCCCTCTATCGGACACTCTGAACTCTCCACTTTCTGATTCTGCTAACCCTTGCTTGATTTTCTGAATTTCAGGGTCCTGATCTTGAGCTGTCTGGATGTCACCAAGAAGGGTAGATGCTAATGTCATAGTAGAGAGTTTCCCAACTATAAGTTCAAGACCGAAATTTGCAATCTCCTTTTGTAGGGGCGGTGGCATGGCTGATAGGGATAATAAGGTAGCACTGGACTTCCTGCTAAGTGCGTCTGCCACCTTATTGGCCTTTCCTGGATGGTAGAGGATGTCTATGTCATAGTCTTTGACCAGCTCGAGCCATTTGCGCTGTCGCATATTTAGATCCTTCTGAGTGAAGAAATATTTCAGACTCTGATGATCTGTATACACTCTGCACTGAGCTCCATACAAATAGTGTCTCTAAATTTTGAGGGCGAACACAACTGCTGCAAGCTCAAGGTCATGAGTAGGGTAGTTCCTCTCATAGTCCTTGAGTTGTCTAGAGGCACAGGCGATCACCTTACCTTCTTGCATCAGTACTGCTCCTAATCCCAATTTAGAAGCGTCACTGTAAATATCAAAGCTGGCTGTGTTTTTTGGCAGAGTCAGTATGGGTGCACTGGTCAGCCTTCTTTTTAGTTCCATGAAACTGTTCTCACAATCCTCTGTCCACTGAAATTTTCTATTTTTCCTTGTGAGAGCTGTCAGTGGGGAGGCTATCCTGGAGAAATCCTCTACAAATTTTCTGTAATAGCCTGCTAATCCCAGAAAGCTTCTGATTTCACTAGCGTTTCTAGGCCTTTTCCAGTTGCTCACAGCTTCTATCTTACTGGGGTCTACCATGATACCATCCTTGGAGATGATGTGACCCAGAAAGGATACTTGATCGAGCCAGAATTCACATTTCGTGAACTTGGCGTATAGCTGGTTCTGCTGGAGGGTATGCAGTACTATCTTCAGGTGCTCTGCATGTTCTTCCTGAGTTTTGGAATAAATAAGAATATCGTCGATGAACACGATGACAAACTTATCTAAGTATTCTCTGAATACTCTATTCATAAGATCTATGAAGGTAGCTGGAGCATTTGTCACGCCAAAGGGCATGACTACGAACTCATAATGTCCGTATCTGGTCCTGAAAGCGGTCTTGGGTATATCGCCTTCTTTAACTTTCACCTGGTGATATCCCGATCTGAGGTCTATTTTAGAGAACACTGCTGCTCCCTTTAACTGATCGAACAGGTCATCTATCCTGGGAAGAGGATACCTGTTCTTAATCGTGACCTGGTTTAGTGCTCTGTAGTCTATACACAGGCGCATGCTCCCGTCCTTCTTCTTCACGAACAATGCAGGTGCTCCCCATGGTGAGTGACTAGAGCGTATGAAGCCCTTGTCAAGCAGCTCCTGTAGTTGCTCCTGAAGTTCCTTCAGTTGTGCTGGAGCCATGCGGTAGGGTGCTTTGGAGATGGGATTTGTACCGGGGATGAGTTCTATCTCAAATTCAATCTCCTTGTCTGGTGCTAGGCCTGGTAACTCCTCAGGGAAAACTGCTGGGTAGTCACATACAACTCATACCTCTTCCAGCTTTTGGTCCTTGTCCTGACTGGTATTGACTACATGTGCTAAGAACTCCGTACATCCTGAATCCAATAGTTTCTGTGTTTTCAAAGCTGAGAGAAACTTCTTAGCCTTTCTCTTTGGTTCTCCGATGTACCCAAACTGTACTCCTGCTTCAGGTTGGAAGACAACTCTCTGTTTACGGCACTCTATAGAGGCACCGTACTTGATCAGAAAGTTCATTCCCAAGATAACATCGTAGTCAGTCATATCTAGCACTATCAGATCACCAAAAAGCTCTCTGTCTACTATAATGACTGGCACTGCTCGAAGCTAGTGCGTGAATGCCATGATTTCTCTTGAAGGTAGGGTTGTCAGAAATTGACCACTGAGTACATCTGGAGGTATTGCTAATTTTCTTGCAAATGCCCTGGATATATAAGAATGGGTTACCCCAATATCGAATAAGACAGTTGCACTTCACTGTAAAATAATAATATGACCTGTAACAACTGTCGAGGCATTCACCATGCCCTCTCTGGTGAGTGAGTAGATCCTCACGTTCGTCGTGGCTGAGGGGGCTTCTAGTCTGCCCTAACTGATGTGTGGACCATCTATAGCAGCCTACATCTGATGTAACTGTGCTGGGTTACCTCCGTACTGGATCGACTGTGGTGTAGGAACACTGGTCTTGTTCGGACATTGTTTAGCCATATGTCCTTCCTGGCCACATTCAAAGTATCCTCGTGTGCCCTTGCGACAAACTCCGGGGTGGAATTTCCCACAAGTAGCGCACTTGGGATAACTAGGCTGTTTGCTGGCCGGTCCTCCTTTAGGGTAACTCCCTGGCTTACGTTTATTACTGGAGTTCCCTTTCTAGTTAGAGTTGTAGCCCTGGTGTTTCTGAGTACCTGAGCCTCCTTGGCCTTTAGACTCTGAGAAGGTTTGCTTTTGCTGTTTGATGCTATTCTGGTAATGGTCGGTGGTCAGAGCACTGCTTACTAGTTCTTTTGTAGTTTGCGGCCTATGGACGCCGCTGGCCACATTCATTGCTATTTCCGGCTTTAACATCTTGAGCATCAACCGGACTCGTTCTCTTTCAGTGCTGACTAATTCAGGGCATAGACGAGCCAATCTGTTGAATTTCTTCACGGCCTCCTCAACTGAAAGATTGCCCTGACGAAATTCAGTGAACTCGTCGTAGTGGCGGTTTGTGACCCGCATGTGAAAGAACTCCTCAAAGAATTCTCTCTCAAAGTCAGCCCATGTCATTTGGTTCACTGGGCGCTTCGCTTTAATTCGCTCCCACCACATACGTGCGTCCCCTGTCAGGCAGAAAGAGGCGCACTTCACTTTCTCATGTTCTGGCCAGTCCAGAAGCTCCATCGTACTCTCCAGTGTTTTGAACTAGGCTTGGGCATCCCATGGTTCACTGGTGCCTGAGAAATTCTCTGGCTTGATTTTCTGCCACTGAATCAGACAGGCTTCTCTCCTTGCCCCTGCTGCTGGGGCTACTGGTGCTGCAGGTTGGACTAGTGGAACCTCTATCACTACTGGGGTTGTTAAATTCGGTTCTGGAGTGACAGTGGGAGTGTTTTGCTGATTAGCCCTTAGGGTGGCTATCTCCTGTTGCTGTTCAGCTAGTTGTTTCTGTAACTGAGCCACTATTGCTGTAAGGTCTGGAGGAGGCACTGAGCTGCCTGCCTCATGCTGGGGCTCAGTAGCAGGTGTCTTTCTAGCTGGGCGTCCTCGTACTATTTTCTAGAGAAATAGAGGACATACATAACTAATACAATCATAGGTACATAACTACTATTATCATGTTAGATGTTATCATATATAAACAAGCTCTAGTCATCTCTAAACATGAAAGCAAACAAAACATAAACAAAGTGAGAGGTATTCTTACTTGGAAGTTGCAGGTTCAATGCTGATGTGTGTGTGTGAGGAAGTATGGAACTTGCTCTGATACCACTCTATAACGCCCCACCTCCTACTGACTAAACTGTGAGGCCGGGGGTTACAATCACTGTGTTAGACTAAACTATAAGGTGCGGAAAAAAACTAAACTAATTAAAACTTCTACTATTTGTTATAAAATCTGAAACTCATATTCGGAGTACACTTCTGGAGTCATACATAAGCTAAGAAGGGAGACTAACTTTCTACTTGATCAAAAAACTGGACTTAGACATTTTTAGTTGAACTCAGACACTCCAATCGATCGGCTGATCGATTGGGGTTGTCTGATCGATCCGCTGATCGATTCAACAGGCTAAGTGCACGGGGTTAATTCTGGATCGATCGGCTGATCGATCCAGCCTGGCCAATCGATCCGATGATCAATTCAGAGGCTCTCTGTTCGCGAAAATTAAATTCCCGATCGATCGGCTGATCGACCCATGGCCGATCAATCTGCTAATCGATCCAACAGCTCTCTGTACGCGGGAGTCGCGTCTCAATCAATCGGCTGATCGATCAAGGATTCCTCAATCGATCAGCTAATCGATTCAACAGCATTCTGTGTACGGGGAGTTTCTCCCAATCGATCGACTGATCGATTGAGGATTCCTCAATCGATCGACTGATCGATTGGGGTTCTGATTTTAGCAGAAACCCACCCGAACTCATTCAAAATCTTCAGAAATCACTAAACTATGAACTAATACTACTAGACATGACTCTATACATATTTTACCACCTATCAGCAAGACAACTAACAATCCATGCATGGCATAATTCATAGAATCATAATTCTTGATACTTAACATCCTAAGAGTGAAGAAAGTATCTAAAAATAGAAATACAAAGTCTTTAAATGAGCTACTCCCCAAGAGTCTTTATTCCAGGTTCCTTGCACATACATCTTCATCGCATTGCCTCCAGCCTCCGCTATTCCATCTTTCCTTTACCCTTATCTGCAGTATAAGGAAAATGCAAATATAAGCTTGGGAGCTTAGTAAGAAACCATCTAACTCACAAAAACATGCATTAAACGAAATCATGCTTTCTTTTAAAACATACTGTGCTAATAAATATGATGAGAATCATACTAAAATACTGAACATGATAGTCAACTTCGAAACATGGCTATTTGTGTATCAACAAGAACTGAACTAATACATGAGCTAATCTAATTATCATCACAATAAGACTAAAGTGAAACTAAGCTGTATTCACATATTTGTTTCGTGAGGTCTGAAAACTATTGTTATAAATAGATGAAAATACTAATCATGCTGCTGATGGGCCCGACATCTGTACTTGCTTTGCGCGCATCCCTAACTAGGCCCGAGGTAGCAAGTCCCGAAACTAGTAGGGTTATTAGGTTATCTGAACCTAGGGACGACTATAGGAGCCCAACCCAAGGACAACTGAGGTCCAGTACAGTGCCACTAATAAAGTAAAATACTGTTTATACTGATTTATCATATCTTACTTTTTATCTAGGTTATTTAAACCTAGAGCTAGGTTATCTAAACCTAGAGGCGACTATGGGAGCCCACCCATTGGACCGTAGTCCCATATAAACTGAAGCAAGGCTATGCATGCTATTTAAAAATGCATCTAGGGCATTTATCTGAGCTGTTAAAATGCCTACTGTAGCGTTTAAATAAACTAGTCATTTTGTCGAGCACCTGGTGTGCTCTAATTGTAAATACCGGAGAAATAGGGAATATTAATAAGGGATTTTTCCGAAATTTTTGGAAATTTTTCGGAAATTTTTCGGAGCTCGTATGGATAAGTTCACGGGGATAAAAACGGGGTCCGGGAAAAGCCTGTTTAGGCTACCCTGTTTTAATGAGGAAAAGATTTATTTTATTTTCATTTTTCTTTTCTGTTTTTTCATTTTCTCTTATTCTTTCCCCGCGAGCCCTAATTTCCTCCCCCTGATCCCGAGCGGTTTCCCCTCTTCTTTATCCTCGCTGAATCTGTCTCCTTCCTCGCGACGCCCATCTCCACTGCCACAGCCGACACCGCCCAGAGAAGTGCTGACGGTCACCTCCTCTCTGTGCCGAGCCCTAGTGCTGACCGCACACCACCGACCACCTGTCCTCAGCAAAGGAGCGCCGACCACCAGGTCCGTCACCAGTCGTGGCTGTGCCCTAGGCTTCTCTTCTAGTGCCGCCACCACAGCGACACCGTCTCGGTGCCCTAGCCGCCGGCGACGCACGGAGCCAGCGCCGTCGTCCGCCTACTTTTCCTCGGCCGAGACTTTCTTCTCTTGTGCCCTAGCGACGGGCCGCACCGCCGTCGCCACTACCGCCGGCGACGCACGGAGCAGCGCCGGTCATCTTCCTCTGTGCTCGTGCCTAGCTAGTCACCGGTGCCCGTCACCCCTTGCTGTGGAGATTTCAGCGCCGCCGCAGTTACCACTGCTTAGTTCTTTGCTGTGGGGCAGAGCCCTTCTGATCTGCCCTAGTTCTGTCGAAGCCCTTCAAGCCGTGTCTGAGACCTCTCTATCGGGTCATCCTTCTTCGTCATCAGATGCCGGCAGGAAGAAAGCTACCGACACAAGTTTAGGGTAAACATTGATTTAATCTTATTTAGTTGAGGAATTTATTGTGGATTTAGGCATTTAACTATGTTAGGTGTCTGATTTTAGAAATGTTGATTTGTTGGGCAGCAACTTGACCTAATGTCACCACCCACCATTTGATTGGATCTGCTGCCATCGTTGAAAAGAGGAAAATTACGTAAGTGCTCAGGTTGGTTTGGGAATTAGGGTTGTGGTTTGATTTTATGTGGCTGATCACAGATCTTGATTCTTGCTTGGACAGTCGGTGGAGTTTCCTGCTTGAGCAGCAACCTTTGTCTCCAACAGAATCTTTGGTCCAGCAACCCTAATGTAAGGGTTTGGAGTGTGGTTGAGTTGGCACGTTCTTGATACATGTTGTTATAGGTACAAATTGTTACATAAATGTAATTTATTATGGGTGATTTTAGGTACGTTTTGATATATGATAACTTATAGTTCATATTTTGAACTTGATATTGGTTAGGTATGATTATTTTGGTTGTGGGTGAATTATACTAGATGGTTAGGTTGATTAGGGTTTACCCTAATTTAGGCTTGAGGATTTTATTTAGCCATTTCTTTGGATTTTAGCTAAATAAAATTTCACATTGATTGATACAGGACTTTGACGCGAGACGAGTATCTCGATGTCGGATTTGGACATTTCTATTGGAGGCGGGTACTTTTGACTTATGTCATTTGATATACATAGTAGTGAATTTAACAAGTTGCATTAATTATGTCCTTTATTTGTTTCGGTTAGTCACTACCCATTATCTGATACATGATTGATTGATTGCTTGATTTACATCCCATGTATACTTTATTTGTTTATACATGCTTATAGGGGGTAGTGATATACCATGCTTCACCATGTTCCGGACCTAGGTTTTTATACCTTTTGTGTACCTTTAATTCGATATGATTCGTTGACCTAGGGTGCACTTTTCTATATATATGGATTAGGTCAGGATGTTTTTTTTTTGTTATTGCCATGCACCATATGCATGATTTCATGCTGTGCGATAGTCCGCTCCATTATTGTTGAGCACATCGCCAGTTACATGGATCTGCACACACCACCACTCCTGGGTTAGTGGTCGATTCAGGCAGAGTGTGTTGCAGCAGGGACTCTGTTAGGCACCGTTGGTCCGCTCATGGGTAGTGTGACACAACGTGTTATCCGGCAGGGATTCCTCCCCGTCATCGTGTACCGGGAGTTGAGAGCATTGCGCTCCCCCATTTATGATTTGGGGTAGGAGGATAGGTGTACTCCGACAGCATCCCGTCCACTCGGTCACTCATCAGGAGTAGTGACGACAGAGTACACGGTTGTCACAGCCCTACCCACTCGGCCTCACTATTATGTGAGATGATCGACTGCGTCAGGGGTGACCAGGACGCATCATTGGCATCATATGCATGATGCATTTATTGCTTGTGTTTGTGTTTGCTGCATTTATATGCTGCATATTGTTTGGATACCTATGTTTGACATGTATACAGGATTTCCTTATCCCTCGGACTGTTTGACCTTATACTCAGGACCTGGTTAGTACAGTATTCTCCTGTTTACTTCAGATGCATTTTTATCTTTCTTATCAGGAGACTGTACACATGATTATTGCTAGGTGTTGTTTCCCTACTTTGTATATCAGTTGTACCTGCTGAGTGTTGGACTCACCCCGCCTCCATTGTTGATATTTTCAGGTTGATGCTGTCAGGAGAGAGTTCCAGTTGCTGGTCCCTGCAGACCTCGAGGATATGATTAGTCTTTTGGTTTTTCTTTCATAGACTATGTTTTGAACTTGTTTTGTTTTTGGATTATTCTACTTATGGACATGGTACGGATTTTATTATGTCGATGGATTTGGATTTGGATTTTATTCTACTACATGCCTGCCTAGACGGCAGAAGAGGTGAGTTTATGGGTTTTGAGCTTTACGAGTGTAGTTGTGTAGGGTGGTTTTCGAGTCAGAGTATTACTGCTTTGTTTGATTATATATAACTGTGTGGATGTTTGTGTGGTTGTGTTATATTTATTGTTATTATTCCAGCCGCATGTGGCTGAGGTATGGAGATATGTAGAAAGTTTCAGATTGTCCGCTGTACAGGGGAGATGCTGCCGAAGTTTTCTCGGACAAGGACTCCTCTAGGGGCGTGACAATTTAGTGGTATCAGAGCCAAGTTATACGATCTTTTGTTTTCATATTTTGGATGTTTGGGATAACCTGATACCAATTTATTTACTTGGAATCAGAGCGCCAAGTTTGGCGATACTTGTTGGATTTTTGTATTTTGGATTTTCGAGATTTATCTGATACCAATTTATTGGTATCAGAGCAGGTTATGGATACATGCTTTTGGTGTTCTGGATTTTTGGATGTCTATTTCGGTTTGTACGGATTTCCGTTATGGTTATGTTTCGGATTTCCGTTTCGAATTTATTTGGATTTCCGGTGATATTCTCGTTCAGAATTTTGAGGTCAAAAGTTGGGGACTGGACAGCGACAAAACATCTCCAGACAGCAAATAGGTATGATGTTTATTTTATGATAGTTATGACATGTTTTAGCACTTTATCTTTAGTACCTGTCTGGTTGCTGTAGCCCATATTACATGTGATGGGTTAGCCACTAATCTTGCTCGACCCTAATAGAGATCAAGGATTATAGTCTCTGGTGATTTTATATATTTTACCACCAGTAGTTTTAGCTTTTGTTACTACTAGTTGGTTAGGAGATGGAGGCACTTACCAGCCTCTACTATTGTTAGCTGGCTAATGGATGATACCTACATATTCCTGTTGACTTAGCCAGTAGAGTTTTTATACTCGTATCTTTTGGATAATAGGGTATCCGATATGATGAAAATTTGGCATTGGAGAGTTATCATGTTTGATCATTGTTGAGAATGATTTGAGGTTGAGGGATATTGGAAGATAAGATATTGTGATTTGTTGATTTCTAATGATTTATGAGAGTAAATGTTATGTAGTTGTTTGATGATCTATTAGTGGATAACTATTTTGATGATCTATTATTTGGGTTGTTGTTGATGGTGACATAGTGAGTGTCATGTATGATATTCACAGGTTTGATGTTTATAGTTGGTGATCAGATTATTAATCGGGTGCTAGAGAGTTTACGGTTGAGTGTGCCCATGAGATTTTAATATATCTGGTTAGTTGTGGTTAATTAACAGGATGATAAAATTGATATTTGCTTCCTCTGATATTGGACTATGTGGATAAAAAATGATTTGATGTTTTGAATGCTAACTTGCTCTCATGTGGAGTAGAGACTGATTCATCTGATATTATGTGGGTTGATATTTTTGAGGATAAAAATGAGAGTGTCTTGATGATCTTGAATTCTGACTTTATCTTTTGGGTCGTACACATTTATGCATATGGTATTATGTGGTTGGATATACCTTAGTTGCTTGTGGAGGATTAAGGTATTTTTGATTAGTTAGTAGATGAATGATTTAGTTTTTGTTGGTTGATCAGTAAAGGATTGCCATACTCTATTTTTAGATGTTCGAACCTTTAGGCTATTTGTGCTTAGTTATGTATTTAGAGCATATTTGAGTACATGTTTTGTACTGACGTGGAAAGGACTGATTTAGCCATATATCATTATCGGCTTGGATTGGTTTAGAGGATCGATGTATCCTAGTCCGTGAAGACTTTGACCGTGGACTGTATATACCTGGTGGGATAACTTGGAGGGTGCTTTTGGATATGTAACCCCGCTGATGTAAGGAAGTGTAGAGCTACTTGCTTAACACATATGGGATACAATCGTTACTAGTGTATACTGGAAGAGTACATTTGGATTTATGATGATAAAATTTTCCTCATTAGATGTAGTCTTGGTAGTGGATGACATTGACTTGCAATGTTATACCATGGTGTGTAAATCTTTCTTGTCCGATACTAGCTCTTTTGAACCTATAGCAGGGTTGTTACTGGATGATTAGGCTGTTTTATTTAGGGTTGCTTTTGATTGATGTATTCATGCTTGATACATATGCATGAATTTTGTTTAGATATACCGTAACCCATGAGTATTGGTAGCATAAGGTTGGTCTCTTTGATTGAGCTGGTATGCTGATTTTGCATGTCTATGTTGGATGTATATTATGATTGTTATGTGTTGTAAGAGTCCTGTGGTAGACTGTCCATTTGCAAGTAGTATATGTATCCATGTTCTGATATTGTTTGAAGGTTCCTTGTGGATTATAGATATGTAGTTTTGTGTATGTATCTGGATGTATTATTGAAGATATCTTGTTGATTAAATTCGAGATGTAGTATAAGTACATTGGTGGTGTTTTGATGGAGGCATTTTGTCGATTTAATCTGAGTTGAGATATGTACATATGTGTTTGGTGTGGTATCTGAGGTAACTTTTTGATTATGTTTGATTTGTGAGTGCACCTGGGTTTAGTATGCTTTATTGGAAGTATATGTTGGTTATACTCTTGGCATAGGTGAAGATATGTCATGTGAGTGTTGTTTGAGGTGTATTGTTGATTTTACCTACATTGATTTTGCACACGTGTTCGGTATGTATTATTGGAGGTATCATACTGATTATACCTGAGTTGTGAGTATGTTTGGTGTATAATAATTGGAGGATTTTGTTGATCATACATATGTTGTGTGAGCATGTGTGCTAGGTGTATACATTGGTAGCAGTATGATGATTCTACTTATACTGAATGCAGAATGTGGAGTGACTGCATTATGTCATTTGTTGAATTAACCCATCAACTAATTTTCCTATCAGTGGATGACCCACTAGGATGAAGATAGAGTTGATGATGAATTTGATTAGTTACTAGGTTGCTATATCCTAGGCTAACCACAGCGAATTGTGGTAGAGAGATCTTGTACAGTCTCTAACTGGATAGTTAGGTGCCTTAGGGGTACTTAGGTATTGTTTTGTGGTGGAGCGTTGCTCCCACATATCACGGATTGCTGGTAGCGGAGCATTGCTCCTATATTTATTGCAGATACATATTTCAGATTATTTGTGGTGGAGTGTTGCTCCCACATATTGAGGATTTCCAGTTGCTCCCACATATGTGGTGTTTCCTGTGATGGAGTGTTGCTCTCACCCTGGAGGATTTATTCTTTGGTGATTTATGTTATTGATGATCAGATTTTTCTATTTATTATCGGAGATCTTATGGATAGGAATGTCTGTGATACGGACATTATGTGTCTTGGTTTTTGCTATATAGGCTTACAGTGCCTTAGATGTTTTCAGGGACTCGATGATCCTGGTATGTCGAGGATGTTTGGATAGGTTTGCATTATCTTTGTGGACGATGTTGTGATCTATTACGGATCCGAGGTGAGTCACGTACACTACCTTTGCATAAATCTAGAGATGATTCGACGAGAACATCTTTATGTGATTATCAGTAGTGCTGGTTTGGATTGTCTTTTGTTATGATGTTTGGGACACACGGTCACCAGTAGGAGTGTACTGTGGTTCCACAGGAGATAGAGGTTGTTACCGTTTGGAGCAGCCGAAATCAGTGTAGGAGATCCGCAGTCTTTTGTGACTCGCAGGATATTACAGACCTTTCGTCGAGGGTTTCTTCCGCATAGCTATGCTACTTTCACGCGTGACCATGAAAGGCATGAAGTTTACTTGGACTGAGGATTGCAAGACCAGCTTCTAGGAGCTGAAGCGGAGACTAGTGTCGGCTTTGATTTTTGGTTTTTTTTTCCTTCGGAAGAGGACGAATTTGTCCTCTACACCGACGCGTCTCTACAGGGTATGGGTGCTGTTCTTATGTAGCACGGTAGAGTATTTTTATATGCTTATCGATAGTTGATGGGGCATAAGAAGAAATACCCAGTTCATGATCTGAAGTTGGCCGCTATTATTTTTGCCCTAAGGATTTGGCGGCATTACCTATATGATATTACATTGAGATTCTCACTGACCATCGGAGTCTCAAATATCTGTTCACTCAGAAGGAACTTAATCTTCGACCAAGGAGATAGATGGAGTTCCTGAAGGATTATGATTGTACCATTAGCTATCACCTGGGAAAAAGCTAATGTGGTTGCCGATGCACTTAGCTAGAAGTCCAGAGGGACTTTAGCTTGCCACCGAGTTGTGGTCACAGACTTGATTCAGGGTTTCTCCGAGTTAGACCTTGAGGAGCAGGGATTTACAGAGCAGGGTATTCTGGTTACCATGGTTGCTCAGTCGTCGATCAGGACGAGGATCCGAGAGGCTCAGGCTGGTGATCAGCATTGTCAGTTCATTGGCAGTCAGATAGCTTCCGGGCAGCAGACCGAGTTCACACGAGACGAGGAGGGTGTTATATACTTTGAGGCGTTGTATGGTAGACCTTGTCGGACACCCGTCCTCTGGGATGAGGTTGGAGAGGCCCAGTTGTTGGGACCTCATAGAGTTCAGCAGGATGCAGAGTTGGTCCGTACTTTCAGACGAAGGATGTCAGAGGCGCAGGATCGCCAGAAGAGTTATGCTGATCGGAGACGCAGACCACTAGAGTTCTCTGTTGGCGACCATGTATTTCTACGAGTTTCACCCACGAAAGGGGAGAAAAGATTTGGCCTCAGAGGTAAGCTAGCTCCGCGGTACATTGGCCCTTTCTAGATCTTGGAGAGGATCAGAGCGGTAGCTTACCGACTGGCACTACCATCGTCCCTGTCAGGCGTCCACGATGTATTTCACGTATCTATGCTAAGGAGATACATACCTGAACTGACGCATGTACTGGCTGATATTTCAGTTCCAGTACAGCCTGACATTACTTATGAGGAGATTCCGGTACGGATTCTCGACCGGAAAGAGCGTCAGTTGCGGAACAAGACTATCTGGCTGATTAAAGTCGGATGGCAGCATCATTCGGACGAGGAGGCTACTTGGGAACTCGAGGATACTATCCGAGCTCGATATCCCCATCTTTTCACTTGAGGTATGTGATTTAATTTACCGTTCAGCATTTATACTTTATACCTGTTATTAGTACTTGCTGATGGTAGATACTGAAATTTGGAGACCAAATTTTTATTAGTGGAGGAGAATGTAAATACCGGAGAAATAGGGAATATTAATAAGGGATTTTTTCGGAATTTTTGAAATTTTTTCGGGAATTTTTCGGAGCTCGTATGGATAAGTTCACGGGGATAAAAACGGGGTCCGGGAAAAGCCTGTTTAGGCTACCCTGTTTTAATGAGGAAAAGATTTATTTTCTTTTCCTTTTTCTTTTCTTTTTTTTCTTTTTCTCTTATTCTTTCCCCGCGAGCCCTAATTTCCTCCCCCTGATCCCGAGCGGTTTCCCCTCTTCTTTATCCTCGCCGAATCTGTCTCCTTCCTCGCGACACCCATCTCCACTGCCACAGCCGACGCCGCCCGGAGAAGTGCTGACGGTCACCTCCTCTCTGTGCCGAGCCCTAGTGCTGACCGCACACCACCGACCACCTGTCCTCAGCAAAGGAGCGCCGACCACCAGGTCCGTCACCAGTCACGGCTGTGCCCTAGGCTTCTCTTCTAGTGCCGCCACCACAGCGACACCGTCTCGGTGCCCTAGCCGCCGGCGACGCACGGAGCCAGCGCCGCCGTCCGCCTACTTTTCCTCGGCCGAGACTTTCTTCTCTTGTGCCCTAGCGCCGGGCCGCACCACCGTCGCCACTGCCGCCGGCGACGCACGGAGCAGCGCCGATCATCTTCCTCTGTGCTCATGCCTAGCTAGTCACCGGCGCCCGTCACCCCTTGCTGTGGAGATTTCAGCGCCGCCGCAATTACCACTGCTTAGTTCTTTGCTGTGGGGCAGAGCCCTTCTGATCTGCCCTAGTTCTGTCGAAGCCCTTCAAGCCGTGTCTGAGACCTCTCTATCGGGTCATCCTTCTTCGTCATCAGATGCCGGCAGGAAGAAAGCTACCGACACAAGTTTAGGGTAAACATTGATTTAATCTTATTTAGTTGAGGAATTTATTGTGGATTTAGGCATTTAACTATGTTAGGTGTCTGATTTTAGAAATGTTGATTTGTTGGGCAGCAACTTGACCTAATGTCACCACCCACCATTTGATTGGATCTGGTGCCATCGTTGAAAAGAGGAAAATTACGTAAATGCTCAGGTTGGTTTGGGAATTAGGGTTGTGGTTTGATTTTATGTGGCTGATCACAGATCTTGATTCTTGCTTGGACAGTCGGTGGAGTTTCTTGCTTGAGTAGCAACCTTTGTCTCCAACAGAATCTTTGGTCCAGCAACCCTAATGTAAGGGTTTGGAGTGTGGTTGAGTTGGCACGTTCTTGATACATGTTGTTATAGGTACAAATTGTTACATAAATGTAATTTATTATGGGTGATTTTAGGTACGTTTTGATATATGATAACTTATAGTTCATACTTTGAACTTGATATTGGTTAGGTATGATTATTTTGGTTGTGGGTGAATTATACTAGATGGTTAGGTTGATTAGGGTTTACCCTAATTTAGGCTTGAGGATTTTATTTAGCCATTTCTTTGGATTTTAGCTAAATAAAATTTCACATTGATTGATACAGGACTTTGACGCGAGACGAGTATCTCGATGTCGGATTTGGACATTTCTATTGGAGGCGGGTACTTTTGACTTATGTCATTTGATATACATAGTAGTGAATTTAACAAGTTGCATTAATTATGTCCTTTATTTGTTTCGGTTAGTCACTACCCATTATCTGATACATGATTGATTGATTGCTTGATTTACATCCCATGTATACTTTATTTGTTTATACATGCTTATAGGGGGTAGTGATATACCATGCTTCACCATGTTCCGGACCTAGGTTTTTATACCTTTTGTGTACCTTTAATTCGATATGATTCGTTCACCTAGGGTGCACTTTTCTATATATATGGATTTGGTCAGGATGTTTTTATGGTTATTGCCATGCACCATATGCATGATTGCATGCTGTGCGATAGTCCGCTCCATTATTGTTGAGCACATCGCCAGTTACATGGATCTGCACACACCACCACTCATGGGTTAGTGGTCGATTCAGGCAGAGTGTGTTGCAGCAGGGACTCTGTTAGGCACCGTTGGTCCGCTCATGGGTAGTGTGACACAACGTGTTATCCGGCAGGGATTCCTCCCCGTCATCGTGTACCGGGAGTTGAGAGCATTGCGCTCCCCCATTTATGATTTGGGGTAGAAGGATAGGTGTACTCCGACAGCATCCCGTCCACTCGGTCACTCATCAGAAGTAGTGACGACAGAGTGCATGGTTGTCACAGCCCTACCCACTCGGCCTCACTATTGTGTGAGATGATCGACTGGCGTCAGGGGTGACTAGGACGCATCATTGGCATCATATGCATGATGCATTTATTGCTTGTGTTTGTGTTTGCTGCATTTATATGCTGCATATTGTTTGGATACCTATGTTTGACATGCATACAGGATTTCCTTATCCCTCGGACTATTTGACTCAGGACCTGGTTAGTACAGTATTCTCCTGTTTACTTCAGATGCATTTTTATCTTTCTTATCAGGAGACTGTACGCATGATTAGTGCTAGGTATTGTTTCCCTACTTTGTATATCAGTTGTACCTGCTGAGTGTTGGACTCACCCCGCCTCCATTGTTGATATTTTCAGGTTGATGCTGTCAGGAGAGAGTTCCAGTTGCTGGTCCCTGCAGACCTCGAGGATATGATTAGTCTTTTGGTTTTTCTTTCATAGACTATGTTTTGAACTTGTTTTGTTTTTGGATTATTCTACTTATGGACATGGTACGGATTTTATTATGTCGATGGATTTGGATTTGGATTTTATTCTACTACATGCCTGCCTAGACGGCAGAAGAGGTGAGTTCATGGGTTTTGAGCTTTACGAGTGTAGTTGTGTAGGGTGGTTTTCGAGTCAGAGTATTACTGCTTTGTTTGATTATATATAACTGTGTGGATGTTTGTGTGGTTGTATTATATTTATTGTTATTATTCCAGCCGCATGTGGCTGAGGTATGGAGATATGTAGAAAGTTTCAGATTGTCCGCTGTACAGGGGAGATACTGCCGAAATTTTCTCGGACAGGGACTCCTCTGGGGGCGTGACACTAATTCTGCATATGGCTAAACTGAGAACGTAAATGCGAACTAAGGTATGGAAAACCCACAATTAACTACTTATACTGCAGGTGTGGGGTTACTTACATCCTGCGCTAATTTTCTTATGAATCTGATCGCTAGTTTTCTAGAGAAGAAAGTCTTCTCGACGATCTTCTTACTTCTATACTTTCCTCTCGCCGAAGGGAGCGTTCTTGTGCCGGAGTCGTCACCGGAATGTGCTCCTACGGCCCTAGGGATGAAACCCTAGGTGTTCTTGGACTTGGGCGCCGAGAGGATGAGGAGGAGAAGGAGGATCGGCGGTGAGGGTTTTTATGTGAGGAGAAATTGTCGTTAAAAATAACATCTCCCACTTAAATTCCCTATTTATAATAAGTGATAATTACACCCCGACTAAACCTTAAATATATTTGTTCTCCTCTTCTTTCAGCACACCCTTGCTGGGGCCCCTTGGTTACTAGAGTTATCTATAAGTCGTAGAGTCTAATAGGTCTCGGGTTCGATTCCCGCTTAGGCCGTTTTGCGTCCTTATCTATTTTTGCTACTTCTGCTACTCCAAAAATTCCATAAAAATATTCTAAAATTCCAAAAAAATTATAGAATATTTCTAAAATTAATTCGAGAATTTTTGGCCGTTACAACTTCCTTGCCTAGTCACAACTAGAACTTCTTGTCTAGTGTCTGGTCTTCTTGATCCGAATATAGGAACCCCCACTTTCTTTGTTTGAGGTCAATATTGCACCCACATGGCTCAATCAGATCATAGCTCTTGTGCACAGTCGGTGGTTAAAGCTTATGGCAGTCTGGGCTCTGATACCACTTGTTGGATCATGAGGAATCGATAGAGGGGGGTGAATATCGATAACAAAAAATTGTCGAGTAAAGTACGCGGCGGAAAAGGAATAAGCGAAAAGAGAGAGCAATGCTAACACAGTTCGATTTACTTGGTTCGGAGCCTGTGTCGACTCCTACAGGCCCGCACATAAGGGTTCTTTTGATGGGAAATTCACTAGCAGTTCGAAAGTTATTACAAACTAAGTACAGAGGAATGCTAATGAAAAATTAAAGTAATATCGACAAGGTAAAAGACTAAAAGAGAAACAACGCATTCGTCGGAGCTTTGTAGTGTCGCAGGAGCACAGGAGAGCGAATTCTTAGTTGTTCTGGAGCTTCGGCCTTGACCTTCCTTATATAGGAGGTTCGGGAGCGCCTGGAACCTTCAGGGCTCCCCGGTGTGACGTAGCTGACCCAACCAGGAGCCTCCATGTGGCGTTGACGCGAAGGGGATAAAATTTTGCCTCCGGGCGCCCGGGTACCTCCCAGGCGCCCAAACCCATATTTTCCAACAGACACCTTCCTGCAAGAAACACGTTAGTCTGAGACATTTATACCCTGCAAAACAGATTATTACCACAATTCATTGTTTAACAGAAATGAGTATGACTTAGATTCCGTCTTTCGGAGACCGGAATCTAGTCACGATCTCAACTTAGATTTTCGAAATGGATCTAAGTTGGATCGACGCCTAAGTTCCCTTCTCGGGAACGCGTCCTCACAGCCACTCCCCTCCAGTGACTTACCTTTACTTACCTGCCAGACGTCCGTTCAGCCCTTCGACCCGTCTGCACTTCTCGCCAGCTATCCGGTCAACCCGTCGACCTAGCTGGACTTCATGCCAAACGTCCGGTCAGCCCGTCGACCCGTTTGGACTTCGTGCCAGCTATCCAGTCGACCCGTTGACCTATCTAGGCTTCGTGCTAGACATCCGGTCAACCCGTTGACCTGTCTGGGCTTCTCCTGCACACTCGGTCAGAGTGTTAGATTAACAATAAAACTAACTTAACCTATTTTGTCATTCATCAAAACCTGGGTTCGACTGTTAGTGCTAACTGCACCAACAATATAACGCCCCGCCTTCTACTGACTAAGCTGTAAGGCCGGGGGTTACATTATCTTATCTAACTATGGTGTGTGGGAAGCTGAACTAATTTAAAATTTCTACTAATTGCTATAAAATCTGGAATTTATATTCCAGGTACACTTTTATTGTTGTACATATGCTAAAGAAGGGAACCTAAACTTTCTATTTGATCGAGGAGCTGAAATCAGGCTTTCCAATCGATCGGCTGATCGATTGGAGCTCCTTGATCGATCCACTGATTGATTCAACGTGCTACTGTGCACAGAGGTATTCTGAATCGATCGGCTGATCGATCCAGCTTGGTCAATCGATCCGATAATCGATTCAGAGGCTCTCTGTTAATGGAAATTAAATTCTCGATCGATCAGCTGATCGATCCATGGCCGATCGATCAGCTGATCGATTCATCAGCTCTCTGTACGTGGCAGATCACTTCCCAATCGATTGGTTGATCGATTGGGGACCCTCCAATCGATCGGCTGATCGATTGGTGCTCTGATTTCTGCTGCATTTCAGTAATTTCGTGTACAACACGAAAGTATCAACCAATAACCATTGTAATATTACTAAGCATGACATGATTCATAACTTACAGACTAACATCAAGGTAGCTAGAAGTCTAGGCATAATATAGTGCATACTTTCACGATTCATAACATTTAGACATTCAAAAGGTGCGGAAAATAAAATATAAGGAGTTCTAATCCTTTAAACTTGCTAGTCTCCAAGGGTCTTTATTCCAAGTTCCTTCTCACACACATCTTGACGCATTGCCCTCCAGCCTTCGCTAATCCATCATCCCTTTACCTTTATCTGCAGTATAAGGAAAAAGGAAACTATAAGCTTGGGAGCTTAGTAAGAACCATCTACCTCACAAAACATGCATTCGATGAAATCATGCTTTTTAAAAGATGCTATGATGATATACATGATAAGAATCATATTGGAATACTGAAACATGACAATCAACTACTAAGCATAATTATTTGTTGTATCAACAAGAAAACTAAATTGATACATAATCTAAGCTAATATTAATGTTAGGTTCATGCTGAAACTGTACCATATTCACATAACTGATTTGTGAAGTTTTGAAAACTATTTTCATAATAGATAAAAATACTAATTATGCTGCTGATGGGCCCATCAACTGTACTTGCTATGCGCGCATCCCTAACTAGATCCGAGGTAGCTAGTCCCGAATCCAGTAGGGTTTACTAGGTTATCTAAACCTAGGGATGACTATGGGAGCCCAACCCAAGGACAACTAAGAGTTCAGTACAGTGCCACTGATAAAGTAAAATACTGATTCATAAGCTAATTTATCTTATCTTACTCTTACTAGGTTATCTGAACCTAGAGCTAGGTTATCTGAACTTAGGGGCGACTATGAGAGCCCACCCATTGGACCGTAGTCCTATATAAACTGAAGCAAGACTATGTATGCTATTTAAAATGCATCTATGGCATTTATTAATTACTCGGTCTACTATCTGAATAGGCCGACTGTCATAGCTGAGGTCTTCGCGGACTTGTACCGACTAAGACTCAATCACCTAGGTTGCATCTGGGATATGCTTCTTCAGCATAGAGACATGAAATATGTTATGGATAGCTGACATCTCCTGGGGTAGCTCTAGCTCATATGCTACCTTGCCAACTCTTCTAATGATAAGGTATGGTCCCACATATCTGGGACTTAATTTGCCCTTCTTCCCAAAACGCATTACTCCCTTCATGGGAGCCACTCGGAGGAATACTGTATCCCCAACTGAAAACTCTAAGGGTCGGCGCCGTGTATCAGTATAGCTTTTCTGGCGGCTCTGAGCTGTCTCTATCCTCTGGTGGATCTGCTGTATAGCTGCTGTGGTATCTGCCACTAGATCTGTCTGAAATTCTAATTCTTTCTGTTCACCACTTTCATACCAGCAGATTGGAGATTTACACCTCCGCCCATAGAGAGCCTCGTAGGGTGCCATGCCGATAGTGGCTTGATAGCTATTGTTGTATGCAAATTCTGCTAAACACAGATATTTACACCAACTTCCCTTGAAGTCTAGGGCACACGCTCGAAGCATATCTTCGAGTACCTGATTTACTCGCTCCGTCTGACCATCTGTCTGAGGGTGGAAAGCTGTGCTAAACTTTAACCTGGTGCCCAATGCTGACTGTACACACTCCCAGAAGTGTGACGTAAATCTACTGTCTCTGTCTGAAATGATGGTCAGTGGAACTCCATGCAGTCTGACAATCTCCTTAAGATACAACTGAGTTAGCTGCTCCATGGAGTAGGATCTGTCGACTATTACCCAGATGGCATCAAAACCATTCGTGGTTCTGGGTAGTCCTACTATGAAATCCATGGAAATATCCTCCCACTTCCATTCTGGAATCTGAATAGGCTGCAGAATTCCTCCTGGTCTCTGGTGTTCTGCCTTGACTCTCTGATAGGTCAGACAGAGACTGAAATATCTAGCGATGTCTCTTTTCATCCCAGGCCACCAAAAACGTCTCTTTAGGTCTTGGTGCATCTTGGTGGAGCCAGGATGCATCGCATAAGGAGTCCTGTGAGCATCGTCTAGGATCTTCCTCCGTAGTTCCTCCTGATCCGGAACACACAGTTTGTCACTAAAATACAATACCCCACTATCAGATACTCGAAACTCTCCACTTTCTGATTCTGCTATCCCTGGCTTGATTTTCTAAATCTCAGGGTCCTGATCATGAGCCGTCTGGATGTCACCAAGCAGGGTGGATACTAATGTCATAGTAGAGAGCTATCCCGCTATGAGTTCGAGTCTGAAATATGTAATCTCATTTTGTAGGGGTGGTGACATGGCTGCTAGGGATAGTAAGGTGACACTAGACTTCCTGCTAAGTGCGTCTGCCACCTTATTGGCTTTTCTTGGGTGGTAGAGGATGTCTATGTTGTAGTCTTTGACCAGCTCGAGCCATCTGCGCTGTCGCATATTCAGATCCTTCTGAGTGAAGAAGTACTTCAGACTCTGATGATCTGTATACACTCTGCACTGAGCTCCATACAAGTAATGTCTCCAAATTTTGAGGGAAAAAATAACTGCTGCAAGCTCAAGGTCATGAATAGGGTAGTTCCTCTCATAGTCCTTGAGTTGTCTGGAGGCATAGGTGATCACCCTGCTATTTTGTATCAGTACTGCTCCTAGTCCCAATTTAGAGGTGTCACTGTAAATATCAAAGCTGTATGTGTTTTCTGGCAGAGTCAGAATGGGAGCATTGGTCAATCTTCTTTTTAGCTCGATGAAACTGTTCTCACAGTCCTCTACCCACTGAAATTTTTTGTTCTTCTTAGTGAGAGCTATCAGTGAGGAGGCTATCCTGGAGAAATCCTCTACAAATTTTCTGTATTAGCCTGCTAGTCCTAGAAAGCTTCTGATTTCACTGGTGTTCTTAGGTCGTTTCCAGTTACTCATAGCCTCTATCTTACTAGGGTCTACCATGACACCATCCTTGGAGATGATGTGACCCAGAAAGGATACCTGATCGAGCCAGAATTCACATTTTGTGAACTTGGCGTACAGCTGGTTCTGCTGAAGGGTCTGCAGTACTATCTTCAGGTGCTCTGCGTGTTCTTCCTGAGTTCTAGAATAGATAAGAATGTCGTCGATGAACACGATAACAAACTTATCTAAGTATTCTCTGAATACTCTGTTCATGAGGTCCATGAAAGTAGCTTGGGCATTTGTCACGCCAAAGGGCATGACTACGAACTCATAATGTCCGTATCTAGTCCTGAAAGCTGTCTTGGGTATATCACCCTCTTTAACTCTCACCTGGTGATATCCCGATCTGAGGTCTATTTTAGAGAACATTGTTGCTCCCTTCAGCTGATCAAACAGGTCATCTATCCTAGGAAGAGGATACCTGTTCTTAATCGTGACTTGGTTTAGTGCCCGGTAGTCTATACACAGGCACATGCTCCCGTCCTTCTTCTTCACAAACAATACAAGCGCTCCCCATGGTGAGTGACTAGAGCGTATGAAGCCCTTGTTGAGTAGCTCCTGTAGTTGTCCCTGAAGTTCCTTCAGTTCTGCTGGAGCCATGCAGTAGGGTGCTTTGGAGATGGGATTCGTACCGGGGATGAGTTATATCTCAAATTCAATCTCTCTGTCTGGTGTTAGGCCCGGTAACTCCTCAGGGAAGACTGCTGGGTAGTCACATACAACTCGAACCTCTTCTAGCTTCTGGTTCTTGTCCTGACTGGTACTGACTACATGTGCTAGGAATCCTGTACATCCTGAATCTAGTAGTTTTTATGCTTTCAGAGTTGAGAGAAACTTCTTGGCCTTTCTCTTTGGTTCTCCGATGTACCCAAACTACACTCCTGCTTTAGGTTGGAACACAACTTTCTGTTTATGGCACTCTATGGAGGCATCGTACTTGATCAGAAAGTCCATTCCCATGATGACATCGTAATCAACCATATCTAGCACTATCAGATCACCAAAAAGCTCTCTGTCTTCTATAATGACTGGCACTTCTCGGAGCCAGTGCGTGGATGCCATGATTTCTCCTGAAGGTAGTGTTGTCAAAAACTGACCATTGAGTACCTCTAGAGATATCGCCAACTTTTCGGCGAATGTCCTAGATATATAAGAATGGGTTACCCCAATATCGAATAAGACAATTGCACTTTATTGTAAAATACTGATCTGACCTGTAACAACTGTCAAGACATTCTCTACGCCCTCTCTTGTGAGTGAGTAGATCCTCGCGTTCGTCGTGGCTGAGGGGGCTTCTAGTCTACCTTGGCTGATGTGTGGACCATTTGAAGCAGCCTGCATCTGGTGTGGGCTGGCTTGTCTCCGTACTGAATCGACTGCGGTAGGGGAATACTGGTCTTGTTCGGGCATTGCTTAGCCATATGCCCTTCATTTTTAAAATAATTATTAAGCTAAAATAGTTTTTAAGATAATTTTAAAGTTAAAATAATTTTTAAAATAATTTTTGAGTTAAAATAATTTTTAAGTTTAAAATAAATTTTTAAAGTTAATTATAAAATAAATTTTTAAGATTAAAATAAATTTTGAGATTTTGAGATTTAATTTTAGTTTTAAATTTAAATTTAAATTTTATTTTAATTTAATTTTAATTTTAATTTTAATTTTAATTTAATTTTGATTTTTAGTCAGCTCACCCGATCTAAATTTTCAATCAGGGAATCCTATATTTTTGTGAGATGAATTTGATTCAATTATAGGGTTTGATTTAACTTTGTGTTAGATTCAGGTTTAGCTTTGGGCTCAACAAATAGGCATTCTTTGGATAAACTTCTGGGCTATGGTGAGTCACCTGGACATCATTAGAGTAACCATGCCTTCGAGGTTTTCCAAATAGTCCTATCCACTGGACTTAATACAAAACCTTGGTCTAACTGGTTGGGATCAGTAAGGGGTAGCTTCGGCTAGTTTCACTTAGCCAAATGCACCAGGTCGAAGTCATATCTTCCTAGACATGCATAGACTAAGCTTCCCTAACGTATTATCATGCAAAACTTCACCAGTACCATAGGTCAAGTTAAACTTTGCCCCTTTTTAACTAGTCCTAATTACCCTGCTGGGTTGATTTGTTTGGAGGTGCCAGCTATTCTGGAGCCTCCCCGTGAATTATTGACTTTTTTTTAAGATTTTTGTATAATTAGAGTTGGTTTTAGTTAAGTTTTAATATTTAATTTGTATTTTAAATTTAAGTTTTTATTTTTGAATTAATTAAATTTATCAAATTATCTTTCTTTAAAAAGTGTATTTAATATTTAAATTTTCATTCAATTTCAATTTTATTAGGTTAATTGAATTATCTTTCTTTAATAGTTTTTTTTAAAGTTTAAGTTTTTATTAATTTTTAAATTTGAATTATATTTCTTTAAAGGTTTATCTTTAACATTTAATTTTAAGTTTGTTAGATTTAATTTTGATTTTATCTAAGTGTTTGATTTTATCCTTATTTTTTCTTTGCCTTTTATATTGAAATGATTAATTGAATTTATTAGATAAGTCTTATCTTTAAAACTTAATTTTTTGTTAATTAAATTATCTTGGATTTGATAGGATTTTTCAGATTGATATTGTCTAGATTATTAAACAATTTATTAATTTTATCTAGATCAATATTGACTTTATTATCATTATCATTTGAATTTTCAGATTTGTTTAGGTTTAAATTTGAATTTTTAGGGTTATTAATTATTTTCAGATTTTTTGAATTTTCTAAATTAATTAGATTTGTTTTATCAAAAAATATCCTAGGGGTATTTTTGCAAGTATTGCCAGCTACACTATTTTCACATATATTTTCAGAAATATCCAAATTAACATGCATATTCTTTAAACTACTATTAGTAGGGGTATTTTGGTAAATATTACTAACCTTGAGTGCAACCCCTAGTTCAGTAGGCTTTTCTGTTGGATCTGACTCAAGTTTGGATTCGATTTTTTACTTGATCCTCGAGCTCCATCGACTCCTCGTGAAGTTTGATCAACTGGGTCCAAAGCTCATATGCATTCTTGTACTTTTCTAGTCTACATAAAACATTGTTAGGTAAAACACCACAAATAATTTTACTTATATTTTTGTTGAGTTCCGAGTCCTGAGAAGGTTTTCTCAATATTAGCACATTATCTAAATCTAGGCTTCCTAAGAAGCATTCCATTAATCGCTTCCAGTAGTTGAAATCTTGATCGTATGATGGTGGTTCGTGGGGGTTCCTTCTTGAAGAGACATTGGTCTTGCACACAAGGAAACAGAGACAAAATCTCAAGACTTGGTCTTGGATTAGCAGTGCTGGATAAAGAATATAGTATTGCACTAATTTCGAAAAAAATAATAAAATATTAATAAAATATTACAAAAATATTATTTCAAAATTTTGAAAATGTAATATTTTGTCAATACTAAGCAATGGTGAAGAGATGGTGATGTCTTTTTCAAAAATAGTTTTGGAGGAAAAAAAATGAAAGGTGTAATATCTATTTTTCTTTTAAAAATAACCCCCCTTCCTTGATTGGTGGTTGTACCAATTCAGAGTGGTACCAGCTCTGATACCACTTGTTAGATCGAAAAGAATTTAGATATCTCCACAATGGCATGATATTGTGCACTTTGGGCCTAAGCCCTCATGGTTTTGCTCTTGGGCTCTCCCCAAAAGGTCTCATACCAATAGAGTTATATTTTCTCTTATAAACTCATGATCTTTCCCATGTGTTTCCAATATGGGACTATGTTTGAAACCTTGTAACCCCAACAGCTACTCGGAATATCGTACTGGTTCCCCGGTACAAAAATTTTGTACAAGTCCTGAACCATTCTTAACAACCTATTGTGTTCTTTAGAAATTAAATTTGGAATCACAAACAGAACTTAACATTATTGATTCCAAATTCAATTTATCTGTTCTTAGAGGTTTAGACTTGGATCAAAAACGATGCTTAACATTATTAATCCAAATCCACCTATGTTACAAATTTGATTAAATATTTATTTCAGAGATCGACTTCCAGGTTAAAGATGGCGAGGCACTAGGCCTTCTTGGTTATAGGAGCATCCACCACTTCCTAGACAAAGTCTTTCAACAAAATTCAATATTTAATCTCCTTATAGCAACCCTAGGTTTAACCATTAAGAACAATCGAATCACAAGATTGAAAAAACAAAAGAAACACAAACTCAAATCATAAATTCGAAAACCTAGAATCACTAGCTTCTTGTGTTTGGGATTTCAAGATCTAAACAAAAAGATGAACTAGTTATGATGCGGAAACTAATAACTAGTTATATCTTTTGTAGCTTATAGACCTCACGATCTTCTATCGTATTCCTCTTCTTATCTCAGATGTCGTGTGGGCGACGATCTACTGAGATGAGAATCCACTTAAGCTTCCTTCTTCTCCAAGCAAGTTTCGGCCACCACCAATCTTCAAGAGATGAAGAACTTTTGCCCACCAACCAAGCTCCAAGGGATGCTAAGAAACAAAGCCTCCTTTCTCTACTTCTTCTCCAAGCAAAGTTCGGCCACCAACAAGCTCCTTGAGAGTTGATACCGCCGGCCACCAAAGAAGAAGAAAAAGAGGAGAGGAAGAAGATGAGGGCCGACCACCACCAAGGAAGAGAGGAGAGGAATAATAGATGATATATTGTTATGAGGTGAGACACCTTTACCCTCTCTTTTATATTCCTTGGTCTTGGCAAATAAGGAAAGTTTTATAAATAAAACTTCCTTATATTCCTTGCCAATGTTTAAGAAGGAAAATTTATTTAAAAATTTCCTTGTAAACCCTTAATGGCCGGCCATATCAAATCCTCCAAGCAAGGAAAGTTTTAAACACAAAATTAAAATTTCCTAATTTGTTTCCAGAAATTTTAAAATAAAAATTTCTCTTTTAAAAATTCCCTTCATGGTAGGTTATAAAAGGAAACTTTTATAAATTAAAATCTCTCTATTAAAACATGTGGATGATTTCAATAAGGAAAGTTTTCTCCAAAATTAAAATCTTCCATTCAATCTACAAATAAGGGGAAATGTCAAGTCTTTCTCTTAATCTTTTGTAGAAAGCTATAAAAGGAAATATTTAATTTTAAAACTCTCTTTTAAAATCATGAGGATGGTTACCAAAAAGGAAAGTTTTATCAAAAATTAAAATTTTCCTTTTAACTATAAATAAGGAATGATATCAAACTTTTCTCTTAATCTTTTGTAGAAAGTTATAAAAGGAAAAGATTTAAATTTTAAAACTTTCTTTTAAAACCATGAGGATGGTTACAAAAAGGAAAGTTTTATCAAAAAATCTTCCTTTTAACTACAAATAAGGAAAGATATCAAACCTTTCTCTTAATCTTTTGTAGAAAGCTATAAAAGGAAAGATTTAAATTTTAAACTCTCTTTTAAACCCATGGCTTTCACATAAGGAAAGATTTTAAAATAAACTCCTTTTATTTTTTATATGGTCGGCCACCTAAGCTTGGGCTCCAAGCTAGGGTCAGCCACTACTTGGTCCATCCAAGGATTATCTTAGTCGGCCCTTGCTTGGGCTCCAAGCTTGGCTTGGCCGACCACCTAAGGATGGGTAAGAAGGTGGGTATAGGTGGGTATAAGACTTTATAAATAAGAGGCTACGACAGGGACCGAGAGGAGGAATTTGTTTTGGTCTTCCGATGAACTTGAGCTTCCCATGTTCGCCCCGAACACCCAATTCGAGTTCATCAATAATATCTCATTCCACTAAAGAGTTATTATTGAACTACCACACCAATCACATATTACTATATGGGCTCCTTCTTATCATGAGTGTGTTAGTCTCCCTGTGTTTAAGATATCGAATGCTCACTAATTAAATGAGTTACTGACAACTCACTTAATTAATATCTTGCTCTAAGAGTAGTACCACTCAACCTTATCGTCATGTCGAACTAAGTCCACCTCAGAGTTTACATGACAATCCTTATGAGCTCCTCTTGGGGACATCATCAACTTAGATTCCTAGGACACAGTTGCATTCTATAATCAACAACACACCATATAAATAATATCATTTCCCAACTTATTGGGTCTATTGATTTATCGAGCTAAATCACACTCTTTGTTAAATTAAAGAAATAAATATTAAGTATATGGGTTTGTTATTATATCATGATTAAGAGTACACACTTCCATAATAACAGAGATATTGTTCTTTTATATAGTCAGTATAAAAAGAAACTACCTCAAATGGTCCTGCACAATACATTCAGAGTGCACTAGTGTTATTTTATAGTCAATATAAACTAATACCAAATTACACTACGACTATTCCAATGGTTTGTTCCTTTCCATCTTAGTCGTAAGCTACTATTTATAATTTATAAGGAATTGATAACATGATCTTTTGTGTGTGACACCACACACCATGTTATATACAATATAAATTAATTGAATAACTACACTTAGCATATAAATGTAGATATTTGACCAATGTAATTCTTTATTTCAAAATAAATGTTTATAAAAAGTTAGGCTTTTAGTATACACTCTAACATTTATGACTAAAATTGAAGAAGGTAGAGCATTGGTGGAAGTGTGGTTTTTGTGATGGGTTTATGTTGAAATTTATGCTTGCTTGAAGATGGTGGAGTTTGGAGATTTTTTGGATTACAAGATTCATATGGGAGTTCATGCTTAGTGGGACTTCAAGTTTGTTTCTAAATGCGGGAGAGTTTGGGATTTCAAGGCTATTTTATTTTTTGTTCATATTTTTGGGGATTTCAGAATTTGATTGTGCAAAGCTCCTCTTTTAACAAAAGTGTATTGCCTTGTAAAAAAGTGATCTTCGAGATTTCTTTCCAAGTGCACGACATGAGATAGCAATGTTAATCATGCCTAATATATTTTTCTTCCTTTGGTGGTAAACGCAAGGGCAGTTGTATTATTCTAGAAAATGGATATTGGCTCATTGAATAACCAAGACTTTCTTGGTATTTTTTTCCCTCTCTTTATAATGCATATCTTTGCTTTCACTTATCCAAGTGATCTACCATAATTTCTCATTTTGATTTATTCCTTTTCTTTTGTTCATACAGCAATAGGTGACATATTTTTTTACCATGGATTCTGTCTACACCTTGTAGGTAATGAAGACTTCTGTATTCATTAGTTCTAGCTGAACAAGTAAATACTTAACACACAAAATGATTTCTATGAAACAAATTCTTAATCAAGATGAAACACCTCTATTATATAGCTTGGTATTTGGCAAAGGAGTTGTTAATGATGCTACATCTGTCGTGCTCTTCAATGTAATTCAAAACTTTGATCTTGTTCACATCGATGCCATAATCATATTGAAATTTTTGGCAAACTTAAGATATCTATTTCTCACCAGTACCCTCCTTGGAGCTTTTGTATGATATTACTTCATGCATTTTAGTACTAGTTCTATATTTTTAAAGATAAATATCATCTTGTATGATCTAAAAATATTTAATCTATTTTTTAAAGATAGTTTGTAGACTTGTTTATTTTCTTAGGCTTTGTTTTATTTATGTTACAATTATTGGATCTAAGTGGCATCCTCACAGTATTCTTCTGTGGGATAGTCATGTCACACTATACCTGATATAATGTCACAGAGGGCTCCAGAATTACTACCAAGTGTGTTACAAATAATCTCAATGTCTTTATTTTGTATTAGTTGATTAACTTAGTATTGAAGCATCCCACTGATCAAATAGATGATTTGAAGGATAAAAGTATTTTCAATTTTCATTTGATTTAAAAAATTTTGATAGTATATATCTATTGAATTTACAGTTTGCAAGATCTGGACACACTCAACTTTGAGGAAATAGAATTATGATCACTAGCATTATCTTTGTTGTTCTCTTCAGCACTGTGGTAAGTCTTCGTGTTTGGGGAAGTACGAAATACATATTTGGGCACACTCAGCATGCGGCACATGCTGCGAATGCTCTTAATTGTAGCACACGGTGTGTATTATCAAAGTTTTATGACTTTTAATAACTTGCAATTGTGTAGTGTACAATGTGCGATGTGGATAGCATATTTATGTACTGTGGAAAGTCATATTTATTGTAGTGAGTATACTACACATGTAACCGCTTCTACCCAAAGTTCCTTTAGTAGCCTCTTGCTTTTGAGAATACTCCTTGCTATGTCAAGGATGGTTCGATTCTTTCTTTCTGCTACTCCATTTTGTTGAGGGCATCTGGGAACTGTCAAGGGTCGTCATAAATTCTTGAAATTTCTTTGAGCTAAATTCTCCTCGTCGATCAGAATGTATAGTTTTAATCTCGAAACCACTCTCCTTTTCTACAGTAGCTTTAAATTTCTTGAATATGCCGAAGACCTCCAAATTTTGCTTCAAGAAATATACCTAAGTTTTTTAAGACAAGTCATCTATGAAAAGAATGAAATAATTACTCTTACCAAGTGAACTTGGTATTATCAAACCACAAACATCCATATGTATAAGTTAAAACGACTTTTGGGCTCTTGAACTTGACTCCTTTGGAAACCCTCTTTTAAATTGCTTCCCTGGTAGACATACTTCACATAATTGATCCGGATGTTTGATGCAAGATAGTTCTCTCATTATCTCTTTCTTTGAAAGCATTTCTAGTCCTCCAAAATTGATATGCCCAAATCAAAGGTACCATAGTCAAGTGATGTCTTTATAACAAACTTTGAGACAGTTGACAACATCATTTTGAATATTAAGCAAGAACATTCTATTTCTTGACATAGGTACGTTAGCAATTAAGCAACCAATATCATCTTACAAAATAAGCATATTATCTTTTAGATGAATATCATATCCTTTTTCCAAGAATTTTCCTAAGCTCAAAATGTTGCTCTTCATATTTGGCACAAAGAAAACATTCGAAATATATTCATGTTTTTCATTCTTCAAAAGGATGAGAATGTTACCTTTGCCTTTCACCTCGATCTTTGATTCATCTTCAAAGGATACATTACCACCAATTGATTCATCAAGCTCTATGAACATGTTTCTTTTCCCACATATATGATTGCTTGCACCAGTGTCGAGATACCAGATTGTATATTCATCTCTTTCATTATCTTTATATGCTACTGATAATTAGTATTTTTTGCATTATTTTGGCTCTTATACTTAACATTTTTACCTTCTCACATGCTTAATTTTATGTTTATACTATACTTTGGGAGTAGAATTAATTTTGGACTTAATTGTAAATTTTATATAAATTGAGAAATTTAATTTCATATTTTTATGTAATTTTGTAGGAAATTCAAAGAGCCATGGATTGGGGTCGAGCCGGACTGAATTTGACTTGATTTGGATGTCAAATGAGGGAGATCAAGTAGAATCAGTGTGAACCGTTGATCCATATCTAAGATAATCGGGGCCTTTGCTTTGTTAAGAATGAGATCAAGCTAATCTAAACCCCACATCCAATCATGCTGAACGGACAACCGAGATTAAAGGAGGAGAAAACCTTTTCCTTTAACCTTCACGCGGATGCATAGTGACAATTGGGCTAGGTTTTCGCGTTTCTTCTTCCCCGACTCCCCCAATCCTCTCCTCCACGATTTGCTCCAATCGGCAACGGACGGCGCACCACCGACAGATCTTATGAAGGCGATGACATACTCTTCGGATTCTTCAACCTCAGCGGCATTCCTCCGGCGATGGTAAGTCTCCTCATCTCTCTGTTCACGCGATCCACTCCAATTAAGGATTTCTTGCCGGCAGTGGTTTTGCTCCGGCAATGCTTTCTTTTTCGCACTCTTCCTCAGTGGACTTCTATGGACGGGTTCTGGAAGCTGAAGCTCCAAGGAGGAAGCCGATAGTTCATGCTCTCCAACACATCAGCCTGTCGCCGGAGGCATTCCACGGTGTACGGATCCACTTCACCTCACCAAAGCAGCACTTGAAGGCGTTCCTTTAGAGCTACTAGTATTCCACATCGACAACACTCCATCGCCACTAGTATCCACCAGAACAAGGGATTCAAGATCATCTTTGATCAGCGCTGAAGCAACATTGTCGGGGAGCTACTATCCACAAGTGATGGTGTTCCAAATCTGGGCCCTTTGTGTGACGGCAAAGGGTAGTTGAATTGGTGTTTGATTGTGGAGGATTGGATTGGTTAATTAGGATTTACTTATTTGATTATTTCTGTTGAATTTGCTTACTTACTGTCTCGTAGCTTCGTTTATGCATGTTTGTGTTCTTTGGTATGTTTTTATGTTAATTTTGTTGATGATTATGCTTGTGTCGTAGTGTGACAATGTGATGTAAGTATGTTCTTCAATGGTTAGATAGAATGGTAGGTTAGTTTCAATTCTGCTTATTTTACTATCTGTTATACTTGTTTGTTATGCCTATAGAAGGTGTAGCTTGTAGCGTAGAGTGACACTGCGCTATAGGTTCATCTTTGCTGGTTAGTTAAGATTTCAATTATTGCATTAGGTTTAGAGAACAAAACCCCCCAAACAAACCCCTTGGTTTGATCTTGTCTGAAAACAAACGTCCTATCACTTGTTCCACGTGAGAGACGACTCGGTCCCCTACTATACTACTTAGTGTAGGTTAAGGGGTTCGGTTGAAGTGAAATTAATAAATTTGATGTGAGCAAGTGACAGTCGTGACCACACCAAATTTTGGCATCGTTGCCGGGGAGCACTAGTGATGTTTATTTGTTTTTAGATTGTACATAGTTTTATCTTTATCTTGTTCTTGCTTTTCTGCTTTGTTATTTTATTTTTCTTTCGATGTAATTGTTAGTATCTCTCTTTTTTCTATTGAACTTTGTAGGTTGAAGGAAAAGGGTAAAGGGAAAATACTAACAGTTACACCATCAACAAAGAGCTATTTTGGTCAATTTCATCATTTAGACCACCGTTTCCGTTCTTTCGATTTTATTCTCTCTTATTTATATTTCTTTAGTGGTTGCAAAAATTTAAAAATGTTGTTAAGGCTTCATTATTCATTGCTTGTATGCATGTATGCTATCTTGTATATTTCTTGTGTCTTTTGATTTTATTTGCATGAGTGTTTCAGGTTAGACCAGGAAATATCTTTTGTGGCAGCAATTTCAGAGTTTCAGTGTGTTCAGTTCAGGACCTCAGATTTGTCAAGCAACATGGAGAACAACACTGAAAAGACTCTCAAAGAGATTTGGGCACCAGACTAGTCAGATAATTCCTTTTACATCAGATATTCTGATTTGGAGGCCGACTTCCAGTTATGGAAAATTATTCATCTAATACCAAAGTTTCATGGACTTTCTGGTGAAGATCTCTATAGACATCTGCATGAACTGGATATGGTTTGCTCTTCATGGAACCCACTTGGAGTATCAGAATAAGATGTCAGACTTAGAGCATTTCCATTCTCACTGGCGGATTTAGCAAAGGATTGGTTGAACTGTCTTCCACCTGATTCTATCACCAGCTGGTTTGAGAGGAATAAATTATTTCTGGCGAGGTTCTTTCCTGCTTCTAGGGTTGCAACTATTCGGAGGAGTGTTTGTGGAATCCAACAATTTACAGGAGAACCGTTTCAAGAATATTGGGATAGATTTAAAGGACTTGTTGCTAGTTGCCCTCGGCATCAGATAAGTGATCAACTACTGATTATGTACTTCTACGAGGGATTGTGTCCCATGGACAGGAGTATGGTTGATGCAGCTAGTGGAGGGACTTTAGTTAACAAGACATCTACTCAGGCTAGAGAACTTATCAAGATTATGGCTGTAAATTATCAGTAGTATGGGACTAGATCGATGATTACCGAAGATGTTCATTCCTTTGCCAATGTTTTCCCAACCAGAACCCAGTATCAGCAGCTTGATCCTCAGTATTATCAGACTCATCAGCAGGACAAGTATAATTTCGTTGCAGGATTTGGGTATGGGAACACACAACAAGGGAATTCTAAGTGGTCCCAGCATTATCAACCTTACTTTCAGCACCATCAGCTTGAGCAAGATTTTAGGGAGCAGTCTGTAACGACCCGGCCCTTTTGGCCTCTTGGGTGGCCCTTGTGGCGGCCCAACTGGTGGCCCTTATGTCGTCGACCCATTTGGCAACCTCTCATGTCGTCGACAGACGACCCTTTGGCCGTGCCGTTACTCACTAGGACTTTCCACCCCTGGCAGTGGATTTTTGCCTCCCCCAGGATTCGAACTCTAAACCTCCAGGCTTAAGTATTAGAGTTTATGAATCCTGGTAACCAAGTGAGATCGCCACAAGGGCCGCCCAAGAGGTCAAAAGGGTCGGGTCGTTACAATAAAAAGGCGCCTTTTTATTGTAACGACCCGACCCTTTGGCCTCTTGGGCGGCCCTTGTGGCGGCCCTTATGTCGTCGGCCCATTTGGCGACCTCTCATGTCGTCGACCGATGACCCTTTGGCCGTGCCGTTACTCACTAGATCTTTCAACCCTTGGCCAGTGGATTTTTGCTTTTATTGTAACGACCCGACCCTTTGGCCTCTTGGGCGGCCCTTGCGGCGGTGGCCAACTGGCGGCCCCTTATATCGTCGGCCTATTTGGCGACCTCTCATGTCGTCGACCGACGACCCTTTGGCTGTGTCGTTACTCACTAGGACTTTCCACCCCTGGCAGTGGATTTTTTACCTCCCCCAGGATTTGAACTCTAAACCTCCAGGCTTAAGTATTAGAGTTTATGAATCTTGGTAACCAAGTGAGCTCATCTCACTTGGTTACCAGGATTCATAAACTCTAATACTTAACCCTGGAGATTTAGAGTTCGAATCCTGGGGGAGGTAAAAAATCCACTGCCAGGGGTGGAAAGTCCTAGTGAGTAACGGCACGGCCAAAGGGTCGTCGGTCGACGACATGAGAGGTCGCCAAATAGGCAAACGACATAAGGGGCCGCCCGCCAGTTGGCTTCCGCAAGGGCCGCCCAAGAGGCCAAAGGGTCGGGTCGTTACAATAAAAGGCGCCTTTTTATTGTAACGACCCGACCCTCTTGGCCCATTTGGCAGCCCATTTGGCAGCCCATTTGGCGACCTCTCATGTCGTCGATCGTCGGCCCTTATGTCGTCGGCCCATTTGGCGACCTCTAATGTCGTCGACCGACGACCCTTGGCCGTACCGTTACTCACTAGGACTTTCCACTCATGGTCAGTGGATTTTTGCCTCCCCAAGGATTCGAACTCTAAACCTCCAGGCATAAGTATTAGAGTTTATGAATCCTGGTAACCAAGTGAGATCATCTCACTTGGTTACCAGGATTCATAAACTCTAGTACTTAAGCCTGGAGGTCTAGAGTTCGAATCCCGGGGGAGGCAAAAATCCACTGCCAGGAGTGGAAAGTCCTAGTGAATAACGGCACGGCCAAAGGGTCGTTGGTCGACGACATGAGAGGTTGCCAAATGGGCCGACGACATAAGGGCCGCTAGTTGGGCCGCTAGTTGGGCCGCCATAAGGGCCACCCAAGAGGCCAAAGGGCCGGGTCGTTATACAGTCACAACAATTTTGTCAACATCAAGAAACTCAATTCAAGCCAAGGACACATTCATCGACACAGATACAGTTGCATTCAGATCAACTTATTGCGTCAATTCCTGAGGAGATGGATTGTAGAGTTTGTGATATTCCTGACTTTTATTCTGCTACTCTACATAACTCTTCTAGTTTTTTGTATCGTGATATTGTAGTTGATTCTGATATTATTGTTGTTGATGATATTGTTGTTCTAGATAGTCTTGATGTTGCAGGTATAGGAGATAATGATGGAAGTGTAGGGGAGACCCAAGAATCGCTTCCTTTGATTATTTTATCACCCGTGTCAGCTGAGCCAGTTGAGCCTGTTATTCTACTTAGTGACAATGGAAGTGTAGGGACGTCTCAAGAATCACTTCCGTTGATTGAACCTGATCCAGAGCCAGTTCTTTCACCTGACCAAGATAATGTCGCATTTACTGTTTTAGACCCTCCAGGTACCTTTCAGGATGGTAAGGTCAATATTTCTTCTGAATCTTTAGAAAATTCCATGGAGGTAATTAAGTTGGATTTTATTGGATGTGACACATCTTTTGATTCATTCTCTGTTGATATTGATATTATTTCTAGTACATCTCACACATCATGCGTGCAGGATTTGCATCCTCTTTTTAGTGCATAGGATTTCTTCAGACATTTCACTTGCAGTCAATCATGTAAGGATGCAGTCTACCAATTGAAGAAGACCCTAACTTTCTATGCAATAATGAAGTTTTTGGAGTGGATACTCCAACCGAACCGTCTTCGGCCACCGGAGAAAATTTTTGAGGAGTCAAAGGTGGAGGGAGCAGTCTTCACTTCACCTACATTCATTTCACTTCCAAATTGGCTTCTGGAACTGAATCGACTTCGACCACCAGAATTTCAGGGGAGTCTGTTCCATCTTACTTTTTTTTTCCTTTCTGCTTTTATATATTTCTTTACTTTGTTTGCTTTGTTTGCTTGTGCTAGGTTGCTCATTTTTAGTTGTCTTGTTGGTTTTAATAATAAATTCCCTATGCGTTCTTTTTATCATTTTAGAAATTATGAAAGCCAGTTAGATTTGATTGTCTAATTTGATGATTTATTGTCATGATTAGATTTTTGGATTGCATGTGATTACAACTTGATGATGGATTCTATATTGGTAGATTGAGATGATAATTTTGATATACCTAGTGAGGATATTTTTAAGCCTATTATTCTTATTGATGTGTAATGCACTTGTGGTTAATGCTACTCTAGAACTTGCCTAATTCTTTCGAGACCACATTATCATAGGTTTGCATGACTTTTATGAAGGCTCTCCATTTTGCTTGTATTCATTCCTTTTGTTATCACATGTTTCTTGAATAAAATCCATATCACCCATCATATCATTCTTTTCTCTCTTCCATTCATTTTCATTTATTTCACTCTTTTATTCTCTTGGGATGTGGATATTTTTGGATGTTGCATAATGAGTGTTTTGCCCGAGACGAACAAAAATTTAAGTGTGGGGGGAGAGAAATAGCTTAGTGGAATTTAGGAGAGACATAGGTCAACCATGCTTGATCACCATAGGTAAACCATCCTTTGTATTTATTTATTTGAACTATTGATGATGTTGTATAATGTTGCACAACATGTTGGAAAAAAATTTTGAAAAAAAAAAATGGAAAAACAAATTAGAAAAAAAAAAAGAAAAAAAAAACAAATGAAAAGACAAAAAGAGAACAGCAAAAAAAGAGAGAGAGAGAAAAAAAATCTAGGAAAAGGAAAACAAACTTTGACATGTTGTGCTATTTTTGTATTAATATATGGTAGAACTTTTTGTTAGTGATAATCTTTATTATAGCGGCATTGAGATTTTGTTGCATATTATTATTGTATTTTCATTGAAAATCTATAGTAGAGGTTGTCTACATGTTTATTGGATTTGTGAAAAACAGTGACATGTGCCATTTTTATTCATTTGTAGTAGAATTTTTATGAGTGATAATTTTTACTTTAGCGATATTGAGATATTATTGTATATCATGTGTAGATTTTAGTGTGAAATGCTAGAGTAGGAGTTGTTCACATTCCTATTGAATTGGTGAAAGGCGGTAGAATTTTTTGTGAGTAACAATCTTTACGGTAGCAAAATTTGGATTTTATTATAGATCATGAGTGAATGTTTATTGAAAAGCTATCGTAGAGATTATTCACATTTTTATTGAGTTTTTAGAGCTAACTTGGAAGTTTGGATGAGATATATTTTTGGGCATTATTTTCTTGTACTCATCTATGTAACATTCTAATAAATTCATGTCTTCCACCAATAACTTGCTTTATCTTCTTCATCTCTTTTCTTATCCTATCGTTTGCTTTGATTCATGTTTCCCTTATATTTCAAATAATGCCTTCATTATTTTATTGTGCACTTTATGTATATAGTGGTGGAGAGTAGAAGAAAATCAAGCTTATGGTAGTGCATTTATCATGAGTAGCTTAAGTGAGCTCCACTATTGCATGTATATGAGAGGAGAGCCACCAACATTTTCCTTGTGAGATTATTTAATTATCATTCTCAGTTTATTCATTATGGATTGAAATTATCATGTTTGTTGATCGATGTATGAATTGAATCCATGAATGCTTTGGTTATCTGAATTGTACAATCCTAGGTAACTTTTTTTTCACTATTTTCTAAGCATGATTGAGAATTACTAGGGAATGCATTTTTAGTCATCTTTCTTGTTTGGTTGATTTACTCGAGATGAGCAAGAATAAGTGTGGGGGAGTTGATAATTAGTATTTTGTGCATTATTTTGGCTCTTATACTTAGCATTTTTACCTTCTCACATGCTTAATTTTATGTTTATACTACACTTTGGGTGTAGAATTAATTTTGGACTTAATTATAAATTGTATACAAATTATGAAATTTAATTTCATATTTTTATATGATTTTATAGGAAATTCAAAGAGCCATGGATTGGGGTCGAGCCAGACCGAATTTGACTTGATTTGGATGTCAAATGAGGGAGATCAAGCAAAATCAGTGTGAATCGTTGATCCATATCTGAGATAATCGGGGCCTTTGCTTTGTTAAGAATGAGATCAAGCTAATCCGAACCCCACATCCAATCATGCTGAATGGACGACCGAGATTAAAGGAGGAGAAAACCTTTTCCTTTAACCTTCACGCGGATGCACAGTGACAATTGGGCTAGGTTTTCGCGTTTCTTCTTCCTCGACACCCCCAATCCTCTCCTCCGCGATCTGCTCCAATCGGCAACAGACGGCGCACCTCCGACAGATCTTATGAAGGCGATGACATACTCTTCGGAATCTTCAACCTCAGAGGCGTTCCTCCGGCGGTGGTAAGTCTCCTCATCTCTCTGTTCACGCGATCCGCTCTAATTAAGGATTTCTAGCCGGCAGTGGTTTTGCTTCGGAAATGCTTTCTTTTCCCCACTCTTCCTCAATGGGCATCTGTGGATGGGTTCCGAAAGCTGAAGCTCCAAGGAGGAACCTGATAGTTTATACTTTCCAACACATCAGTCCATCCCCGGAGGCGTTCCACGGTGTACAAATCCACTTCACCTCACCAAAGTAGCACTTGAAGGTGTTCCTTCGGAGCTACTGATTCCACATCGACAACACTCCATCGCCACCAGTATCCACCAGAACAAGGGATTCAAGATCATCTTTGATCAGCGCTGAAGAAAGATTGTCGGGGAGCTACTATCCACCAGTGATGGCGTCCAGATCTAGGCCCTTTGTGTGACGGCAAAGGGTAGTTGAATTGGTGTTTGATTGTGGAGGATTGGATTGGTTAATTAGGATTGACTTATTTGGTTATTTATGTTGAATTTGCTTACTTACTGTCTTGTAGCTTCGTTTATGCATGTTTGTGTTCTTTGGTATGTTTTTATGTTAATTCTGTTGATGATTATGCTTGTGGCATAGTGTGACAATGCGATGTAAATATGTTCTTCAATGGTTAGATAGAATGGTAGGTTAGTTTCAATTCTGCTTATTTTACTATCTATTATACTTGTTTGTTATGCCTGTAGAAGGTGTAGCTTGTAGCGTAGAGCGACACTGCGCTATAGGTTCATCTTTGCTGGTTAGTTAGGATTTCAATTATTGCATTAGGTTTAGAGAACAAAACCCCCAAACAAACCCTTTGGTTCGATCTTGTCTGAAAACAAACGTCCTATCACTTGTTCCATGTGAGAGACGACCTGGTCCCCTACTATACTACTTAGTGTAGGTTAAGGGGTTTGGTTGAAGTGAAATTAATAAATTTGATGTGAGCGAGTGACGTCGCGACCACACTAGCTACCAGTAGGGTGTCATCTTCTTCTTTCCTTTCTTCCATATAGTTTGCTCTTTCATATACTCTATTCTTGGGTAATCTACATTTTTTAGCATAATACCCAAATTTATCATAATTGTAGCACTTAACTTGAGATTTATCGTACCTCGAGTTTGTGTGCCATCTTCCATGCCCTCTTGTTTAATTTTCTTCTCTTTCATTGTTGTTGTTGAAAACTCATCCTTGCTCATTAGCACGACCTCATTCATATCCACGACCTCTTCCACGTTGACTTCTATTGTTACTGAAGCTTTCATCTTTCTTTTTCAGTTGAAGAGTCATCTTTAGGAGTTATTAAGTAATTTTTTCATTTATCTTCATCTTTTCTTCATGGGCTTGTAATGTACCCAAGAGATACTCTATGGTCATGACTTATAAATCGTTGGCCTCGTCGATAATGGTTGTAATACTATCAAATTTTGAATTTAGTGATCGAAGAATCTTCTCAATGATAGTTACTTGATCTAGTTTCTCACCATTTCTCTTTAGTTGATTAGAAATGGTAGAGACTCTAGAAAAATAATTAGATACCAACTCACTTTCTTTCACACAAAGAGCATCAAAGTGACTTCTTAATGCCTAAAGTTGTACCATTTTTACCTTTTCTTCTCTTTGATATGAGACTTGGAGCTTTTCTCATGCTTGCTTGGCTAAAGTAGCACTTGAGATTTTCTCAAAATCATCCTCATCTAAAGCTTGATAAATAAGGAAGAGAGTCTTCTTGTCTCTCTTTTTTAAATCTCTCAGGCTGTCTTTTTCAATCGAAGATAGCGTTGAGTCATCACGCGATTCAATGTAGCCTTTTTCTATAACCTTCCTAACATCATGAGTTCCGTGAAGTGCCTTCATTTTGATACTCTAATTATCATAATTACTCGCCTTGAGTATTGGAACTTGGAAGGGAACCATACTGTAAGTACCCCGTGATAATTTGATGTGATCAACCAAGTCAAGTTAGGTCTTGTTGTTGTTTTACCCCTGTGTCTAAGTGTACAGGAACTTAGGAGCATAGGAAATCGAGCGAAAGACGCAGCTAGCGAGAAGAACGACATGGGAGAGAGTCGATGGGCTCGGTGCTTCCGAGGGACGAGGTGCTGCGAAAGAGTACGCTGGCGGACGAAAAGGAAGCACGCGGCATTTTCGAGGGACGAGAAGCCAGAGCGGAAGATTACTCGAGGAGAAAAGAAGTTGAACTTGTAGGACCGTTAGATTCGATAGAGGGGGGGTGAATATCGATTCGAAAAAATAAGAGTTTAAACGCAGCGGAAAAGTAAACGAACACAGTTGTTTTTTTACTTCGTTCGGAGCCTGTGACGACTCCTACTCGAAGGCCCGTGGTCCTTGACCACTTTCGTTGGGCAATCACTATCAATTCGAATATTACAGAGTTAAGTACAAGAATTGAAAGATAAAGAAAATACCGACAATAGAATTGAAACAAAACCAGCACTGAGTCGGAGAGCTTTTCGTAGCGTCGCAAGAGCACAGAGCAGCAGATCTTGGATTTTTAGTTGATATTAAGCTCCACCCTTGCCCCTTCTTTTATATGAAGCTCAGGGTGCCCCGGATCCCTTCCAGTTGCCCTGGTGAGACGTGGCAGGTCCAACCAGTGAGCTCCACGTGGCGACGCGCAATCAGGATAAAGTTTGCCTCCGGGCGCCTGGATTCCTTCCGGGCGCCCGGACCCTGTTTTCCCGCAGAATCCGTCCTGCAAGACAAACGTTAGTCCGGAGGCAAATATATATCCTGTAAAACAGATTGTTAGCACAATTAAAGTTCAACAAAGTAATAGCAAAGAGTATGATTTAGATTCCGTCTTTCCGAGACCGGAATCTAGTCACGATCTCAACTTAGATATCCGAAATGGATCTAAGCCGGATCGACGCCTAATGTTCCCTTCCCGGGAACGCGTCCTCGCAGTCACTCCCCTCCAGTGACTTACCTTACTTACCTGCCAGACGTCCGGTCAGCCCTTCGACCCGTCTGGACTTCTCGCCAGCTATCCGGTCAGCCCGTCGACCTAGCTGGACTTCTCGCCAAGTGTCCGGTCAGCCCGTCGACCCGCTTGGACTTCTCGCCAGCTATCCGGTCAGCCCGTCGACCTAGCTGGACTTCTCGCCAAGCGTCCGGTCAGCCCGTCGATCCGCTTGGACTTCTCGCCAGCTATCCGGTCAGCCCGTCGACCTAGCTGGACTTTTCCTGCACACTTGATCAAAGTGTCAGACAACAACACAACTAACTTAACCTATTTGTCATTCATCAAAACCTGGGTTAGACCGTTTGTGCTACCCGCACCAACAGAACTGCCTTAAGGAGGCTTGGAAGGTGCCTTTGATAAAAGTGCGAAGGCGCCTTCAATGGCTTGAAGGCACCTTCTATGAATAGTACGAAGGCGCCTTCAATAGCTTGAAGGTGTCTTCCCAGTGACCGTTGGTGAAGATAAAATTTTATCTTCGCATGGATAAAATTGTCACGCTAGAGGGCACCTTCCACCTATGGAAGTCGTCTTCCAGCCTTGGATAGAATTTTCTAGGAGCTATAAAAGAATCATGGAGCTAGGAATAATTTAAACAACTCCTGTATTCATTTCCTAGCACATTTCTGAGTGTTCAACGAGTGTAATAAGCTTCTCCGCCTATACGAAGAAGATCTTTTCAGTACTTTTTTCTGTATTGGATTAACAACTACCTAGGTTGTAACAAAGTACCTCCTTAGTGTCTTTAATTTATTAGTTGTTTAATTTCCTTTTTATAAGTGTGCTACTAATATGAGTTGCAAGATCAAAAAGGATTTGTTTTATTTTTCAACAAGCAATTCACCTCCATCTTGTCGGCCCAACCTATTCCAACAAGTGGTATCATAGCCCAACAGTTTTAGAAGGATTAACCGCCGAATGAAGCATAAGAGATGGTTGGACCGAGCATCTACCCACTAAAGTTCGAGGGGAAATTCACGAGCTGGAAGAAAAAGATAGAGGCATTCTTTAAGACCAATTTTGATTTATTACTAATTATGAAATTTAGTTTTAAAGCACCAGAAGACAAACAAGAATACCAATGGACTAAAAAGGAGCAACCCAACTTCGTGGCAAACGGTAAAGTAAAGTTCCATCTGCTGAGCGTATTACCGCCACAAGAAGTCAATTGGATCAAAGCCTACGAGTCAGCCAAGAAGCTCTGGGAGAAATTCCTAGAACTACACGAAAGAACCTCGAAGCAAAACTTCTGAGACGAGATTTTCTCCGGAACGAGATCATCAACATCAAATTAGAAGAAGGTGAAATCGTTGCACACCTTCACTCAAGAATAAAAGAACTCATCACTGAACTCACGAATCTCGAAGAAAAAGTAACCAACCAAGATTTGCTAAGGTACGCGCTTAACGCATTTCCTAGGACTACTGAATGGGCATCATTAGTAGATGCTTATTATATGTCTAAGGATCTAGAAGTAAGTACCCTAGAAGAATTGTTTTCAACTTTTGAAGTTCATGAAATGAGATGTGCAGATCTGAAGAACCCCAAGCACAATATCACCTTAAAAGCAAAAATGGACGAACTAGATTCTGAATCTTCTCTCGATGATAACGAAATAACATTCATGGTATGGATATTTAAAAAGCTATTTAAAATTAATAAATTTAATCAAGTGTAGGGTAAAAGAAGAAAAAGAAAGATAAGATGCTACCACTGCAATGAAGAAGGGCACAGGAAAGATAACTGCCCAAAATTGAAAATGAAGGATAAAGACAAGGAAGAACAAGAAGCCAACCCAGAACAAGTACAAAAATCTAAAGGTGACATGGAATGAAACGTCGTCAGAATCAGAAATCGAATCCCTCACCGGACTTGCACTAGTGGCAAGTCACCAAGAAGATAAAGACGAAGCAAGCTCATCCGAAATGAGCATCGATGAAGGGGGAGCGACATCAGAGGACAACAACACTTTAGGGGGAGCTTCAGATTACATGATCGACAAGGTAATTTAGATACGGTCTCTACCTCCTGATAAATTATTTTAGTTTATAAAAATATTATCAAAAAATTCCTATAAATTAGAAAAATAAAATGACAAATTAAAAGAGATTCTAGCAACATCTTGTCGATTAGAAGACTTCGACAAGATAAAAAAGGAAAATGAAAAATTGAAAGCAAAAATAGAAGAGTTAAAAATCGTGCATGCTCATATATTCAACAAGTTAGAAAATCTAATGGATTAAATTGTCACTTTAAATACCATAAGAGTCAAATTAGAAAAATATCACAGAAATATATTTCTAAGAAATTTTTGATTAATTCTATAGGAAGGAATCTATTTTGGGTTCCAAAATCATATTTAAGTTTTTTTTTTTTTGTATGCCCTATTTTTTTAATTAAAATTTTTAAAAGTTAGACCTAAGACTTTTAGAAAGAAAATTAAATATTTAATTTCTTTAAAAAGTTTTATCTAGAAGTAGTTGTTGTTCCAATAATTAAGAAGGTCTGGTGTCTCGCCATAGCATGGAAGTCAATTACTGACATGAATGTTTAATTGACTAACTATTAAGTATTTAATTAATATAAAAATACTTTTAAATCAATTATTCTACCTAAATTCTGTTAGAAATTAATTTAATATTAAAAATTCTTGAAAATTCAAATTTTTTAAAATTTATTTTTAATGTCTTAATGTGGAAAGGACTTTATTTCTGCCTATAATAATCTCAACTTTATATAAAATTTTTTATCTGCATTAGATATGTCTGTTAAATTTTTTTCAACAATTGAAAATATTTTTCAAAGTACTTTTTTTTAAGTCAAGATTTTTCGACGTTTAATCTTTCAAATTTTTCTAGATAAGAGAATTTTTGCTTAGACTTTGTTTTAGACTTTATTCTCAAAGCATTTTAAGTATCCTTTTTTTATGTGATCAAAAGGGGAGAAGTGAAGATTAAGTCTAGAGGGAGGATATCGTATCATTATTTTTTGCACATTATTATTTGCGATATTAATTACCTTATTATTATTTATTTTTTTTACCCTAACTTAACTTGGGGGTGCTCACATAAAAAGGGGGAGATTATAAGTACCCCATGGTAATTTTGATGTGATCAAGCAAAGCAAGTTAGGTCCTGTTATTATTTAACCCCTATGTCTAAGTGTGTAGGAACTTAGGAGCATAGGAAGTCGAGCAAAGACCTATTTAGCGAGAAGGACGTCACGGGAGAGAGTCGAAAGGCTCGATGCTTCCGAGAGACGAGGTGCTACGGAAGAGTACGCTGGCAGACGAGAAAGAAGAGTGCGGCATTTTCAAGGGACGAGAAGCTAGAGCGAGAGCTTGCTCGAGGAGAAAAGAAGCTGAACTGCCTTATGGAAGGCGCCTTCGATGAACAGTGTGAAGGTGCCTTCAATGGCTTGAAGGCGCCTTCCATGAACAGTATGAAGGCCCCTTCAATAGCTTGAAGGTGCCTTCCTAGTGACCATTGGCAAAGATAAAACTTTATCTTCGCACAAATAAAATTACCACACTGGAGATGCCTTCCACCCTATGGAAGGCGTCTTCCAACCTCGGATAGAATTTTCCAAGGACTATAAAAAGACCCTTGAAGTTAAGAATAATTAAAACAACTCCTGTATTCATTGTCTAGCACATTTTTGAGCGTTCAACGAGTGTAATAGGCTTATTTGCCTATACGAAGGAGATCTTTCAATACTTTCTTTTGTTTTGGATTAACAACCACCTAAGTTGTAACCATGTAACTCAGTGTCTTTAATTTATTAGTTGTTTAATTTTTTTTTTATAAGTGCGGTACTAATCTGAGTTGAAAGATCGAAAAGGGTTTGTTTTATTTTTCAACATGCAATTCACCCCCCCTCTTGCCGACCCAACTTATTCCAATACATACCTCTGTTAGCCATAGCTCTGATACCATTTTGTTAGAAAAAGAATTATAGGAGAAAAATACAAGAATTAGGGGAGAAAAATACACTCTACATGGAAGAGGAGAATAAAAATAAAAACTCAACTTGCTTTCATTGAAAAATTACATAGTCACATGCTTATTAGATAATCACTAATCTCAAATACAATGAATCTAGACATTTTTTATCTTTTGCCACCTCATCATATTTTATCTCCACAAACTCTTATTTTCATCAACAATTATCACCTCATCATATTCTATCTCTATCTTCTTATCACGAACTCTCATTCTAATCAAAAAATATCCCATCATATTCTATCTTACAAACTCTTATCAATAATTATCATTCCATCATATTTTATCCACAATTAAATTTAATTTCCAACAATTCTAACGATAAACTTCGATCATTTGGCCGACAAAGTAAGAAGAAATCAGAGTTTCATAGGGTACTCATGGGGGGAAGATTCAGCAATTGCACTTGATCTTTTTCGCAGGGATGCTAATCCTGGACCACTAGAGAATAGAACTATTGATGGCTCTTCTAAAACGATACCGGGCCAAGGTGTTTGGGGAAGAGGTGCTGCACAAAGACTCTTTGCAAAATCTAGTAGGAATGGTTGAAACAAGAACATAATTATTCTTTTGCAATAAACACCACATTTGTCTTTTACCACCTAGGAGTTGTACGATTTGGTCTTTCGGACCAACACGATTCCTCTAAAGACAAACACTCTTTTGGACGATGAGATATGGGAGAGAATAGGTGACGATGCAAAATTGGCTCATCCAATAAAACCAACAAACTATGTGATATCTCTGTGCATAAAGGTCGTACCTTCTTATATATATTAATTGATCATCTTTAATTGGGTTTAAACAATCTCCGATACATAATTATTTCACATATAAATCTAAATCTAATGTTAGATTAATGATTTGAACACTATTTTTAGTGGTGAATTTGATAATGTAGATGTATTAGGTTCTGCATAGAAAGATCATACTCTATTTTTTTTTTTTTTTCCAATTTTATAATTTCACATGTAAGTGTTTTAGGCCAGGCATGTTAATTGCTTTGTATCCATGATTGACTTAACCTGTCTAAATTGATCGTCAAAACAGTTCAACTTGCCCATTTCAAACCTTCTTGACGGTTAAAATTTTATATATCCTTAGATGATAAATCTGGACATTTAATGGTCATTAAGGTATTTTGGTCAAAATATGTGGATAACTAGTTCAGACTATATAGCCGAGTTAGGTGGAGTTCTTACAAATCTAGTTGTTCAAGACTAGACTTGACTCAGCCTTATTTGGTCGTGCCCAACTTAACCCATAAAAAAGTCAATTGACTGTGACGAGATTGATCTAGTTTGCGGGTGCAATTGGATAGGGGTGGATCATTGTGTGGACATGGCATGACACGAACACAACCAAACTCAGCTTGTGTAATAAGAATTTCTGGATCAACTTCCATTATTCATATGCTCCTTGTCGATTAAAAAAAAATGTTTTTTTTTAAAAAAAATAAAAGAGTGCTCCATTATATTTCTCATAAAAAATATTCTTATTGGTTATAAAAAAAATCTATTAAAAGTAAATTATTTATCTTTTTATTTTAATTTAACAAAAATATTATATAAAAAACATTTTTATATTAATTTTTAAATCAATTTAGTACATTACAAAAAAATGATAAAAAAGATAAATAATAAAAGTTTCAATATTTTTTTTAAAAATAAAATTATAGAAATTGCAAGTAAATATATTTCAAGTACTCCTGCTTTATTTTTTTCGGTACTCGCTTTATTTATGTTTTTTTGTTGTTTTTTTTAAAACACATACTCCTTAGCTTTTCATTATACATTAAGGTACATATTATTTCAGGAATTCATGCCAGGCTATTTTTAAAGTTGTGAAACATACCTAATTTTAGGTTTATCAAAAGATGTATTTATGTTTCGTTGTATCCCTCCTGCTAATTACGATGATATTATATTTAAAGAGCATCACAATTTTAATATTGTACTTTAAAAATCAACACGCATTTTAATATTGTATAAATCTTAAAAAATAATATAAGAACATATGTTGTTTTTGAAATTTAGTACTAATTTTAAACGGACCTCACTATCTTATTTTATAAAAAAGATTATGTCTTATCCACCTCATCGAGGTCAGTCCACCGTCCCTGATCGATGTGTTGGTCCCACTAAACTGTCGTACTCGATTCCTCCTTCCAACGTTTCTAACCGCTAGTCCGTTTACATAAGATTGGGCTAAGCATTTTTTTTTTAAATTTTAAAAGGATTAAGGTAGCGTGTCTTTCAAATTTTTTTCCTCAAAGACGTCCCACTCTATAAAATTACACCATCGCCCATTACCAGCCCTTTTATAAAATTACAGTCAATGCAAACCATTTTAATTTTTAAATTTTAAATAGTCATAATTTTTTATTCGAGACTCAAAATCAAATTCTATCTATGTCAATCTATGTCAAGCATGTAAAATTCAAAATCCTACATTTATTACTAGTGAAATAGTAATCATCAAATTTCAACTCTAAATTCCACTATTTAAATGGGTCTTTTTACTAATTTTGATATTATTTTTTTTTATATATATTTAAGATAATTTTTAGATCTTTGGTATTTATAAAAGAGAATTTATTTTAATCCGTCTCTTGGTTTTAATTAAGATCATTCAGTTAACTGGTAAAATTTTATTTCTTTTATTTACAAGATTAAAATTAGAATTATAATTTATTAATTATAATTTATTTTATTTTTTGGATAAAAGATCTATTGGATTTAGGATTTGTTAATTATGATTTTTTCTCTTATTTATATTTTAGATTATGATTTATATAAGAGTCATGTTTAAATATTGATAGAACAACTTTCTAATTTTAATAAAAAGTTTTCTTTTTGGAGGTTTCTCTTTCTGTCTCCTCCTCAATTCCCCTTTTCTTTCAGCTCATAGGATAACCACTATTTTACCCGACGTCAATTGATATCAGAGCACGTGAAGGTCCTCGTCAGATTCAATGGCAGATCGTCGTGGTCGTAGTCATGGTCGCAACAACAGGTATACTTCGGTGGAGGAAGCTGAGCATCATGATCGTAACGTCTAAGACATAATGATGATTGAAGATTTATGAAGGCAAGTTGCAAATTTAACCCAGCATATATCTCAAAAATTGTGAGATTTTGGATCGTAGATCTGAGTCGTCCTTCGAGAACTCATATTATAATATACCAAAAGTATAGCTAAGGATAAAAAATAATTAAAGGTTGATATAATTAAATTATTTTTAAGGGAGATAAATATATTTTAGTGGATATTATATCAGGAAATAAATTTATATGAATTTATGGAATTTATTGAATTTTTTTCTAAATTTTTAATGAGACATTTAGATTTTATGAGAATAAACGGGTAGGATTTAAAACCTGTTTAAAAATACTCTATTTAATGGAGGAGTTGATTGGAACTAAACACTAAGTTGGAAAAATCAAATACTATGTTTATTTATTCCCTCCTCTCCACCGTTTTCTCCCTTCCGCGCACGCGATGCCTGCGACAACGAGAAGGGGGAGCGTGGACAACGAGATCAACAAGATAAGTAAGGTACGATCTCTACCTCCTGACAAATTATACAAATTTGTTAAAAATGCTTTCTAAAAATTCTTGTTAATTAGAAACAGAGAGTGATAAATTAAAAAATGAAAATATAGAATTAAAAGGAACTTTAACAAAATTTTGTCGATTAAAAGATTTTGAAAAGTTAAAAATTAAAAATTAAAATAATAAATTGAATTTTTGAAAAGGAATGATGTATGTCTAAATTTAAGTTCTTTTCAAAATTTAAAGTTTCGAAATTATGGTAGATTTAGTTGGTATTTTAGGTACCATAACAGTCAAATTATAAAAGTAGATAGAAAATTAATTTCCAGAAAGTATTTGATTAATCTAGTTGAAAATAATTTATTTTGGGTATCAAAATCATGCTTAACTCAATAAATTAATTTCTATACATATTAGAAGATTAATTTACTTGATTTATTCTTTTTAATAAAATCAATTATTTCATCAACTTACTAGTCATATTTTCTGTTTAAAATTTTATCTGTGAAAAATAGAAACATTATCTACTATCAAAAAAATTCAAAATTTTTTTGATCGTAATATTATTTTTTTTAACAAAAATCATAATTTTAAAATTAAAATTATTTTATAAATTTATTTTTTTAAATTTTATTTTTATGATAAAATATAATGTTCTCTATTAAAAGAATAAATTTTTTGACTATTAATTAATTTTCTATGAATTTATTTCAAAATAGTAATTTTTAATATTAAAATTCTCAAAAAGAAAATTTTCAAAAATTTGATTTTTCTATATATATATATACTTTCTATTTTATATACTTAGAAAAAATTACAAGATTTTTCAAGCTTAAAATCTATTTTTAAATTTATTTTTTTTGGGAAATTATATTTTTCTATATAAAATAATTTATTATTACTTATATGAATTATGGTTATTCATAAAAATTTTACCATTATTCACTATTCTGGATTACTGTGTTTGATAGTGAAAAAAAACTTAGAATTTTTAAAAGAATAAAATCAATTTTAAAACTTATTTTTTAAAAAACTGGTTTTTAATTAGTAAAAAATTCAGATTTTTGAAAAATAATTCCTGAAATTTTTCTAAGTGTTAGTCACTGTTTATGTATCTCTTAGAAGATTTTTTTTCAAATTTATTTTCGACATTTACCCATATTTTTAATATGATCAAAGAGAGAGAAATTGGAGGGGTAAAGTTAGGACTTATTTTTAAAATATTAAGTTGAACTTAATTTCTTTATTCATGTCAATTTATTTCTGTTAAATAAATTTTTATATTTATTTTACCCAAATTTTAACTCGGGTTCATGCAGATTGAAAGTGGGGGCATTATAAGTACCCCGAATAAGTTTTGATATAATCAACCGAGTTAAGTTAGGTCCTATGGTATTTTGATCCTTGTGTCTAAGTGTGCAAGAACTTAGGAGCACAAGAAGTCGAACAAAAGATGCAGCAAACGAGAAGGATGACAAGGGAATCGAGTCAACGGGCTCGGTGCACCCGAGGGACAAGAAGTTATGGAAGAGTATATCGGTGGAGCGAGAAGGGCGCACATGACACTTTCAAGGGATAAGAAGTCAGAGTGGAAGATTGCTCGAAGAGAGAAGGCTGGAGTTGGGTTCAGGTGAGCTCAACTCTGAAAGGTTGGAGGATCACCCAAGCGACCGGAGAAGAAGCCAGTGACCAGAGAAGGCACCAGACAATCAGTGAATAGCTGACTGATTCAGGTACCCTGACTATCCGAGTGCCCGAACCACTTTGGTGTCCAATGGGTGCCTCGTCATAGTGGATCAACTTCGAGTCCACGTCAGTAGTGGTCTCAGTGTCCGGGAGTGGATAACTGCTTATCTCTTTATTGTTACAAAGCGGATTAAGACGACCAACTAGCCGACCAACTGGGGGTGCTTGGATCGAGTCTGAGCATCCGGATCATGCCAGATCATCAAATGGTCACTTTGACTAGTGAGCCTATAAAAGGATCCCTAGCACTCGAGATTTAAAACAACACTTGTATTCAAATCATTTATTTCGATTTTCATTGTTCTGAACTGTAAATCATTGTACGAGGCTTCTCTACCTCCGAGAGTTTGCTCGAAGAAGGAGTTCTATTAGTGCACTTCATTTATCTTGGATTAACAATCTCTCCGGTTGCAAACCAAGTAAATTTGGTAGCCTCTTTTCATTTTATGTAATTTAGTTTTATTTTTCTAACAAGTATTTCTAATTAAAATCCAAAGTTCCAAGAATGGTGCATTTGTAATTTCAAGCAATTCACAATTCACCCCCTTCTTATCGGCCACATGGGACCAACACTAACTTGTTAGATTAAAGTCTAGTATTAAGTTCTCTGGGTGAGACTAACTGAAAAGCTTTGTCTAAAGCATATGATTACTCTAATAATATCCATATGACTCACCATAGTCTGCAATCTTATTCAGGGAAACTTACTTGGGGTTCTTAAAGCTACACTCAAATCAACAACAAGTTAAAAATAAATTCTGATAATTAAACATAATTCATCTCACAATAATTATAGAATTACCTTGTTTGATAACTCACACGGAGTGAGATGAATAAAAATCAAATTAAATAAATAATCAAATAAATCAATTAAATCAATTAAACAAATAAAATAAACTCAAATAAAATCTTAAATTAAAGAAACAAATTTAACTAAACTAAAACCAAACTAAAATTAACTTAAAATTGAGTTAATTAAATCAAACTAAATGAAAACTTAATTCTAAACTTAACTATAACTTAAAATTAATTAACAATTAAACTTACAGTAAGATTAGACCTAAAAATTACACTGAAACCTTAAAGTAAAAGAAATCATAAATTAAAATTCTTAAACAAATTAAAACCTGATTAAACAAACTTAACTAAATAAACTAATTAAATAATTAAACTTAACCTTTAAATTTGAAAATAAATTTAATTAAAATTATTAAAATTAATTAAATTCATATTAAGTTAATCAATTAACTAAGTCAAAATTAAACTTAATCTCAATAAATTTTGAATTAAAACTTAAAATTTAAATACAATTAAAACATGATTAAATTTAAACCTCAAAATTGATGGTAAAACTCAAGAAAATCAAACCTAATTTTAAAACTTAATTTAAACTAATTAAAATTATTAAAATTAAATTAGCTTGAATTTATACAAACGTAACTTAATGAACTTCAATTAATTGAATTGAATTAAATTAAAACTCAACTTAAATCAAATTAACAACTTAAATTTAAGATTTAAATTCAGTTAAAATTAAACTTAAATCAATTTTAAACTAAACTACTTAAAATTATAAATCTTGAACTAATTGTAAATTCCTACTTTATATATAGAAATTTTGTTGGTACGGGAAGCATCCGACGATCGAACCTGAGTTTTGATAATGACAAAGGGTTCAAAGTTAAGTTATTTATGGTCTAATATGTTTGAATGAGTTTGCAGGAAAGTTCTAAGTGTACTTAAGTAAAAGTCCTAGATGTGGTTAGGCAAGTAGAAAACCCTAAGGGGTGGTAACCCTAGGCGAAAAGTCTTGGTGGGTCGAGGGCTTCGGGCAAAAACCCTAGAGTCGGGGACTTTAGGTGGAAAGTCTTGGTGTCGGGAACCGGGCGGAAGACTGGACGGGTCGTGAAATGAACGTCCAGCAAAAAGTCCTGGAGCCTCGAGCGCTGAGTAAAAGTCCAGTCAGTCTGGATGACATGTCTTGCAACAGGTAAACTCTCCTGAATGGAGTAGGTGAGGGAGTGTTCCCTGGTGAGAGAACAGTAGGCGTCAGTTCGACCTAGGGTTTTCGGATGAAAATTCAAAGTCAGAACCGGACAGTCCGGTGACTGTCAAATATTTATCTTAATCTTATTTAATTATGCTAAACTCTATTTTGCAGGATATGTTTTGTATTTTGGGCTAACACATCTTGCAGGGAGTGAAAAAACCTTAAAGCCTCGGATGAACAATACCCGAGGGGCCCTCCATGGAGCTTGGAGGTGCCTCATGTAACGACCGCCTTTCTTAGGACACGAACGTTACTCTTTTCATACCTTCTAAGGACATTGTTATTTGCACATCACTCGATTCAGAAATCTAGTCCGAACTTGTTTCGACTGTTAAACCATGGTTTGGAGCGAAGCGAAGCTGAGAGGTACTCTATAGTTGCGAAGGGGTTTGGACCGTGTGACCCGAACCAGCCCTGTGGCCATACCCGTGAAGGGGCATGCTATGGTCGTGTGGTGATGACCAGCCGTGTGGCCTTACCAAACCCAAGTTTGGGCACGACCATGTGCGCCACACGGTCGTGTAAGGCCTTCCCTACTGGAGCAGGGCACGACCGTGTGGCTTCCACATAGCTGTGTCATCTGCCAGCGAGGAAGAGGGGCACGACCGTGTGTCTCACACGACCATGTCACCTCGGCTGTGACGAAGGGGTGCACAGCTGTGTGAAACCATACGGTCGTGTCATCTTACCTGAGAAGAAGAGGTGCATGGTCGTGTGCTTCACACGGCCGTGTTTCCTTGACCGAGACCAAAAGTGATGCGCAGCCGTGTGAAGCCACATGACTGTGTCACTACGACTGACAGGAAGAGGCGCACGACCGTGTGAAACTACACGGCCGTGGCACCCTGGCCGAGAAGGAGCTGGTGATGGCCGTGTGAATCCACATGACCATGTCACCCAGGCCGAGAGGGGGCAGGTGATGGTCGTGTGAATCCACAAGGCCGTGTCATGGGCTGTGCAGGGGTCACACACAGCACTACAAAGGAGGTTGGTTCTCCCCTTTGTACTCCCTCTTGGCTTACCATTCTCTCCCATTTCTTTAGGAAAAGTCTTTGACATGCTAATTACTAACAAACTGTCAATTTCATCATACACAACTCTTAATAGCATTTTTATACTAAGCGAAATAAGACAATAGGTCCATTAGTACCACAATCTAACATATTCCATGCACTAGCAAGTTCCAAAATCACTTCCCACTGTTCCGTCACATACACCAGCAAACATTGCTCCTGCTGCCCCTCCTTACTCGAGCTTTCCTTTATCTTTATTTGCAATATAAGGAAAAGTAATCTATAAGCCAATGCTTAGTAAGTACCATCTACTCACAAAATAATGCATTCAACGAGTACATGTTTTTCAAACTGCTTGCGGAAACCAAAACATGCAATTAACAATCATTTATGCTAAAATACATAACTCGGAAATATGTATATGACATGCATTTTAAAATCAGTTTATCATGCAAAATATCCACTTAACCCATGCAATGAAACATAAAACTTGCTATGCTATATAGATCAAACCCTGCACTCTCTAACTCTAGTTCTCAACTTAATAATGTTTTCACTTTAACAAATAAATGAGCTTTGAAAACTTTATCTTACATACTAGTGAAAATAATAATCACTTGCTTTGGGCTCGACATTGTACCACTTTGCGCGCATCCTTAATAAAGTCCGAGGTAGCTAATCCCGAACTTATTAAGGTACTACTAGGTGATCTAGGGGCTTAGGGGCGATCTAGGAGCCCACCCATGGACCTTGTGTCCAGTACATGCCATCTTAAAGTAAAATACTTTCTTTTTTTTAATACTTCTTTCTTATACTTGCACTACCTTGTCATTTCAACAAACACCTTGTGTGCACTTAATCCCTCACACTTATAGGGAAGCACCTTGGGGCACTTGATTATACTTCTTAGTCCCAAAACTTAATGGGAAGCAAATTAAATACTCTAAACGTGCTCTTAATCCCAAAACTTTAGAGGGCATCTTACAATCATAACATTTATCTCCTTTAACATACATAAAACATATCATGACATGATTCTTCTTTTAACTTGCATACATACATACTACAACATGCATCGACGAAGCAACTTATACCGTAGGTGAGAAGTACTTACATCCTTTCGCTAAATTTTACTAGTATAAGATGTAGGGAAGACAATCTTCTCTTGCCCTCCCTAATTCCCAAAACATCTTCCTGCACGTTCTACTTCCTTGGGAGAGACCCTCCCCTTAGATTCTTCCCTTGAAAAGCTTAAAGACGTGAAGCCCTAGGTTTCTTGGCCGAAACTTGAAAGGAGGAAGGAGAGATTTTCGGCTAGAGAGGAGAAGAGGAAGATGAAAAGCTAGGTTTTCATCTCTTCTTTTCCCTTTTATACTAGGTGGAAGTTGAAGCATCTTTTCACAAAAAATCTACTTATAATCAATTGTTTCCTATTTTCAATGTGATGCTTTACCACCACCCTAATGGCAACTTCAACTAATCTTAAATAAAAGGTCTTGGGTTCAATTCTAGCCCAAGGCTATTTATAAATCTATTTTTTTATTTCTTTTATTGTCTCCTATTTATTTTTTCTCTTTTGACATAGAGGAAATTTATGGTATTACAATTCCCCATACCTTATAAAAAGTTCATCCTCGAACTTAAAACAATTGTGGATACTTCTGTCTTATATCATCCTCGCGTTCCCATGTTGCTTCTTTATACTGTTGAATTTGCCACAACACTTTTACTAATGGTATCTCTTTGTTTCTCAGTTTCTTAACTTCTAGATCTATTATCTGAATAGATCGACTTTCATAACTGAGATCCTCTTGAACTTGTACCGTCTATGGTTCAATCACTTGGTTTGCATCGGGAACATGCTTCTTCAGCATTCAGACATGAAATACATTATGAGTAGCTGACATTTCCTGATGTAGTTCCAACTCATAAGCTACCTTGCCAACTCTTTTGGTGATCAAGTATGGCCCCACATATCGTGGACTCAACTTTCATTTCTTCCCAAATTGCATTACTCCTTTCATAGGAGCTACTTTGAGGAATACTGAATCCCCAACCTCAAATTCTAGTGGTCTACGACGCACATCCGCATAGCTCTTTTGTCAGCTCTGAGCAATTTCTATTCTCTTGTGAATGTTCTGAATAACTTTGGTGGTATCATCGATAAGGTCTGTCTGGAGTCTCATTTCTTTCTTTTCACCACCTTCATACCAATAAATAGGAGATCTACATCTCCTCCCATATAGATCCTAATAGGGTGCCCTTTCGATAGTAGCTTGATAGCTATTATTGTATGCGAATTCTGCTAAGCATAGGTATCAACACCAACTCCCCTTGAAATCTAAGGCACAAGCCCGTAGCATATCCTCTAAAATTTGATTCACCCGTTCTGTTTACCCGTCAGTTTGATGATGAAATGCAGTGTTGAATCGTAACTTAGTGCCAAGAGCTCTCTGAACACACTCCCAGAAGTGTGAAGTAAAATGACCATCTCTATTATAAATTATGATTTTGGGAACTCCATGAAATCTGATAACCTCTTTCATATACAATTGTGTTAACTGCTCAATAGAGTAGGATGCTCTGATTGCTAGGAAATGAGCAGATTTGGTCAATCTATCTACTATTACCCAGATAACATCATAACTGTTCTTAGTTCTTGGTAATCCTACTATAAAATCCATAGATATATCCTCCCACTTCTACTCTGGGATCTGGATAGGCTGCAGAACTCCGTCTGGTCTCTGATGTTCTGCTTTAATCCGTTGACACGTCAAACAGGTACTGATGTATCTAGCAATATCTCTCTTCATTCCAGACCACCAGAAGCGGTCCTTTAAATCTTGGTACATCTTGGTAGAACCAGGATGCATTGTATAGGGTGTTCTATGGGCTTCATCTAGAATTTTCTTTCGCAGTTCTTCTTGATTAGGGACACAAAGGCGATTACCATAATATAGCATCCCACAATCCGATATTCGAAACTCCCCATTTTCTCCTTCTTGTATTCCTTGCTTGATCTTCTGAATATTAGGATCTTCATCCTGCCCTTTCTGTATATCATCAAGCAAGGTTGACACTAGTGTCAAAGTGGAGAGCTGCCTAGTAATAATTTCTAGCCCGAAATTTACTACTTCCTTCCGTAGGGGTTGGGACATGGCAGATAAGGACAATAAAGTTGCGCAATATTTTCTACTTAGCGCATCTGCTACCTTGTTCACCTTCCCTGGATGGTAGAGGATTTCACAATCATAGTCTTTGACTAACTCAAACCATCTCCGTTGTCTCATGTTTAGGTATTTTTGAGTGAAGAAATACTTCAGACTCTGGTGATCTGTATACATCTTGCACTGAGTTCCATATAAGTAGTGCCTCCAGACTTTCAGAGCGAAGACTACTGCTGCTAACTCAAGGTCTTGCGTTGGATAGTTCTTCTCATAATCTTTGAGTTGTCTTGAGGCGTAGGCAATGACTCTAACATTCTGCATCAGTATAGCTCTGAGTCCCATTTTAGAAGCATCACTATACATATCGAAGCTCTCACCATTTTCTAGAAGAGTTAGGATTGGAGCACTGGTCAGTCTCCTTTTTAGTTCAATGAAACTCTTCTCACAATCTCCTGTCCACTCAAATTTTCTATTTTTTCTGGTAAGTGCTGTCAATGGAGAGGCAATCCTTGAGAAGTTCTCAACAAATTTCCTATAATAGCTTGCTAATCCAAGGAAACTTCTGATTTCACTGACATTCTTGGGTCTATTCCAGTTACTCACAGCTTCTATTTTTGTCGGGTCTACCATGACCCCATCCTTGGAAATAATGTGACCTAGGAAGGGCACTTGATCGAGCCAAAACTCACACTTGGAGAACTTCACATACAATTGTCTCTGCTGAAGAATTTGTAATACTGTCTTCAGATGTTCAACATGTTCTTCCTGACTTTTGGAGTATATAAGAATATCATCTATAAAGACGATTACAAACTTATCCAAATACGCTTTGAACACTCTGTTCATCAGATCCATAAATGTGGACAAAGCGTTCATCACTTCAAAAGGCATGACTACGAACTCGTAGTGTCCATATCTCGTTCGGAATGCTATCTTCGGTACATCATCTGCCCTCACTTTCACTTGATGATATCCGGAACGCAAGTCTATCTTGGAAAAGACTATGACTCCCTTTAACTGATCAAATAGATCATCAATCTTTGGCAAGGGATACCTGTTCTTGATTGTTACTTTGTTCAGCGCTCGGTAGTCCACACACATTCGCATGGACCCATCCTTCTTCTTTACGAACAACACCGGAGCTCCCCATAGTGAGTGACTAGGGTGAATGAAGCCCTTGTCGAGTAGCTCCTGTAACTGTCCCTGAAGTTCTTTTAATTCTGTCGAAGCCAGGTGGTAAGGTGCTTTTGAGATTGGATGGGTACCAGGGATGAGTTCAATCTCAAATTCAATTTCTCTATCTGGCGTTAAACCTGACAACTCCTCGGGAAACACTTTCGGGTAGTCACACTTGACTCTAACTTCCTCTAGTTCTTGATTTCTTTCTTGCTGGGTATTAACCACATGAGCTAGAAACCCAACACATCCATCGGCTAACATCTTCTGAGCTTTCAGGGCTGATAAAATTTTCTGGGTTCTCTTCTTTGAATCTCCGATGAACTCAAACTTAGACTCTGCCTCAGGTTGGAATAGAACCCTTTGTTTATAGCACTCGATGGAAACACCATACTTGCTCAGGAAGTCCATCCCAAAAATAACATCATAATCAGACATGTTCAGCAAGATCAGATCCCTGTACAATTTTCTGTCTGAAATTTTGATTGACACAGCCCGCAGCCAGTTCGTAGATATCATTATCTCTCCTGAGGGTAGTGTCGTCAAGAATTGTATGTTTAGGACCTTCGGGGGTATACCTATTCTTTCAGCAAATACTATGGAGACAAACGAATGGGTTGCCCCGGTATCAAATAGCACAGTTGCATATTGATTAAAAATGCATATCTGACCTGTGATAACAGTGGAGGCGTTTTCTACCTCCTCTCTAGTAAGGGAGAAAACTCGAGCATTTGTAGAACTTGGTGGGGCTTCCAGTATACCTTGGCTAATATGAGGACCCTCCAACGCGGGCTACATCTGGTGTAGTTGTGTCTGCTTGCCTCCATATTGCACATGTTGTGCAGGAGGAAGGTTGATCTTGGTCGGGCAATTCTCAGCCATATGCCCCTCTTGACCACACATATAACAGCCACTCGTGCCCTTGCGACAGATTCCAGGATGCATCTTTCCGCAGGTGGAACATGTGGCATACTTAGGTTGCTTGTTTACGGATCCTCCCTTCTTATTACTCCACTGCTTCCTCTTGGAGCTCCCTTTCCAGGTTGACCCATGACTCTAGGGTTTCTAAGTGCCAACACTCCCTTAACCTTTGTTCTCTATCAATACTGGCTTCTACTACTTGATACTATTCAGATAATGCTCTGTGATCAAGGCACTACTAATCAGCTCTTCTGCAGTCTGCGATCTATTAATTCTGCCAGCTACATTCAGAGCTATCTCTAGCCTCAACATCTTGAGCATTAGTCTTGTTAGAGTGTATACTGAAAGCCTAAGCTTTTGTAAACATTTATTTTGAATAAAGAATCACATTTGGTCAAATTATCTACATTTATTTGTAGTTGTTCAATTAATTTATATTGTAGATAACATAGTATGTGGTGTCACATACAGAAGATAATGTTATCAGTACCTTATAAATTATAAATAGTAGCTCACGACCAAGATGAAAAGGAACAAACCATTGGAAGGTCGTAGTGTAATTAGGTATTAGTTTATCTTAACTATATAATTACACTAGTACACTTAGAGTGTATTGAGTAGTACCATTAGAGGTCGTTTCTTTTATACTGACTTTATAAAGGAACAAAGACCTCAGTTATTATGGAAGTGTGTGCTCTTAATCCTAATATAATAACAAGCACATATATTTGATATTTATTTCTTTAATTTATCAATGGGTGAGATTTAGTTTGATAAATCAATAAGTCCGATAAGTTGGGAAATGATATCACTTATAGTGTGTGTTGTTGATTATAAAAGGAAACTGTGTCCTAGAAATCTAGGTTGAGAATGCCCCCAAGAGGAGCTCATAAGGATTGTCATGTTAAACCCCGCAGGTGGACTTAATCCGACATGATAATAAGGTTGAGTGATACTACTCTTGGACTAAGATATTAATTAAGTGAGTTGTCAGTAACTCATTTAATTAATGGGCATTCATTATCTTAAACACAGGGAGACTAACACACTCATAATAAGAAGGAGCCCAAAAAATATAATTTGGGATTGGTGCGGTAGTTCAATAATAGTTCTCTAGTGGAATGAATTATTATTGATAAAATTAAGTTGTGTGTTCGAGGCAAACACGGGATGCTTAATTTTATCGGGAGACCAAAACCAATTCCTCCTCTCGGTCCCTATCATAACCTCTTAATTATAGAGTACTATACCCACCTATACCCACCTTTATACCCATCTAAAGGGGCCCGGCCAAACTTTGCTTGGAGTTCAAGCAAGGGTTGACCAAACCATGTTTAGATGGGATTGATTGTGGTCGGCCCAAGCTGTTGGTGCAATATCCCTTAGGTCAAGGTTGACTGAGTTGACCAAGCTTGAGTCTTGGTCACAGTTTCGATGTTTGACAATATATGTAGACACAATGGGCAATGCAGGTGCGGTTGTTCATGTGAGGAGATTCTGATCAGGGACTGATCAGTGTGGATGAAGAAGAGTCAAGTAGGTCAAGGATGACTGGATACTTGACTGGGAAGTCCTAACTGGAATGTTAGGCAAAAGAGAAATCCTAGTGAGTGAAGCTAGGTGAATGTCCTGGTGAGTGAAGCCAGGCAGAAGAAAGACCTGGTGAATGATGCCAGGCAGAAGAGAGATCCTAGGGATGAAAGCTAGGTGAAAGTCCTGGTGAGTAAAGCCAGACAGAAGAAAGTCCTGGTGAGTGAAGCCAGGCAGAAGGAAATCCTGGTGAGTGAAGCCAGGTGAAAATCCTAGTGAGTGAAGCTAGGTGAAAGACCTGGTGAGTGAAGCTAGGCAGATTAGAAGTCCTGGTGAGTGAAGCCAGGCACAGGGAAAATCGAGATGGATCAAGGATGATCGGACATCTGGTGTTTGGAAGTCCAAGTAGGTCAACGGATTGACTGGATACTTGGCACAAAGAGAGAAGTCCAAGTAGGTCAAAGGATTGACTGGATACTTGGCACGAAGAGAAAAGTCCAAGTGGGTCAAAGGGATTGACCGGACACTTGGTGGGGAGTCCTGGCAGGTCAAGGGAGTGACCAGATGCTAGGCATGATGTACCAACAGGTCAAGGTTGACCAGATGTTGGTTTGAGAGGCTTGGGACTTGGTTTTGGGCAAAAACCAAGATCTGGATCGATCCAGGAGTTGGATCGATCAGTTGATCGATCCAGGCTTTTCCCAGCGAACAGAAAGCCTCTGGATCGATCAGTGGATCGATCCAGGTCTTTCCCAGCGAACAGAGAGCCTCTGGATCGATCAGTGGATCGATCCAAAGGTCCCAATCGATCAGCCGATCGATTGGGACGCTGCTAGTTCGCGCGATAAGCGCTGGATCGATCCATGGATCGATATAGGCGTTTTCCCAGAGCACAGAGGTGCTCTGGATCGATTCGCGGATCGATCCGAAGCCTCCCCGATCGATTGGGAGTTTTCGAAACGATCGGGATCCGATCGTTGCGTCATATTTGAGCTGCAGGCGTGCGACAGCTGCGACATCTCTTCACGATTTTCATATCAGATCTCTCGCCAGCTTCTCCACAGTGCTCTCAAAGCTCAGATCGCTAGTTCTTGAAGGATCTTGGAGGTTTTCCAAGTCAAGAGGCGGAACAAAGACAAGGAAGAAAGCTAGGGTTAGGGTTTCTGCACTCATTGTAAGCTTGTATCTCATTACCTTTCCCTTTCTTCTTGTATTGAGAGTCTTGTAGGGCTTCTCCGCCTTTGGTAGTTACCATAAAGGAGAGTTTTATTAGTGGAGGGTGCGTGAGTAGGTGTGGATCCTTGGACTAGTCACCTCTTGTGAGGTGGATACCAAGTAAACCAACCGTGTTAGCGTTGTATGCTTTTGTTTCTGTATTTTCCGCTGCACATCTTCGAAGAAACAAGCAACGTCAACCACGAAGCACGCGACGAGCTATTCACCCCCCTCTAGCTACTTTTCGGTCCCAACAAGTGGTATCAGAGCGAGGTTGCTCTTCACCGGAATCACCGCCGGAAGGGGCAAACATAACAAGTAAAGCTAGAGGGTGAATAAGTTGGAGCAAATTCATCAAAGTCAAAGAATTCAAGTAGCTCAACTTCAAGATGCAATTCCAAGATGGACTTGGATTTGATACAAGGGTGGCTCCACCATACACATCCACAAGCTTCGATTCTTGGAGATCAAGAATTGAAAATTTCTTGATGATGGAGATAGAGCAATGGTTTGCTCTAATGGAAGGTTTTAAGGCTCCAAGGAATTCAAAGGGCAAAGTTCTCAAAAGGAGCAAATGGAGCCAAGAACAAATCCAAAGATGTGAGGCCAATGACAAAGTGACCAAGCTTTTGGTCAATCTATTGCTGAGCAACATCTTGGAGAAAATTGGACAAGCTGAAGATGCCAAAGAGCTATGGAGCAAATTGGAAAAGGCTCATGAGATCCCCTCCACTGTACCTAACCAAGAAGAATCCAAAGAGGGTGACTCGTTGGAGCAAGATCAAGAGGAGGACTCCGAAGTTGAGAAATGCTCAACTTCCGAAGAAGAGGAAATCCAAGAAGCTTCATTCTCAAGGGAGTGTAATCAAAAGAGCAAGGAAGGAGCATATTCCTTGTTTCATGTACAAGAGAATGAAGAAGAAGGTGAAGCCTCCACCTCTAGGATTGAGGGGGAGCAACTCTTGGTGACACCGGATCAAGAAGAAGGAGAAGCCTCCACATCCGGGTCAAGAGAAGAAGAGGATGAAGAAGCTTCCACCTCCACAAGTCAAGATAAATCAATTGGAGGGAAATCGATTTCGGATCAAGAGGAAGCCTCTACATTCATATCAATTGGAGGAGCAAGTGCCACCCCTACACAAGAAGGTATAAATAGTTCAATTAATAATAAGAATCATATTATATGTTTTGAATGTAGGGAACATGGACACTACAAAAGCAAGTGCCCTAAATTGGCCAAGAAGAAGGGCCAAGTGGCACCTAAGGGCAAGGAGAAGCCAAAGGAGACCATCCCCGGAACAAAGAAGAGCAAGGAGCACATTGTGTGCTTCTCTTGCAATCAAAAGGGGCATTACTGGAGTCAATGCCCTAAGGGGAAGAAGATGGTCAAGGCTCAAGGAGGAAGCTCAAGTCAAGGGGGAGCCTCTAAGGTAAAAAGGAAGGTAACTTTTATTGAGCCTACCCCTTTACATTATGGTAAAAAGCATGCTAGTTCTAACTTATATCATTTTAATGCTATTTACCATAAGAATAGAGAGCATGGTAAAATTAAGGAAAATAATGTAGCTTACCATGCTAAAACTACCACACCTAGGATTAGGAAGGTAGATAAAAATCTAGGCAATCACACTAAGGACCTTAGCTACAAGCCTAGAAATAAAAATGCTCATAAATTTAATGGGAAACCAAAAACTAAGGATTTAATGATAGAAAATCAAGTCTTGAGGTCAAGTCTTGATAAAATGGAAAAGACCCTAAAAAGGATGGAAAATATCCTAAACGGGCAAAAAGAGCATAGCCTAGGTCTAGGAGCACAAAGGTCATCAAATGACTATAGAGGTTTGGGATACAAACCCAAGGCTAAGAAGGATGTGCCCTCTTACCATAGGGTTCCATATAGCTATAGAACCAAGCCTAGGTCTAGTTGTCAAGTCAAAAATACAAGGAAGGTCATCCCTAAGAGTATTTTTACAACAAATGTGACTAAGACTTCTAAGAAGTCCAAGAAAGTCACAAAGAAGGTCACAAGGGAAGAAATCCCTAGAATTGACCTAGAAAAGGTTACCAAGGCTTCTAAGAAGCCAAACAAAGTCACTAGGAAGGTATCTAGGGAAGTTATCCCTAGTGAATACCTAGAGCATCCAAGGAGCACCAATAGATGTTGGGTTCCTAGGAGCATTTTCTCTACCCCATAAATGGGTTAGAGAGTGTCAACTACGATTAGAAGGGTAGTTAACCCAACTTTGAGGAAATTGACACTCAAGGAGCATTTTCAAGGTTTTTGTTAGCCTTTGAAAATGGAATGAAATTATTATTTACTCCTTGAAAGAGTAAAATGTGCCTATTGGGTGAAAATTTGATTCTATCTTAAAATGGCATAAATTGGGAAAATATAGAGAAATACCAAGTTGGGATTTTAGTATTCTCTTAGAAATTTAAGACAATCCGGGCCTTGATTTAAGTGATTATTCTTGAGGAAAAATGGAATATGCCAACATTTGAGGAATATGCTTAATCTTAAGTGACATAAACAAATCAAGAGAAATAGAAATGTCAATTTAGGTTTTGGCATTTCTTTGAAGCATTTAGGGCAATCTAGATTTAACATTTTAAGTTAAAACAAGTGATATATTTTGGGTTAGCTAAGTGGTTAAGGATACTTAGATAGGTAATCTAGGTATATTTTATTTATGCTAAACTTTGCCATGATTATTTGCCCATCATATGTCATGACATCATGTCTATTTTTGCATTTATGTTTTATTATGAAAAATCTAAAAATACCATGTCATGACATTCATACATCAAGTAGTTATAGGATATTTTCTTTTAAAATTATTTCATTTTGATGTATGCCATAACATAATCATGCATTAAGTTTAAATTCCTTGAAATTAAGGACAAAAGGCATTAATCAACATTTGGTTACAACAAATGGTACCAACAAAGTGATCATCAACAAGTAACATCCTTGGTGGATGTTTACCACTCAAAATGCCTAGTTATAGATGCATGATCCCTAGATTAGGGAAAAACCAAAATCTACATCTCACAAAGGACTATAAGGTGACTTGTATGTGTTTAAGTGCACATTAGATACAAGTGAGATGTTAGGAAGATGAACAAAACTCAAGATGTTGATTTAGTGCATTCTTCTGAGTTTTAGGTTCATCAAAACACATAGTTATGTGTTTTCCCATCATTGGGAAAGCTAATGTACAAGTCATGTGCATTAAGCCCAAGGAATGTGATGGGATATTGGTTTTGAAAATTATTTTAAAATGCTTTTGGAAAACCTTGGTGAAGGCTATCTTTTGATAGTAATCACCATTGAATAGTTAGACACAAACTTGAAGAAAACGCTAAAGTTTTAGCAAGTTTTCAAGCTTGTGTCAATCTTTGAAAAATATGATGTATTTTCATAGAAAACTACTTTTCCATGATAAAGTATGCCCTAAATAATGTCTACACGAAATTTCATGATTTTTAGATTTTTGTAGAATTTTCTAGGGGTTTCTGAAGTTGGCTGAATTTGAAATTCAGCAACTATCAGAGCTCCAATCGATCCATGGATCGATTGGAGTGCCTGAATCGATCCGTGGATCGATTCATAAGGCAATTCTCGCGAGTAGAAGCTCGCTGGATCGATCAGCCGATTGATCCACACATCCTAAATCGATCAGTGGATCGATTCAGATAGGTTGAATCGATTGGAACCCAACTCCAATCGATCCAGGATGCTGTATTGGCTGGGAAGGCCTGATTTCAGCACTCTAAACCTATTTTAGTCAATGTAACCATTCCTAACCCCTCAAGACACGTTTGTATACCTTTAGAGGGTGTTTTCATGTTGAAAACAAGGATGGATTGGTTAAGGAAGACTAAATTGAAGTTTAGGTTGAGGTTTGTTTCAAATTTTGAATATTTGAACCTCAAAGCTTCTAAATTTGGGTTTCCTAACGGATTAGGGATTCCAAGTCATTGTTGGTGCAATGACAGAAGTTACCACCATGTCTTTAGGGGGAGGGACTCTTTAAAGGCATGAAAATTATTTTTCATGAACCTTGGAAGGTGGTTAACCTTCCGTTAAGTGGATAATGCTCAAGGATGAGCATTTGCCTACATTGAGGAAGAATGTAGGGTTAAGGTTAAATGAAGGGTGTGGGACCTTCATTTGGGTCATTAGACCATGTTAATGCTCCAGGGTGAGCATCGGAGATAATGAAGGGTATGTGACTTTCATTATTGTGTTGATCACAATGAGTGAAGTTGTGAACAACGATGAGCAACTCTTCAGGGGGAGAGTTTTCAACAATGGGGCATTTGTTGAAGTGTGCCCAAAAATTGAGGCATGGGTTGATGTGTGCTCAAAGATGGGTTGATGTGTGCCAATAGGGGGAGAATGTGTGGTTAAGTTAGGCCTTCATTACCTATGGGGGAAGTCATAGGGGGAGAATGAAGGGAACCAACATTCATACTTTGGCATGAATGGAGTTAAGGTTATGAGATTAGCTTAACTCAGAATGGTTCAAACTTAAAGGTATTGTCAAACATCAAAAAGGGGGAGATTGTTGGTGCAATATCCCTTAGGTCAAGGTTGACTGAGTTGACCAAGCTTGAGTCTTGGTCACAATTTCAATGTTTGACAATATATGTAGACACAATGGGCAATGCAGGTGCAGTTGTTCATGTGAGGAGATTCTGATAAGGGACTGATCAGTGTGGATGAAGAAGAGTCAAGTAGGTCAAGGATGACTGGATACTTGACTGGGAAGTCCTAACTGGAATGTTAGGCAGAAGAGAAATCCTAGTGAGTGAAGCTAGGTGAAAGTCCTGGTGAGTGAAGCCAGGCAGAAGAAAGACCTGGTGAGTGAAGCCAGGCAGAAGAGAGATCCTAGGGAAGAAAGCTAGGTGAAAGTCCTGGTGAGTGAAGCCAGGCAGAAGAAAGTCCCGGTGAGTGAAGCCAGGCAGAAGGAAATCCTGGTAAGTGAAGCCAGGTGAAAATCCTAGTGAGTGAAGCTAGGTGAAAGACCTGGTGAGTGAAGCTAGGCAGATTGGAAGTCCTGGTGAGTGAAGCCAGGCACAGGGAAAATCCAGATGGATCAAGGATGATCGGACATCTGGTGTTTGGAAGTCCAAGTAGGTCAACGGATTGACAGGATACTTGGCACAAAGAGAGAAGTCCAAGTAGGTCAAAGGATTGACTGGATACTTGGCACGAAGAGAAAAGTCCAAGTGGGTCAAAGGGATTTACCAGACACTTGGTGGGGAGTCCTGGCAGGTCAAGGGAGTGACCAGATGCTAGGCATGATGTACCAACAGGTCAAGGTTGACCGGATGTTGGTTTGAGAGGCTTGGGACTTGGTTTTGGGCAAAAACCAAGATCTGGATCGATCAGTGGATCGATCCAGGAGCTGGATCGATCAGTTGATCGATCCAGGCTTTTCCCAGCGAACAGAAAGCTTCTGGATCGATCAGTGGATCGATCCAGGTCTTTCCCAGCGAACAGAGAGCCTCTGGATCGATCAGTGGATCGATCCAGAGGTCCCAATCGATCAGCCGATCGATTGGGACGCTGCTGGTTCACGCGATAAGCGCTGGATCGATCTGTGGATCGATCCAGGCGTTTTACCAGAGCACAGAGGTGCTCTGGATCGATTCGTCGATTGATCCAAAGCCTCCCCGATCGATTGAGAGTTTTCGAATCGTTCGGGATCCGACCGTTGCGTCGTATTTGAGCTGCAGGCGTGCGACGGCTGCGGCATCTCTTCACGGTTTTCATATCAGATCTCTCGCCAGCTTCTCCACAGCGCTCTCAAAGCTCAGATCTCCAGTTCTTGAAGGATTTTAGAGGTTTTCCAAGTCAAGAGGCGGATCAAAGACAAGGAAGAAAGCTAGGGTTAGGGTTTCTACACTCATTGTAAGCTTGTAAGCTTGTATCTCATTACCTTTCACTTTCTTCTTGTATTGAGAGTCTTGTAGGGCTTCTCCGCCTTTGGTAGTTACCATAAAGGAGAGTTTTATTAGTGGAGGGTGCATGAGTAGGTGTGGATCCTTGGACTAGTCACCTCTTGTGAGGTGGATACCAAGTAAACCAACCGTGTTAGCATTGTATGCTTTTGTTTCTGTATTTTTCGCTGCACATCTTCGAAGAAACAAGCAACGTCAACCACGAAGCACGCGACGAGCTATTCACCCCCCCCCCCCCTCTAGCTACTTTTCGGTCCCAACACAAGCATGGGTTCAACCTATGTGTGGCCGACCATTAAAAATAGAAAAGGAATTTTAATTTTAAAATTTTCTTTTGTGGAATACATGATTTAAAAGATAGTTTAAAAATTAAAATATTTCCTTTTATAAGATTCTACAAAAGATTAAGAAAAGAGTTAAATCTCTTTCCTTATTTGTAGATTAAAAGTTTGATTTTAATTTTGATAAAAACTTTCCTTGTTTATAAATCATCCACATGTTGAAAAGATAAATTTTAAAATTATAGAAATTTTCTTATTTGCTTGTTTTGATGTGGCCGGCCATAAGCATATAGAAAAGGATTTTAATTTTAATTAATTAAAATTTTCCTTTTTAATGGAAAAAGAATTAAGGAAGGTTTTATTAAATTTTCCTTATTTGCCAAGGCTAAAGATTATAAAAGAGGGGGTTTGGGTGCCTTCAAGAGACACACCCTCTATTCTATTTTCTCCCTCTTTTCTTCCTTGGTGTGACCGGCTTCTTCAAGTTCTCTCCTCTCCTTGGTGTGGCCGAACCTCTTATCTTTCTTGGAGATCAAGTGGTGGCCGGATCATAGCTTGGAGAAGAAGGAGAGAAAGCTTGCATCCCTTGGAGCTTGGTTGGTGGAAAAAGTTCTTCATCCTTTGGAAGTTTTGTGCTTGGCCGAAACTTGAAGGAAGGAGAAGAAGGTGCTAGGTGGTTCTCGTCTCGGAAGATCGTTGCCCACACAACGTCCAAGATTAGAAGAGGAATACGGTAGAAGATCAAGAGGTCATTATTCTCAAAGAAAGGTATAACTAATAATTATTTTCCGCATCATGTTAGTTTTGTTTCTTTGTAAAAATATCAAATACAAGATGCATGCGATTCTAGTTTTTTGAATTATTTTTCGAAGTTGTGTTCTTTGTTTTTCTTTTCCTTGTGATTTGATTGTTCTTAGCGGTTAACCTAGGGTTAGTATAGGAAGGTTAAATATTTAATTTCCTTAAAAGGCTTTGTCTAGTCGGTGGTGGTTGCTCCTATATCCAAGAAGGCCAAGTGCCTCGCCATGCAGTACTTGAAGCCGATTTTGGAAATAGATATTTAATTGTCTTCGTGACCTAGGTGATTTGGATCGAACGTGTTAAGTTCTGCAGGAGATCCAAGTCTAAACCTAAAAGAACAAATAAATTAAACTTAGGATCAAACGTGTGAAGTTCCGCAGGCAATCCAAGTTTAATTTAAAAGAACACATGGTAGCTAGGAAAAAGGTTCATACCTTTTTACTAAATTTTTGTACAGTGAAACATTAGGTTTTTCCGAGTAGCAACCAACAATTGGTATCAAAGCAAGGGTTTTTGCCTCTGTGTATTTGGTATTAGTTTAATTATGCACATATCATACATAATTTAGGTAGGATAATAGTAGGATGTGCTAACTTTGTGGATGCAGGATCCAACTATTATGACTTATAGATATTATGTGTGTGATTGGACCCTTGGACATGTCAAGGGCATTTTATTGTGTGTGCATGATTATATTATAAAATACAACAGGAGCTGTATTTAGTTTTATTAGGATTTTATTTTTGATCTAGATACATGTACATTCCTTCGAGGAATATAGGATCGAAAAATGTAAAATTCTATTTATGTCGCGGATCGAATTTTGAAAGGCGTGGAACCTTTTGAGGACCAGAGGCGCAGCGAAACAAGGAGCAAGATGGATGCGACAACTAGACCCGGTGGCGGTGGCCAAAAATGGCAGCAGCTAGGGATGACAACACACGGAGGACAACAATAGAAAAAAGCCATAATAGTTGAAAATTAGTTTTTCTATTTATTTCTTTTATGTTGTGCTGTGTGTGCTTGTTAGTATGCATGTTAAGTAGGCCAGCATAGTCAAAATTCCTCACTTTAAATAACTAAGTGGGAGAGGGATTTTAAATAAATTCCACGGTCTCCATTACTAGTTTGTAAGTGATGCAAACAAACTTGTGCGTTGGCTCTGAGTGCCTTCCTCCATATCAGATGAGTTTGTTTGTGGATCACTAGATCAAACTTCCATTTTGGATGACTATAGGAAATTAATTAAGAGCGTGCGATCTTCCCCATCGGAAGGGGCACAATCTTATTAATGGACTTAGTGTCAAGTAATGGTACACACTTAGACATGTCTAATAATATCCTCCCCATCGGAGTCACTGCTATTATTCGTGTGACCAAAGGAAACCAACTATTAATTTTATTTGTCAAAAAGTTAGGTTGACAAGATAATAAAATTAATGGGTTACACCCTCCTTTTATAAATGTTGAATTTGTATACGTCCACACTATCGTGGCATACAAAATTCATGGTGTTTTGAGGTGTTGGTTAATTTAAAATAGTATTGTTTGAGGAATCAATATTATTCTAAATTTAGAGTCCTGACTAAAGTTTTTTGTGATTCTTAGGATGACTTTCAACCCACTGGTCATCATACTAAAAGAGAACAGACTTACTGGTTCTAACTACATAGATTGGAAAAGGAACCTGGACATTGTTCTTACTGCTGAAAGCTATAAGTTTGTACTGACTGAACCTTGCCCTGATGCACCCAATGGTGAATCTACCCAAGAGAAGATTGAGTATCATAAGAAAAGGGTAAAAGCATATGAGATGGTGTGGTGTTACATTTTGGCTTCAATGTCAAATGTATTGCAACATCAGCATTAAGATTTACCAACAGCTTATGATATTATGAACAATCTCAAGGAACTCTTTGGTCACCAGGATCAGGCCTCTAGGCAAGAAGCCATGAGAAAGTTAATGACGACCACCATGCAAGAGGGTACTCCTGTGAGGGATCATATCCTAAAGATGATGGCTTATCTAAATGAAATACAAATCCTTGGATGAGAAATTGATGGGGAAACCCAGATCGATATGATCCTTCAAACGCTACCTAGAAGTTTTTAGCAATTCCGCCTGAATTATAATATGAATAAAAGAGTATATTCATTGGTTGAACTACTGACAGAACTTCAGGCAGTAGAAGGTTTGTTTCGTCATAATTCTCAGATTCACTATGCTGAAAATGGTTCTACTTCTAAACCGAAAGGAAAGAAGAAGAAGAAACAAGTTAGCTCAGCAAAGAAGGTGAATAAATCTCAGAGTACAAGACCTAAAGCTAGAGTGAAGAAGCCGAAGGGCAAGTGCTTCATCTGTAAGCAGTCAGGGCATTGGAAGGCGGACTGCCCTCATAGGAATCAAAACAACAAAGGTATATCTCATGCTCTAGTTGTTGAAACATGTTTAGCGGTATTATATACCAACACCTAGTGTGTAGATACGGGGGTCACTGATCATGTCTGTAATTCTTTGCAGGGGTTCCAGGTGTTGATACAGTCTGACCTGGATGTTGTTTTGCTGTTGACACTGATTTAAGTTTGTATCAGATATTTAACTCAGATTAATTACTAATCTAGGTTGACTTGGTTGACCTGATTGAGGAAGTCCTAACTGGGATGTTAGGCAGTTGGAAAGTCCTGGTGAGTGAAGCCAGGCAGATTGAAAGTCCTGGTGAGTGAAGCCAGGCAGATTGGAAATCCTGGTGAGTGAAGCCAGGTGAAAACCCTAGTGAGTGAAGCTAGGTGCAAGTCCTGGTGAGTGAAGCCAGGCAAGGGAAAATCCAGATGGATCAAGGGTGATCGGACATCTGGTGATGAAAAGTCCAAGAAGGAAGCTTGGCATGCAAAGTCGGAGAGGGCTCGGTAGCTCGTTCTCCGGACTAGGCCAGAGAGGGCTCGGCAGCTCGTTCTCTGGACCTGACGAAGTCGGAGAGGGCTCGGTAGCTCGTTCTCCGGACTAGGTCAGAGAGGGCTCGGTAGCTCGTTCTCTGGACCTGACGAAGTCGGAGAGGGCACGGTAGCTCGTTCTCCGGACTAGGTCAGAGAGGGCTCGGTAGCTCGTTCTCTGGACCTGACGAAGTCGGAGAGGGCATGGTAGCTCGTTCTCCGGACTAGGTCAGAGAGGGCTCGGGAGCTCATTCTGTGGACCGAATTAGGTCAGAATGATTCCATGGCACATTGGATCGGTCTGCCGACCGATCCATTGATACATAAGACAGTGGATCGGTCGGCAGACCGATCCAGTGAAGCTGTAAAAATGAGTTTCCATGGATCGGTCTGGTGACCGATCAGGAAACACTCAGTAGCACACTGAGTGTAATCTGATCGGTCTGTGGATCGATCAGGAAACACTCAATAGCATACTGAGTGTAATCTGATCGGTCTGGTGACCGATCAGGAAACACTCAGTAGCCCACTGAGTGTAATCTGATCGGTCTGTAGACCGATCAGGAGATGCTATTGCGAAGAGAAGAGGAAAGGATCGGTCATGGAGACCGATCCAGCTGCGGCCTGATCGGTCTCCACGACCGATCAGGTAAGCTGTGGACCGATCAGGAAACGTTCTGATCGGTCCATGGATCGGTCTGGTGACCGATCCACAGACAAGCTGTTTTGTTCGTTGTTTCTGCGATTCCTCCACTACATTTGTTTTGCCTTATTTATGTGATATAATCCTCTGTGCTGTTAGCTTTTTAGTTTGCAGGATTGCCAAGAGGGACCTATTCTTGAATCAGCTCCAAAATCTAACCTTGAAGGACAATGAAACGGTAAGTGAACTTCATGGGAGATTCAAGGAGATCATCAACGGTCTACACTCTGTGGATGAACGAGTGGAGAATCGCGATCTAGTAAGGTACACTCTTAAATCTTTTCCTAGGAATGCCTTGTGGTCATCTATGGTGGATGCCTACAAGGTATCCAAGGATCTTTCCATTGTTAAACTAGATGAATTTTTCTGTGAAATAGAACTTCATGAGCTTGCTAACAAAGGTCAAAAAGAGAAGGGTATTGCTTTATTTGCAGGACCAAAGAGCAAGGATGGAAGAAGGAAGAAGGAAAAGAAGAAGGAAAAGGAGATTTCCTCATCCACCTCTTCCTCCGAATCCGATGATGAAAGTGGATCATCATCAAGTGAGATGGCGAACTTCGTAAGAAGGATTATGAGAAGAAGCCGAAGATACAAAGGAAAAGGTAAAACTAATGATCAAAATTTTGATAAATCTAATGTTATATGTTATGAGTGTAGCAAGAAAGGACACATTTGGAGCGAGTGTCCGAAATTAAAGAGAAAGGAGGAACGAGCCAAAAAGAAGGAGGAAAGAGTCAAGAAGAAGAAGGCTCTCAAGGCCACTTGGGATGAGTCCTCATCAAGCTCATCGGAGGAAGAAGAGAAGATGGAAAAGAGCACACGACAATTAGCACTCATGGCAAGGGAGGTTTCGGACTCCGGAAGTGAGGGAGATTCGAGCGACGCTTCAACCGCGGCTTCATCATCATCGGATGATGAAGAGGTAACCTCTTTTCATATAGAAAAGTGTTATAAGACTATCACTCACTTATCTACATTGCTTAAAAAGTCAAAAACAGAAAATAAATTGTTAAAAGAAGAAGTAAAAACCTTAAGGACCCTTAGGGAAGATGAGGTCGATGACCTACATCTAGAAGTCCTTGAGGATGAGAACAAGGCTTTAAAGGGTGAGGTTGAGAAACTCAAGAAAATGCTTGAGAAGTTCTCAACTACCTCTAAGACTCTAGACATGATTCTAAATGCCCAAAGGGCAGTCTACAACAAGGCCGGGCTAGGGTATCAACCCAAGGAGTCGAGTTTCATTTCTCTAATGTCTAGAACTCAAAATAGTAGATCACATGTTTCTAGGGCTCATGGAACTAGGAAAGGTATGACCAAGGCATGGGTTCCTAGGTCTTTCGTTGTAGAAGCGTTAGGTCCCAAGATTTGGGTACCTAAAACCTCTATCTTCCTTGTCTTGTAGGCATTGGTCGAGGGGGAGCATCTATCAACTTGGTTTGTTGATAGTGGATGCTCCAAGCACATGACCGGGGACAAATCACTGTTTACAACCATTCAAAACAAAAGTAGAGGTAATGTGTCTTTTGGTAATAATGGTAGCCTTAAGGTTGTAGGAGTTGGAGACATTCATATATCCGAATGTCTCCATATCAAGAATGTCCTTCTAGTCAAGGGGATGACTTTTAATCTCCTAAGTGTCAGTCAATTGTGTGATACAGGTTACACAATTGAATTTCATTCAAGTCAATGTTTGGTTAAACACATTGACACACTTGACACGGTACTAGTAGGCACAAGGGTTGATAATATTTATCAAGTATCGTTTAAAAGTGCTACTAATGCTTTGATTAAGTGTTTCATGTCGAAAGAAGAAGAGTCTTGGCTATGGCATAGAAGGTTGGCACATGTAAACATGAAGAACATCCGGAAGTTGGCCAACCAAGGATTAGTGCGAGACTTACCCAGCATCAAGTACCACAAGACCAAACTATGTGATGCATGTCAAAAGGGTAAGCAAACAAAAGTTGTTCATAAAGGTAAAAGCACTGTAAGTACATCTACTACTTTAGATTTATTGCACATGGACCTATTTGATTGTAGTAGTGTAATATCATTGAATGGAAGTAGATATTGCTTGGTAATCGTTGATGATTTTACTAGATACACATGGACTTTCTTCTTGAAACATAAGGACCAAACTATAGATATTTTTATTTCTTTTTGTAGAAGAACTGAAAATGAAAAATCGACAACAATTAAAACCATTAGAAGTGATCATGGTGGAGGATTTCAAAATCATAGGTTTTTAGAGTTTTGTCAAGAAAAGGGTTATAGGCATGAGTTCTCTACTCCAAGGACCCCACAACAAAATGGGGTTGTGGAGAGAAAGAACCGAGTCCTACAAGAGGCTGCACGAAGCATGCTCAATGAGTACTCACTACCGAGCTACTTATGGGTTGAAGCTGTGAATACAGCTTGCTATGTACAAAATCGAGTTTTAATACATAGGTTTTTAGGAAAGACTCCCCATGAACTTTGGTTTGGGAAACTGCCTACAATTAAACATCTTAGGGTGTTTGGTTGTAAGGTGTTTATCTTGAACACCAAGGATCATCTTGGGAAGTTCACGGCTAAGGCTGATCAAGGGATACTGGTCGGGTACTCTCTTACCAGCAAAGCCTATCGAGTCTACAATGAGAGGACTAAATTAATTGAAGAGTCCTCGGATGTAGCTTTCGAAGAAATCCCTGATAATCAATCAAGGGATGTAGGAGAAATTCAATTTGAACTTAGAAGGCTAAGTTTGAATGATCGAAACATAGAAAGAGTCGAAGTTGACTCTGATGTTGATGAGCAAAGGCAACAAAGAACTCAATCTGATCCTTTGCCTGATATTGAGTCCTTGCCTGTGCCTAGTGAGACCATTCATGAGGCACCACCAACACCAAGACAATCTAGGATAGCCACTAGTCATCCCCAAGACCAAATTGTGGGAGACATCCAACAAGGGGTTAGGACTAGGTCATACTTTAGAAATGAGTCTAATGAAGTCGCATTGATTTCAGAGATTGAACCAAAATTAGTTGATGAGGCATTGCGCGATCCTGATTGGATCATAGCTATGCAAGATGAGTTAGGTCAATTTGAAAGGAGCCAAGTGTGGAACTTAGTTCCTAGACCTAAGAAGACCACCATTATTGGAACTAAATGGGTCTTCAAAAATAAGTTAAATCAAAAGGGAGAAGTTGTAAGAAACAAGGCAAGACTTGTAGCCAAGGGCTATAGTCAAGTCGAAGGTCTCGATTATGATGAGACTTATGCTCCCGTGGCCCGATTAGAGTCCATTCGTTTGATGCTAGCTTTTGCTGCACATAGAGGTTTCAAGCTCTATCAAATGGATGTTAAATCTGCCTTCTTAAATGGCTTTATTAAAGAAGAAGTCTATGTTGAACAACCACCGAGGTTTGTGAATACCGAAGCTCCAAACCACGTGTACAAGCTCAAGAAAGCACTTTATGGGCTTAAACAAGCACCACGAGCTTGGTACGAAAGGTTGTCAACATATTTACTAGAAAAGGGTTTTGTAAGAGGCCAAATAGACCCAACACTATTTCTGCGTAGAGATGGTGAAAATATTTTTGTAGCCCAAGTGTATGTCGATGACATAATTTGTGGCTCAAATAACAAGGGCTATTTGAATGAATTTATCACTCACATGGAAAGTGAGTTTGAGATGAGTCTAGTAGGAGAATTGACATTCTTCCTTGGACTTGAAATCAAACAAACTCGAGATGGAATTTATGTCCATCAGACGAAATACACTTAAGAGATGCTCAAAAAATTCAACATGAGTGACTCTAAGGAAGTGTCCACTCCAATGGCGACAAACACTCGTCTTGACAATGATGAGAGTGGGAAACCAGTTGATCTAACGCAATATAGAAGCATGATCGGTAGTCTTCTATATCTCACAGCTAGTCGACCGGACATACTTTTTGCTGTGGGCATGTGTGCTAGATATCAAGTTTGTGCCAAGGAATCTCATTTAACTGCAGTTAAGAGAATTCTAAGATATCTCAAGGGCACAATTAGAGTAGGTCTTTGGTACCCTCGTACGGAGTCTTTTGATTTGATAGGCTATACCGATTCCGATTATGCTGGATACAAATTGGATCGGAAAAGCACTAGTGGAGGTTGTCAATTCTTAGGATCATCATTGGTTAGTTGGTCAAGTCGGAAGCAACATTGTGTTGCTCTCTCCACGATCGAGGCTGAATACATTGCCATGGGAGAGAGTGTATCACAATTGTTGTGGATGATTCACACTCTAGAAGACTATGGACTTTCATATAAAGGAGTGCAAGTGTTGTGTGACAACATTAGCACAATAAACCTAACGAAAAATCCAGTCCATCATTCTAGGACCAAACACATTGAAGTGCGTCATCACTTCATTAGAGATCACGTAGCTAGGGGAGACATTGCACTCACATATGTTGAGTCAAAGTCAAACTTAGCCGATATTTTCACCAAACCCCTTCCGGAAAATGAATTTAGTCATTTAAGGAGGGAATTGGGAATGTGTTTGGCTCAATAAGTCATTTTGACCACATCATGATCAATAAGGACCATTAAAATGACAAGAGAAATTGGAAAGTTAATTTGGGCAACTTGGGGACATCTCACACAAACTATAAGGTTTAACAAAATATTTTTGTTTGCTAGAAATGGGGTGAGATGCTAGGATCAACCAAATTATTCAAAATGTCTCATGCATCCCTTGAATAATTAGGTTGAAGAGACAAAAATTGAGTATGGGGAAGGCCATTACATAATTCATGTGTATTTAGCTCCTAGATCTTACTCATATATTCCAACCAAGGAATCTTGGTTGGATCTGTGTCTAGAAATCATCTAACCTGGTTGATGTGTTGATTGATACCCTTGATTGATACCTTCCTGATTTTGTTTGAAAATAGGACAAGTTGGTGAAGAAATGTGACATATTTTGACAAACTTGTAACTACTCATAGGAAGGATATATCGTGAACCGATAGCCTGAGTCAGATTTATTACCTTGGTTCACTATAAATCATAGTTTCAACAAACAACTAACACAAACTTCTCTCTTGAAACTTTGAGATTCAATAAATTTGTTATGAAGTGTCTGAAATTTTCGAGCCCTTGATAATTCAAAATCATTAGAGCTCATCATTAGGAAATATTCATTGGTATCATTGAATATAATCTGTGGGCTCTTCAGATCCTAGGTTCTAAATTTGGAAGTTGTTGAACCAAGTTTCAGAGCTGTTGATACGAATTTCAGAGACTAAAGTCACTGATTATCAGACACTGATCGGTCCAGGGACCGATCAGGATGATATCTGATCGGTCTCTACGACCGATCAGGAGAGTTCTTCGATATCTGATCGGTCTGCAGACCGATCAGTGGTTCTGGCACATATCAGTAGTTACTGATCGACTTCTGATCGGTCCGGGGACCGATCAGGAGCTTCCCTGATCGGTCTCCACGACCGATCAGGACTATCCCTGACCGATCAGGACGTTCCCTGATCGGTCAGGATTTCTCCTGATCGGACAGCCGTCCGATCATTTCATCAACTGTATACCCATCAGTAAACCATTAAAACTTCCCGATCTCTTCTTTTCCTCTTTCACGCAGAACCCTAGCCGACTCCTTCCCTCACCTCACTCTTTCTCTTCTCGTTGCACGCGGACCTCTCGCCGAACCCTACCTGAAGCTCTAGCACTCTGAAACTCTAGCCAAAAGTTCAATGGCACCAAGGTAACTCTCTACCTCTCTAAAACTTTGGCAGTTCGATTTCATTTCTCACCATATATGTTTTTTTTTGGTGCTGGTGGCTCCGGTGCTCACTCATTGCCCCATTTTACCACTTGGATAACCCTTAGAAAGAAAGTAGTGGGGTGAAGGGACCTCTAAATCTAAGGCACTTGAGAAATCCAAGTCCCAGGCACCCTCCCGACCTCAACCTTCCTCTTCGTCAAGATTCCCGAACTGCCAGTTTGAGCAAGCATTTCAACAGAGGACATTCAAGCTGCTTCCATGTCGATCTGTGGATCGAAAGTACATGGATGAATTTTGTCCCTCTGTATCCGAAACCCTAGCCTATTATAAACTTGACTCGGTAGTCTACTTAGAAAGGGACATCAACCTTGACCTAGTTTCTGAGTTCTATAATAATCTTCATCAGAACAGTGATGGTGTTTATAAAACCCGAGTCGCTAAACGAACTATCGATTTCTCCATCAGAGAATTCTTTGGGTATCTAGGTTGTTGGATGTGTTCAGGAGATCTTTTTCCCATCTATCCTGATTTACCAGAGTCATTACCTCCTCCACTTGATGTATCACCTGACTCTATCTATGAGTATTTCTTTGGACACCCTAGACCTGATGGACTAGATGAGCTAGATGTTGACTTCCCTGCTTTTGCAGCCTTGAGATTATCTCCTCAAGACTACATTCTTTTTAAGATTGTCACGAACTGCCTTCTACCTATCACATCTAAACCATTATCAGAGATCCGACCATACCACTGTCTTATTCTTTATGGTTTACGTCGGCGTCTCGATTTTGATATCATATCTTGTATTTACTCTTCGATCATCTCTTATTCTCAGCCTAGCAGCTCCACTGTTTATATGCCTTATGGGCATATAATTACAGATTGGCTCGAGACCCTTCAGATTGATGTCTCTAAGGGTAGAATAGTCAAGATGGTCAGACAAGATTGCAGGCTTGGGAAGCGGGCATTTTCCAAGTCTGGAATCATAGGACAAAATGGGGATGTTCGGTGGAAGGATGGAAGAGCACTAGGTGAGTTACCACGGGGACCTCCACGACAGGTTGCTCCTGTTGCTGCTCCTCCTGCTGCTGACGATGGAGAGGCCGATCAGGATCTGCGCTGGTAGATCGCCGAGCTGGAGAGTCATTTTGATCGACACGATGAGCTACTGGCTGCTGAGCTCCATGGACTGCGTGTTCGGATCGACCAGCGCTATGATGACTTGCGCAGTCAGCAGCTGGTGACGCAGCAGCTACTTCTGGGCTGGATGGCCAACTACCCACCTCTGCAGCATTTCTCGGGCCATCCACCTTCGAGCTCCAGCATGCCGCCTCAGGGTTACGAGCCTCCCGCGGATGATGATGATGTTCCTCATGTTGAGGAAATTGATTGATACATTCTATGTGTTATTTTGCCTGTCTGTATGTTGGATGATATTTGTTGGATATCTTTGTCTGACCTGGATACTTATGCTACTCATATATTTTTGCTATTCATTTGTCCATTTCTCGTTTTTCCTTATGCTTCAGTTCATATTAATATGCTGTTCCTATGCCATGACTTGTTTGTATATTATCTCTTTCTTACTGTCATATTATACACTTAGAGGGAACTCTAGGTGCAAGACAGTATGGGTTAAGGGGGAGTCTTTTTGAGTCTTATTACCTAATTCGCACCTTTTCGGTGTTTGACAAAGGGGGAGAAGATAACTAAGTTTAGACATGAATGAAAGGTTGATTTTAGGGGAGAGGATGACTTTGAGTCTTTTTGAATCCTCTTACCTAATTCGCACCTATTCGACTAAGTTAAGTTAAGTGATGAATTGACTTCATCGAGTCAATATGAAAAAGGGGGAGAAGATAACTAAGGTATATCCGTCTTAGGGGGAGGATCCTGATTTCCCTAAAAATTATGGGTATATGAGCATTTCTGATCTAAACTTAAATCGTGTTGTCAAACAACAAAAAGGGGGAGATTGTTGATACAGTCTGACCTGGATGTTGTTTTGCTGTTGACACTGATTTAAGTTTGTATCAGATATTTAACTCAGATTAATTACTAATCTAGGTTGACTTGGTTGACCTGATTGAGGAAGTCCTAACTGGGATGTTAGGCAGTTGGAAAGTCCTGGTGAGTGAAGCCAGGCAGATTGAAAGTCCTGGTGAGTGAAGCTAGGCTGAGTGAAGCCGGTAAAACCCTACTGAGTGAAGCTAGGTGCAAGTCCTGGTGAGTGAAGCCAGGCAAGGGAAAATCCAGATGGATCAAGGGTGATCGGACATCTGGTGATGAAAAGTCCAAGAAGGAAGCTTGGCATGCAAAGTCGGAGAGGGCTCGGTAGCTCGTTCTCCGGACTAGGTCAGAGAGGGCTCGGCAGCTCGTTCTCTGGACCTGACGAAGTCGGAGAGGGCTCGGTAGCTCGTTCTCCGGACTAGGTCAGAGAGGGCTCGGTAGCTCGTTCTCCGGACTAGGTCAGAGAGGGCTCGGTAGCTCGTTCTCTGGACCTGACGAAGTCGGAGAGGGTACGGTAGCTCGTTCTCCGGACTAGGTCAGAGAGGGCTCGGGAGCTCATTCTATGGACCGAATTAGGTCAGAATGATTCCATGGCGCATTGGATCGGTCTGCCGACCGATCCAGTGATACATAAGACAGTGGATCGGTCGGCAGGCCGATACAGTGAAGCTGTAAAACAGAGTTTCCATGGATCGGTCTGGTGACCAATCAGGAAACACTCAGTAGCACACTGAGTGTAATCTGATCGGTCTGTGGATCGATCAGGAAACACTCAATAGCATACTGAGTGTAATCTGATCGGTCTGGTGACCGATCAGGAAACACTCAGTAGCCCACTGAGTGTAATCTGATCGGTCTGTAGACCGATCAGGAGATGCTATTGCGAAGAGAAGAGGAAAGGATCGGTCATGGAGACCGATCCAGCTGCGGCCTGATCGGTCTCCACGACCGATTAGGTAATACGTCCTGATCGGTCCATGGATCGGTCTGGTGACCGATCCACACACAAGCTGTTTTGTTCGTTGTTTCTGCGATTCCTCCACTGCATTTGTTTTGCCTTATTTATGTGATATAATCCTCTGTGTTGTTAGCTTTTTAGTTTGCAGGATTACAGGTACCATTCCAAGCATAATTTCAAATTGAGTTCAAAAGAGGAATACGACAAATGAACTTTCTACTGTGATTCGCGGTGCATGGTGCATTTGAGGCAACAACGGCTACTGGTGAGATCTGGCTGCGATCCGCTTGACTCTTGGTGATTGATTCGAGCTCAGAAGACACCAGTGAAGGCTGTGATTTCATTGGTGTGAGTTCAGAGGACTAGTAAGAGGATTGGCTGCAGCGATGATTTTGTGCAGATTCACCACGATCCGTGACAGCGGAGAATAGGGGTTTAAGAAGCAGTAAACAACGAGAGAAAAGCACAACAAGAAAGTAAGAGAAAGTTATAGAAACTGTTGATCGTGGAGGTGTGCTTTGTTCTTGAGCTCTCGGGTGAGAAACTGCGATCTGTGAGTTCCTGTTTCCACTGATCCTCGCGTGGTTGTAAGCATTCGTTCATTCTTCTTTGCCACCGAGCTCTGTAAGTCTCGTGCTTTAACATATATTTTTCTTGAGACTTTGTGGAGAGGTTACTCCACCGAGAAGGAGGATCTCTAGCCGGAATTTTACCGGGGTGCGATCTACCGAAGATCAAGGAGTCGTCCACCTTACGGACACGCCGAGGAGTAGGGGCAAGTTATCCCCGAACCTCATAAATCTGTGTGTTAGTGTGTTTGTTTCCTTTCGTTTTAGTTTCCTATTTCCGCTGTGCTAACAAGGTTTTTGTAGACATCTTTGTTAAAGTTTTATTAAGGGGCTATTCACCCCCCCTCTAGCCATCTAAGATCCTAACACCAGGAAACCCGACGACTATATGAAGGAGAGATAACCGTCTACATGGGCAATTCTACTAAGGTGGCGGCTGTTGCAGTGGGAGACGTCTACTTATCTTTTGATAAGAATAGAAAATTGGTTTTAAGAAATTGTCTTTATGTATCCAGTTTTAGAAAGAATTTAATTTTAGTTTCTAAACTGTATTTGGATGGATATTCTGTTTCCTTGAATAACAATGTAGTTATAAAGAGAAATAAAGTGATTATTTGTTCTGGTGCATTAGTTGACAATTTATATACTTTAAATCCAATTTCTCCCACAAAGCAAAATATGAAAATTTATAACACATCTTCTAACTCTAATAAGAGAAAACAACCTTCGGAGATGAACCAAGCGTATCTTTGGCATCTTAGGCTTGGTCATATTAACTTAAGAAGGATTCAAAGGCTTATAGCTGATGGACTTTTGGGTTCATTAGAGTTGGAAAATTTTCTAACTTGTGAATCTTGCTTGGAAGGTAAAATGATCAAGAGGTCTTTTAAGGCCAAGGGGTATAGAGCCAAAGAAGCGTTATAATTGGTTCATTCTGATTTGTGTGGTCCTATGTCTATCCAGGCAAGAGGTGGTTTTGAATATTTTGTCTCTTTTATAGACGATTACTCAAGATACGGATATATTTACCTGATGCGTCACAAGTCTGAGTGCTTTAATAAGTTCAAAGAGAACAAGGCTGATGTGGAGAAACGTCTTAATAAAAGTATTAAGACACTACGGTCTGATCGTGGTGGCGAATACCTCTTAGGAGACTTTAGGAATTACTTATCAGAGGTTGGGATACAATCCCAATTGTCCGCACCTGGTACACCCCAACAGAATGGTGTGGCAGAACGAAGGAATAAGACTCTTATGGAGATGGTTAGATCGATGATAAGTTATTCAGAATTACCAAGTTCGTTTTGGGGATACGCTCTGGAAACGGCAGCGCACATTTTGAACTTAGTACCTTCTAAATCAGTATCTTCTACTCCCACAGAATTGTGGAATGAGCGAAAACCCAGTCTAAGACATATTCGAATATAGGGCAGTCCAGAACATGTGCTGAACCCAGATGCTGATAAGTTCGAATCTCGTACAGAAGTTCGCGTGTTTGTGGGTTATCCCAGAGGAATGAAAGGTGGTTTATTTTATAGTCCTAAAGACCAAAAGGTCATTGTTAGCACCAATGCCCAGTTTTTAGAAGAAGACTATATAATGGATCACAAGCCAAGTATCAAAATTGTTCTAGAAGAACTTAGAGAAGACACATCTACTTCAGTACTAACGGTACAAGATGAAGTACCACAAGAGACTGCAACATATGTCACACATGATACACAACCACAGACAGTGCTTTGTCGTAGTGGGAGGGTTGTAAGGCAACCTGAGAGATTCATGTTTTTGGGAGAGTCTTCAGACTTGATCCCGGGCAAATATGAACCTGATCCCCGGACATATGACGAAGCACTCCAATATATAGATGCAGTATCTTGGCAAAAGGCAATGAACTCTGAAATAGAGTCTATGTACTCTAATAAGGTCTGAGAGCTTGTAGAACCACAAGATGGTGTAAAAGTCATAGGTTGAAAGTGGATCTACAAAAGGAAAAGAGGGGCAAACGAAAAGGTAGAAACCTTCAAAGCAAGGCTTGTTGCGAAAGGGTATATTCAGAAAGAGGGAATCGATTATGAGGAAACTTTTTCATCGGTAGTCATACTTAAGTCTATCCGGATACTCTTATCCATTGCTGCTCATATGGATTATGAGATTTGGCAGATGGATGTCAAGACAGCTTTCCTTAATGGAAGTCTTGAAGAAAACATCCATATGAAGCAACCAGAGGGGTTCATTGAAAAAGGCAAAGAGCATCTAGTGTGCAAGCTCAATCGGTCCATTTATGGACTGAAGCAAGCTTCAAGATCTTGGAACATCCAGTTCAACGAAGTAATCCAGTCATATGGATTTATTCAGTGTCCAGATGAGTCTTGTGTATACAAGAAGTGTAACGGAAATGTGATGGTATTTCTTGTACTATACGTAGATGATATTTTGTTAATTGACAACAATGTCAAGGTATTATCAGACGTAAGGGTATGATTGTCCAAACAATTTGATATGAAGGACTTAGGAGCTTGTGCACACATTCTTGGGATCAAAGTTATAAGGGATCGCAAGAAAAGAATGTTGTGTCTGTCCTAAGCTTCATATATAGATACAATCCTTGCTCGTTTACCATGCAGAATGCCAAGAAAGGTTTCTTACCTTTTAGGCATGGAGTAGCTTTATCTAAAGAGATGTCTCCGAAGACATCAAAGGAGATAGAGGACATGAAAACAGTTCCTTATGCTTCGGCTGTAGGAAGCCTTATGTATGCAATGCTGTGTACGAGACCTGATATCTGTTTTGCCGTGGGCATAGTTAGCAGATATCAGAGTAACCCTAGACGAGGACATTGGACTGCGGTAAAGCATATATTAAAGTACCTGAGAAGGACTAGAGATTATATGCTAGTTTACCAAGCAGACAATTTGCTCCCTGTGGGTTACACGGATTCAGATTTCCAATCAGATAGGGACAACAGTAAGTCTACGTTAGGCTATATGTTTACTTTAGTAGGTGGAGCCATTGCATGGAGGAGTGTTAAGCAGAAATGTATTTCGGACTCAACCATGGAGCTGAGTATGTGGCAGCCTCTGAGGCAGCTAAAGAAGCAGTATGGCTCAGGAACTTTCTAATGGACTTAGATGTGATTCCTGGTTTGCCCAAAATCATCACAATTTATTGTGATAATAGCGGTGCAGTTGCAAACTCGAAGGAACCACGAGCCCATAAGGCAAGTAAACATATAGAGCGCAAGTACCACCTGATACAAGATATCGTGAAGCGAGGAGAAGTTGTTGTTGGGACCGAAAAGTAGCTAGAGGGGGGGGGGTGAATAGCTCGTCGCGCGCTAGGTGCTCGTTGTAGCTTGTTTCTTCGATGGTGTGCAGCGGAAATACAATAAACAAAAACATACAACGCTAACAAGGAGGGTTTACTTGGTATCCACCTCACAAGAGGTGACTAGTCCAAGGATCCACACCTACTCACGCACCCTCTACTAAGAAATCACTCCTGTTCGGTAACTACCGAAGGCGGAGAAACCCTACAAGATCACAGTACAATAAGAAAGAAAGGAAAACAAATACAAGCAATATCTTACAGGTTTTACAATTGAAAACCCTAACCCTAGCTTTCTTCTTCAGCTGTAGATCCGCCTCTTGACTTGGAAGACCTCCAAGAACCTTCAAGAACTAGCGGTGAGAACCCTGTGGAGAAGCTCTGTGATCGCTGGTGAAGATCGGAAGAAATGCCCGAGAGTTCTTCTCAAGAAATCGCACGCCTGCAGCCTTTATCTGCTCCAACGATCAGATCCCGATCGATTGGATTGCTCCCAATCGATCGGGGAGGCTTTGGATCGATCAACGGATCGATCTAGAGTGCCTCTATGCTCTAGAAATTTGTCTGGATCGATTGGCTGATCGATCCAGGGCTTATCGCGACAATACACACCTTCCCAATCGATCCACTGATCGATTGGGACCTCTGGATCGATCAGCTGATCGATCCAGAGGCGTTCTGTGTGCTCGCGACTTCCTCCCAATCGATCCACTGATCGATTGGGACGAAGGCTTCTCGCGGGGACTCCCCAATTGATTGGCCGATCAATTGAGCTCTAGCCAATCGATCAGCTGATCGATCCAGCTGTTGGTTTTTGCCCAAAACCAAGTCCCAAAGCCCCCAAACCAACATCCGGTCAATCCATGACCTGTTGGTTCATCATGCCTAGCATCCGATCATCCTTGACCTGCTAGGACTCCCTCACCAAGGACGGTCAATCCCTTTGACCCACTTGGACTTTTCTTCATCATGACAAGTATCCGGTCACTCCTTTGACCTACTTGGACTTTCACCAGATGTCTGGTTAACTTTGGCCCATCTGGATTTCCCCCGTGCCTGGCTTCACTCACCAGGACTTCCATTCTGCCTAGCTTCACTCACTTGGACTTGTCTTCTGCCTGGCTTCACTCACCAGGACTTTTAACTGCCTTGCTTCACTCACTAGGACTTTCACCTAGCTTCACTCACTAGGATTTTCTTCTGCCTGGCTTCACTCACCAGGACTTTCAACTGCCTAGCTTCACTCACTAGGACTTTCACCTAGCTTCACTCACTAGGATTTTCTTCTGCCTAACATCCCAGTTAGGACTTCCCAGTCAAGTATCTGGTCAACCTTGACCTACTTGACTCTTCTTCAACCAATCTGATCAGACCCTGATCAGAGGGGAATTGCACCAAACAATCTCCCCAACTGAACAACTGCATTGTCAAACATCGAAACCCAAACCAAGACTCAAGCTTAGTCAACCAGGTCAACCTTGACCTGAGGGATATTGCACCAACAATCTCCCCCTTTTTGATGTTTGACAATACCACATTTAAGTTAGGCTAATCCCATAGCCTCAACCTCCTTCATGCCACTAGGTAATGAAGGCATAAGTTAAACCCTTCATTCTCCTCCTAAGAGGTCAAGCTCCCTCTAGGTAATGAAGTCCTAACTTAAACCCTTCATTCTCCCCCTATTGACACACATCAACAAACACCCCATCTTTGGGCACACATCAACAAATTCACTTGTTGAAAACTCTCCCCTTTGAGACTCTCCCCCTGAAGAGTTGCTCATTGTTATTCACAACTTCACTCATTGTGATCAACATGATAATGAAAGTCCCATACCCTTCATTATCCTTAACCCTACATTCTCCCATTAATGTAGTCAAATGCCCATCCTTGAGCATTTTTTAACTTAAACCACTTGAACAATGAGGATATCCACTCCCCATTAAAGTTCAAATACTCAACCTTGAGCATGTTCTGAAAAGAAGGTTAACCACCTTCCAAGGTTCATGAAAAGTAGTTTTCATGTCTTTAAAGAGTCCCTCCCCCTAAAAACATGGTGGTAACTTCTGTCATTGCACCAACAATGACTTGGAATCCCTAAACCTTTAGGAAAGCCAAATTTAGAAGTTTTGAGGTTTAAATATTCAATATTTGAAGCAAACCTCAACCTTAACTTCTACTTAGTCTCCCTTAACCATTCCATCCTTGTTGTCAACATGAAAAACACCCTTTTTATGTATACAAATGTATTTTTAAGGGTTTAGAATGGATACCTAGACTAACCATAGTTCAAAAATTGCTGAAATCAAGCTTTACTAGACAAAATCAGCAACTTCGATCGATTGGAGTTGGGTCCCAATCGATCGGACCATGCTGAATTGATCCACCGATCGATTCAAGAGGACTGGATCGATCGGTGGATTGATCCAGACGGCTTCTGTTCGTGAGAAGCTTGTTCTCAATTGATCGCCCGATCGATTGAGACCCTTCAATCGATCGGGTGATCGATTGAGGTCTGATAGTTGCTGAAATTTCATTTCAGTCAACTTCAGAAATCCCTAGAAAATTCTACAAAATTTCAAAAATCGTGAAAATATGTGTAGACATTATTTAGGGTATATATTTTCAAGGAAAAATAGTTTTCTAAGAAAATACATCATATTTTCAAAGATTGACACAAACTTGAAAACTTACAAAAACTTTAGTGTTTTCTTCAAGTTTGTGTCTAACTATTCAATGGTGATTACTACCAAAAGATAGCCTTCACCAAGATTTTTCCAAAATCATTTTAAAACCATTTTCAAAACCAATATCCCACCATGTTCCTTGGGCATAATGCACATGACTTGTACATTAGCTTTCCCAATGATGGGAACACACATAACTATGTGTTTTGATGAACTTAAAACTCAAAAGAATGCGCTAAATCAACATCTTGAGTTTTGTTCATCATCCTAACATCTCACTTGTATATAGTGTGCACTGAAACACATACAAGTCACCTTATGGGTGTTTGTGAGATGTAAAAATTAGTTTTTCCCTAATCTAGGGATCATGCACATCTATCTAGGTATTTTTGTGGATATTGAACATCCACTTAGGATGCCCCTTGTTGATACTTGTTGATAAATGCCTTTTGTCCTTAATTTTAAGGAAATAAACATAATGCATGATAATGTTATGGCATACATCAAAAAGAAATCATTTTCAAAAGAAAATTTCCTATAACTACATGATGTATGTATGTCATGACATGGTGTTTTTGTGTTTTTCATAATAAGGCATGAGTGCAAACACACAACTAAATATGATGTCGTGACATATAATGAGCAAGCAATCATGGCAAGGTTTAGCATAAATAAAATACCTAGATTACCTACCTAAGTATCCTTAACTCTTAGCTAAGTTAAAAATCAAACCTAGATTACCCCTCTAAACGCTCCAGGAAAATGCTAAAACCTAAATTGGCATTTCTAGTTCTCTTGATTGACTTATGCCAATTGATATTAAGCTTATTCCTCAAGTGTTGGCATATTTCATTTTTCCACAAGAGTATCACTAAGAAAATACCAAAATCCCAACTTGGTATTTCCTTATGTTTTCCCAATATGTGCCATTTTAAAATAAAATCAATACTTCTATGGAATTAGGCACATTTTACTCTTTCAAAGAGTAAATCATAAATCTATTTCATTTTCAAAGATTAATAATAACCTTGAAACTGCTCCTCGAGTGCCAATTTCTTCAAAGTAGGTTAACTACCCTCCTTCTTAGAGTTGACACTCTCTAACCCATCTATAGGGTGGAGAAGACGCTCCTAGGAACCCAAAACCTATTGGTGTTCCTTGGATGCTCTAGGTATTCACTAGGGATAACTTCCCTAGATACCTTCCTAGTGACCTTGTTTGGCTTCTTAGAAGCCTTGGTCATATTTTCTAGGTCAACCCTAGGGATTGCTTCCCTTGTGACCTTCTTTGTGACTTTCTTGGACTTCTTAGAAGTCTTAGTCACATTTGTTGCAAAAATACTCTTAGGGATGACTTCCCTAGTATTTTTGGCTTGCCAACTAGACCTAGGGTTTGTTCCATAACTATATGGAACTCTATGGTAAGTAGGTACATCCTTTTTGGTTTTAGGTTTGTATCCCAAACCTCTATGGCCCTTGGATGACCCTTGTTGTACTCCTAGACCTAGGTTTTGCTCATTTTTCCCTTTTAGGATACTTTCCATCCTTTTCAGGGACTTTTCTAGTTTGTCAAGTCTTGACCTCAAGACTTGATTTTCCATCACTAAGTCCTTAGTTTTTGGTTTTCCATTAAGTCCATGAGTATTTTTGTTTCTAGGCTTGTAGCTAAAATCCTTAGAGTTCTTGCCTAAAATTCCATCTACCTTCCTAACCCTAGGTGTGGTAGTTTTAGCATGGAGAGCTATATGATCTTCATTAATGTCTCTATGCTTCCTATTCTTATGGTAAATAGCATTGAAATGATATAAATTAGAGCTATCATGCTTTTTACCATAATTTAAAGGGGTAGACTCAATAAAAGTTACCTTCTTTTTTACCTTGGAGGCTCCCCCTTGAATTGAGCTTCCTCCTTGAGCCTTGACCACCTTCTTCCCCTTAGGGCATTGACTTCGGTAATGCCCCTTTGGTTGCACAAGAAGCACATAATGTGCCCCTTGCTCTTCTTTATTCCGTGGATGGTCTCCTTGGGCTTCTCCTTGCTCTTTTGTGCCACTTGGCCCTTCTTCTTGGCCAATTTAGGACACTTACTCTTGTAGTGCCCATTCTCCCTACACTCAAAACATATAATATGATTTTTATTTTTAATTTAGATGTTTATACCTTCACATGTAGGGATGGCACTTCTTCCCCTTAGGGCATTGACTTCGGTAATGCCCCTTTGGTTGCACAAGAAGCACACAATGTGCCCCTTGCTCTTCTTTATTTCGTGGATGGTCTCCTTGGGCTTCTCCTTGCTCTTTTGTGCCACTTGACCCTTCTTCTTGGCCAATTTAGGACACTTACTCTTGTAGTGCCCATTCTCCCTACACTAAAAACATATAATATGATTTTTATTTTTAATTTAGATGTTTATACCTTCACATGTAGGGATGTCACTTGGTCCTCCATGTGATGTGGATGTAGAGGCTTCCTCTTGATCCGATGGTGATGCTCCTCCATTTGATTTAGCTTGACTTGTGAAGGTGGAAGCTCCTTCATCCTCTTCTTCTTTTGAACCGAATGTAGAGGCTTCTTCTTCTCCTTGATCCGGTGTCACCGAAATTTGCTCCCCCTCAATCCTAGAGGTGGAGGCTTCTTCATCTTCATCTTGTACATGGAACAAGGAGTATGCTCCCTCCTTGTCCTCTTCATTGTATTCCGTTGAAGATGAGACTTCTTGGACTTCTTCTTCAGAAGTTGAGCATCTCTCAACCTCGGAGTCCTCTTCCTCTTGATCTTGCTCCAATGAGTCGCCCTCTTTGGATTCCTCTTGATTTGGTATAGTGGAGGGTTCTTCATGGATTATTGCCAATTTGCTCCAAAGCTCCTTGGCATCGTTGAATTCTCTGATTTGAGCCAAAATGTGGCTAGGCAATAAGTTGACCAAAAGCTTGGTCACTTTATCATTTGCCTCGCTCCTTTGAATATGCTCTTTGCTCCATTTGCTTTTCTTGAGGACTTTTCCCTTTGAGTTCGTTGGAGCTTCGAAGCCTTCCATAAGAGCAAACCATTGCTCTATCTCCATCATAAGAAAATTTTTGATTCTTGATTTCCAAGAATCGAAGCTTGTGGATGTGTACGGTGGAGCCACCCTTGTGTCAAATCCAAGTCCATCTTGGAATTGCATCTTGAAGTTGAGCTTCCTGAAATCTTTAACTTTTGATGAATTTGCTCCAACTTCTTCACACTCTAGCTTTGCTTGTTTTGTTTGCCCCTTTCGGCGATGATTCCGGTGAAGAGCAACCTCGCTCTGATACCACTTGTTGGGACCGAAAAGTAGCTAGAGGGGGAGGGGGGTGAATAGCTCGTCGCGCGCTAGGTGCTCGTTGTAGCTTGTTTCTTCGATGGTGTGCAGCGAAAATACAATAAACAAAAACATACAACGCTAACAAGGAGGGTTTACTTGGTATCCACCTTACAAGAGGTGACTAGTCCAAGGATCCACACCTACTCATGCACCCTCCACTAAGAAATCACTCCTTTTCGGTAACTACCGAAGGCGGAGAAGCCCTACAAGCTCACAGTACAAGAATAAAGAAAGGAAAACAAATACAAGCAATAGCTTACAAGTTTTACAATTGAAAACCCTAACCCTAGCTTTCTTCTTCAGCTGTAGATCCGCCTCTTGACTTGGAAGACTTCCAAGAACCTTTAAGAACTGGCGGTGAGAACCCTGTGGAGAAGCTCTGTGATCGCTGGTGAAGATCGGAAGAAATGCCCGAGAGTTCTTCTCAAGAAATCGCACGCCTGCAGCCTTTATCTGCTCCAACGATCAGATCCCGATCGATTGGATTGCTCCCAATCGATCGGGAAGGTTTTGGATTGATCAACGGATCGATCCAGAGTGCCTTTGTGCTCTAGAAATTTGCCTGGATCGATTAGCTGATCGATCCAGGGCTTATCGCGACAACACGTACCTTCCCAATCGATCCACTAATCGATTGGGACCTCTGGATCGATCAGCTGATCGATCCAGAGGCATTCTGTGTGCTCGCGACTTCCTCCCAATCGATCCACTGATCGATTGGGACGAAGGCTTCTCGCGGGGACTCCCCAATTGATCGGCCGATCGATTGGGCTCCAGCCAATCGATTGGCTGATCGATCCAGCTGTTGGTTTTTGCCCAAAACCAAGTCCCAAAGCCCCCAAACCAACATCCGGTCAATCCATGACCTGTTGGTTCATCATGCCTAGCATCCGATCATCCTTGACCTGCTAGGACTCCCTCACCAAGGATGGTCAATCCCTTTGACCCACTTGGACTTTTCTTCGTCATGCCAAGTATCCGGTCACTCCTTTGACCTACTTGGACTTTCACCAGATGTCTGGTCAACTTTTGCCCATCTGGATTTCCCCCGTGCCTGGCTTCACTCACCAGGACTTCCATTCTGCCTAGCTTCACTCACTAGGACTTGTCTTCTGCCTGGCTTCACTCACCAGGACTTTCAACTGCCTAGCTTCACTCACTAGGACTTTCACCTAGCTTCACTCACTAGGATTTTCTTCTGCCTGGCTTCACTCACCAGGACTTTCAACTGCCTAGCTTCACTCACAAGGACTTTTACCTAACTTCACGCACTAGGATTTGTAGGACCGTTAGATTCGATAGAGGGGGGGGTGAATATCGATTTGAAAATATCGAGTATAAGCGCAGCGGAAAAGTAAAATAGACACAAATGTTTTTTACTTCGTTCGGAGCCTGTGACGACTCCTACTCGAAGGCCCGTGGTCCTTGACCACTTTCGTTGGGCAATCACTAGCAAGTCGAAATATGATTACAGAATGAATACAGGAAATGCTAGTGAAAATAAAACAATACCAACAAGGAAAATAAAAACCGAAGGAGCACTTTGTCGGAGCGTTGTTGGCGTCGCACTGAACGTCGGGCAGCAAGACCATCAGTAGAGGAGTTCTCAGATTAATTATTGATTGTGAAGCTCCTGCTTGGGGCTTCTTTTATATGCTGCTCCGGGCTCCTGGATTCCTTCCGGGTGCCTGGAATGTGACGTAGATACTCAAACCGAGATGCTCCACGTGGCGACGACTTAGCTGGATAGAATTTGTCTTCCAGGCGCCCAGACCACCTTGTTCCAGAAATCTCCTTTTTCCTGCAAAACAAAGTTAGTCCGAGGCAATATATATCCTGCAAAACAGATTGTTAGCACATTTTATCATAGTAGGAATTAGCACAAGTAGTATGACTTAGATTCTGTCTTTCCGAGACCGGAATCTAGTCACGATCTCGACTTAGACATCCGAAATGGTTCTAAGCCGGATCGACGCCTAATGTTCCCTTCCTGAGAACACGTCCTCGCAGTCACTCCCCTCTAGTGACTCACCTCACTTACCTGCCAGACGTCCGGTCAGCCCTTTGACCCGTCTGGACTTCTTGCCAGCTATCCGGTCAGCCCGTCGACCTAGCTGGACTTCTTGCCAAGCGTCCGGTCAGCCTGTCGACCTGCTTGGACTTCTTGCCAGCTATCCGGTCAGCCCGTCGACCTAGCTGGACTTCGTGCCAGACATCCGGTCAGCCCGTCGACCTGTCTGGACTTATCTTGCACACTCGATCAGAGTGTTAGATAACGACGAACCTAACTTAACCTGATTTGCCATTCATCAAAACCTGAGTTAGACCGTTAGTGCTAACCGCACCAACAATCTCCCCCTTTTTGATGGAATGACAACCTGGTTAAGTTAGTGAATATATGCAAAAATCAAGCATGATTTTCGAGGTTTTTAAGTTAGTTTTTCAAGTTTGCATTTAGTTGCCCTAACTTAACCACCTAACCCTCCCCCTTTGGCATTCATAAAAAAAACAAGGGTAAACATAGTGTAGAATTACTGTAAAACAACTGATCTTGAAGAATATCTGAGTTTGGTTCAAAAAAATCAAGTTGTCTTGGGGGAGACAAGTAAAAATCAGGTTTTTCAACTTTTCAAAATTTTTTTTTCGGTTTTAAGTAACATTTACTTTTCAAAAGGAAAATTTTCAACTTCATTTTTTCAAAACAAAGCAAAAATTAAGTGAGATTAAATTTTACCAAAAAAAATTTTTAAGGCTAATTTGATAAAAGCTAAATTTGTAAAGTTTAATAGTCAACTTTTTAAATCAGGTTTGAAAATTAGGTGGAATTAACCTTCCAAGTTTTTCAAACATTTATTTAAGTTTAACTTTTTGTAAACATAAATTAGTTTTAAAAACATTTTTCAAACACACAAAATTTTAGTTAATTTCTCCCCCTGAACTTGATACTTTTAACCAGCTGTCTAACCAATTAGGTACTAACTAACTATCAGAAGATAGTAGCTTTCACTTGGTTAGTCAGATTAAGTTGACTTGACTGACCAACTTAATCTGAGCGCCCGGAAGGGATCCGGGCGCCCAGAAGGCAAATTCTATCCAGCCAAGTCGTCGCCACGTGGAGCATCTTGGTTTGAGTATCTACGTCACATTCCAGGCGCCCGGAAGGAATCCAGGCGCCCGGAGCAGCATATAAAAGAAGCCCCAAGCAGGAGCTTCAGAATCAATAATTAATCTGAGAACTCCTCTACTGCTGGTCTTGCTGCTCGACATTCAGTGCGACGCCAACAACGCTCCGACAAAGTGCTCCTTCGGTTTTTATTTTCCTTGTCGGTATTGTTTTATTTTCACTAGCATTTCCTGTATTCATTCTGTAATCATATTTCGACTTGTTAGTGATTGGCCAACGAAAGTGGTCAAGGACCACGGGCCTTCGAGTAGGAGTCGTCACAGGCTCCGAACGAAGTAAAAAACATTTGTGTCTATTTTACTTTTCCGCTGCGCTTATACTCGATATTTTCGAATCGATATTCACCCCCCCTCTATCGAATCTAACGGTCCTACAACTTGATACTTAAATTTAACATCCCGACTTATGCTGATGCACTGAAATAAGCATATTAAGTCCAAACAATTGGCCTATGCATCTTACCCCTTTCTATGTTTGTCAAACACAAGCAAGGTAAACCTAAGGTGTTGGTAAGATGCTAAAAAACTAGACCTATGGGTACATGCTTTCTAAGGATTCAAAACTAGTCTGAGGCCAAAAACTATTTTTGAAAATCTAAAAATGGAAAGTTTTGAAAACAAACAAGTTTAACTTATAATTTGAAAGATTTATTTTTGAAAACCATTTTGAAATTTAAAATTCCTAGTCTATTAAGCACATCCCTAATTTTCGACATAAGTTGCTAAACTCACTTTCAGGGAGTGGTTTTGTGAAAATGTCTGCTAAATTTGATTTGGACTCAATGTATTTGAGTTCAATATCACCTTTAGTAACATGATCCCTAATAAAGTGGTGCCTAATTTCAATATGTTTGGTTCTTGAATGATGCACAGGGTTCTTGGTTAAGTTAATTGAACTTATATTGTCAATTAATACTTTTACATTTGTGATATTTAAGTTGAAATCTTTTAGAGTATGCATCATCCATAATAATTGTGCAACACATTCACCTATAGCTATGTATTCTGACTCAATTGTAGATAGAGCAACACAATGTTGTTTTCTACTAAACCAGCTAACAAGTGATGAACCTAATAATTGACATCCACCACTTGTGCTTTTGCGGTCTAATTTACATCCAGCGTAATCTGAGTCAGAATACCCTACTAGTTCAATGTAACGACCACCCTTCTTACTACTACTACTACTCTCTAAAAGTGACCGTTACTTATCTACTACCTCTACTTAACCGGTTTATTAAAAATCTCTAGGAAAACCCTACCGAAAAATTTCGGCAGAATCTCCCCTGTACCGGTGACCATTTCCCATAATACAAGCATAATATACTCAGCCACAGGCGGCTGGAACATATATCTTCACAACCACGCAGTATAATATCACAAATAAAAGAAGGAAACTACCCTAACAATAGCAAACATCAATATCACTCCATCAATAGAACCCAACTACAAACGCGGAATAAACTTAATTACAATATTGACTCATAATAGCATTAAAAGAAAACCAAAGAACTCTAAACAGAAAAGTCTTAATAATTCCTTAGCAAACTCTTGATCTCCCCATAATCCATCCATCACACACCTTCATCACCACCACCTTGTCGCCTTCCTTGCTAAATCTTTTCCTTTCCTTTATCTGCAGTAGGAGGAAGTGCAGTCTATAAGCATAAAGCTTAGTGAGCGCTATCTACTCACAAAAACTCGATATGCATGTATATAAATAAAAACATGCTAAAACTGAATGCTAACATATAAAACTACTCATGCTCATATATAGCAAAGGAATCATGCTAACTGAAATACTAAACATGTATAGCTAATCATGCTCATAAGAATGAAACTATAAATGAAGTATACTAAACATGTAAAGCTACTAAACATGTAAAGCTACTAAACATGTTAAGCTACTAAACATGTAAAACTTCTAAACATGTAAAGCTAAACAGGCTGAATAATCTAGTAGCAAGGAAACAATTGAAACTACTACTGCATGCTTCAAATAACAAGAAAACTAACTTTCTAATTCTAGACAGATTTGAAGCTCGTTTCATTTGTTTCAAAACTTATACTTTAATACTTCAAAATAATAATAAACTTCTTTTGGGCCCGGCATTGTACCAACTTTTTGCGCGCATCCTTAATAAGAGTCGAGGTAGCTAATCCCGAAACTACTAAGGAACTTCTAGGCCTTGTGCCTAGGGGCATCTTGGAGCCCATCCCTTGGACCTTGTGTCCGGTACATGCCCTTTAAAAAGTAAAATACTTCTTTTCTTCTTAACTATTACTTCCTTATACTTGTTATTCTTTTAGCTCTTCTAAAATAAAATGCCTTGGCACTTCTTCAAGCACCTTGCGTGCTGCTAATCCTCAAATGCTGGAATTTAGGATCAGGTTTAAGACCTTGGTCTTTTCTTACTTATTACTTCTCATAATCTTCTAGAAAAGTATAACATGCTTGTGTAGTAGCAAGAAAAATCTAATTCTGCCTGCTTAACATTAAATGGCCAAAAATAAGATCTTAAAACTGAATACTAGCATGATAACAAAAGATTTAACTTGCTGGAACTTAAAGAAGCCAAAACTGCTTACTTTCATACAAGTTGTCTAGTTTATGATTAGCAAACCAGCAAGAAAATCAAACTTGTAATGTACAATATTGCTGTTCGTGCTAGTTAATTACAAAGGAACATCTAACTAAAATGCTAGTTAAACTGAAAATTTGCTCATGTTATTCTAATAACAAAGGAATCTAGAAAATAAAGGAAACCATCGCTGCATGGAATTAACAGAATATCATGCTTACTAACTCAACACAAAAAGGATCTAAACTGCTATGAATTGGTGGCTGTTCTTGCCCATGAATATGCACAACAGAACTTAACAGTAAGCTTCAAAAGGGATCATTCTCAGCCCCAAATGGTTGTTCATGCCTGCTGCAGATACCAAAGGGATACCAATGTACTGCTTAATAGAATGAATTGCTATCAACTGAACAGCAAGAAGGCAAGCAAAATTTCCTTAATGAAACTAAAACACATGTTAATCAAATATGCTACAGCGAAGAACTAAAATACCCAAGAACTAATACTCTAGAACAATAAAGAATGTGAAGTACAGTGCTTCTCGTTATAGAACAAAAATACCAGAACATATCCTCTGGAAGCATAGGCATGTATGCTTCTAACTACCAGATCTACACACCCCTTTTTAACCTCACGGCAGAACCCAAAAACAACAAGTGAAAACTCTAAATCAATGCCACAAGGAGGATTGTTCATGCTCGGCAAGGAAATGAAGAAGGCAAAATCGCGGAACTACTCCTACTGCAGGTGAGAAGCAACTCACCTTGCTTCTTTAACTTACAACCGAAGAAGATGAAGGATTCTAGGGTTCGGATAACTTGAGTTTTCGGCTTCTTCTTACGCCCACAGATCCTCCTTGACGATGGTGGTCACACACGGTTGAGGACCCGCCGGAAAAGCCCTTCGTCGGCGCCGGAGAGAAAAAACCTAGCCCCGTCGCCTCTTTCGCCCGAGCAGAAGTCGCGACGCCGTCACGAGAAGAGAAGAGGGGTGAGGAAATTTTCGGTCACGGGAAAATACCTAAGTTCTCTTCTTATAACTAGGGTTCTTATTATCTAACTACTGCTTAAGTATTATTCACTCTCTCCTCATTTAACAATTGCCGCCAGCACAGCTGGTCAGGCGGGTTTTGCTCGGGTCAAAGGCCTCGGCTTCGAACCCTCAGCCGCGCACTTTTATTTCCAATTTATTTTAAACGTTCCAACTATAGCTTATATATTTGTCGCTGCCTATCTAATTAGTAGTGGCCGCTGGCGCAGCTGGTCAGCCGAGTTTTGACCCAAGCCAAAGGCCACAGGTTCAAATCCCCAGCCACGCCATTTTGTTTCAATTTATTTCCGTTTTTCCTTACTGCTTAAATATATTCGCTTCCCTTCTTAATCACAAAACAACTGCAGACCGGTTGGTTGGGCTGGTTTTGCTTGGGTCAGTCCGACCCGAGGTCGTGGGTTCGAATCTCACCTTCAACGTTTTTTTTTTAAACTTCTTTCTTTTTGTAACCCTACTAAACGACCTCCAAAAATTACGTAAAAATACTCTAAAAATTCCTAAAAATCTATAGAATATTTTAAAAGTATTTCCAAATATTTTTATGGACTTTTAGAACTTGAAATAGGTAAAATTGGGTCGTTACATTCAAAATTATTGGTCCTAGGATACCAAATTCCTACATTTGTTGTTCCTTTAAGATATCTAAAAATTCTTTTAACTTGTGTCAAATAGGATTCCTTAGCACAAGTTTGGTATCTGGCACACATAATAACTGCAAATAAAATATCAGGTCGGCTTGCAGTTAAGTACAGTAGGCTACCTATTGCACTCCTATAATATTTTAAGTCAACTGATTTTCCATTTGGGTCACTGTCTAAGATTGTGTTTACTGCCATAGGTGTTTTTATTTCTTTTGTATTTTCCATTCCGAATTTTTTAAGTAACTCTTTAGTGTATTTATGTTGGTAAATATAATTTCCTTCATTTGTTTGTTTGATTTGTAATCCTAAGAAATAAGTTAATTTTCCTACTAAGCTCATTTCAAATTCTTTTTCCATTAGATTAATAAATTCTTCTAAAAATTCTGAATTTGTTGAGCCAAATATTATATCATCTACGTATATTTGTGCAATAAATATGTCTGTATTTAATGATTTAACAAACAAGGTTGGGTCAATTTGACCTTGTTTGAATCCTTTAGATGTTAAGTAGGATGTTAGCCTTTCATACCATGCCCTGGGTCCTTGTTTAAATCCATATAACACTTTCTTTAACTTAAATACATACTCAGGGTGTTCTAGACTTTCAAACCCAGGAGGTTGACCTACAAAAACTTCTTCTTTAATTAGTCCATTAAGAAAGGCAGACTTAACATCCATTTGGTATAGTTTGAATCCCTTATGGGCTGCATAACTTAGTAACATTCTAATGGATTCTAATCTGGCTACTGGGGCATAGGTCTCATCATAGTCAAGTCCTTCAACCTGACTAAACCCTTTGGCAACTAGTCTAGCTTTATTTCTAGTAATTTCCCCAGTTTCACTTAGTTTGTTTCTGAATACCCATTTTGTTTCTATTATTTTCTTATTCTTAGGTGGTGGGACTAGGTCCCAAACCTCATTACGCTCAAATTGGGCTAGTTCTTCTTACATAGCTATAATCCAATCTGGGTCTAGTAGGGATTCATCCACAGTTTTGGGTTCAATTTTTGAAATTAAAGAAATTTGACTTAGGTTTCTAAATGATGATCTGGTTTGAACTCTTAAGTCTGGGTCACCAATTATTTGATCAGTTGGATGATTTGGGTTAACCCTTATTGTTCTAGGGGGTTGACTCTCTTGATGTTATTCTTCTTCTTCATGACTTAGAGTTTGGTTAGTTTCTGGAACAAACTCAGGTGTTTGTGTAGGTTTTTTGTCTTGTTTAGTTTCTTCAAATTTTACATTAGTAGTTTCTTCAATTTTTAAGGTAACCTTATTGTAAATTCTGTAGCCTCTACTATTTGGGGAATATCCTACAAAAATTCCATTTTCAATTTTAGAGGTGAATTTTCCTAAGTGTTCTCTTGTATTTAAGATAAAAACTGGGCACCCAAATACTTTAAAATATTTTATATTTGGTTGTTTATTATAAAATATTTTGAAGAACGTTTTGTTATGGGTTTTATTTATTGTTGTTCTGTTCTGTACATAGCAGGCTGTACTAACGGCTTCTGCCCAAAAGTATTTAGGTAGGTTATACTCATTTAACATTGTTCTAGAAGCTTCAAGTAAGGTTCTATTTTTTCTTTCTACAATCCCATTTTGTTGGGGGGTTTTAGGGCATGAGAACTCATGATGGTAACCGTTTTCTAGACAAAAACTGTTAAAGTTGTGATTTTTAAATTCTCCCCCATTGTCACTCCTAATTCTTTTAATTTTAATATCTTTTTCGTTTTTAATTTGTTTGCATAAATTTGTAAAAATTTCAAAAGTTTCATCTTTATGTTTTAAGAATTTTACCCAAGTAAACCTAGAGTAATCGTCTATAATTACTAAACAATATAAGTTTTCATTTATAGATTTGACTCCATGGGAGTCAAAAAGGTCTAAATGTAGAAGTTCTAATATTGAGTTAGTTCGTGGTTGATTTGTTTGTTTGTGGGTTGATTTAGTTTGTTTGCCTTGTTGACAAGCATTACATATGGTTGGATCTAAGTTAAGTAATTTTGGTAAGCCTTTCACAAGTCCATTTAGTTTACTTATATTTCTAAAGTTGGTGTGGGACATCCTCTTATGCCATAACAAGTTTCTTCTTTTTGTGTTAAATAACACTTAATTGAAAAAATGGTTAAGTTGATGGCATAGATGTTGTCTTTTCTAAAACCTTTTAGGCTTATGGTAGGATTATCTAGATGTTTGATTAAACACTCTGTGGATAGAAATTTAACCTTATACCTAGTATCACACAATTGACTTATACTTGGAAGATTGTATTTAAAATTTTCAACAAGTAAAACATTTGTAATTATAAAGTCTGATTTTAATTCAATATTACCTATACCAATTACCTTGAGTTTGCCGTTGTTTCCAAAGGCAACGGTTCCTAAGCTTTTGTAAGTGAGTTGAGTGAACTTGGTGTGATCTCCAGTCATATGTTTGGAGCAACCACTGTCCAAAATCCACTTGATTTCCTACAGTAAGTATGATTTAAAGTTAGTCTTTTGAGCATGCATTATTTCAGTTTAAAATTAATTTACGTTTAAAATTAAGATTTTGAAATTAATTTTTAAGTTTAAAATTAAATTTTGAAATTAATTTTTAAGTTTAAAATTAAAATTTTGAAATTAATTTTTAAGTTTAAAATTAAAATTTTGAAATTAATTTTTAAGTTTTAAAATTAAAATTTTGAAATTAATTTTTAAGTTTAAAATTAAAATTTTGAAATTAATTTTTAAGTTTAAAATTAAAATTTTGAAATTAATTTTTAAGTTTTAAAATTAAAATTTTGAAATTAATTTTTAAGTTTAAAATTAAAATTTTGAAATTAATTTTTAAGTTTTAAAATAAAATTTTGAAATTAATTTTTAAGTTTTAAAATTAAATTTTGAAATTAATTTTTAAGTTTTAAAATTAAATTTTGAAATTAATTTTTAAGTTTAAAATTAAAATTTTGAAATTAATTTTTAAGTTTAAAATTAAAATTTTGAAATTAATTTTTAAGTTTAAAATTAAAATTTTGAAATTAATTTTTAAGTTTTAAAATTAAATTTTGAAATTAATTTTTAAGTTTTAAAATTAAATTTTGAAATTAATTTTTATGTTTTAAAATTAAATTTTGAAATTAATTTTTAAGTTTAAAATTAAAATTTTGAAATTAATTTTTAAGTTTTAAAATTAAATTTTGAAATTAATTTTTAAGTTTTAAAATTAATTTTTAAGTTTTAAAATTAAATTTTGAAATTAATTTTTAAGTTTAAAATTAAAATTTTGAAATTTAATTTTTTAGTTTTAAAATTAAAATTTTGAAATTAATTTTTAAATTTAAAATTAAAATTTTGAAATTGATTTTTAAGTTTTAAAATTAAATTTTGAAATTAGTTTTTAAGTTTTAAAATTAAATTTTGAAATTAATTTTTAAGTTTAAAATTAAAATTTTGAAATTAATTTTTAAGTTTTAAAATTAAATTTTGAAATTAAATTTTTAAAATTAAAATTTTGAAATTAATTTTTAAGTTTAAAATTAAAATTTTGAAATTGATTTTTAAGTTTTAAAATTAAATTTTGAAATTAATTTTTAAGTTTTAAAATTAAATTTTGAAATTACTTTTTAAGTTTTAAAATTAAATTTTGAAATTAATTTTTAAGTTTTAAAATTAAAATTTTGTACCTTATTCATCTCACCCGATCTATATTATCAATCAGGGAATCCTATGATTTTGTGAGATGAAATTGAATTTTGGTTTAACTTGTATTAGATTCAGATTTAGTTTTGGTCTCCACAAATAGGCATTCTTCGGATAAATTTCTAAGCTTGGTGAGTCACATGGACGTCATTAGAAGTAACCAACCTTTCGAGATTTTCCGAATAGTCCTATCCACGGAGCTTAGTACTAAATCTTGGTCTAACTGATTAGGATCCATTTAAGGGTAGCTTCGGTCAGTTCCACTTGGCCAAATGCACCAGATCGAAGCCATATCTTTCTAGACATGCGATGCCCAAGCTTTCCTAACGTACTATCATCCAAAAATTTCACCAGTACCATGATTCAAGCTAAACTTGGTCTCTAATCCTAATTACCTGCCGGGTTAGTTTGTTTTGGGTTACCCTGTCGGGTAAGTTAGTTTTGGAGGTGCCAGCTATTCTGGAGCCTCCCCCTGAATTACTGGCCATTAACTCAAATTTTGGTTTTAGGTTTGTGTCGATTGTTTTTATAGTTATGGTTAACTTGGTGATAATTTTGTTGATTTTTAAAGTGTTTAGATTTTGAATTTGATTTAGATTTGTATTTTAGATTTTGGTTTGGTTTATTCGATTTAATATAATGTATTTTTTCTTTAGGTATATAATATTGATTAAGTCCTACTTGCGTGGTCAGACACGCTTTTGGAACCCAAGCTTGATTAGTTGATTTGTATTGAGTTATTAATGACTTAAAAGTTTTATTTAAGTTTGACTTGTATCCGAGTCCGGTTTTATTATAACATGCTTTTTGATTGTTCAGGATTAAGTCAAGATATTTTGATCTTGTTGTAAATTTTTCTAGCATTTCTTTTAAATTTTTAATATCATTTTTTAATGATAGATTCTCCTCCTCAAGTGTTGAATCTTGAGTTGGATTTAAATTCTTGATTTGTTCCTTGAGGTTTTGATTTTCCTCAAGAAGTGATTTGTTTTCATTTTCTATTTTAATTAATTTATTGTTTAAACAGGAAATAATTCTAAAAAAAATTTTGTTTAAATTAAAGTATACCTCATTCGGGCCTTCGGAAACGAGTACGGACTCGTGGCTTGTTTCGGGTTCAGACCCGTCTTCATCTTCCGACTCGTCTTCTGTTTCAGCTTCGTGGGCCATCAGTGCGAGGTGGCTCTGATGTTTCTGTTCTTCTTCCTCCGATTCGTCCGAGGAGTCGTCCCAGGTTGCTTTGAGTGCCTTCTTTTTGGTTGGCTTTGGTTTGTCGAACTTTAGTTTTGGGCATTCGTTCTTGTAGTGTCCCTTTTTATTGCAGCCGTAGCAAGTCACGTTCTTTTGTTCTGAGGGAGAACTGATCTTTTGAAGATCCTTTTTGCTGAAGCTCCTCTTTCTCCTGGTGAACATTTTTCTTACCAAGTTCATCAGGTGTTCTTCGTCTTCGGAGTCTTGGTCGGAGTCTTCTTCAAATTCAGCCTTACTTTTCTTTTCTTTGGAGGAACTTACAAATAAAGCTACACCTTTCTCGGCTCCAGCATTAGTTTGTTCGTGTAATTCTAATTCACAGAAAATCTCATCTAATTTAATTTAGAAAGATTCTTAGAAATTTTGTAGGCATCCACTATTGATGCCCACAAACTATTACGTGGAAAGGTGTTTAATGCGTACCTTATTAAGTCTCTATTATCCATCTGGTGGCCTATCGCATGAAGCCCGTTGAGGATATCCTTGATCCTCGCGTGGAGCTGATTCGCCGTTTCACCTTCCTGCATTTTTATATTAAAAATTTTATTCAAGAGCAAGTCTCGTTTGGTTACCTTGGCGTCTCTCGTTCCCTAGTGCAGCTCGATCAATTTGTCCCACAGCTCTTTAGCGTTTTTGTTTGGACCGACTCTCTTTAGTTCTTCTCTTGTTAATCCGCACTGTAGAGTGTTGATTGCTTTATTTTCTGTTGATGCTTTCTTCTTCAAATCAGCTGTCCAGTCTTCAGGATCCAGTATATTTCCGGAAGTGTCTGCTGGAATTTTGTAGGGCCTCGTAACGCTCATCCACTGGTCGAAGTCTGTTTTGAGGTAGACCTCCATGCGCTTCTTCCAGTACGGAAAATCGTCCCAGTTGAAAAGTGGAGGTCGTACTGTGCTGAAGCCTTCTTGCTGGGACATCCTGTACACAGATAAATAACCAAAAAAAATCCCAAGACTTGGTCTTGGATTAGTAGTGCGGGAAGAGAGAAAAAAATCTAGATTGGTGTTACACCAATTTAGTTTTAATTGCAAAAAAAAAAATTGATAAACCAGTTTTGAGTTTAAGTGTAAAATTGAAGACCGAGAGAAAAAAAAGAGAAACAAAAAATTTCACCCCTAGTCTGATTGGTGGTTGCACCAAATCAAAGCGGTACCCGCTCTGATACCACTTGTAGGACCGTTAGATTCGATAGAGGGGGGGGTGAATATCGATTCGAAAATATCGAGTATAAGCGCAGCGGAAAAGTAAAATAGACACAAATATTTTTTACTTCGTTCGGAGCCTGTGACGACTCCTACTCGAAGGCCCGTGGTCCTTGACCACTTTCGTTGGGCAATCACTAACAAGTCGAAATATGATTACAGAATGAATACAGGAAATGCTAGTGAAAATAAAACAATACCGACAAGGAAAATAAAAACCGAAGGAGCACTTTGTCGGAGCGTTGTTGGCGTCGCACTGAACGTCGAGCAGCAAGACCAGCAGTAGAGGAGTTCTCAGATTAATTATTGATTGTGAAGCTCCTGCCTGGGGCTTCTTTTATATGCTGCTCCGGGCGCCTGGATTCCTTCCGGGCGCCTGGAATGTGACGTAGATACTCAAACCGAGATGCTCCACGTGGCGACGACTTGGCTGGATAAAATTTGCCTTCCGGGTGCCCGGATCCCTTCCGGGCGCCCGGATCCCCTCCGGGCGCCCGGACCACCTTGTTCCAGAAATCTCCTTTTTCCTGCAAAACAAAGTTAGTCCGAGGCAATATATATCCTGCAAAACAGATTGTTAGCACATTTTATCATAGTAGGAATTAGCACAAGTAGTATGACTTAGATTCCGTCTTTCCGAGACCGGAATCTAGTCACGATCTCGACTTAGACATCCGAAATGGTTCTAAGCCGGATCGACGCCTAATGTTCCCTTCCCGGGAACGCGTCCTCACAGTCACTCCCCTCCAGTGACTCACCTCACTTACCTGCCAGACGTCCGGTCAGCCCTTTGACCCGTCTGGACTTCTTGCCAGCTATCCGGTTAGCCCGTCGACCTAGCTGGACTTCTTGCCAAGCGTCCGGTCAGCTCGTCGACCCGCTTGGACTTCTTGCCAGCTATCCGGTCAGCCCGTCGACCTAGCTGGACTTCGTGCCAGACATCCGGTCAGCCCGTCGACCTGTCTGGACTTATCCTGCACACTCAATCAGAGTGTTAGATAACGACGAACCTAACTTAACCTGATTTGTCATTCATCAAAACCTGAGTTAGACCGTTAGTGCTAACCGCACCAACAGGATTTTCTTCTGCCTAACATCCCAGTTAGGACTTCCCAATCAAGTATCTGGTCAACCTTGACCTACTTGACTCTTCTTCAACCAATCTGATCAGACCCTGATCAGAGGGGAATTGCACCAAACAATCTCCCCAACTGAACAACTGCATTGTCAAACAGCAAAACCCAAACCAAGACTCAAGCTTGATCAACCAGGTCAACCTTGACCTGAGGGATATTGCACCAACTATTGTCATTGCCAAGATTGCATCAGAAGATAACTTGGCAGATCCTTTCACTAAGGCCCTTCCAGCAAAATCTTTCGATCGGCATGTGGAAGGGATGGGAATCAGATGTATGTCAGCAGATATGGCAGTTTAGTCATTAGTATAAGTGGGAGATTGTTAGAGTGTATACTGAAAGCCTAAGCTTTTGTAAACATTTATTTTGAATAAAGAATCACATTTGGTCAAATTATCTACATTTATTTGTAGTTGTTCAATTAATTTATATTGTAGATAACATAGTATGTGGTGTCACATACAGAAGATAATGTTATCAGTACCTTATAAATTATAAACAGTAGCTCACGACCAAGATGGAAAGGAACAAACCATTGGAAAGTCGTAGTGTAATTAGGTATTAGTTTATCTTAACTATATAATTAAACTAGTACACTTAGAGTGTATTGAGTAGGACCATTAGAGGTCGTTGCTTTTATACTGACTTTATAAAGAAACAAAGTCCTCAATTATTATGGAAGTGTGTGCTCTTAATCCAAATATAATAACAAGCACATATATTTGATATTTATTTCTTTAATTTATCAATGGGTGAGATTTAGTTTGATAAATCAATAAGCCCGATAAGTTGGGAAATGATATCACTTATAGTGTGTGTTGTTGATTATAAAAGGAAACTGTGTCCTAGAAATCTAAGTTGAGAATGTCCCCAAGAGGAGCTCATAAGGATTGTCATGTTAAACCCTGCAGGTGGACTTAGTCAGACAAGATAATAAGGTTTAGTGGTACTACTACTCTTGGACTAAGATATTAATTAAGTGAGTTGTTAGTAACTCATTTAATTAATGGACATTCATTATCTTAAACACAGGGAGACTAACACACTCATAATAAGAAGGAGCCCAAAAAATGTAATTTGGGATTGGTGCTGTAGTTCAATAATAGTTCTCTAGTGGAATGAATTATTATTGATAAAATTAAGTTATGTGTTCGGGGCAAACACGGTATGCTTAATTTTATCGGGAGACAAAAACCAATTCCTCATCTCGGTCCCTATCGTAGCCTCTTAATTATAGAGCACTATACCCACCTATACCCACCTTTATACTCATCTAAAGGGGGCCGACCAAGCTTTGCTTGGAGTTCAAGCAAGGGCCGGCCAAACCATGTTTAGATGGGATTGATTGTGGCTGGCCCAAGCATGGGTTCAACCTATGTGTGGCCGGCCATTAAAAATAGAAAAGGAATTTTAATTTTAAAATTTTCTTATATGAAATACATGATTTAAAAGAGAGTTTAAAAATTTTAATATTTCCTTTTATAAGATTCTACAAAAGATTAAGAGAAGAGTTAAATCTCTTTCCTTATTTGTAGATTAAAAGGTTGATTTTAATTTTGGTAAAAACTTTCCTTGTTTATAAATCATCCACATGTTGAAAAGATAAATTTTAAAATTATAGAAATTTCCTTTTATGACATTAACCATGAAGGGATTATTAGAGAGAAATTTTATTTTAAAATTTTTCCGGAAGCAAATTAGGAAGCTTTAATTTTTCTAGCAAAAAATTTCCTTGTTTGCTTGTTTTGATGTGGCCGGCCATAAGCATATAGAAAAGGATTTTAATTTTAATTAATTAAAATTTTCCTTTTCAATGGAAAAAGAATTAAGGAAGGTTTTATTAAATTTTCCTTATTTGCCAAGGCTAAGGATTATAAAAGAGGGGGTTTGGGTGCCTTCAATAGACACAACCTCTATTCTATTTTCTCCCTCTTTTCTTCCTTGGTGTGGCCGACTTCTTCAAGTTCTCTCCTCTCCTTGGTGTGGCCAAACCTCTTATCTTTCTTGGAGATCAAGTGGTGGCCAGATCTTAGCTTGGAGAAGAAGGAGAGAAAGCTTGCATCCCTTGGAGCTTGGTTGGTGGAAAAAGTTCTTCATCCTTTGGAAGTTTTGTGCTTGGCCGAAACTTGAAGGAAGGAGAAGAAGGTGCTAGGTGGTTCTCGTCACAAAAGATCGTTGCCCACACAACGTCCGAGATTAGAAGAGGAATACGGTAGAATATCAAGAGGTCATTATTCTCAAAGAAAGGTATAACTAATAATTGTTTTCCGCATCATGTTAGTTTTGTTTCTTTGTAAAAATACCAAATATAAGAGGCATGCGATTCTAGTTTTTCGAATTATTTTTCGAAGTTGTGTTATTTTGTTTTTCTTTTCCTTGTGATTTGATTGTTCTTAGCGGTTAACCTAGGGTTACTATAGGAAGGTTAAATATTTAATTTCCTTAAAAGGCTTTGTCTAGTCGGTGGTGGTTGCTCCCATATCCAAGAAGGCCAAGTGCCTCGCCATGCAGTACTGGAAGCCGATTTTGGAAATAGATATTTAATTATCTTCGTGACCTAGGTGATTTGGATCGAACGTGTTAAGTTCCGCAGGAGATCCAAGTCTAAACCTAAAAGAACAAATAAATTAAACTTAGGATCAAACGTGTTAAGTTCCGCAGGTGATCCAAGTTTAATTTAAAAGAACACATGGTAGCTAGGAAAAAGGTTCAGACCTTTGTACAAAATTTTTGTACAGTGGAACCATTAGGTTTTTCCGAGTAGCAACCAACAAGTCTTACCCTTTCTCTTTCTGTGCTGACCAACTTGGGACATAGGCGAGCCAACCTATGGAATTTCTTCATGGCTTCCTCTACTGATAAACTTCCTTGTCGGAATTCCATGAACTCATCGTAATGTTTGTTCGTGACTCGCATATGGAAGAACTCTTCGAAGAACTCAGTCTCAAAGTCAGACCAGGTCATTTGATCTACCTTTCGTTTTGCCTTGACTCATTCCCACAACATTCTTGCATCCTCAGTGAAGCAGAAGGAGGCACTCTTAATCTTTTCTACCTCTGGCCAGTCCAGTAGCTCCATTATACTCTCCAGGGTTTTGAACCATGCCTAAGCATCCCATAGTTCATTGGTTCCAGAGAAATTCTCTGGTTTCAGTTTCTGCCACTAGATGAGGTATGCTTCTTACCTCACCACCTTTGCTAGGGCTACAAGTGTAATGGATTGTATTTCAGCTATAGTAGGTGTTACCATATTGACTTCCGGTGGGACCACAGGGGAAGCTTGCTGGTTAGCAGTTAGGGCGGCAATAACCTGCTGCTGCTTAGCCACTTATCTCTGAAGCTAAGGCACTACTTTTAAAAGGTTGGGTTGTGGTGCAGACTCATTTTCCCCTGGTTAAGGTTCATTAACCCTTGACTGTCTAGCTGGTCGTCCTCTAGCCATTCTACACATCATAAGTCAAAACCAGTGAAAATATGCGTCAACCACTCCTCATTCCTACTTGTTATACTACTACTTCCATCTATAAGCATACTAAATCTTAACAAGAATTTCTTACAAATCATAAAACAAATGCATAAATGTTGTGAGCAGATACTTTCTTACTTGGGAGTTGCAGGATCAATGCTTGCTGTGTGCGTGGTGGAAGGATGGAACTGCTCTGATACTAAACTATAACGACCGCCTTTCTGAAACCCTCTTAGGACACGGATGTTACTCTTTTCATACCTTCTAAGGACATTGTTATTTGCACATCGCTCAATTCAGAAATCTAATCTGAACTTGTTTCGACTGTTAAACCATGGTTTGGAGCGAAGCAGAGCTGAGAGGTACTCTATAGTTGAGAAGGGGTCTGGATCGTGTGACCCGAACCAGCCCTATGTCCCTACCCGTGAAGGGGCATGCTATGGCCATGTGGTGATGACCGGCCGTGTGGCCTTTCCAGACCCAAGTTTGGGCATGGTCGTGTGCACCACACGACTGTGTAAGGCCTTCCCTACTGTTGCAGGGCACGACCATGTGGCTTCCACACGACCGTGTCATCTGCCAGTGAGGAAGATGGGCACGACCGTGTGCCTCACACGGCCGTGTAACCTCGTTTGTGACAAAGAGGTGCACGGCCGTGTGAAACCACACGACCGTGTGTCATCTTACCCGAGAAGAAGAGGTGCACGAACGTGTGCTTCACACGGCCGTGTCGCCTTGACCGAGACCAAAAGTGATGCGCGACCATGTGAAGCGACATGACCGTGTCACTACGGCCGATAGGAAGAGGCGCACGGCCGTGTGAAACTACACGGTCGTGACACCCTGGCCGAGAAGGATCTGGTGATGGTCGTGTGAATCCACACGACCATGTCACCCAGGCTGAGAGGGGGCAGGTGATGGCCATGTGAATCCACACGGTCATGTCATGGGTCGTGCAGGGGTCACACACAGCACTACAAAGGAGGTTGGTTCTCCCCTTTGTACTCCCTCTTGGCTTACCGTTCTCTCTCATTTCTTTAGGAAGAGTCTTTGACATACTAATTACTAACAAACTGTCAATTTCATCATACACAACTCTTAATAGCATTTTTATACTAAGTGAAATAAGACAATAGGTCAATTAGTACCACAATCTAACATATTCCATGCACTAGCAAGTTCCAAGATCACTTCCCACTGTTCCGTCATACACACCAGCAAACATTGCTCTTGCTGCCCCTCCTTACTCGAGCTTTCCTTTACCTTTATCTGCAGTATAAGGAAAAGTAATCTATAAGCCAATGCTTAGTAAGTACCATCTACTCACAAAACAATGCATTCAAAGAGTACATGTTTTTTAAACTGCTTGCGGAAATCAAAACATACAATTAACAATCATTTATGCTAAAATACATAACTTGGAAATATGTATATGACATGCATTTTAAAATCAGTTTATCATGCAAAATATCCACTTAACCCATGCAATGAAACATAAAACTTGCTATGCTATATAGATCAAACCCTGCACTCTCTAACTCTAGTTCTCAACTTAATAATGTTTTCACTTTAACAAATCAATGAGCTTTGAAAACTTTATCTTACATACTAGTGAAAATAATAATCACTTGCTTTGGGCCCAGTATTGTACCACTTTGTGCGCATCCTTAATAAAGTCTGAGGTAGCTAATCCTGAACTTATTAAGGTACTACTAGGCGATCTAGGAGCCCACCCATGGACCTTGTGTCGTGTACATGTCATCTTAAAGTAAAATACTTTCTTTTTTTAATACTTCCTTCTTATACTTGCACTACCTTGTCATTTCAACAAACACCTTGTGTACTTAATCTCTCACACTTATAGGGAAGCACCTTGGGGCATTTGATTATGCTTCTTAGTCCCAAAACTTAATGGGAAGCAAATCAAATACTCTAAACGTGCTCTTAATCCCAAAACTTTAGAGGGAATCTTACAATCATAACATCTATCTTCTTTAACATACATAAAACATTTCATGGCATAATTCTTCTTTTAACTTGCATAGATACATACTACAACATGCATCGATGAAGCAACTTATACCGCAGGTGAAAAGTACTTACATCCTTTCGCTAAATCTTACTAGTATAAGATGTAGGGAAGACAAGCTTCTCTTGTCCTCCCTAATTCCCAAGTCACCTTCCTGCACGTTCTACTTCCTTGGGAGAGACCCTCCCCTTAGATTCTTCCCTTGAAAAGCTTAAAGACGTGAAGCCCTAGGTTTCTTGGCCGAAACTTGAAAGGAGGAAGGAGAGATTTCGGCTAGAGAGGAGAAGAGGAAGATGAAAAGCTAGGTTTTCATCTATTCTTTTCCCTTTTATACTAGGTGGAAGTTGAAGCATCTTTTCACAAAAAATCTACTTATAATCAATTGTTTCCTATTTCCAATTTGATGTTTTACCACCACCCTAATGGCAACTTCAACTAATCTTAAATAAAAGGTCTTGGGTTCAATTCTAGCCTAAGGTTATTTATAAATCTATTATTTTTATTTCTTTTATTGTCTCCTATTTATTTTTGCTCTTTTGACATAGAGGAAATTTATGGTATTACACCTCAGGTGCAATGCTTGAATTCAATTCTAGCCCAAGGTTTTTTATAAATCTATTTTTTTTATTTCTTTTATTTTCTCCTATTTATTTTTGCTCTTTTGACATAGAAGAAATTTATGGTATTACACCTCAGGTGCAATGCTTGGAGACTCCGTGCAGCAGAGTAGGAGGCGCCCTCCATGGAGTTGGATGTAACGACCCAATTTTCCCTATTTTGAGTTTTGAATATCATTAAAAATATTTGAAAATGCTTTTAAAATATTCTAGAGATTTTTAGGAATTTTTAGAGTATTTTTACGTAATTTTTGGAGGTCGTTTAGTATGTTTACAAAAAGAAAGAACTTTGGACAAAAATTGTTGAAAGCGAGGTTCGACCCCACGACCTCGGGTCGGACTGACCCAAGAAAAACCGGCCCAACCAGCTGAGATGCACGATTTTGTTAACCTTATATGGAGTGAATAATATTTAAGCAGTAGTTAGTGAATAGAGAATAAATAGGAAGAAAAAATAATTGCAGCCGAGTTTCGAACTCGCGAGTCACGCCTCAAGCAGAATGCAGCCAACCAACTGTGCCAGCGGGGTTATGTTAATTAAGAAAAAGAGAAATATATTTAAGGTATAGTATTTAATAAAATAACCTAGGTTGTAAAAGAGGTTAAGTTAAGAGAGGAAAACCTAAAATTTTCTCTCAAAATTTCCCTTCTCCTCACGCACGCGGCGTCGTTTCTTCTATCGGGCGAAAACCCCAGCCAAGGCTAGGGTTCCTCCCTCCGGCGTCGGCGAGGTGTTTTCCGGCCGATCTCCACCCGTGGGTGACCATTCCGGCAAGGGGAGCTCGGGGAACACAAGGAAACGGGAGAAAAACGAAGCTCTACCGAAACCCTAGGACACTTCTCTTCGGTTGTAAGTCCAAGAACCCGAAGTAAGTGCTTCTCACCTGCGGTAGGAGTAGCTTTCGGGGTTTTCGTTTGCGTTTTGTTGTTGTGTAATGAACAAGAGCAGCTTTTCATTCTAGCATATGGTTTTGATTTCAACCCTTGCTCTAATAATCCGGTTTAAGATTGGGTTTCAATTCCTTTAATGTTTTTAGTGCACGGACAGAATTTTGATGTTTCCCTTGTTTTATCACAGCATGGTTTTTGATGTGTTTACCTCACAATTCAAGCATGTTTAAGTGGATATAAATTTCTTCAAGCTACAGCATGATGAAAGGTTGTTAGGTTCATGAATAAGTTAGTTGTTACAAGCTTGATGTGTGAAACTTTTACTGCTGTGAGCCTAACTAAGGTTACTATCTATGACCATGTAGTTTTGTTATTGACTGTTGAAATTCGGTTTGCAATATACATGTTACTTACCAGTAGTGTAGTTGTTTTTAAAACTCTGTGGAGATTAGTTTGAATAAGTACTGGCTTATATTAGTGATATATGCTTTAGAATCTCATGTATAATGAATAAGTGAGAGAAGTGCAAGTAAAGAAAGACTAAGTCACAATCTGATCCTAAATTCCAGAATTTAGAATCAAAGCACAGTAAGTGCTTAAATCAATGCCAAGGCATTTTATTACAAGAAGTATTTTAAGAAGGATATAAGGAAAAAGTATTTTACTTTTAAAGGGCATGTACCGGACACAATGTCCAAGGGATGGGCTCCAAGTTGCCCCTAGACATAAGGTCTAGAAGTGTCTTAATGGTTTTGGGATTAGCTACCTCAATTCTCATTAAGAAAGGCGCGCAAAGTGGTACAATGCCGGGCCCAAGTAAAGTTGAATATTATTTTTAAAGTATAAAAGTATTAATTTGGAAACAAACAGAACAAGCTCTTTTATCTCAGTTGCAAATTCTAGCAAGTTAAATGGTTGTTTCCTTTAGAGATGCATGATGTAGTTCTATCTGCTATTTTCATGTTGAGCATGTACTCCCTGTTTTCAGTTATGCTTATGCATTCCTTATCGGATTTTGTGAGTAGAAAGCACTTACTAAGCTTCTAGCTTATAGATACTACTTTTTCCTCCTACCGCAGATATAGATAAAAATAAAGGAAAAGCTAAAGTGGTGTAGAAGAAGGCGACAAGGAGACGTCGATGGTGTGTGTGTGGTGGCTGATATGGAAGCTTGGGATCTTGCTAGATGATTTTGGAAATGTTCTGCTAGTGTTCTTTTGATTTCTGCTATAGTGGAACTATATTGCCATGCTAAGGATTGTTATATATTCAGTATTTTTATGTGCATGTTAGTATTCTATATGAGTTTTGTTCTATGGAGAAATTTGCATGGGACGTTCGGTTGTTATAAGCTCAGTACTTTTATGTGCATGTTAGTATTCTATATGAGTTTTGCTTTAATGGAAACACTGCAACATGATTAACTTCTGCTGTAGTGACTTTTTTTTATTACAGTAAGTGGTATACATGAATAGCTAGCAATTTCCTATGGTCGGTATTCCTTTTGTTACTGCTGGGATTTCAATCTGCTGTGAAGTAGTGTGCTCAGCATTCTTTATTGCTGCTGAATTTTTGGTCTGCCGTGAATTCCTAATTGATTGTAGTTTGCAAATTTTGTTAGAAGGGTGAAGTGATATGCTCGGTATTCTTGTGAATATGCTAGGTTATTTTGCTACTGCTAGCTTGGAATATTCACTTGGTAACTGCTTTACATGCTAGTATTCTGCATTCTTGTAGAAGTAGTTGTTTTATGGAAGGAAAATATGTGAAGTTCGGATTTGTGTGCAATAAATGAGCAGTAGGTTTAATTGACTTCCTTTTATTTCTCTTCGGTTGTAGAATGAAATGAATGCAAGATAACAAGTGGTGTAGTAAGCAGTAGAGGTATTTAAGCTTCATATGTCTGTACGTTATACTTGCTGTTTCCCTCATTGCATGTTTAATCCTGTAAAGAAAAAAAAAGAATAAACCAGAAAGAAAGAAAAGAAAAAAAAATATATGTATCAAGAAAATTTTATGCTGCTATTTAGAGACATATTCTGATATGTGCTATGTTTCCATTAGTTTAAAGTATCTCTGGTCTTAAAGTAAGTGGTATCAGTTATGTGTAGTTAGTAGAATCAGTAGCGGTCACTCCAGAGTAGTAGTAGGGAGGGTGGCCGTTACATTGGAGGTGCCCTGCATGCTGGGTGGAGGGCGCCCTCCATGGGCTTGGAGGCGCCCTCGGGCGGATAGGCTGCGAGCGAAGTGGATCTTATCCACGCTGTGGATCTAGCAGGCTTTGAGGGCACCCTCCGTGCTGTTGGAGGTGCCTTCAATGGGCTATATAAGCCTGTCTCAAGCAGCAGCAGAACAATAACTTGAAATCATAATCCGTCTTCCGTGTGCTGCTCAAAGAACGATCTGATAAAGTTGCAACTTGACTCCGATGACCAGAAGCTTCAAGTTTACTAATTCCTTGTTTGTCAATATAAGTTTTTCATTTATATTGTACTTCAAATTGTAACTTCCAAATTGATAGTAATTGCCCGAAGTAAACGCACAACGAGCGTGGGCCTTGGAGTAGGAGTCGCCATAGGCTCCGAACTAAGTAAAACCCTTGGTGTTAGTGACTATTTTTCGTTTACTTCTATTCTGATGCATATTTCTTAAATGAACAAGAAAGCCACGAGCGTTATTCACCCCCGCCTTTAGCGCTTTCGATCCTACAATTAGTATCAGAGCGGGGTTGCTTCGAATTGGTGAAACCAGCAATTCAAGCAATTGTTTGTGGTAATTTTAAATTTTTTGGAGTCGATCAGAATTGGTAAAATTGCCACCTTCTCATATGTTTTTATCACAATCAAAATTTTCCCTCGAAGCTGGTGCAACACCACTTGAGTTTGCGCATTTATTTTTAATCCTGCACTAGTAATCCAAGACCAAGTCTTGGAACAAAGTTTCTTGTTTTTGTTTATGCGAGATTTTACTTCTTAAATGTCCCATCAAGAAGGCTATAGAACAGCCCGCCCGCCTCTCTTCTCTAGCGAGGACTTCGGCTACTGGAAGGGCAGAATGGAGTTCTACCTCTAAACCCAGTTCGAGATGTGGATGATCATCAAAAACGACATCTCAATCCCACTCGACGGTATGGGAAAACCAGTATCATGTGAGAACTGGGACGCAAGTATAATAAAGAAGGTCGAGGTCAACGACAAAGCAATGTGTACTCTTCAATGTGGTCTAATAAAGGAAGAGCTTAACCGAGTTGGTCCATTCTCAAGCGCGAAAGAATTATGGGAGAAGCTGATCAAGCTGCACAAAGGCACCTTAGATACGAAAGTAAGTAAGTGCGATCTAATTTTAAATAACTTATATAACATAAAAATGTAGAAAGGTGAGACAGCTAGCCAACTTTATGCACGGATACAAGATATTCTGAACGGACTCCACGGGATTGGACAAAAGATGGAGAATCGAGACGTAAGAAGGTATGCACTCAACGCCTTTCCGAGGAATATTTTGTGGGCATCCATGATAGATGCTTACAAAGTATCCAAGGATCTTTCATTAATTAAGTTAGATGAGTTATTTTCAGAATTTTAATTACACGAACAGACTAATGCACGTCCAGCTGAGAAATGTATTACTTTGGTTGCAGGTACAAGCAGAACCTGGGAACCAAAAGCAAAGCACAGAACTGAACCCAAGTCTGAAGATGAATCGAACTCAGAAGATGACGACGACAAGATCACAGTCGAGATCGTCAACCTAGTACGCAAACTCTACTAAAAGAAGAAAGGATTCACGAAGAAGGACATCAAGAAGGTGATTCCGCCCAAGATAGTGCAAGCTAGTCCAAAAGTAAAGTTCGAAGTTACATGCTATGGCTACAACCAAAAGGGGCACATCAAAGCCAACTATCCGAATCAAAAGGAAGCAAAAAGACAAAGGAAGAAGAAAGCACTACTAGCAACATGGGATGAGTCTTCTTCAGAAGATTTTGACGAAGAACTCGAACAGACGAGTTTCCTCGCATTAGCCCAATCCAACCTTCAAGTCAAGTCACTCCAAAAGGAGGTAACAATCTTTAAGGAGGAGACTAAATTGAGTCCTTTGACTGAGTCAGTTCAAATTGGAAGTTCAACTCAAGTCCAACAACTTGAAGAAGAAAATTCCAATTTGAAAACTCAAGTTAAAGAACTTAAAGACACGTTAGAACGGTTCACTTTGGGTTCCAAGAATCTTGATCTGATTCTTGGAAAACAGAGAACCGTCTACAACCAATCCAGACTTGGATTTAAGGATAAACAAAAATACAAGTCTTATTTATCAATTATAAATAGAAATAATATAAAATTAGTCCAAGCATGGGTACCCAAGTCGAACTTGATTAATCAAGTTGGACTTAGACAATATTGGGTCCCCAATGATCAAATCCACTACCTTGATAGACCTTAGCAAGGCTATGATCCAGGGGGAGCCAATAGAAAAACTATTTTTATAAATAGAATTGTTTGATGATTATTTTTACTGCTCTTATTATACATGCTTAGATTAGGCTAGATAAGGACCTAGGCGTGATTACACTTTACTAGTTAGACCTAGGGGTTTCAAAAAGAAAATTAAATATCTAATTTCTTTGAAAGGCTTTGTCTAGAAGTGGTGGATGATCTCATACCCAAGAAGGCTTAGTGCCTTGCCACAGCCTAGAAGCTAATCTTTGAAATGAATATTTAATTGACTAATTGAAAAACCTGAGTTTAACTTAAATGTAATTTAATCCTTAGATGATAACCTAAATCAAAGATGAAATTAACCATCTCACAAAAACATATAAGGTTCCCTGATTGATAACTTAGAAAAGGGTGAGATGAGCTTAGGTAAAATTTAGACCTAACTAATCAAGTAATTAACCTAATCAATTAATTAACCTAATTAATTTATCTAATTAATAACCAAATCAATTAATTAAACTAATCAATTTATAAATCTACCTAATTAATATTTAACCTAATCAATTAATTAACCTAATTAATTTATCTAATTAATGACCAAATCAATTAATTAAACTAATCAATTTATGAATCTACCTAATTAATATTTAACCAAATCAATTAATCAAACTAATCAATTAAGTATTTAATTAACGAATTAATCTAATCAATTACTAAATCAATTTAATAAATTCTTAATTAACCCAAATTAATCTATCCAATCGTTAACTGGTTTAATTCCAAATTAATTTAACTTAATCAAATCAACACTTAACTCAATTAAATCTAAAATTAAACTTAAAACTTAAAATTTAACTTAACTAATTTAAAACCTAAAACTAAACTTAAATAAATAAATAATAATAATAATAATAAAATAAAAAAAGAATTGTAGGGTGCCTCCCGAAGGCGCCTCCAAATGAAAGGAGTTGCCCTTGGGAGCGGCGAGAATATTCCCGCTAAAAGATATGGAGGGCACCTCCCACCGATAGGAGGTGTGTCGCATAACGCATTGAGGACGCCCTCCATACGATTGAGGGCACCCTCAACACCAATTTTCCCAACGTACATAGATCATTCTGTCCGTGTCATTTTCCTGAATCAAGTCACACTGAGGCGTCCTCTTAGCCCGATTTTCTCCCCTTCAACCCCACTACCACCTCAAGATACCTCCTAGGTATTCCCCATTACATTATATTTGTCTGTATGTATTTTCTGTGTATTTATATATATATATATATATATATAGGAAAAGACGGATCATAGACCCTCCTTCCAGTAGTACCCCATCCTCCGATGCTAGGTTTCCTACTGAACGGCATAGGCTAGAGTTCATTAGGCATACCTTTCCCCCATTAAAGTGTAGATATTTAAGCAGATCTTTTTTTGCTAAATATTGTACTCCTATTACCCAGATGATTGAGCATTACCAGCTAGATAGGCTAGTTTACTGCAGTCATGCAGTTAATCACGACTTGTGTGCTCAGTTTTATAATAATCTAGATAGAGTAGATGATCTGACTTACTCCACCAGAGTTGGTGGACAGGATTTTCATTTTTCTCCCACCCTCTTATGCACTAGTTTAGGACTTAGGCCATCCACATGTTCATTTTTTATGTTACCCTAGTAGGGACCTGCCATTTGGTGAGCCCTACTCCCATATTACCTTAAATATTATATATATGTATCTTTTTGGGGAGGAGAGACCGCCTATAGTGACTGACTTTAGGTCACTCTCTCTTAGGGTCCAGGACTATATCATATATCAGGTCCTGACTGCCTGCATTTTGTCGATCGTGTCTCAAAACATTCTGATGATGCAAACTTCTCACTCTTTTTTGTATGCCCTCAATCAACGTTTAGATATAGATATAACATTACATATGTTTATAACATTATACGTGCATCTGATCTTGTCACTAGACTCGAGGTCCATATGCCCTATTGTCATGTCTTGACATATATGTTTTCGACCTTAGAGATAGACACGACCCAGGGGAGGGTTATTTCCCTTAGTCCTTATAACGAGATTGGTCAGCGTCAGTTAGCCTTAGTGCATATAGACATTACCGCTCAGGGGATCTTAGCCTGGAGAGGTGGGTCGCCGCTAGTTGCTCCAGCAGGAGATGAGTTTTATGTCCCAGCAGAGGGAGAGGAGTCGTTAGAGCTTATGGAGGCAGAGATCTTTGGGCATCCTCCTTCTCCGGTACAACCCTCGACCTCGACCAAGCCCTCAACTTCACTGTCCGTCGAGGATCGACTCACTCGTCTTGAGGAGCCCTCTGTGCAGTTACAGCAGTCCGTCTCGGATGGTTTCAACGCACTCCGGGGGGAGATGGCTGCTCTCCGGGATGACATGACTACTAGACTTGAGCAGATCCTTCAGACTCTGCGGGCCCCTGAGCGACTACTACCACCACCTTCTGACGATGATCAGACTATATACATTCCTATGTACTGTATATGATTGGCATACTATCTATAGACAATTTGTTTTGGTTTGTTTGATGCACATGCTTAGTAGAATAGAGTCTCCTTTTAAAAATTTTCCTCTTTACTACTTATTATTTCAAAGTTTTTTTGGTTTTAAAATTCTAGGAAAATTATTTTTAAAATTCTAATTTTGTTAGTATTTCAAAATTTGGCCTTAGCCTAGGTATTTACCCCCTAGAAAGCATGTACCCATAGGGTTCAGCTAGAGCATCTCACAAGCACACTAGGATTATCTTGCTTGTATATGAAAGACACTTAGAATGATGTGAGATGCATAGGGTACTGCCTGGACTTCAGAATGCTTATGTATGCGCATCAATATAATTCTGAGCATTAAATATCAAATTCATATTAATCAAATTAAGTTATCCATGCTTAGTCAAACTGACTGGAACACCTACTTAATTTGACTAACCAAGTGAAAGCTACTACCTCTTGGTAAAATAACTAATAACTAAGGGTTAGACATTTGTTTGAAAGTAGATATTTTGTTACTCATGATTGGACTTTAGGACTGTAAAATTTTTGTTACAAAAATTGACTGTCATTAATCAAGGGGGAGTAAAAGAAAGATTTTTCAAATTAAGCCAAGTTCATGTTTTTAAAAGTATTTTTCAAAGAGAGGTTTTTTTGTTAGACTTTACTTAAAATTAGTTTTAAAACTTGGTCATTTTTAAACTTGGTGTTAAAATGAAATTATTTTTCATGTTTAAACAAATTATTATTCAACTTAGTGTTTATTCAAAATTAAATTATTTTTGAGCTTAATGTTGAATTAATATCAAATTTTTGAATTAAAATTATTATTAAGCTTAATGTTGAATTAAAATTAGCTTTTAATCTTAGTGTTTATCAAAAGTTTTTTTTTTACTTAACTAAGCTAACACTTTTATCAGAACTTTTATTTAAAATGAGTACTTTTAAAGCTAAGTGTTTAATCAACTTCTTTTAAAGCTTGTACTTACCTATGTTTAAAATCCTTTAAAGCTAAGGTATTTTCAATATTTAATTAAAGTCTCGTTCAAATTTTTACTTCTTCTTTCAAAACTATATTTAAGTAAGAGCTACCTTTCAAGGAGAGTTAAATATTTCCTATCTCTCTATTTTTTCTCTTTTTTAAGTAATATTTTTGATATATGGCAAAGGGGGAGAGGTAAGTGAAAGTTAAGTAAATAAGTGATTAAGGGGGAGAAACAAATAAGTTAAATAAATATTTAGTTGAATTCAAGTTGCAACTAAATGTTTATATTTTTTGCACCTACATGTTTTTTCACTTGATTGCACTTGAATCTTGATTTTATACTTGTATGCATTTATACTACTTTTATATTTTACTTAAATTTTACTTAACTTTGAATTTTATTGTTATAATTAAAAAGGGGGAGATTGTTGGTGGGAGAAACATCCGATGATCGAACCTGAGTTTTGATAATGACAAAGGGTTCAAAGTTAAGGTTATTTGTGGTCTAACATGTTTGAATGACTTTGCAGGAAAGTCCAAAGTGTACTTAGGCAAAAGTCCTAACCGCGGTTAGGCAAAAGTCCTAGGTCCTAGGGGTGGTAACCCTAGGTCCTAGGGGGTGGTAACCCTAGGCGGAAAGTATTGGCGGGTCGAGGGCTTCAGGCAAAAACCCTAGAGTCGAGGACTCTAGGTGGAAAGTCCTGGTGTCGCGAACCGGGTGGAAGACTAGACGGGTCGTGGAGCGAACATCTAGCAGAAAGTCCTGGAGCCTCGGGTGTTGAGCAAAAGTCCAGACGGTATGGAGGACCGGTCTAGAAACAGGTAAACTCTCTTGAGTGGAGTAGGTGAGGATGTGTTCCCCGGTGAGGGAACAGTAGGCGTCGGTTTGACCTAGGATTTTTGGATGGAAATCTGAAGTCAGAACCGGACATTTTGGTGACTGTCAAATATTTATCTTAATCTTATTTTATTATGCTAAACTCTATTTTGTAAGATATGTTTTGTATTTTGGACTAACACATATTGCAGGGAGTGAAAAACCCTTAAAGCCTCGGATGAACAGTACCCGAGGCACCCTCCATGGAGCTTGGAGGTGCCTCGGGTTGAATGCTTTAAGACTCCATGTAGCAGAGCAGGAGGTGCCCTCCATGGAGCTGGAGGCACCCTGGACGCTAGATGGAGGGCGCCCTCGGGCAGATAGGCTACGGGCGAAGTGGAGCTTATCCACATTACGGATCCGGTTGGCTTTGAGGGTGCCCTCCATGCTGTTGGAGGCGCCCTCAATGAGCTATATAAGCCTATCTCGAGTAGAAGTAGAACAATAACTTGAAATCGTAATCCGTCTTCCATGTGCTGCTCAGAGAATGATCTGATAAAGCTGCAAATCGACTTCGACGACCAGAAGCTTCAAGTTTACTAATTCCTTGTTTATCGGTATAAGTTTTTCATTTATATTGTACTTCAAATTGTAACTTTTGAATTGATAATAGTGATTGCCTGAAGTAAATGCTCAACGAGCATGGGTCTTGGAGTAGGAGTCGCCACAGGCTCCGAACCAAGTAAAACCCTTGGTGTTAGCGATTGTTTTTCGTTTACTTCTATTCCGTTGCATATTTCTGAAATGAACGTGAAAGCCATGTGCGCTATTCACCTCCCCCCCTCCCCCCTCTAGCGCTTTCGATCCTATAAATCTAAGTGAATTTTGGATAGTAGTTGCTCTAAACACATGACTGGAGATCACATCAAGTTCACAACTCTTAAACTGAAAAACTTAAGATAATCTGCCTTTGGAATCAATGATAAACTTAAGGAAATTGGTTTACGCTCAATTCTTTTAGGGTCCTCGTGTAACTCCCATGCAATCAATCAACCTCAATACAAGAGACAATCCCTTTTATAAAGTTATAGTCTCTTACATCTTGTATCTTGCCTCTAGGATCCAAAGATTAATTTGTGATCCGACCAATTCACTTGTTTCTTATGTATTCCTTTCGTCAACGTGTAACGATCACCCTCCTTACTACTACTCTCTAGGGGTGGATGCTACTTAACTACTCATTCTACTTAACTGATATTGCTTACTCTAAAGATAGTAACACTTAACCCCCTTTAACTGATCCAAAAAATAAGAACAGAACATGTAACTTACAGCAACTAATGCATGCAATTCAAGTGTAATGACTGTATCATATCAAAATTTCCAGGCAACCTTAGCTAACAATAAGGGAAATAGTTAACCCATCAATGAATCCCCTAGCAGCACGAAATAGAAAATCCGATTCCAAAATTCCCTTATCAACTTAAATAAGCAATTAATCTTAATAAATTCTTTAGCAAGGTCCCAAGGCTTCCATAGTCCAGACATCACACATCCATCCCACACCTCCTTGTCGCCTTCCTTCACTGTAGCTTTCCTTTTCCTTTATATGCAGTAAGAGGAAATGTAACTATAAGCGGATGCTTAGTAAGTGCTATCTAACTCGCAAAACTCGGATATGCATTACAAAAGGGAACTAGAAACTGAATGTTTTAAAAGAAAAGCTGCTCATGCTCATCTAATAGAAAAGGAACCGAAATCAAAGACATCAATACTACAAAGCTAAAGGACCGGCTGGTCATAACTGTCAAGCTAACAGAGGAATCAAAACAGACTGAAATGTTAAACATGTAAGACTGCTCATGCTTGCAAATAGCAGTAAGAAAGTCTAAACAGCATGCCAGAATAAAAGAGCTAAACTTGCTGGGTTTTTTAAACCTATGTGAAACTTATTTCATTTATTCCCAAATGTATACTCTTATACTTCAAAATAATAATCTCTTGGGCCCAGGCTTAGTACCATTGCGCGCTCCCTAATAGAAACTGAGGTAGTGAGCCACCAGTCCTACGAGGGTAAAGACCTTGGTCTTACCAGGGCCAAGACCTCGGAATTGGTCACCTGAATTTATTTAACGACAACCACATAAGTCGGGTACTAGCCTTTTCAAATAAAATACATATTATCTTTAAATACTCCTAAAATGAAGTGCCTCAGCATTTCTTTAAACACTTGGTGTATGTTTGATCTCAAATTCTGGAATTTGGGATTAAATTGAATCCTTAGTCTTTTCTTACTTATAACTGCTCAAATATGTGATCTGTGCATGCTCAATCACTCAACATGAACTAAAAACAAGCAAACTGGGATGCTAAAGGAACATCTAAAACTGCATGCTGGAGCATAGGTAAGGCTGTCCGTGCTAATTGGAAAGCAGAAAAGGTCTAAACGGCATGGTTCAAATAAAGCTGTTCTTATTCATTGCAGTAACATAGCAGACCAACATGGTATACTTAAAACACAGGCTGTTCATGCTCCCTAAATCTGTAACAAAAACTAAAAACTGAAATACTAACATGCACAATCAAGAAGCAAGAAAACTCACTAACGTGCTAAGGGCAAGGGGCTGTTCGTACCCCATAAATAGAAAAAGAAAATCTAAACTTACTAGAATTAGACTTCTATTAATTGTCTGTTGAAAAACTCAAACTAAAGAAGGAAACAAAGATCCAAAAACTACTCCTACTGCAGGCGAGAGCACTTACCTAAGTGTTCTTGAACTTACAACCGAGAAGAGAAGCTGCTAGGATTTCAGTGGCTTGAAATCTCGGCCTCTTCTTTGTGCCGACGGGTTCTCCTCGAAGAGAGGGTCTCGAATCTGTGAAGAGCTCACGGATTTACCCCTTGGCCGGCCACCGGAGACGAAGGCCTAGCTTCGGCTTCGTTTTCGCCCGAGCAGCACCGTCACATGCGAGAGAGGAGAGGATGAGGGGTTTTGGTTGTGAGGAAATAACCCGATTCCTTTTTATACCAATGGGTATCCTCGGTTTCGGTTATTACTTAAATTTATTTCGCCATCACTTTGTTCACGAAACACCTGCTTGAGCGCTTGGCTATCGCGCTTCGCTTAAGTCTTGGATCAGGTCGGAGGTCGCTGGTTCGAACCTCGGCCGAACCTCATTATTTTTTACAACTTCTTTCTTTTGGTAAAAATACCAAACGAACTCCAAAAATTTCATAATAATACTCTAAAAATTCCTAAAAATCTCTAGAATATTCCTAAAGCATTTCTAAATATTTATAATCACTTTTAGAACTCCAAACAATGAAATTTGGGGTGTTACAATTCTCTATACCTTATAAAAAGTTCGTCCTCGAACTTAGAATAATTCTGGATATTTCTGTCTCATGCTGTCCTCACGCTCCCAAGTAACTTCCTCGTGCTTCTGGTTCTGCCAGATGACTTTCACTAGTGGCACTTCTCTGTTTCTTAGTCTCTTAACTCCTCTGTCCACTATCTGTGTAGGTCTGCTCTCATAGCTAAGATCCTCCTGGATCTGCACTGATTGAGGCTGAATCACTTGTCTAGGGTTGTGGAGGCACTTCTTTAGCATGGAGACATGAAATACATTATGTATTGCTGACATGTCTTGAGGTAAGTCCAGCTTGTAAGCTACCTTCCCAATCCTCTCTGTGATCAGGTAGGGTCCTACATAGCGAGGACTTAACTTGCCCTTTTTGCCAAATCTCATCACTCCCTTCATAGGAGCGACATTGAGAAAGACTGAATCCCCTACTTGGAACTCAAGTGGCCTACGGCGTGTGTCAGCACAACTTTTCTGTCTGCTCTGGGCAGTCTCAATTCTTTGTCTGATCTTCTGGATAGCCTGAGTGGTCTCATCTATCATCTCTGTCTGAATGCCCAACTCCACTTCCATTTCTTTCCTTTCACCTACTTCTTGCCAGCAAATGGGTGATCTACACTTTAGGCCATACAGTGCCTCGTATGGTGCCATCTTGTTAGTGGCTTGGTAGCTATTGTTGTAGGCGAATTCAGCTAAACACAGATATTTGCACCAACTACCCTTAAAATGTAATGCATAAGCCCGGAGCATGTCTTCTAAAATCTGATTTACTCGCTCTGTCTGTCCATCAGTCTGGGGATGGAAGGTTGTGCTGAACTTGAGTTTGGTGCCTAATGCATTCTGAACACACTCCCAAAACTGGGAGGTGAAGCGCCCATCCCTATCAGAAACAATCGACTTCGGGACTCCATGAAGTCTGATCACTTCCTTAAGATATAGCTGTGCCAACTGCTCTATAGAGTGGGACACCTTGATGGCTAGAAAATGGGTAGACTTTGTCAACCTGTCCACTATCACCCATATCGCATCGTATCCATTAGAGGTCCCTGGAAGACCTGTTATAAAGTCCATGGATATTTCTTCCCACTTCCACTCTGGTATTGGGAGGGGTTATAGGACTCCTCCTGGTCTCTGGTGTTCTGCTTTGACTCTCTGGCATGTCAGGCAGGTACTAACATACTTTGCAACATCTCTCTTGAGTCCAGACCACCAGAATCTCTATTTCAAATCTTGATACATCTTGGTGGAACCAGGATGCATGGAGTACGGTGTACTATGAGCTTCTTCTAGAATCTTCTTTCTCAGTTCCTCATCATTGGGGACACAAAGGCGGCTCCCCTGATAGAGGATTCCACTGTCTGATACCCGAAACTCTGAATTTTCTTCTTTTTGTATCCCTTGCTTGATCTTCTGGATATCTGGATCTTCACTTTGCTTTCTCTATATATCCTCAAGTAGGGTTGACTCTAAGGTCAATGCAGAGAGTTGCCCATGAATAATTTCAACTCCAAAGTCTGACAGTTCCTTCTGCAGTGGTAGTGCTAATGATGACAAGGGCATCAGGGTTGCACTGGATTTTCGGCTTAGTGCATCCGCCACTTTGTTACCTTTACCTGGGTGCTAGAGGATTTCACAATCATAATATTTAACCAACTCTAGCCACCTGCGCTGTCTCATGTTTAAGTCTTTCTGGGTAAAGAAATATTTCAAGCTCTGATGGTCTGTGAAGATTCTGCACTGGACTCCATACAAATAATGTCGCCAGAGTTTTAATGCAAATACCACAGCTGTCAGCTCAAAATCATGAGTGGGGTAGTTCTTCTCATAGTCTTTGAGTTGTCTGGAAGCATAAGCTATATTCCCCTCTTGCATGAGAACAGCTCCAAGGCCCATCTTGGAATCATCACTGTATATGTCAAAACTCTTGTCACTCTCTGGAACAGTCAGAATGGGAGCACTGGTCAGTCTTTTCTTCAATGCTTGGAAATTTTGCTCACATTTGTCTAACCATTAAAACTTCTTATTTTTCCTAGTTAGGGCTGTTAGTGGGGAGGCTATCTTGGAAAAGTCCTCCATGAATTTTCTGTAATATCCAGCTAAACCAAGGAAGCTTCTGATCTCCCTGGCATTCTTGGGTCTACACCAATTGTTGACAGCCTCTATTTTGGCAGGATCCACCTGGATGCCTTCTTTAGAAATGATGTGACCTAGAAACACCACCTGCTCTAACCAGAACTCGCACTTTGAGAATTTGGCATAAAGCTATTTTTGATGTAGGATCTGCAGTACGATTCTCAAGTGCGTGTCATGCTCCTCTGGAGTTCTTGAATAAATCAGAATGTCGTCGATGAACACGATGACAAATTTGTCGAGGTATTCTCTGAACACTCTGTTCATTAAGTCCATGAAGACCGTAGGTGCGTTAGTCACACCAAAAGGTATGACTACAAACTCGTAGTGTCCATATCTAGTCCTGAAAGCTGTTCTGGGTATATCACTTTCTTTCACTTTCAACTGATGGTACCCAGAGCGCAGGTCTATCTTAGAGAACACTGTTGCCCCCTTTAACTGATCAAATAGATCACCTATTCTGGGAAGAGGGTACTTGTTCTTAACTGTTACTTTGTTCAACGCTCTATAATCTATGCACATCCGCATAGATCTGTCTTTCTTCTTAACGAAAAACACTAGAACTCCCTAGGGTGACTGACTAGGGCGGATAAAACCCTTGTCAAGTAGCTCCTGAAGTTGTTCTTGTAACTCTTTTAGCTCTGCTGGAGACATTCAGTACGGAGCTTTTGAAATTGGATCGGTGCAAGGAACCAACTCAATTTCAAACTTCACTTCTCTGTTGGGAGGTAGTCCAGGTAGCTCTTCTGGAAATACCTCTAGATACTCACAGACTACCCGAACATCTTCCTACTTGGGTAATTTTTGTCCCTCTATATTCATAATGTACGCAAGAAAGCCAGCACACCCTTTAGCTAACATTTGGTGAGCTGTTAAAGAAGATAGGAACTTCTTAGTCCTCCTCTTTGGGACTCCCGTGAAATCAAAGGGTAGTTCACCTTCTGGGTTGAAAATCACTTTCCTTCTGCGGTAGTCCACCGAAGCACTGTACTTGCTGAGGAAATCCATACCCAGAATAACGTCGAAATCCTACATCGCAAGGACTACTAAATTAACATATAGCTCTCGGTCTGAAATTCTGAATGGTACAGCCCGAAGCCACTGGTTGGACTCCATGACTTCCCTAGAAGGTAGGGATGTCAAGAACTTGGTGTTCATGCTCTCTGTAGGCACCTGAAATTCTTTGGCTGATATAAAGGAATGGGTCACCCCAGTATCAAATAGTACAGTAGCTAAATGCTGAAAAATAACTACTTGACCTGTTACAACCGTGGAGGCACTAGCAGCTTCCTCCTTAGTGAGGGAGAATACTCTAGCACTGGCTGGAACTGGTGGGGCTTTCAACCTTCCTTGACTGAGCTAAGGTCCGTCCAGAGTTGCAGGCATGTAGTGTAACTGAGGCTTGCTCCCGTATGGCGCTGCCTGTTTCTGAGGTGCTTTGAGCTTGTTAGGACATGCCTTAGCCAGGTGTCCTTCTTGACCACACGAATAACATCCAGTCATACCTAAAAGACAGGCTCCTGGATGTAGTCTCCCACATTCAGGGCAGGGAGGGAACTTGGCCTGCTTGTCTACTGGACCTCCCTTTTGGCTGCCTCCTGTATTCCATTGTTTCCTTTTGTTATCCTTGCCCTTCCAGTTCTGCTTACTTGCCTGAGGTTTCTGACTCCCTGCTGTCTTGTCCTCTATCTTGACTGGCTTGAGTTGCATTTGTTGTGCCTTGATGTTGTTCAGATAGTGCTTAGGGACTAATGCCCTGCTGACCAGCTCTTCACCAGTCTATGGTCGGTGAGTTCCACTACTCACATTAAGTGATATTTCTGGTCTCAACATTCGGAGCATCAGTCTGACTCATTCCTTCTCTGCACTCTCTAACTCTGGGCAGAGCCGAGCTAGCCTGTTGAATCTTTTGACTGCTTCTTTTACTGGCTGGTCACCTTGTCTGAATTCTATAAACTCCTCATAATGTTTATTGATGATCCGTTGGCGGAAGAATTCTTTGTAAAACTCTGTCTCAAAGTCAGCCCAGCTCATCTGGTTGGCTGCTCTCTTGCTCTTAACTCTCTCCCACCGCATACAAGCATCTCCAGATAGGCAGAAGGAGGCACACTTGACTTTCTCGACTTCTAGCCAGTCAAGAAGCTCCATTGTGCTCTCCAGTGTCTTGAACCAAACCTGGGCATCCCAGGGCTCAGTCGTGCCTAAGAAACTTTCTGGCTTCAACTTCAGCCACTGTATCAGGTATGCTTCTTGTCATTTAGGTGTTGTGGCGCCTTCCAGTACAGCTAGTGGAACCTTAGCCACCACTGGGGTCTCCTCATTGATAATTGGGGGAGGGGGAGGAACTGGCTGCTGATTTGCCATCAGATTGGCGATTACTTGTTGTTGCTCTGCTACTTCTCTGGAGTTGAGCAACAACTTCAGAGAGATTAGGCTCAGTTGTTTTCGGCTCTTCATTCTCCTGAGCTCGGTCCTCAGTACGAGCGGTACGGGGGCACCCTCTTCTTGCCATCTAGTCATGCAGAGAGAGAAAACTTGAAATCGTCCCTATACTCTCTAGACATATATATATATATATATATATATATATATATATAAACATAGAAAGAAAACAAAAACAAGAACTTTTATCTTACTTAAACACATATAAGTAAATACTTCTAAGGATTTCTCTATACTGCAATTAATAAGGAAAGACATAATAAATAAATAAAAAAATTTAAGTACTTTCTTACTTGAAGACGACAAGGATGATGTTGATGTGTGTGTGATGCTGGAGAATGGGGGCTGCTCTGATACCAACCTGTAACGACCACCCTCCTTACTACTACTCTCTAAGGGTGGACGCTACTTAACTACTCATTCTACTTAACTGATATTGCTTACTCTAAAGATAGTAACACTTAACCCCCTTTAACTGCTCCGGAAAATAAGAACAAAACATGTAACTTACAGCAACTAATGCATGCAATTCAAGTGTAATGGATGTATCATATCAAAATTTCCAGGCAACCTTAGCTAACAATAAGGAAAATAGTTAGCCCATCAATGAATCCCCTAGCAGCACGAAATAGAAAATCCGATTCCAAAATTTCCTTATCAACTTAAATAAGGAATTAACCTTAATAAATTCTTTAGCAAGGTCCCAAGGCTTCCATAGTCCAGACATCACACATCCATCCCACACCTCTTTGTCACCTTCCTTCACTGTAGCTTTCCTTTTCCTTTATCTGCAGTAAGAGGAAATGCAACTATAAGCGGATGCTTAGTAAGCGCTATCTAACTCGCAAAACTCGAATATGCATGTGTATAAAAGGGAATCTAGAAACTGAATGCTTTAAAAGAAAAGCTGCTCATGCTCATCTAATATCAAAGGAACCGAAATCAAAGAAATCAATACTGCAAAGCTAAAGGACCGGCTGGTCATACCTGTCAAGCTAACAGAGGAATCAAAACAGACTAAAATGCTAAACATGTAAGGCTGCTCATGCTTACAAATAGCAGTAAAAAAGTCTAAACAGCATGCTAGAATAAAAAAGCTAAACTTGCTAGTTTTTTTAAACCTATGTGAAACTTATTTCATTTATTCCCAAATGTATACTCTTATACTTCAAAATAATAATCTCTTGGGTCCAGGCTTAGTACCATTGCGCGCTCCCTAATAGAAACTGAGATAGCGAGCCACCAGTCCTACGAGGGTAAAGACCTTGGTCTTACCAGGGCCAAGACCTCGGAATTGGTCACCTGGATTTATTTAATGACAACCTCGGAAGTCGGGTACTAGCCTTTTCAAATAAAATACATATTATCTTTAAATACTCCTAAAATGAAGTGCCTCGGCATTTCTTCAAACACTTGGTGTATTTTTGATCTCAAATTCTGGAATTTGGGATTAAATTGAATCCTTGGTCTTTTCTTACTTATAACTGCTCAAATATGTGATCTGTGCATGCTCAATCACTCAACACGAACTAAAAACAAGCAAACTGGGATGCTAAAGGAACATCTAAAACTGCATGCTGGAGCGTAGGTAAGGTTGTCCGTGCTAATTGGAAAGCAGAAAAGGTCTAAATGGCATGGTTCAAATAAAGCTGTTCTTATTCATTGCAGTAACAGAGCAAACCAACATGGTATACTTAAAACACAGACTGTTCATGCTCCCTAAATCTGTAACAAAAACTAAAAACTGAAATACTAACATGCACAATCAAGAAGCAAGAAAACTCAACTAACGTGCTAAGGGTAAGGGGTTGTTCGTACCCCATAAATAGCAAAAGAAAATCTAAACTTACTGGAATTAGACTTCTATTAATTGTCTATTGAAAAACTCAAACTAAAGAAGGAAACAAAGATCCGAAAACTACTCCTACTGCAGGCGAGAGCACTTACCTATGTGTTCTTGAACTTATAGTCGAGAAGAGAAGCTTCTAGGGTTTCAGAGGCTTGAAATCTCGGCCTCTTCTTCATGTCGACGGGTTCTCCTCGATGAGAGGGTCTCGAATATGTGAAGAGCTCACGGAATTACCCCTTGGTCGGCCGCCGGAGACGAAGCGCTAGCTTCGGCTTCATTTTCACCCGAGCAGCGTCGTCGCACGCGAGAGAGGAGAGGATGAGAGAGTTTTGGTCGTGAGGAAATAACCCGATTCCTTTTTATACCAATGGGTATCCTCGGTTTCGGTTATTACTTAAATTTATTTCGCCATCACTTTGATCATGAAACACCTGCTTGAGTGCTTGGCTATCGCGCTTCTCTTAAGTCTTGGATCGGGTCGGAGGTCGCCGGTTCGAACCTCGGCCGAACCTCTTTATTTTTTACAACTTCTTTCTTTTGGTAAAAATACCAAACGAACCCCGAAAAATTCTCTAAAAATTCCTAAAAATCTCTATAATATTCCTAAAGCATTTCTAAATATTTATAATCACTTTTAGAACTCCAAACAATGAAATTTGGGATGTTACACAACGGCTAGGCTTGGACATAGGGTTGCGGACTTTTAAGGCAATCATTCACTATTCTAGATATAACTCGTTTAGAACAGTCCACATGGTGTATGATCATATTCTGACTTTGTACATTGGTACTTTTGGCATTAACACTGTGATAGGAGATATTACTATCCAAAGAGACTTTGATAAAGTGGGACTTAAGCAATTATCTTTAGCTGGCAATAAATTGACTTTGCAGGGCCTGGTCTTCAAGGCCTTGTTGGTGCAATTTGCACTAATGATCTAATTTAGATTTTGATGAATGACAAGTGAAATAAAATTAGAGTGTTTGTGGTCTAATTATTTTACTAAGTGTATAGGAGTTGATGGGTTTGGAGGACCTGACACTAGGTTGAAATCCAGCTAGGTCCGTGAAACCCAATAGGTGGTGAAAAGTCTAAATAGGTCTGCGGGACCCGATATTTGGCGAGAAGTCTGTTTGGGTCCACGGGACCTGACAACCACTAGGAAGACCTGGTGGGTCAAAGGTAAGTCAAGCAATTAGAGTTGGTAAATGGAGGTAAGCAACTAGAGAAGAGATCCAGTGAGAACTCATTCCCGGTTGAGAGAACAATAGGCATCAGTCCAACTTAGGTCCATTTGGGAAACCTAACATGAAATTTTGACTAGATCCTGGTCTCAGGGAGACAAAATATAATTACTACTACTATTTTACTGCATTGTGCTAACTTTATTTTACAGGATAAATATATTTTTTATTGTTTGGACTAACTCTTTTTTTACAAGAAAGAAGTTGTTGAAAAAGAGTGTCTAGTTGCCTGAAAGGGGTCTGGGCGCTTGGACCAACTTTGTTCAGGTGGGTGCCTGGGCAGGCACCCGAGCGGTTCGGGCGCCCGGAGCTAGTTAGGAATCCAGACTAGAAAAATCATCTAGAAGCTGAGTTGGAGTGCGACTACTGACCAAACCCACGTCAATGATCCAGGGCGGCCGTAGGTGGATAAACTTGACGGATCAGGTTTTGGCGAGAGATTGCCACGTCAGCAATAGTCCAGGCTCCTGGAGGGGTTCCAAGCACCTGGAATAGGCCTATATAAAGGCCTTCAACTAGCAACTTTAGATAATTATTTGCTACAACTTTCATATTCACGTGCTACTCCAAAAAGACTCCGACGACACCGAAAGGCTGCTCTGAAGTTTGAAGAACGAAGACTTCTTCAATTTCCTTTCTGTTTGTCAATAACATTTACATTTCAGTTCTCGTACTCAATCTTTATAACTTATTTTCTAACTAATAGTGATTGCCTAACAAAAGCACTCAATTAGTGTAGCCTTGGAGTAGAAGTCGTCGAAAGCTCCGAACCAAATAAAAAAGTACTTATGTTAGCATTTGTACTTTCATGTTTTTCTTTCCACTACATATTCTCAACTTTCAAAAAAGCGACGATCATTGTTCACCCCCCCTGTAGCATCTTAACGATCCAATAAGAGCCTTGTTGGCTCTGAATTTGTGCAACCACCAATCAGGCAGGGGGCGACTTTTAAATTTTTTTAACTTTTCTTTTTGGTTTTGTGTTTTTCAATATAAACTAAATTGGTACAATTACCTCTTTGTATAATTTTTTTTATTGCAAAATACTCTGAATTGGTGCAACACCAAACAAGTTTTAATACTTTATTATCTCCCACACTACTAATCCAAGACCTAATCTTGGGATTTCTTTGTTCCTTTCTTTGTTGTCGCATGCAAGGTTCTATCCTTAAATGGCACAAACAGAAGGATACTACACCATTCGTTTCTCGCTCTTCAACGGGGATGACTTCAACCAATGGTTCAACATCCGCAAAGGATACAAGCCTCCAATTGACAATAACACCATAATTCTAATGGACCCAGAAAACAAGAATCTGGAGATGAAAAAGAAGGCGCAAACCAACTTCAAGACGTTGAACATGATCCAGTGCGATCTCATGAAGGAGGAACTGAACCGTGTTGGCCAACATGAAAATGAAAAGGAACTTTGGCATAAACTCATCGAGTTACACAAAGGAACAAATGTAACGCCCGAAAATTCTCAAATCCATTTTAGAAATATTCTATGATTTTTCTGGAATTTTAGGATATTTGTATGGAATTTTTAGAATAGCGGAGGTAGCAAAAAATGAATATAAATGAAAACAGCTTAAGCGGGAATCGAACCCGAGACCTATTGGGTCCTACGACTTATGGTGAACTCTAGTAACCAAGTGAACCCAGCAGGGCCGTGCTGAAAGAAGAGGGAATCAATTATATTTATATTTAAGTTGGGCGAATTAACCACTTAATATAAATAGGGAAAAATTAAGTGAAGAGTTTTTTTTTTTTTACGTAACTCTCCTCTCCCTCAAACCCTCACGCCGCCCCCTCCTCTTCTCCTCTCGGCGCACCAAGCCCCAAGGGCTAGGGTTCCATCCCAAAGGCTCCAAGAACACCTTCCGGCGATGACTCCGGCACGAGGACGTTCCTCTCCGCGAGAAGAGCACGTAGACGCAAGAGGATCGTCGAGGGAATCGTCTCCACCAGAAAACTAGCGACTAGAATTGTATGAAATCTAGTGCAGGAGGTAAGAAACCCCTCACCTGCAGTATAAGTAGTTCTCGTGTGATTTCATACTTTAGTTTAGGAGCATATGAATTTGTGACGCATAGGTTGCGCAATAGCGCACACCAAGTGTTCGAGAATATGTTCAGCGCAGGAAAAAGGGCAACTTGGACGCTTTAATAGCTTAGCTAAATGCAATAGAGGCATTTATTTAGTGTATGCAGTTTATTACAGCTTATATGGGACTACGGTCCAATGGGTGGGCTCCCATAGTTGCCTCTAGGTTCAGACAACCTAGCTCTAGGTTCAGATAACCTAGAAATAGCAAGATAAGAAAAATTCAGTTATAATCAGTATTTTATTTTCAGCAGTGGCACTGTACTGGACTAGATGTCCATTGGGTTGGGCTCCCATAGTCGTCCCTAGGTTTAGATAACCTAGTAACTCTACTAAATTCGGGACTTGCAACCCCGGGTCTAGTTAGAGATGCGCGCATAGCAAGTACAGTTGTCGGACCCATCAGCAGCATGATTATGTATTTTAATCTATTACGATAAATAGCTTTCAAAAACTCACAAATCAGTTGTGTGTACAGTTTAATTTCAGTTCTAGCTTAGTTTTAGTGTAGCTCAGTTCATGCTTCAGCTTAGCTCTTCCTTATTGATACATGTGATAGTTCTATGATCAGTTTTGATTCTATGTTTTATATGATAGTATGTCATGCCATGCTTTAACATGTTCAGCATAGATTTCAATAGCATGTCTTAAAAAGCATACATTGCATCGTATGCATATTTTTGTGAGGTAGATGGTTTCTTACTAAGCGTAAGCTTACAGATACTTCTTTTCTTTATACTGCAGATAAAGGTAAAGGAAAGATGGACTAGCGGAGGCTGGAGGGCAATGCTACAAATATGTGTGTGGGCAGGAACTTGGAATAAAGATCTTAGGGATCCAGCGAGTTTTGTTTTAAGCATTAGAACTTAGCACTTTCTTATAGTATTACTTTTCTGCATTTCTAGATATTTAAGTGTCCGAATTATGCAAGATATGCTTAGATGGTTAGTGGACATGCTTAGAACACTAGTTGTTGCTATTAGAATGTTTTCCAGTTATTTTAGAACTTATGTATGTGATCTTGGCACGAAACAGTGCTGAAATCAGAGCTTAGCTGCGAAATCAGAAACCCCAATCGATCCACCGATCGATTGGAGGCCCTCAATCGATCAGCTGATCGATTGGGGAGTTTTCCTCGCGAACAGTAAGCTCCTGGATCGATCCGCTGATCGATCCTGTCGCGTTCTGTCGCGAACAGAGAGCCTTGGAATCAATCACTGGATCGATCAACAAACTTCTATCGCGAACAGAGAGCTCTGGAATCGATCCTTGGATCGATTGACATGTTTGGATCGATCAGCCGATCGATCCAAAATTTACCCCGTGCACAGTAGCGAACTGAATCGATCAATGGATCGATCAACAAGTCTGGATCGATCAACCGATCGATCCAATCAAAGTTTTCGTATACAGTAGCATGCTGGATCGATCAGTGAATCGATCCAAACATTCCAATCGATCAGCCGATCGATTGAAATGCCTGTTTCAGCTGGAAACACTTAAGTTCAGTCCTTAAACACATGTGAAGGCTAGATCTTCTCTTTGGAGTAAAAGGTACAACATTTAAAAAGGTATCTTTAAGCATCAGTTCAGATTTAGTAGTAATTGGCATGGGTTTAGTAAATTTTAAATTAGTTCACGTTTCCGCACCTTATAATATAGCTTAGCACAGCATCATGTGACGGTCCGGCCTTACAGCTTAGCCAGTAGAAGGTGGGTCGTTACAACAAATAAGGCAAAGGTAACCAAAAATGATTCACCTCCGAATAAATTACCTAACATTAAAATGTAGGCAGAAGAAAAGGTGACATGGGATGAGCCGTCTTTGTAAGAATCGGATGACGAAGATTGGAAGCATCACAACTACCTCACGTTGATAGCATCCAGACCAGAATCAAAAAGCGAGGTGGATCAAGACGATGAATCCGAAGACGAATCAAGCCACGAGTATGCACTCATTTCTGAAGGTTCAAATGAGATATCGTCTATCTTAACTGTTAAATTTTTTAAAATAATTACATATCTAAATAAAAAAATTAATTAAAACTGAAAAATAAAATGACACACTCCTTAAGGAAAATTAACACCTTAAGAAATGATTTAATTCCCAAACTGAAAACATGAACTCCACTCAAGTCGAAAGACTTGAGGAAGAAAATTCTAAATTGAAACCTAAAATAACCAATCTAAAAGAATTGTTAGAAAAATTCACAACAAGATTCAAGTACCTTGACATGATACTTGGATCATAACGAGCTATGTACAATAAATCCAAACTCGGATATAAGTTCAGTTCTACAAATAAAACCTTTATATCACTTATAAGTCAAAATAAGAAACAAACTAAAGCATGAGTTCCGAAAGCTTGTTTAGCCAAGCAAGTAGGACTCAATCAATGTTATATACCTAAAAATGAAATTCATTACCTAAAACCAAAATCATCTAAACCTATTAATTCGAACCCAAACCTAAAATATAAAATGAAATCAAACAAATTAAACATAAATCAAAACACTAAATTTAAATCAAATAACTACAAAGTTAATTTAAACATGAGTTACAATCAAGTTTATTATAACTATAAAATCAATCGACATAAACCTAATACTTAACTACAAATTCAGTAATTCAGGGGGAAGATCCAAATTAGTTGACACCTCCAAAATAATAGTTTACCCGGTTGAGTAATTAGGAGTAGCTTAATTAAAGATAAAAGTTTAATTTGAGAAACAGTATTATAGAAGTTTTGGATGATAGTATGTTAGGAAAACTCTGTCTATGCATGTCTAGAAAGATATGGCTTCGACCTCATGCATTTGGCTTAGTGGAACTAACTAAAGCTACCCTTTACTAATCCTAGCTAGTTAGACTAAAGTTTATACTAAGTTCAGTGGATGAGACTATTTAAAAATTTTTGAAGGCATAGTTACTCTAATAATGTCCAGGTGACTCACCACAACTTAGAAGTTTATCTAAAAATTGTTTGCTTATTGAATCAAAAGCTAAACTTGAATCTAACACAAGTTAAACCAAATCTTAAAATTTAACTTAACTCATCTCACAAAATCATAGGATTCCTTGATTGAAAATATAAATCGGGTGAGATGAATAAGGATTAAATAAAAGTAAATAAAAATAAGTTAAATAAATTTGATTTAAATCAAAATAAATCAAGGTAAACTAAGTTTACACTTGAGCTAAAATTTTATTTATCCTACCTTTTAGGAATCTAAATAGATATTGGATAGTGGTTGCTCCTGACACATGACCGGAGATTAAACAATGTTCATAAAATTAACCTTCAAAAGGCTAGGAATAGTTATATTTAAAGACAATGGCAAACTGAAGGTAATTACAATAGGTAACACTGAGCTAGAATCTAAGTTCATTATTAATAAAGTACTCTATATTAAAATTTTCAAATTTAACTTACTCAGTGTTAGTCAATTGTGTGATTCAGAATATAAAGTTAGGTTTACATCCACTGAATACTTAATTAAACATATGAAAGATCCTAAAATAAAATTTAAAGGGCTTAGGAATAATAACATTCATACAATTAACCTAGCAGTTCCTCACTTAAGTGTCATTTGACACAAAAAGAGGAAACCTAGCTATGTCATAGGAGAATGCCCCACACTAACTTTAGAAACCTCACTAAACTAAATGACTTAGTTAGAGGACTACCAAAACTACCTAACCTATACTCAACAATTTGTAATGCTTGTTAACAAGGAAAATAGACCAAATCAACTCACAAATCAACTAATCAAACTTAAACTAATGCAATACTTGAATTATTACACTTAGATCTATTTGACTCACATGGAATTAAATTTATTAATAGAAATTTATACTATCTAGTAATAATTGATTATTACTCAAGATTCACTTGGGTAAAATTTTTAAAAAATAAAATTAAATATTTAGTAATTTTTGTAAATAAATTGAAAAAGAAAAGGACTCAAAAATCAAAAGAATTAGGAGTGATAATGGTGGAGAATTTAAAAATCATAGGTTTACCAAATTCTGCTTAGAAAATGAGTACCATCAAGAATTCTCATATCCTAATATACCTCAACAAAATGGAATAGTTGAAAGGAAAAAATAGAACTCTCCAAGAAGCTACTAGGGCAATGCTTAATGAACACCAATTATCAAAATATCTCTGGACAGAAGCTGTCAGTACAGTCTGCACAGAACAATAATAAATAGGAAATATAATAAAACTCCATTTGAAATCTACTATAATAAATTACCTAATGTTAAATACTTTAAAGCATCTGGATGCCCTGTTTACATATTAAACACAAGATAATACTTAGAAAAATTTATCTCAAAAGAGAAAATGGAATCTTTATTAGGTATTCCCTAAACATTAGAGAATATAGATTTTACAATAAAACTACACTAAGAATTTAGGAAACAACCAATGTAAATTTTGATGAAATAACTAACTCTAAAGAATCTAACTCAACTCAACCTCAATGACAATCAATTAATTTCATTAGAGACGGCACTAATCTAGGGGGAGCAAGTGAAAACCTAATAGACAAATACAAAGATAAACAAAATCAATCATAAGAAAATAAACAAACACAAACTGAGCCTAAAATAATAAGAATTAGCTCAGACCACCCAATTAAACAAATTTTAGGTGACTCAAACCTAAGAGTTCAAACTAGATCATCTTTCAGAAACTTAAGTCAAATATCTTTAATTTCTAAAATCAAACCCAAAATAGTATAAGAATGCTTACTTGATCCAGACTAGATTATACCTATGTAGGAAGAACTAGTCCAATTTGAAAGAAATGAAGTCTGAGATTTAGTACCATTACCTAATAATAAAAAGGTAATAGAAATAAAAAGGTATTTAGAAATAAACTAAGTGAAAATGAGAAAATTGTTAGAAATAAGGCTAGACTAGTAGCTAAAGGGTTTAGTCAAGTATATGGACTTGACTATGATGAAACATATGCTCCAGTAGCCAGACTTGAGTCAATTAGAATGCTACTAAGCTATGCAGCCCATAGAGGATTTAAGCTTTATCAAATGGATGTTAAATCCATCTTCTTAAATGGGCTAATAAAAGAAACAGTTTATGTAACGACCCGGCCCTCTTGGCCCATTTGGCGGCCCATTTGGCGACCCTCGGGTCGTCGACCGTCGGCCCTTATGTCGTCGGCCCATTTTGCGACCTCTCATGTCGTCGACCGACGACCCTTGGCCGTGCCGTTACTCACTAGGACTTTCCACCCCTGGCAGTGGATTTTTGCCTCCCCCAGGATTCGAACTCTAAACCTCCAGGCTTAAGTATTAGAGTTTATGAATCCTGGTAACCAAGTGAGATTCATCTCACTTGGTTACCAGGATTCATAAACTCTAATACTTAAGCCTGGAGGTTTAGAGTTCGAATCCTGGGGGAGGCAAAAATCCACTGACCAGGGGTGGAAAGTCCTAGTAAGTAACGGCACGACCAAGGGTCGTCGGTCGACGACATTAGAGGTCCCCAAATGGGCCGACGACATAAGGGCCGACGGTTGACGACCCGAGGGTCGCCAAATGGGCCAAGAGGGCCGGGTCGTTACAATAAAAGGCGGCCCTTATGTCGTCGGCCCATTTGGTGATCTCACTTGGTTACCAGGATTCATAAACTCTAGTACTTAAGCCTGGAGGTCTAGAGTTCGAATCCCGGGGGAGGCAAAAAATCCACTGCCAGGGGTGGAAAGTCCTAGTGAGTAACGGCACGGCCAAAGGGTCGTCGGTCGACGACATGAGAGGTCGCCAAATGGGCCGACGACATAAGGGCCGACGGTCGACGACCCGAGGGTCGCCAAATGGGCCAAGAGGGCCGGGTCGTTACAATAACCTTTTTTTATTGTAACGACCCGGCCCTTTTGGCCTCTTGGGCGGCCCTTGTGGCGACCAAGCTAGCGGTCCTTATGTCGTCGGCCCATTTGGCGACCTCTCATGTCGTCGACCGACAACTCTTTGACCGTGCCGTTACTCACTAGGACTTTCCACCCCTGGCAGTGGATTTTTGCCTCCCCGAGGATTCGAACTCTAAACCTCCAGGCTTAAGTATTAGAGTTTATGAATCCTGGGAACCAAGTGAGATCTCACTTGGTTACCAGGATTCATAAACTCTAATACTTTAGCCTGGAGGTTTAGAGTTCGAATCCTGGGGGAGGCAAAAATCCACTGACCAGGGGTGGAAAGTCCTAGTGAGTAACGGCACGGCCAAAGGGTCGTCGGTCGACGACATGAGAGGTCGCCAAATGGGCCGACGACATAAGGGTCGCCAGTTGGGCTGCCACAAGGGCCGCCCAAGAGGCCAAAGGGCCGGGTCGTTACAATAAAAGGCGCCTTTTTATTGTAACGACCCGACCCTCTTGGCCCATTTGGCGGCCCATTTGGCGACCTCTCATGTCGTCGACCGACGACCCTTGGCCGTGCCGTTACTCACTAGGACTTTCCACCCCTGGCCAGTGGATTTTTGCCTCTCCCAGGATTCGAACTCTAAACCTCCAGGCTTAAGTATTAGAGTTTATGAATCCTGGTAACCAAGTGAGATGATCTCACTTGGTTACCAGGATTCATAAACTCTAATACTTAAGCCTGGAGGTTTAGAGTTCGAATCCTAGGGGAGGCGAAAATCCACTGGCCAGGGGTGGAAAGTCCTAGTGAGTAACGGCACGGCCAAGGGTCGTCGGTCGACGACATTAGAGGTCTCCAAATGGGCCGGCGACATAAGGGCCGCCAGTTGGGCTGCCACAAGGGCCGCCCAAGAGGCCAAAAGGGTCGGGTCGTTACAGTTTATGTAGGTCAGCCACCTGAGTTTGAAAGTATAGATCATCCTGACCATGTGTTTAAACTAAAGAAAGCCTTGTGTCGTCTTAAACAAGCACTTAGGGTCTAGTATGGAAGGTTGACCTCCTATCTAATTTCCGAACGATTAAATCAAGGTTAAATTAATCAAACTCTATTTGTAAAATCACTCAAACAAGATATCTCCATAGCCCAAGTATATGTAGATGACATGATATTTAGTTCAACCAACTTAGAATTTTTGTAAGAATTTATAATCTTAATGGAACAAGAATTTGAAATGAGCCTAGTAGATAAACTAACATACTTCTTAAGATTACAAATTAAACAAACAAATGAAGGAAATTATGTTTACCAACAAACATATATAAAAGAATTACTTAAAAAAAATTATAATGAAAAATACCAAAGAAATAAAAACACTAATGGCGACTAACACAACCTTAGATAGTGATCTAAATGGGCAACCCGTAGATCTAAAATATGATAGGAGTGTCATAAGAAGCTTTTTATATAGGATTGAAAAGAATTTAGATATCTCCACAATGGTATGATATTGTATACTTTGGGCCTAAACTCTCATGGTTTTGCTCTTGGGCTCTACCTAAGAGGTCTCATACCAATGGAGATATCTTTTTCTTATAAACCCATGATCTTTCCCATGTGTTTTCAATATGGGACTATGTTTACAATCTTACAACCCCAACAATCCCTCCCCCCCCTTCAAATAGAGGACCACAGGCTTCCCAAGTCCAATCCTTGACCCACCGGGTCTTCCTACCCCTCGGTCCACCCGACCTACTAGGACTTCCTTGCCTAGCCACAACTAGGACTTCCTGCCTGGTGTCTGGTCCTCTTGATTCAGACACGAGAGCCCCCACTTCCTTTGTTCGAGGTCAATATTTTACTCACATGACACAATTAGACCATAACTCTTGTGCACAGTCGACGGTTAAACCTTCTGGTAGTCCGAGCTCTAATACCAATTATAGGATTAAAAAGAATTTAGATATCTCCATAATGGTATGATATTATCCACTTTGACCCTAAGCCCTCATAGTTTTACTCTTGGGGTCTACCCAAAAGGCCTTATACCAATGAAAATATCTTTTTCTTATAAACTCATGATCTTTCTCATGTGTTTTCAATGTGGGACTATGTTTGCAACCTTGTAACCCCAACATTTTATACTTAACTACAAGTTGACCTGATATTTTATTTGTAGTTAGTATGTGTGTTAGATACTAAACTTATGTTAAGGAATCCCACTTAACTAATGTGAAAAGATTTTTTAGATATTTGAAAGGCACACCAAATGTAGGAATTTTGTACCCTAGAACATCTAATTTTGAACTAATAGGTTACTTCGACTCAGATTGTTGATTGTAAACTAGATCATAAAAGTACAAGTGGTGAATACCAACTACTTGGACCATCACTTGTCAGCTGTTTTAGTAGAAAATAATACTGTATTTCTTTATCTACTACTGAAACTGAGTACATAACAATAGGTCAGTGTATAACACAATTATTATAGATGATGCACTCATTAAAAGACTTTAACTTACAATATAAAAATATAAAAATCTAGATTGATAATATCAATTCAATTAACTTAACCAAAATCTTGTGAATTATTCAAGAACCAAACATATTGAAATCAAACATCACTTTATTAGAGATCATGTCACCAAAGGACACATTGAACTCAACTATGTTGAGTCCAAGTCAAGTCTGGCTGACATCTTCACTAAACCACTACCTGAATCTAAATTCAGTAATATACGAAGACGATTGGAGATGTGCACAATAGACTAGGACTCTTGTGATTAAACATATTTTCAAATGTTTTACAAATTCTAGGAAAATTATTTACTTATGTTTTGAAAAAATTTCTCATTTCTCTAGTATTATAAAATTATTTTGGCCTTTGTCTAGATCTACCCCATAGAAAGCATGATCATATAAATCTAGAGAATGAGCATCTCACAAACACATTAGGTCTACCTTAATTGTATATTCAAAAATATAGAATGGCATGAGATTTGTAGACCTTTTATCTGGACTTCAGATACTTATATCAATACATCAACATAAGTCTGAGTGAAAAATACCAAAATACAGTGATCAAATTAAGCAATCCCTCTTAATAAACAATAAGCATGATCAAATTTTGCTTAACTTGATTAATCAAGTGAACACAACTATCTTTTGATAGATCGTTAGTAACTGACGATTAGATATGTATTAAAGATATTAGAAATTGAAAATCAGATCCTTGTTGAAAACTTGGAAAATTATTTTGAACTCATACTCTTAAAAGTATTTTGAAAATATTTCTTACCTAAAAATTTTTGAAAACATTTACTAAATTTTTTTTGGAAAATATTTTCTTTTGAAAGCATTTCTTTAAAATTCTCCTCTAAAATTTTTTTTAGAAAATTTTTTCTGCTTTGAAAATATTTCTTAGAAAACATTACTTTAAAAAATCTTTCTTAGAAAATTATTTCTTTAAAATTACTTTAAATTTTTTTTAGAAAATTATTTCTTTACAATTACATTAAAAGTCTTTCTTAAAAAATTATTTCTTTAAAATTAGTTCGAAAACTTTGATTAGAAAATTTGTTTATTTGAAATTACTTTTAAAAAAAGTTTACATAGAAATTTTTGAAATAGTTTACTTAGAAATTTTTTAAAAAGTTTACTTAGAAATTTTTAAAACTGTTTATTTAGAAATTTTTGAAGAAGTTTACATAAAAAGTTTTTTTTACAAAGCCTTGGAATACAATTTTGACTTCGAAAATGCTTTTAAAAATATTTGCAAATTTTTTGTTAAACTAAACTTTTGTTCAAAGCTCTCCCTAACTCCAATACATACATAGTATGTTGGTGCAATTTTTCTACGTCAAGGTTGCCAATTTGACTAAGCTTGAGTTGGCTCAAGTTTGAGTTTTAATGTTTGACAATATATGGAGATTACAAGTGCAATTGTCTGTTTAAGGAGATTGTTGGTGTAATTCTCCTCTGGTCAAAGTTTGACCAGTTTGATATGAAGAAGAGTCAAGCAGGTCAAGGTTGACCAGATACTTAATTGAAAAGTCCTAACTAGATATTAGGCAAGGGCAAAACCAATGGGAAGGTTAGCAAAAGAAGAAAATCCAAGTTGGTCAGTGTTGACCTGGCAATGAATCTGTCACACCCACAAATCAAATTAATTCATTTATACTCAACCGAACCCCTTAACCTACACTAAGGTAGTATAGTAGAGGACCGGGTCATCTCTCACGTGGAAACAGTGATAGGACGTTTGTTTTCAGACAAGATCGAACCAAAAGGTTTGTTTGGGGGTTTTGTTATCTAAACCTAATGCAATAATTGAAATCCTAACTAACCAACAAAGATGAACCTATAACGCAGTGTCACTCTACGCTACAAGCTACACCTTCTACAGGTATAACAAACAAACATAACAGATAGTAAAACAAGCATAACTATAACTAACCTACAATTCTATCTAACCATTGAAGAATATACTTACATCGCATTGTCACACTACGACACAAGCATAATCATCAACATAACTAACATGAAAACATACCAAAGAACACAAACAAACATAAATGAAGCAACAAGACAGTAATTAAGTAAATTCAACAGAATTAACCAAACAAAGCAAGTAAATCCTAATTAACCAATCCACTTCTCCACAGTCAAACACGCACAAAGTACTCTGTCTGTCACTACAGAATCACCGAGGAAGAAGACCGATGTCACTCGGAAATCTCCTAAATCTGGTGGACGGCTTACGTTACTGGTCGGAACTGCAATCAACGGCGGTGGAAGCGCGAAATCCTTGAAGAAACCTCTCCTTGGAAAGCTGCTAGAAACGAAGGAAAACTTCCAAGGACTGTCAACCCTACGCTGCCTTCTTCACCGTGCCCGACAGATATGAATTGTGTGGTACCAGAGCTTGGAAGAAGTCCGGTTGGAAATTCTCCGGCGAAGGGGAAATGGCGCTTCTGCTGGAACCCTAAATCGCTACCTTCTTCACCGTTTTCGGCAGAGACCTTGAGCTCAGGCTAGTGGTGAGGGAAATGGAATGAACGTCGTAAAATACCCAAAACTCGAAGCCTCGTCAGAGAATCACCGCCTTCTTCACCGTGCTTGGCAGGAAACTCGACTGGATGTGAGGTGGATGAAGAACCTTCTGGAGAAACCTCTCCAGCGAGGCCCAGTGAACGTCGCTGGTGCAAATCCGCCGGTGCTGCCACTGTCAACTTCAGCGTCTTCGTTCGGGAGAAAGAGGAAAGGGGCGTCGGGCATATGGAAGAGGAAGAATGGAAAGGGGGAAATGGATGTGGAGAGCCGGCCGGCGGCAGTGAAGAGGAGTAGAGGTGCCGCCGGCCGGAGAGAAGAAAAGAGAAAGGGGAAGGTGGTCGCGTGCCCTAGCGCTAGAAGAGGAAATCGCGAGCCGAGAGCTACTGTGCTATGCGTGAGAAGAAGAAGAGGGTTTCTTAACGGGTTCCGGATCTTGGGTTTTGGTTGAGAAGGTAGATCCACTAAAGCTAGATCCGGTTCATTAAGGTAAGGTTCAAATTGGGCTTCAAATTGGATGAATTGGGCCTTTGTGATTAGGTTTGAATTGGAGCTCTTAGAATGGGCTTGAGAAGAGTGGGCTTTAACAGTTGAATTGTTCGCTCAAATTGGGCTCTTCTCTTGATCCAAATTGGAGATGAATTGTACTTGGATGAGGATAATCTCTATGGATGGTCCAGATCTTCCAGATTGCTTCCCTACAAATAAGATGCACAATTTTAGATAAAATGCCAGAAAATATAGGAAAAATTATCTCAACACTCTAATAAAACTCAACTCGTAAAACATGATATAAATACGGAATTAAGCATACAAGAGAATATAAAATGCCAAGTATCAGAGCCAAAATAATACATCAAAATACAATTTATCAACTCCCCCACACTTATTCTTGCTCGTCTCGAGCAAGTAAACAAAAGAAGAAAATAGCAAAATGCATTCCCCTAGTAATTCTCAATCATATATAGAAAATAGTGAAAGAGAGTTACCTAAAATTGTCAAATTCAAATGACTAAAGCAATCATGGATTCAATTCATACACTAATTAACAAGCATGATAACTTACATCCATAATAGATAATTGAGCATGATAACAAAATAACCTCACAAGGCGAGTGATTGTGGCTCTCCTCTCAATACATGCAATAGTGGAGCTCACTCAAGCTACTCATGATAAATGCACTACCATAAGCTTGATTTTATTCTAATCTCCACCACTATATACATAAGAGTGCACAATAAACTAATGAAGGCATTATTTGAAATATAAGGGAAACATGAATCAAGCAAATGATAGTATAAGAAAAGAGATGAAGAAGATAAAACAAGTTATTGGTGGAAGACATGGATATAATGAAATGTTACATAGATGAGTACAATAGAACAATGCCCAAAAATATATCTCATCCAAACTTCCAAGCTAGCTCTAAAAACTCAACAAAAATGTGAACAATCTCTACAATAGCTTTTCAATAAACATTCACTAATGATCCACAATAAAATCCAAATTTTGCTACCATAAAGATTGTTACTCACAAAAAATTCTACCACAAATGAATATAAAATATCACATGTCAAAGTTTTTCTAATAAATCCAATAAACATGTAGACAACCTCTACTATAGCTTTTCAATAAAAATACCACTCATGATAGACATACAATCTATATGTTGCTACAATAAAGATTGTCTCTCTAACAAAAAGTCTATTACAAAGAAATATAAAATAGCACAACATGTCAAAAAAAATTTCCATTTTTTTTTTCCAATTTTATTTTTGTTTTTTTTTTCATTTATGTTTTTTTTTCTGATTTTTTTTTCATTTTCTGATTTTTCCCTTTTTTTTTCAAACATGTTGTGCATCATTATACAACATCATCAATAGCTCAAATAAAAAGATACAAAGCATGGTTTACCTATGGTGATCAAGCATGGTTCACCTATGCTTTCACTAAATTCCACTAAGCTATTTCTTTCCCCCACACTTAAACTTTTGACCGTCCCCGGAAAAATACTCATCATGTACATCCAAAAATATCCACATCCATAAGAAAGTAAGATGAAGTAAATAAATGGAAGAGAGAAAAGAATGATATGATGGATGATATGGATTTTATTCAAGAAACATGTGATAACAAAAGAAATGAATACAAGAAAGTGACATAGCCTTCATAAAAATCATGCAAACCTATGATAATGTGGTCTCGAAAGAATTAAGCAAGTTCTAGAGTAGCATTAACCACAAGTGCATCACACATCAATAGGAATAATAGGCTCAAAAATATATCCTCACTAGGTATATCAAAAATTATCATCTCAATCTATCAACATAGATTCCATCATCAAGTTGTAATCACATGCAATCCAAGAATCCAATCATGACAATAAATCATCAAACTTGACAATCAAATTTAACTGGGTTTCACAATTTCTAAAATGATAAAAAGAATGCATAGGAAATTTATTATGAAAACTCGACTAGACAAACTAAAAATGAACTACCCAGCAAAAGCAAACAAAGCAAAGAAATAGATACAAGCATAAAGGAATAGAAAAAGTGAGATGGAACAGACTCCCCTGAAATTCTGGAGGTCGGAGTCGATTCAGTTTTAACAGCCAATCTGAAAGTGGTAAGAGATGGTTCACTTGAAATATCCACTCCAGAAGCTTGCTTATTGCATAGAGAGTTAGAGCTTTCTTCAAGTGGTAGAATGCATCCTTGCATGATTGACTACAATTAAAATATCTGAAGAAATTCTGCACACTAAAATGAAAAGGATGCATTTCCTGCATGCATGCTGTGTCAGATGTACCAGAAACAATATCAAAATCAACAGAGCATGAATCAAAAGACATGTCACATCCACTACAATCAAAATGAACTACCTCCATGGTATTTCCTAAAAATTCAGAAGAATTATCAACCTTACCATCCTGAAAGATACTTGGAGGCTCTAATATAGTGAATGTGGCATCATCTTGGTCAGGTGAAAAAACTGGCTCTGGATCAGGTATAATCAATGGAAGTGATTCTTGGGTCTCCCCTACACTTCCATCATCAAAAATAACACCTGCAACATCAAGAACATCTGGAACAACAATATCATCTACAACAACATAATCAAAATCAACTACAACATCACAATGTAAAAAGCTAGAAGAATCATGCAAAGAAGCAGAATAAAAGTCAGGAATATCACAAACTCTACAATCCATCTTCTCAGAAGTTGATGCAGTAGGTTGATCTGATTGCAACTGTAATTGTGTCGATGATTGTGTTCTTTCCTGGAATTGTGTTTCTTGATGTTGTACAAGTTGTTGTGACTGCCCCCTAAAATCCTGCTCAGGCTGATGCTGAAGATATGACTGATAATGTTGAGGCCACTTAGAAATCCCTTGTTGTGTATTCCCATACCTGAATCCTACAAATGAATTATACCTATCCTGCTGATGGATCTGATAAGACTGAGGATCAGGCTGATAATATTGGATCCTGGTAGGGAGTACACTAGCAAAGGAATGAACATCCTCGGTAATCACCGGTCTAGTCTCATATTGCTGATAATTTGCAGACATAATCTCAATAAGTTCTTTAGCCTGAGTAGATGTCTTGTTAACTAAAGCCCCTCCACTAGCTGCATCAACCATACTTCTGTCCATGGGACACAATCCCTCATAGAAGTATATAATCAGAAGTTGATCGCTTATCTGGTGCTGAGGGCAACTAGCAACAAGTCTTTTAAATCTATCCCAATAATTTTGAAACGGTTCTCCTGTAAATTGTTGGATTTCACAAATACTCCTCTGAATAGCTGTAATCCTAAAAGAAAGAACCTCACCAGAAATATTCTCTTCATTTCAAACCAGCTGGTGATAGAATCGGGTGGAAGACAGTACAACCAATCCTTTGTTGAATCTGCCAGTGAGAATGGAAATGCTCTAAGCTTGACATCTTCATCTGATATGTCATGTGGATTCCATGAAGAGCACACCGTATCCAATTCATGTAGATGTCTGTTGGGATCTTCACCAGATAGTCCATGAAATTTCGGTAATAAATGTACAATTTTCCATAACTCGAAGTCTGCGTCCAAATCAGAATGATGAATGCAAAAAGAATCCTCTGACAAATCTGGTGCCCAAAGATCTCTCAGAGTCTTTTTAGTGTTGTTCTCCATATTACTTATAGATCTGAAGTCCTGAACACACTGAAACTGATTACATAAAAGAGATTCCCTGGTCTAACCTGAAACACTCATGCAAATATAATCAAAAGACAGGAAAATATACAAGATAGTATGCATACATATAAGCAATGAATAATAAAGCCCTAATAATATTTTTGAATTTTTTTTTTTGCAACCACCAAAGAAATAGAAATAAGAAAGAATAAAGTTCAAATAAAATGCAAAATATAGAAAAACTAAATTGGTGGTCTAAATGATGAAATTAACCAAAATAGGTCTTTATTCACGGTGTAACTGCTAGTATTACTCCTCTCACTCCTTTCCTTCAACCTGCAAAGTTCCAGAGAAAAAGGAGATACTAACAGCTAAGTCTAAAGAAAAATAAAATAACAAAGTAGAAAAGCAAGAACAAGATCAAGATAAAACTATCTACAGTCTAAAAACAAACGAACACCACTATCTCCCCGGCAACGGCGCCAAAATTAACCCAGAAATTAATAAATTGAGTTCAAAACAAAGTAAAAAATAAATTAGCTAGTAAAGAAATTTGGTGTCAAAATTAACAAGGCACCCCAAATTAATAAAGATTGGAACTCAATTAAAATTAAGACAAGTGTCGTAGTAAGGAGTCCCAAGTCGTATTTTTCCAAGAATTAGCTAGTAAATGTGTGTGAATTCTAGATTCGGTTCCAATCATAATCTAATTTCAATTTGAATACATCTACTTCCAAAAGTGCACTAGAGCAATTCAAAATGTAGTCAAAGAAGGGAAAATCTATCTAAACATGCTCCACTTCATTGGATTCAAATTATCAACAATTAAATTCATATTCTAATGTATCATTAGATCTAATCAATCGATTCCCACTTCTTCAACTCACAGTATCAGTAATACTCAAACTAAATTATGTAACCCGAAACAACTCTAATTCATAATCACAACTAACTTCAACAATCAAGCTCAAATTCAAGTTTCCAATTCTCAATCTCATTAATTCACATTTAATAGAGGTAAACAAATAAAAGTTTAATGATTCATTCATAAACCAAGCACATTCACAACCACACCAAAATCCAATGAATCAAATAAGTTGTTTCCTAAATCCATGAATTGAAACTAACTCTAACTTATAGAAACCTAAACAGAAAAACTCCAAGTAAGAAGAAAATTGCAAACTAAGTTAGTAGCTAAACATTACTGTAATTTCTGAAATCTTAAGGAATCATAATTTCAAGTCAGAAATTAGAACTGGGGTTTGCAGCAAAGAAAATCAAAACAGAATTGCATAAGGAAACTCAAACAAAACACATTAGCAAAGTAAAGAATCAGATCTAAAGATCTGAGCAGGAATATCAACAATTAAAAGACAATGATAAAGAATTCTAAACCCTAAAACATTCCTCAACCCGGATCCAAGCCCAAACTTCTCCAATCTGCTGTAACACAAACAGAAATGCTCTCGGGACCCCTATAAGCATTCAACAACAATCCCTAAGCTTAGAGCTATTACTAGGTGATGATCACAGCATCTTGGAAACCTCCCTTCAGCTCACATCCCTCTGATAACCTCATCAACCGAAGAAACAGAGCTCAGGTTCTGGAAATTTGCAAACCAGATCAATCGGCCAAATCGACCCAGGTTCACTGCGGCATGGCAATCGGAAAATGTCCAGAAGTATCTGAGAAACCTCTCTTCAAGCTCTGGTGGAAGCGAATAACGCCGATCGGGAGACCTCCTCAACCGGGTATGCGGCGGTGAAACAGAGCCCAAATCACAATCAGGAAACCTCCTTCAATGCTCTCTGGTCACCGAGAGATGAACGCCAGCAGCTCGGGATCGCAGTCGTTGAAGAAGAAGAAGAATCGGATCTAGATTGTGGAATGGGAGTTGCGGCTTCGTGGAGACGAAGAAGACGGCACTGCAGCACAAAATCGCCAACCGAGCTCGAGCACTGTAGCTTCTCACGTGGCCTTTTAAATCTCCTCAGATTCGATCCAACGGCTGAGATACTTCGGAGCTCAATCAACGGTGGAAAACATCCCAGATCTGGATCAAAACTTCTGGATCTTCATCTACGGTCCAGATCTATTCCTCATTAGGGTGGATGAGCCGGATCTTCAATGGATGGCCCAGATCTCTCTGATCTTCAACGAACGGTCCATAATGCTCCAAGGTTTGATCGCCTCGTTTAGCCCTTGATTTGAGCCCAGATGTGGTCTGATTTGATCGGGTCCATGACCCTTTTGATGCCTACAAAATAAGAATCAAATATTAGCATCAAATACCATAATTATAAGCCAATTTGCAATTAAGTCCAAATTCAAATGCAATTTATGAAATGCAATCTAAATGTGAGATTATGCTGTGAATAATCCAATAAAAACATGCATTATGAATTAAAATAATGTAGCAAAATCATGATTATCAAATCCCCCACACTTAGCCTTGGACGTCCCATACAAGTCAATAAAACCTAAAATCATCTCCATACAAATTCCCTACCAATACCTAGAAGATGGTAAAAAGAATTTAACTACGATCATTTTAAAGATCACAAACAATCATGAATACAATCCAAATAATAATCAGTAGGTATGGTAGTTTCAATCCAATTGAAAAATTAAGCAAGATGCAATCTCACAAGGGATTTACCTATTCTAGCTCTCACACTCAAAATATGTATTAGTGGAGCTCACTCAATGCAACTCACAACATTTCACTACAATAAGCTTGCTTAGTGTCTAATTCTCCACCACTATAAACATAGCATACATGAATCAAAAGGATTTTATCAACAAGAATTGAAATGGAAGCAAAAAGAACAATGAAAAAGAATGAAATGGCAAAAGAAAAGAATTCAATAAAGAAAATGAGAGATAAGAGTATTGGAGGAATATACTTGATGAGTTGACCAATTTGATGTGAAAAAAGTTGTTTACCATTTGTCATTACCAATTCAACATATCAAGCTAACCTCTCCTTCAATTTGATGGCAAACAAATAATCTTGATACTCTATCTTCCACTTGATACTCTCTTGATGTGCCATTTTTCAAAAATTTTCACTGTATTTTAACTGTCTTTCCACTTCAATTTCAGCATTTGGAAACAAATCTCACAACACATATCCAACACCCTCCCCCACACTTAAACTATTGGACGTCTCGGACAATCAACACTTAAAATCAGCACTGATTTTTTCATCTTTCCTGCTGCAAGTTTCCCTTCTCTGTTTCTGTCTTTGACATATTTAAAACCAAATCAAATTCCATTAACCACCAATAGCAACTTTGATCACAAAATTCAGCATCAATCAATCACAGCTCCAAAACCAACAAATCAAATCAGGATTCAGATCACATAAAACACTGCATTTCTGGAATCTGAAATCCAAGGCAAACTCTCAAATTAAAAGCTTCAGTTTCGGAATTAGTAAACTTGGTATCAAAATTTGGTGTGAGTGGAGATAGAAATTGAATTTTGATTCTGAGTTACCAAACCAGGAAACCAGGATTTCTGAAATGCTTGCTTCTAAAATTTGATTCAATTATAACATTCAAGAAATTAGATCTATTACACCATCCCAATCAAAATCTCTTAGGGGTTCCTCTATTGTAACGTTCAGCTACCAGCCAGCTTTTTCAGGAAACAGCTCCTATTCTATTTTGCAATTCGATTACTGTCCAGCTTATATATCAGTTCTGGTTTTTGGTATACAAATTGCCATATAATGCTATCTTGGTCACTCAAATTTTGGTCAGCTTCTCTATTACTTCAGACAGCTTCAATTATTAATTCTATAATGAATTCATGCATTTCATCAATTCCAGAAATCAGATTGCATAGGCTGCTTTGATCACAATTTGATTGAAATAGAAGTAAGTGAACTCCTTAATTCAGCTTTTACAACATCAAGACTTCAGAATATCTGAATTCCAAATTCTGAAAACTTACTAGACTTGGCGTCACAGCAACAGCATTATCAGAAACTACAACCTGTTGTGGCAAATTCTTTAACAACATCTGATTCAGCAACCTAGAGCATCAGCTTAAATTCTCTTTCAAGTTAATGGTTAATCCACACCAACTAAGAATGATGTAGCTTCCAACAAATACATAATTACAACAGAAAATTTCTGTTGCTGGACTGAATTTTAGAAATAGATTTATCACCTAATTCCGCTTGATACTTCCTATCTGATTTTAGCATCCCCACCAACATCATATGTGAACACTCTAATACGGAAGTGATCTCTACAATGTATGAATTCATGGACCAAATTCAGTGATCAGGCCAAAGAACTTAGAATTGAGGCTGCCCCACATTTTTTCTGGTTTTCTGAACCTCAGTTTCAGAATCTGAGATTTAAAGAGATCTTGGCCGGATTCATGAGGAGTTAAATTTGGAAATAAACACCTTTTAGCACTGTATTAATAGAAATTGAATGCACTTTGTTCCTGATCAGAAAATAGATTGAAAATTTCTCCCCATTGTTAACAGAAATTCTTTGCTGATCTCCTTAACAGAAATCTGCATCAGACTTGGCACATTGTTATTTCTGTCTCCTACTGATTCAATTTCAAAATGTGTTGCTGAATTCTGTATTCTGTTGTTATTTTACATTCCACTATCAAGATCTGTAATGTCTAATTATGTTCTAAAAATTACACAACCTCCAGCCCAAATTGAATTCTGTTTTCCAGCCTTGCTTCATTTCTGAAAATTCTGAACTACTGATTCTACCATTTCTGTAGATTCCTTGAAACTTACTGATTTCTCTAAAACCTATCCAGAAACAAGATCTTGCCACATTCCATCTGCGTTTATAGAATTTCCAGCTCTCCTAAACAGCTTGAAAAATGCACTTGTCCCTTATTACAACCATTCACATTCCTGAAACAAGATCTTGGCACATTTTTTTCTGCATTTTCAAATAGCTTCCTGCACATTTCTTGTCTTATAACCCACTATATCTTTCAGTAATTTGATTCGAGATTACCATTTGTCTTCCAATTTACTGCCAACAACAACTTCCATTTCCTTAGTCATGAGATAAGTCCCCATTAGCTAGGTTTCCTCACTAAATCTTTCAAGCATTCTGAAACTTCAAAACAGATTTAGCAATTCATCAGATATCTCCATCCCATTTGTTGCTGCACAATATAGGATTCTACTTGAATTTATCACTGGTTTAAACTTGCTACTAGATTTTGATACACCACTTGATACAAAACAATTCCCAGCTTCCTTGTTTCTGCACTTAAATCTTCTGCAATTCCCAGCTTTCTCTGATGTAAACATAACAAATAACATTGAACTGTTAGTGGCATAAATTTAAGGAATTGCCAATCAAAAACATCACTATCTTCCTTCATTTCTGCCTCTACAGCTCACTACAACCTTCATTTACTGTCAATGGCACAAAAAACTCTACTTGAATCTTAACTTCCTCACTGTTTTGTAAGATACTTATAGCATTTCAAAACACACACTTCCAAGCAATCTAAATTGAATTCTCTCATGCTGCTCTTGTTCCAGAATGTATCATTGATCCTCATCAACTTTTAAATATTGGCACATAGCAAGTACTGAATTCTCTCAATTCTATTCCTGTTTATGTTCCAAAATAGCTCACTGATTTCAACTTCCATTACCTTTCAAAACAAAGATTCTTATTTAGCACAAACCTCTTCCAGCAACTTCAGATTTCAGAACCTCTAAACTGTCTAGAACAAACAATGTTCAGCAACCAAATTTTTTAAATTCACAATAGGTTTTTCAACATTAGGCTTCCACATATTTCTCTAAAATTATGCTTAAAACAATGTTCCAGATTCAAACAATCTTCATAAATTCAGTTCTTCATTAGTACTTAATTTCAACACATGCAGATTTCAACTTCATTTCACATCTTTCTTCCACATATAGCACATCAGCAACTTCTTCCAACAAATGTCTCCTATAGCTTAAAATGTATCAACATAGTATCAAGTCTCTAAATTCGAAGCAAGTGTAACTTGTTCTTGACATGATAAAACTCAAGAAATGGAGACATTTAGCATAAAACATTAGAGTCATTCTTTCACAAATGAATTTTCAGAATTTTGCACCATAAACACCTCCTAAAATCAGCTCTTGCTCAAACATTTTCCAAATCTTGATCCATTTCTGCCATTTCAAATTCAGTGATGTTCCTTCCCCCACACTTAAAATCTTAGACATCTTTACTCATCAAGCAATTCATCCAAACTCTCAATGAAATAAAAGAAATATGATAAGCAAAGAGAATTAAGATTTAGAATGCTAGATGAGAATGTTTCAAGAAAATTATGAGGAAAGGAATTGGAAAGTATGGGGAACAAAATTGACAAAATTCTCAATTTCCATGCATACTTATGATATTGTGATTTTGAAAAGAAACTAAGCAAGTTCTAGAGTTTCAATTGTTATGAGGGCATGCCACACAAAAATATAACAGAGTTTAGGCCTAAAGTGGTCCTCACTAGGTAGTATTCATGCAAACAAGCTTAATCAACCAAATTGGAATCTACCACCATTTTAACCAATAGCATGTAAGAAAAACATCCAATCATGTCACATGATCTAAATTGATGATCAAATTTAAGAAACTTTTACCATCTTAAAAATATTACTTAGAAAATTCCATGGAGAATTTTATTCCAATGAAATGCTATATATACTAGACAAAATGCAAAATATGAAAGCAAAGTATGGAAATAAAATGCAATTGCTAAGTATGAAACTAAAGAAACGTATGAAGCAAGAATTTATTAACAAAGCATGAATTAAAATGCAAAAGAAAGTGAAATTAGAACCAACTCCCCTTTAATTCTGGCGGTCGAACAAGATTTAGCAAAAGAATCCACATCGAAAATGGAGTACTTTTGATTCACTCAATTTCTTTTTATTGACCATTTTTCCATTGCCAATTCTTTCTGGAGGTCTAAGGCGGTTCAGTGTAAGCATCCACTCTGGAAGCTTAGGTTCTCCTACCATATCAATAAAGGTAAACACCTCCCACATGCATGTGGGATAAGAAGGAAATAGGAGAATATTAGTTTTGATAAAACATATGTCAAGAAATGAATCACAACTAATAAAATCAACAAATGGTACCTCAAGTGAATTTTCTGATAAATCACAAAAAATACTCACCTTGTCATTTTGAAAGGTACCTGGAGTGGTGATTGTTACCTCCTCTTCATCATGATGTGGCTCAAACTGTGGTTCTGGTGATGGTTCATCCTCATGTAGTGATTCTTGGGTGCTTGGCTCTACAGCACAAGTCCCTACACTTACATCTTCAATTCTTGGTGGTTCTTGAGGTAATGCTTCCAGTAAGCAATCCCCTACACTTAGATCATCTTCAAAAATATGTTCAGAACCTGAATCACTAACAACATCTTCAACAACAATATCAATAGGATCAGAAATTTGCATAATCACATAATCATCACAAAAGATACTAGAAAAATTATGCGAATCAATGGAAGTAGGATCAGGCCTAACAGAATCGCTACTTTCTATCTCTCCACTGGAGTTTTGTGCTTGCGGCTGATTAGTAGATGATGCAATTTGATCTAACTGAATCTGTATGTTCTGTATCCTTGAAAATTGTTGCTCTTGATGTTCGATCATTTGTTGCATCATCTCCCTGAGTTTCCATGTTGTCTCATCCATCTGAAGATCGTTTTGTTGAAAAGGTTGTGGCATAAAATTTGTTGAAACCTCTTGAAACCGATATGAACTCTGGTAGGTTGGATATGGCTCAATAAATGGTCCTTGTGCATTTTCATACCTGAAACATGAATTATCCACCCAATTAGCATTAAAACCATTAGAAAATGACTCATACCTATTTTGTTGATCCATGTTTGGGTAATATTGATACTCAGGCTGAAAATACTGATTCTCCATTCCACCTCCAAAATTATGAAAATATGGATCCATGCTAAAGAAATCTCCTGTTCTTACATATCACACTAACAAACAATGTTAGAAGACTCAAGAGCATAAAGTTTCAATCTCATGAAAACATAAACAGTAAAGGCACTTAAAAATTCAAGAACAAATCAACATGAAAATACAAAAAGAATAAGCAATCAAATCAACCAAGAAAAATGCTAACCAATTAAAATCACACAATGATCAATCTAAAATCAACACACATTGCTAGTTAGTTCCCCGGCAACTGCGCCAAAATTTGGTGTCGGCCTTTTTGCATGTCACAAGGCATCCCAAATTAATAAAGATTGGAACTCAATTAAAATTAAGACAAGTGTCGTAGTAAGGAGTACCGAGTCGTATTTTTCCAAGAATTAGCTAGTAAATGTGTGTGAATTCTAGATTCGGTTCCAATCATAATCTAATTTCAATTTGAATACATCTACTTCCAAAAGTGCACTAGAACAATTCAAAATGTAGTCAAAGAAGGGAAAATCTATCTAAACATGCTCCACTTCATTGGATTCAAATTATCAACAATTAAATTCATATTCTAATGTATCATTAGATCTAATCAATCGATTCCCACTTCTTCAACTCATAGTATCAGTAATACTCAAACTAAATTATGCAACCCGAAACAACACTAATTCATAATCACAACTAACTTCAACAATCAAGCTCAAATTCAAGTTTCCAATTCTCAATCTCATTAATTCACAATTAATAGAGGTAAACAAATAAAAGTTTAATGATTCATTCATAAACCAAGCACATTCACAGCCACACCAAAATCCAATGAATCAAATAAGCTGTTTCCTAAATCCATGAATTGAAACTAACTCTAACTTATAGAAACCTAAACAGAAAAACTCCAAGTAAGAAGAAAATTGCAAACTAAGTTAGTAGCTAAACATTACTGTAATTTCTGAAATCTTAAGGAATCAGAATTTCAAGTCAGAAATTAGAACTGGGGTTTGCAGCAAAGAAAATCAAAACAGAATTGCATAAGGAAACTCAAACAAAACACATTAGCAAAGTAAAGAATCAGATCTAAAGATCTGAGCAGGAATATCAACAATTAAAAGACAATGATAAAGAATTCTAAACCCTAAAACATTCCTCAACCCGGATCCAAGCCCAAACTTCTCCAATCTGCTGTAACACAAACAGAAATGCTCTCGGGACCCCTATAAGCATTCAACAACAATCCCTAAGCTTAGATCTATTACCAGGTGATGATCACAGCATCTTGGAAACCTCCCTTCAGCTCACATCCCTCTGATAACCTCATCAACCGAAGAAACAGAGCTCAGGTTCTGGAAATTTGCAAACCAGATCAATCGGCCAAATCGACCCAGGTTCGCTCCGGCATGGCAATCGGAAAATGTCCAGAAGCATCTGAGAAACCTCTCTGCAAGCTCTGGTGGAAACGAATAACGCCGATCGGGAGACCTCCTCAACCGGGTATGTGGCGGTGAAATAGAGCCCAAATCGCAATCAGGAAACCTCCTTCAATGCTCTCTGGTCACCGGGAGATGAACGCCAGTAGCTCGGGATCGCAGTCGTTGAAGAAGAAGAAGAATCAGATCTAGATTGTGGAATGGGAGCTGTGGCTTTGCGGAGACGAAGAAGACGGCACTGCAGCACAAAATCGCGAACCGAACTCGAGCACTGTAGCTTCTCACGCAGCCTTTTAAATCTCCTCAGATTCGATCCAACGACTGAGATACTTCGGAGCTCAATCAACGGTGGAAAACATCCCAGATCTGGATCAAAAGTTCTGGATCTTCATCTACGGTCCAGATCTATTCCTCATTAGGGTGGATGAGCCGGATCTTCAATGGATGGCCCAGATCTCTCTGATCTTCAACGAACGGTCTATAATGCTCCAAGGTTTGATCGCCTCGTTTAGCCCTTGATTTGAGCCCAGATGTGGTCTGATTTAATCGGGTCCATGACCCTTTTGATGCCTACAAAATAAGAATCAAATATTAGCATCAAATACCATAATTATAAGCCAATTTGCAATTAAGTCCAAATTCAAATGCAATTTATGAAATGCAATCTAAATGTGAGATTATGCTGTGAATAATCCAATAAAAACATGCATTGTGAATTAAAATAATGTAGCAAAATCATGGTTATCATGACCCGACACTTGGTGTGCAAGCCTCGGTGAGTGAAGCCGAACACTCAGATGGAAATTCTGGTGAGTGAAGGTAGGTGAAAAATTCTAATGAGTGAAGCTAGGCAGTGAGGATGTCACACCCCGAGGGTAAGGTTGTCTAACAAAAATAAGACAATGCCTCTCTTGTAGTAGTGACAAATGAAACCTATGTACAATGGCATAAGGCTACTCACAAGCTATCAATAGCCCACATTACTAGAAGTAAACACAACCACATAGTTTATAAGTAGCCCACACGGCTAGAAGTAAACACAACCATGCAATTGATAAACAACCCACACGGTTGAAATAAAACATAGTGGAAGTTACAAAATAATGAACACAAAACCACAAAAACAACTAATTATAAGCTAACCTAGCTTAACATAACAACATCAAACCAAATACAAGAAACCACAAGGCTAAACTCTAAGTCCATGTTGAGTTATTACAATACCAAGTTCACAAATTCAAAACACAAATAATGCAAGAAACAAAACTAGAAATGAGAAATCCATCCTCAGATATGATGTGAGACCAGTAGTCAGGATCCTCTAAGTGTCCTTGTACTATCTACCTATTCTCTAGGAAAAAAAACCAGTTCAAGGGGTGGTAAGTGCTAATGATTTAACCGGTAATAAACAGATAGTGCATGAGCATAATATATATCTAAAGATTCAAGGGTATACAGTCTCATAGGGAAATATAACATGAACTACAGTGATATCATAATAGATGTTCATACCTGAACCCATATACTAAGCTAGTAATAGAAAGTCAGGAGTAGTGAGGATCTGCAATAGTACTACTTATAACTATAGGGGTAGCATTTGAGATATATACATACTACCAATAAGTAAGCCAGTGTCTAAGCACATGCAACAAGTATACAACTCAATATATGTGAGCATATCACAGTCATATGGATACAATAATAATAATATCATAAGCAAGCATAATATCAAAAGTGTATGCACGGATGATCACTCCTGCCCACTCCTTTGCACAACGACCCCTATACCACCACTCTCGAATGACCGAGTGGACAGTTTACATAGTAGCTAACTAGCTATATAGAAATGAGGTCCCTGCTACTCTCAACTCCAGCTATCACTACCCATAAGTGACAGAGTGGAGGTACGACAGGACAAGGGGTGTCACGCCCCCAAAGGAGTCCCTACCGATAAAATTTTGGCAGCATCTCCCCTGTACCGGTGACAATACGAAGCATAAGTACATATAACCACAGACATACTCATCAGCAGTATATAATAGCCCACACGGCTGGATAAATAACACAACCATGCAGATTTAATATGCAGCCCACACGGCTGAAACATAACACAGCGGAAATCACAACGTAAGGAACATAAAATACCAGAACAACTAATTGTGAGCCGGTCGGCTTGACACAATATTAACAAACCAAACACAAGATACCACAAACAATACTTCAAATAACAGAATACACAAATACAAGAACAAGTACAAAACCAAAATACAAATAGCGTAAAGAATACCAAAATCATAAGATCATCCTCTAATGTGACATGGGACTGGCGGACAGGACCTCCAGGCAACTCCATAAATCCTTTACCTATTACTTGGCGAAATAATTAGTTTACGGGGTGGTGAGTATAAAGACTCAGCAGGTAATAGACAGATAGTGCATGAGTGTAGTAAAGAACTAGAGATACAAATGTATACAATCTCGTAGGAATAAATAGCAGATACTACAGTGATAGCATAATAAGTGTTCATACTTGAAACCATATCTTAGGCTAGTAATAGAAGGTCAGGTGTAGCAAAGACCTGCTACTGTTAGTGTTAGCCCTAGTACCAATTATGAGATGATTGTAAAGGGCTCATTTTGTATCATATATGTTTATTAATAAAAGGCAAAGTTGGTTATTATATTTATTTCAGTTCAGTGCTAATTGAATAAGTATAATAATGTCCTTGGGTAGTAGGTTCTTATCTATAGTATATCAATTAGTTGAATTGATAGTGAGATATTGTAGAGAATACTACTCTTAACTATTCCTAGTCGAGCATTAATATACAAGGACAATATTAATGCGTTGAGACTAGCATGTAGGTCAACGGATGACTTGATCTCACAAGTCATGGATATGAGATATCAAGTTGACACATGGGTATATATTAGAGAATTATACTGAATGACCCACCATGATAATGTTTCATGGATCGTTATATGAGTGTCATAAATATTCTCATGTGACTATTGGTATGAATAGTCCTTAGACCTGAAGTCGCTATGGTTCCCTATATAAGGAGTTGTGTACTTTGGTATCGGTAAATGTCACGTGTAACAAGGTGGACAATAAAGTCAATCACTGGGTATGCAATGAATTATACGGAGGGATGTGAGTGATGTAGATGGGATCTATCCCTTCCATATGATGGAAGTGATATCTGTGGGCCCCTTGATTAGTAGGACATAAGAAAGCATGATCATGCATAAATGAGTCAATATGAGATATTGAGTTTATTTGATTGAGTGTGTCTACTTAGAGATCAAGAAACACAAAGGTTGATAAGAGGATAATACAGTCTATGCCTCATTGATCAACCTAGATATCAAGGATAGAGGGGCAAAGTCATACAAGATAATAGCCACAGATAGGTTAGGTCGGATCTTGACCTTCCCGTCACTTGGGTAGCAATGATGCCTTGCTAGATGCCACTTATTGCTTATGTATCTAAATGTTGATTTGGGTACATTGCCAATGTTATGAAAACCTATTGGGTCACACACAAAGAACAAGTAGATTTGGAGATGGGTTCATATGATAAATCATTGGATTAAGTCTAATCCGAATTGGACTTATTGAGTTGGACTCAATTGGATCTAATTGTTGGATTAAGTCTAATTCAGATTAGACTCAAGGAGTCAATTTGAATTAATGAAATAGTGATTCATTGAATTTGAATTGCATGAGGATTAATTGAGTAAGACTTGATTGAATTAGACTTGAGTTAAACTCAAGTGAATTAGACTTGAGTTAGACTCAAGTGAGGAGACTTGAGTTAGAGTCAAGTGAGATTTAATGAAGATAATTATTGAATTTTGAAATTCAATTATTCATTTCATTCAATTTTTGAAATTGAATTTGAAATGAAGAGTTACACTCATTTGAAATGAGGAGTTACAAGTTTGGTCCTTAATGGAGTGTAAATGCTCATTAAGGCTATTAATGCTAATTAAGTATTTTCATTGGATGAAAATACTTAAGTTTTTTTACTCTTCATTTTGGAATAGATTCTCTTCATTCTCCTTGCTCCTCTCCTCTTGGCCAAAATCCATTTTCAAGGTTGCTAGCACAACCTTTTTCCTTTTTGTGAGTTTGTGAGACAAACGAACGCTTGTTCGTGTGGATATCGTAGAGGCTCGAAAGCGAGATCGTGCTGTGATCCGAGCTGTCGAGAGTCCGTGAGCACACTACAAAGATATAATCTCATGCTATGTTAAAAAACTTAGTATATGTAGGAATATCTCTTTCCCTTCGCATGGATCTTCTGGAGGAACTAGTATTTTTCGCTGCGCGTTTGCGTGTTTAGCTCAACTAGTTCATTATAGCTACAATACTGCTCATAACTACATGTGTAACATGTGAAGTATATACATATTACCAATAAACAAACCAGTGTCTAAACTCATAACTCAGGTATATATCTCAACCTATGTGAGCATATCAACATAAGTAAACAACAACAACATAAATAAGCAATAGCAGCATAAGTAAGCAACAACATCAGCAAGTATAATAATAATAGCGTATGCACGGATGGTCACTCCCGCCCACCCCCCCCCCCCCCACCCCCCCGTATCATGACCCCTGTATGGTCGAGAGGTCGGGACAATGATAGACTATACACCACTCCAGCTACCACTACTCTCGAGTGACCGAGGGGACAGTTGCATAGTAGCTGAATAGCTATATTTGCGACGGGGGTCCCTGCTGCCCGCGACTCCAACTATCACTACCCATGAGTGTCCGATTGGGGGGGCACGATAGGACAAGCGACACGCTCCAGCTACCACTACCCATAAGTGGCCGAGCGTGCGGCCTAGGCCAACGACCCTCTCAACCACAAGGGAGGCATGATCGTCAGCATGCATGCAATGACATGATGCAAAAAAATACAGCAGTCATCATATATATATAAACAGAAACAGATATGCTACATGAAGACAGAATGCTCAATAAGAAACATGAATAAATAGAAATTAAAGCAAGTAACCGTGGTATCTGATATCTATATATCCAGTATCTGGTGTCTGGTATCTGCTAAATATCATAGATAGCAACGAGAGAATATATAGATACAGAACCGAGTAGCTCAAAGATTGAGTGGAAGTATCAAACGCAGAAAAAATAAGAGTGGAGTTAAATTAAAAATAGTTTCTATCCCAAGATATCTCATGCACTAAGATCAATATATACTAAAGAGATAAAGCAAGAAATACCCGCCTTCATTGCGAAAATTGTGCCAATACAATCCCACGTCGAGACGTGTCTCTGACTAATATTCTACAACACAGAATATATAGTACTGCTAAGTTCTAACATAAGCCAAATAGCTAATCCTAATCCTAATCCTAATCCGATTAGGAATTTTACTGATCCAACACTACTTTCACAACTAATCCCCTTATGCTTTAATCCAATTCAACTAGTTAACTCTTCTTGTTAACATGCTTCAATTATCCATCAAGATATAAACTAACAATACAACTAATATAATCAATCATGTACCCATTTAATCCTCAATTAACACAAACCTCTTTTAAATTAATCAATGCCAAGCTTAAAATACCCATATCAACTAATCAAGTCCATGATCCAATAGGTTAAACAATCCTAGCTATTTTCACCATTCAATTGGGTTTAATCCTATGCATAAATCACTGAAATGCTTACCCAAAACCAATTGTGCAGTCGTTGACCCGTGACCGAGGAAGTTTATTGTTGGAAAAGTGGCCGAAGCTATGGATCACTCACGAACAGTACAGTTGGGGCTTAATGACTAACCACAACTACAAACATTCCAAATCAATTACAATCAATCAATTGCTAACCATCCTAGAATCATCATAATTCAAAGCACATCTTACCCAAGTTCAGAATCCCAATCGCTCAAATGAATAACTCGGATCAAATGGTGAGGAAATGGAGCTCCTGCTTCCTTGATTATCAATTATTGCTCCAACAGCAGATCGACGGGCGACGGAGAGCCAGCGGCAGTATCTCATCAGATGAAGCACTGATTGAAGAGGCCACAACAACTGAGAGGTAGTGCAGCAAACCTTTTGCTCAGACCAATGTCGAGGGAGAAGAGGGCTCGATAGGGTTATGAGGCGCTGATAGTGGATCTATAATTAGAGCATCTCCTAAGGGAAGATGGCAGCAAAGAACCAACCTACGGGCACAAGGAGCCTCGATTCCTATCAAGGCTATCGTTGACCCAGCCAGAGATCTCGTCGGAGAGATCCAAGTGGAGTGTGTAGTGGTGAAGGCGGCATCCGAAAAATAGGGCACGATGATGGAGAACTAGGGCACTGACCGAAATTAGGGTGAGCAGCAGTGGTTGTGGGCTGGACGTGTCTGGTTGTGAGTTAGCTACGCCCGGTCGAGGTGGCGATGAGGTGACCGTGAACGACGACCAACGATGGTGACAGGATGACAACGTCGGACAGAACATGGGAGAAGAGGAAATCATGAGGAAGAGGGGAACTCGACACAGAGAGAAAGGAGAGGAGTGGTGATGAAGAGATCAGCAACTCCCTCCTTCCCATGGCGGCGTCGGCAATTGATCAGCATCAGGCAATGTCGACGGCATTGGGCATAGGCGAGAGGAAGAGGAAGAGGAAGAGGAGTTCGGGCGGTGGTGATGGCTAAGGCACGAGAAGAAGAGAATGGGAAATCGGCGCAAATGAGAAGAAATAGGGAAAAAATAAATAAATTTACGGCTTTTCCAATTAAAGCCTAGGTTATTTCATCAATCAACTCTCAATTAAATTGGGATATTACAAACAGGATTTCACTTAGCCTACAAATTCATCCCCTTAAACTCATCATACGAGCTCCGAAAAATTCTCAGAAAATTTATAAAAATTTCTGAAAAATCTAATAAGATTATTTCTCAAATAACCTTATTATTTATTTATTATTCCGGCACCGTATTTTACAAGCGGCACATACTACAACTACCAATACCCATGAGTGGCTGAGTGTGTGGCTCTAGCCAATGACTCTCTCAACCATAAGGGAGACATGGTTGTTCACATGCATGCAATGATATGATGAGCAAGATGCAACTGTCATCACATATATAAATAGCAATCGGCTATGCTACAATAAAACCAGCATGCTCAATAAGGTAAATAAATAAACAACAATTAGTGTAGGCCAACATGGTATCTAGTATCTACTAAACATCATAGATGGCAACGAGAGACTATATAGATATGGATCCTATTATCTCAAAGATCAAACAGGTAAGTATCAAGCTCAGGAATAATATGAGTGGAATCAAGGTAAATACATCATCCATCCAAATATCTAGTTCATGCACTAATGTCAAAGTACTAATGATACAAAGTAGGAAGTACCCGTCTTTATTTGTCGATCGTGCTAAATAATCCCACGTTGAGACACTCGTCTCGAATCAAAGTCCTGCAAATCAAACATATAATTTAGCTACTCCAACATGTATCAAATAGCTAAACCAAATCCCAAACTAATTAGGGAAAACCCTAATCAAAATGATTAATCTCAATTCATCAATCCATTAATCGAATTAGGTTTAATCCAATATCATCAACTCCCTAATTGATCTATATAAAAATCCATTTACAAATAAATCCAACATACGTACTAACGTCATAATCAATTACTAACCCCCAAATCTGATACAAATCCAAATCAATCTATAATTAACCTAATAAACCAATCTCTTAATTGGAAATTCATAATTCAATTTAGATCATAACTAATCCTCACCTTATACACCGGTAGTGGTGACCACTCCTTGGTGACCGGCTGGTGAACGGACCATAGTGGATCAATATCAAGTGAAGAGGGTGACGATAGTAAGCTGAAACCATACTACGAAAGGCCTATAGTGACTTGATTAGGATAGGGCACGGGCTAGAGCAGAGTGGCGTCAATCTTGGCGTTGCAGCAACGCCAGCTCTCAAAGGTGGTTGGGCCTCCGACATTTGATCGTGCATACGAAGAGAAATCACTTGAGCGGTGACAATACGAGGAAAAATAGGTGATAAAGGCTCTCACACTGCATGTGGCTGGATCGAGTGGCTCCAGTGCTCAGGGCTAGGGCGGTTGTAGCAACGTTGTCTGTTGGAGAGGTCTCACGAGGATGGACTGTTGGATAGGTACCATCCATTGATGGTAATTGTGGCTATGACGATCAACAGAGGAGAAGGAAGGCTTGACTATCAATGGGTCTCATGGCGCGGGCACGATCGGGCGGCAGTGATCAGGTGGGGATAGCGCAACGTGATCATGTGAGAGAGACTTGACGACAACAGATCTCCCATGGCCAGTGGCATCAATGGTTGGTAGCCCTAGCATCTCGTGGGTTGAAGGGGAACATCGGCGTGAGAGGGAGAGGGAATCGACTTAGGAAGAGAACTGAGACAGTGAGGAGAGGGAACATGGATGGGGATAGGCTAAGGAAATAACTTAGGTATTTATATAAATACTTTAGTTAATTAATCACAACCTTAGCTTAATTAAACCAATCAAATCCCAGCTTAATTGATATTCCAAATAGGCTTTCTCTAAGCCTATTAATTCATCCCCTTAAACGTGACATATGGACTCTATTTAAATTCTGAAAAATTTCTAAAAAAATCCTAAAAAAATCTAACAATGTTATTTCTCTAATAACACTTATTATTTAATTTATCATATCTTATAGAGAAAGTCCTGGTGAGTGAAGTCAGATATTTGAAAATCCAGGTGGGTTAAGATTGACTGGGCACCTGGTGTTTGGAAGTCTAAGTGGGTCATTAAGGACCGGACACTTTGCACAAGATGGAAAGTCCAAATGAGTCAAGGTTGACAAGACACTTAGCGCCAGGAGAAAAGTCTAAGTGGATCAAAGAATTAACCGGACACTTTGTGATGAAGTCTCAATAGGTTAAGGTTGACTAGATTCTAGGCAATAAGGAGTCATGATAGGTCACAGTTGATTGGATGTTGGGTTTGGGAATCCTAGACTTGAGTTAAACAATTTAGGGATGGTCAATCGATCAGGTGATCGATTGAACCAGAGTTCAATCGATCAGTTGATCGATTTGGAGTCCTGTGAGTAATGACAGCCCAATTAATCAGTTGATCGATTAACAATCGTTCACGAGAGCACAGTGTGCTCCCCAATCGATCAGCCGATCGATTAGGCTACTCCAATCGATCAGTTAATCGATTAGAGAGGAGTTTTCATGAAGTATAGTAAGTACTATGCTATGTGGATTAGGAAGGAGCCTAATCAATCTTGGGAGCTTCTGTGAGAGCATAGAAACCATCTAGATCGATCAGTTAATTAATCTAGCTAGCTCAATTGATCAGCCGATCAATTAAGATATAACCATTGCACAGGTTCAAGCTTTGGATGGTTGGGATCAATTGGATCTAACATGGCAATCGATTGGGAGTAAGCCCAATCGATTGGAAGCCCAAGATCATGACAGAATAAAGCCGTTGGCGAGGTTCAAATGTGTAACACTTCATTGATCTCTTCACCGATTCTTCTCCACCATTGTCGTTGGTTCTTGAAGCTTATTGGAGACAAGTGTTGCTACACTTCCAAGATTCAAGAGGTGATTACAAGCTACTAGACATCAACCAAAAAGAGGCTTTTGTTGTATTTTTGTATATTTACTTCTTGTTTGAGTTATATTCTTGTGTAAGCTTATATGAGGTTTCTACACCTCTGAATTATTCTGAGAATGAGTGTCTTCTTAGTGGAAAGTGTGCTCGGGTGTGGATCCTTGGATTAGTCACTTCTTCTTGAGGTGGATACCAAGTAACTCTTTATGTTAGAATTGGAGGAGTTTGCTTCGAGTTATCCGCTACAAAAGTGTTTGAGTGTATACTAAAAGCCTAGCTTTTGTAAATATTTATTTTTGAAATAAAAGAATCACATTGGTCAATATGTGAATTTATTTGTTAAATGTAATTGTTCAATTAGTTTATTAGTAGATAACATGGAGTGTGGTGTCACACTCAGAAGATCATGTTGTTAGTTCTCTATAAATTATAAACAGTTGCTCACGACTAAGATGGAAAGGAACAAACTATCAGAATAGTCGTAGTGTAATTAAGTTGTAACGACCACCCTTCTTACTACTACTACTCTCTAAGGATGACCGTTACTTATCTACTAACTCTACTTAACCGGTATAATTAAAAATCCTTGAAGAAACCCTACCGAAAAATTTCGACAGAGTCTCCCCTGTACCGGTGACCATAATCATTGATACATAACATAATATACACAGTCACAGGCGACTGGAACATTTATCAAACAACCACGCAGTTTATAAGACACAACAACTAAAGAAAATAAACTATTCTAGCAATAACAAATGAATAAAACTAAACTAACAATGCGGAATGAAAATACAATCTAAAAAGACATAAACCATAAGGTACAACTCAACTATTTCTATCCACTAAACATGAAAACTCAAAACTTCCCAGGTCTCTCCATAGTCCTGGCATCACACACCATCCGCGCCACCTTGTCGCCTTCCTTGCTAAATCTTTTCTTTTCCTTTATCTGCAGTAAGAGGAAGTGTAGTCTATAAACAAAAATTTGCTTAGTAAGCGCTATCTAACTCACAAAATCACGAATGTGCATGTATACGAAAAGAACTAGAAACTATATGCTCTAAAAAGAAATAAAGCATAAACATAACTGCTCATGTCAAACTAATAGCAAAGAAAAGCTAAGGAATCTACTCATGTAATTCTAATAGTTAATCATGCTGCTCATCTAATAGGTAAACATGAAAAACTACTCATCAACTAGATAACATGGCAGAATAAAGAACTAAACTTACTGATTTTTAGAACTGTATGAAACTTATTTCATTTGTTCTAACTTAATCTTTAATACTTTATGTTTATGTAAAACTCGTTTTACTTGTTCAAAAACTTATACTTATAATACTTCAAAATAATAATCAACTTCTTCTTGGGCCCGGCAACTGTACATCTTATGCGCGCTTACCTAATAGGTTGAGGTAGCGAGCCACCAATCCTAAAAGAGTTACCACTACCAGGGCCAAGACCTCGGAATTGGACACCTGGATTTGTTTAACGACAACCTCGGAAGTCAGGTACTAGCCTCTTCTTAAAAGTAAAATACTTATAATCTTAATTACTTCTTCTTTAAATGCCTTGGCATTTTAATAGGCACCTTGTGTGCCAAAAATCCCTAAAGTCTCGACTTTGGGATCTACTTAAGGCCTCGGCCTTTTCTTTCTTTTCTTTATCTTTCTTATACTTTTCTTATAAAAGAATGCTTTTTACAAAACTGAAATGTTTAACCAAACTCTAACACTGCAATGATTAAACAAAATCTGCATACAAGTTTAAACAGAAATATGCATATTAAGCTTAACTAAAATCTGCACTAATGCTTAATAGAAATCTGCATACTAGCTTAATAAAAATCTGCATAATAGCTTAACAGAAAATCTATACTGCATACTTTAAAAATGAGGACTGTTCTTGCCCAATGCATAGCGTAAAAAGATCTAACTAGCAAGCTTAAGGCAAGGTTGTTCCAACTAATTAAGAAAGCATCAGTACTGAGCATGGACGAAAAGGGTCTAACAGCAATCTAATCCACATTGCACTGAATCTATAAAGCCAACACTGAACACAATCTTTTCATTGCTAATCTACACAACTTAAACGAAAGCTAAAGCTGCGGTTAGGGAATAAGTGATAAAATGGCTAACAACATACCAATGAATTGATAACAAATCAAAACTGCACTGTGGTAATTGTTCCTCCTGCTATGTGCCACGGCAACAAAAGAAAAACACAAGATTGCAAGCTTCCCTTCAACCCGGACATTCTCATCAAGTCACAACCAATAAATCTAATGGAAATTGCTATTGTAACCTCAAGACCATACTTGTTCTACATGCTATGTGCCACGGCAATAAAAGAAAAACACAAGATTGCAAGCTTCCCTTCAACCCGGACATTCTCATCAAGTCACAACCAACAAATCTTACAACATGCTGCGAATTCAAGGAAAACAAGAAAACATCCAAACAAAATCCCTTTCCCTCTTCCTTAACATCTCACGGCAGTAAGCCCTAAACCACATTCTTCACAAAAAAATTCGAAATAAAAGGAAAAGAACACCAAAACGAATCGAAATCCGGAACTATCCTACTGCAGGTGAGTAGCGACTTACCTTGCATTCTTGGATTCAAACCGAGAAGAAAGGAAGGTTCTAGGGTTCGGAAGGCTTGAGATCTCCGACCCTTCTTCGTGCTAACAGTTCCCTCTTGACGAGGGAAGCTCAAATCCGAGAAGAACTCGCGGAATCCCTTTGGCCGGCCACCGGAGAGATGCTAACTTCCAGCTGCGTTTTGTCTTCGCTCGGGCAGAATCGCCATCGTCGCATGCGAGGAAGGCGAAGGGAAAAGCTAGGTCATGGGGAAATAATCAAGCCCTAAGTTCTCCTCTTATAACCTTAATATTCTGTTAACTTCTTTAAATAATTTTGCTACCAATTCTAAACAGACCCATCCGCTGGAACAGTTGGTCAGCCAGGTTTTGACCAAATCACAGGTCTGGGTTTCGAATCCCTCAGCCGCGCACCTTTTTTCCAATTTATTTTAAATGTCCCAACTTCTGCTTAAATGGAATTCTTCTCCTCCTTTAATAAGAAACGATCGCTGGATCAGTTGGTTGGCTGCGTTCGGCTTAAGGCGAAGCTCGTGGTTTCGAATCCCGGTTGCAACATTTTCTTCCTATTATTTCTCGCTATTAACTTCTATTACTTAAATAAAATTCTTCCTTTATTAGATTAATTAATAACTACTAGCCCAGTTGGTTGGCTGGGTTTTGCTCAGGTCAGGGGTTGCCGGTTCAAGCTTCAGCTTGGACATTTTTTTGTCGAACCTTCTTTCGTTTAGTAAAAATAGCAAACGACCTCCAAAAATTACATAAAAATATTCTATAAATTCCTAAAAATCTCTAGAATTTTTCTAAAGCATTTCTAGATTTTAATAAGGTCTTTTAGGACTCCAAATCATGAAATTTGGGGTGTTACATAAGTATTAGTTTATCTTGACTAATAAATTACACTGATACACTTTAAGTGTATTGAGTAGGACCATTTAGGTAAGTTCTTTTTGTACTGACTTAGTAAAAGAACTAGACCTTAGTTATTATGGAAGTGTGTGCTCTTAATCCTAATATAATAACAAGCACATATATTTAATGTTTATTTCTTTGACTTATCAAAGGGTGAGGTTTAGCTCGATAAATCAATATGCCCGATAAGTTGGGAAATGATATTACTTATAGTGTGTATTGTTGATTATAGAAGGAATCTGTGTCCTAGTTATCTAGGTTGAGAATGCCCCCAAGAGGAGCTCATAAGGATTTCCATGTTAAACCCTGCAGGTGGACTTAGTCTGACATGACAATGAAGTTGAGTGGTACTACTCTTGGAGCTAGATATTAATTAAGTGAGTTATCAGTAACTTACTTAATTAGTGGACATTCGTAATCTTAAACACAGGGAGACTAACACACTCATAATAAGAAAGAGCCCATAATGTAATTTGGGATTGGTGCGGTAGTGCGGTAATAACTCTCTAATGGAATGAGTTATTATCGATGAATTTGAGTTGTGTGTTCAGGGCGAGCACGGGATACTCAAGCTCATTGGAAGGCCAAAACCAATTTCTCCTCTAGGTCCCTGTCGTAGCCTCATTATAGCCTCAAGTCCATCCAAATGTAAGGCTCTTCTTGGTGTCCAAGAAGTGGGCCGATCCAATGCATGGTGACCAAGCAAGGGCCGACCACATCCTCTTCTATAGGGGTCGGCCCTTTGCTTAGTGACCAAGCATGAAGGGGCCAGCCACAATAAATCAAAAAGGAAGGGTTGTTTTGAATTTTTAAAATCTTCTTTTTGTAGAAAACTATAAGTTTTAAAAGAGAGATTTTAATTTTTAAAACTTTCCTTATTTGAATTAGGCCACATGTTTTAATAGAGAGTTTTAAAAGTTTTAAAACTTTCCTTCTTTAACCATCCTCATGGTTTAAGAAAAAAAGGAAGATAAGTTTTAAAATTAAAATTTTCTATCATCATGTTAAAAAAGGAAATTTTATAAGAGAAGTTTTAAATTTTAAAACATGGTTTTAATTTTTAGAACTTTCCTTTTTTTAACTCCTACTTTAGGAAAGAGAGCTTGTAAATTTTATAAGAAGATTTCTTCTTGTAAAATTTTTAAAAAATATATTTCCTTATTCCTCTTGATGAGGTGGCCGGCCACCTTGCTTGGTGTCCAAGCAAGTGACCGGCCATAATTAAAAATATAAAATCATCACAGAAAATTAATTTTGGTGATTGATTCAATCAAGAGGAAAGAAAAGGAAAAACTCATGGATGATTTTATTTTTTGTAAAAAGTTTTTCCTTATTTGCCTTGGGCAAGTAATATAAAAGAAGGGGTGAGGGGGCTTCATGAGATACAACTCTTATTCTTTTGCTTGGAGGATCTCTTGGTGGCCGACCCTCTCTCTGTTGGATTTTCTGGGCCATAAAAACCACTTTTTGCGTTGCGAAAACCCCGAAACCCCCATGTCACGGATCCGTGCGAAGAAATAAAATTACATAAAACTTTCACGTACGAGTTTTCTATGCCTAGATCTACTTTAGATCTACAAGATAAGAGTTTTACTCTTGATGCGAAGCCCTTCACTATCCCGCTCGTCCAAGGTTCGTCGCCGGATCTCGAGAGTATCAAAGTAGATACTCCTCTATGTGTATCCACACAAGTAAGAGATGGAGAGACCAAACAAAAGGTGTGCTAGCACCTTTTAGGGTTCGGCCAAGGGAGGAGAGGGAGAGAAGAGAAGAGCTTGAGGAAGAAGATGACTTGAATGAAAAATCAATTCAAGGTTGTAACTCTACTTAAGTGGTCGGCCACCTTTGGAAAAGGTTTATATACTCCATGGAATTTCAAGAATCAAAAACTCTTGATCTCCCTCATGAGGTGGCACACACATGTGCTAGCCTTGATGATGTGGCCAATCACCATTAGCCACTTAATGCCAACTCACCAATGAGGTGGCAAATGGTCAAGTCAAACATTACCCTTCATTTTCCTCTCAAGTCAAGTGAAACTTGACCACTTCTCTCCCTTGGTTGATCTAATCTAACAATTGGTTCAAGTCAATTTTAATTTAATGAATCTATATTCATTGAATTAAATTAATTAAATGAGTCTAAGTCTAAATTAGACTCACTTAACACATAAACCAAATTGAGTCCAACTCAATTAGCCTAATTTGGATTATTCTTAATCCAATTTGATTCATCACATGAACCTAATTCTTTAAGTTCATCAAATGAACCTAATCTCCATCTAATTGCCCTTTGTGTGTAACTCTATAGGTTCTTATAGCGTTGGCAATGCTCCTAAACTCATTTAGAAGCATAAGTAATGAGCGGTATCTAGCAACACATCATTACTACCCAAGTTATAAAAATGTTGAGATCCAACATAACCTTGTGACTTCTAATTGTGACTCTTCACAATATATGACAAGTGTCTTTCTATCCTAGACATCTAAATTGATCAATATGAGGCATAGACCGTGTCATCCTCTAATCAATCTAAATCTTGAACTCCAAGTAGACTCACTCGATCAAATGAGCTCAATATCTTATATTGACTCATTTGGGCATGGCCATGCACTTAGTGGTCTCACTCTATCAAGAATATCGATGTCTCTCCCGTCATATAGGAGGGATAGATCCCATCTACATCACTAAATTCTCAAAGTGCGAGTTCTGGTTAGATCAGGTGGCATTTCTAGGCCACATAATTTATAAAGAAGGTATTCAAGTAGATCCAGTCAAAATAGAAGCGGTCAACAACTAGAGTAGACCCAAAAACGCCAGGGAGATCAGAAGCTTCCTTGGTTTAGCTGGGTACTACAGGAAATTCGTGGAGGACTTTTCCAGGATAGCGCTCCACTGACAGTCCTGACCAGAAAGAACAAAAAGTTTGAGTGGTCAGACAAATGTGAGCAGAGTTTCCAAGAGCTGAAGAGGAGACTGACCAGTGCTCCCATTCTGACTGTTCCAGCTAGTGACAATAGTTTTGACATCTACAGTGATGTCTCCAAGATGGGCCTAGGAGATGTTCTCATGCAAGAAGGAAAAGTAATAGCTTATGCTTCCAGACAACTCAAAGATTATAAGAAGAACTACCCCACTCATGATCTTGAGCTGGCAGCTGTAGTCTTGCGCTGAAACTCTGGCGACACCACTTGTATGGAGTTCAGTGCAAAATCTTCACGGACCATCAGAGTCTTAAGTACTTCTTCACTCAGAAGGACTTAAACATGAGACAGCGTAGGTGGCTAGAGTTGGTCAAAGATTATGACTGTGAAATCCTCTATCACCCAGGCAAAGCTAACAAAGTGGCAGATGCACTAAGTAGAAAATCTAGTGCATCCCTAATGACTTTGTCATCATTAGCCCTGCCACTGCAGAAGGAGTTGTCAGACTTTGGAATTGAAGTTATTTATGGGCAACTCTCTGCATTGACCTTAGAGTCTACCCTACTTGAGGATATACAAATAAAGCAAAGTAAAGATCCAGATATCCAAAAGATCAAGCAGGGGATACAAGGAGAAGATACAGAATTTCAAGTATTAGACAGTGGAGTTCTTTATCAGGGGAACCGCCTTTGTGTCCCCAATGATGAGGAATTAAGAAGGAAGATTTTAGAGGAAACTCATAGTACACCCTACCCCATGCATCCTGGTTCTACCAAGATGTACCAAGACGTGAAACAGAGGTTCTGGTGGTCTGGACTCAAAAGAGATGTAGCTAAATATGTCAGTACCTGCCTGATATGTCAGAGGGTCAAAGCAGAGCACCAGAGACCAGGAGGAGTTCTACAGCCTCTCCCAATACCAGAGTGGAAGTGGGAAGACATGTCCATGGACTTCATAACAGGTCTTCCAAGAACTACAAATGGATATGACGCAATATGGGTAGTAGTGGACAGATTGACTAAGTCTGTTCATTTTCTAGCCATTAAGGTGTCCCACTCTATAGAGCAGTTGACACAACTATACGTTAAGGAGGTGATCAGACTTCATGGAGTTCCTAAATCTATCGTTTCTGATAGAGATGGGTGCTTCACCCCACACTTTTGGGAGTGTGTTCAGACTGCACTAGGCACCAAACTCAAGTTCAGCACAACCTTCCATCCCCAGGCTGATGGGCAGACAGAGCGAGTAAATCATATTTTAGAAGATATGCTCAGAGCTTGTGCGCTAGATTTCAAGGGAAGTTGGTGCGAGTATCTATGCTTAGCTGAGTTTGCCTACAACAATAGCTATCAGACTACCACCAAGATGGCACCTTATGTGGCGTTGTATGGCAGGAAGTGCAGATCACCTATTTGCTGGCAAGAAGCAGGTGAAAGAAGAGAAATGGAAGTAGAGCTGGGCATTCAGACTGAGATGATAGAAGAAACCACTCGAGCTATCTAGAAGATCAGACAGAGGATTGAGACTGCCCAGAGTAGACAGAAGAGTTATGCTGACACAGGCCGTAGGCCACTTGAATTCCAAGTAGGAGATTCAGTCTTTCTCGAGGTTGCTCCTATGAAGGGAGTGATGAGATTTGGCAAGAAGGGCAAACTAAGTCCCCGCTATGTAGGACCTTACCTGATCATAGAAAGGGTTGGGAAAGTAGCTTACAAGCTGGACTTACCACAAGACATGTCAGCAATACATAATGTATTTCATGTCTCCATGCTAAAGAAGTGTCTCCACGACCCTAGCCAAGTGATCGAGCCTCAGTCAGTGCAGATTCAGGAGGATCTTACCTATGAGAGCAGACCTACACAGATAGTGGACAGAGCAGTCAAGAGACTAAGAAATAAAGAAGTGCCACTAGTGAAGGTCATCTGGCAGAGCCAGAAGCACGAGGAAGTCACTTGGGAGCATGAGGACAGTATGAGACAGAGGTATCTAGAACTATTTTAAGTTCGAGGACGAACTTTTTATAAGGTATGGGGGATTGTAACAACCCAATTTTCCCTATTTCGAGTTCTAAATGTCCTCAAAAATATCTGGAAATGCTTTTAAAATGTTTTATAGATTTTTAGAAATTTTTAGAGTATTTTTACGTAATTTTTGGAGGTCGTTTGGTATTTTTACAAAACGAAAGAAGTTTAGCTCAAAAATTGTCCAAGCCAAGGTTCGAACCCACAACCTCAACCCGAGCTGAACCTCAGCCGAACCTAGCCAACCAACTGGTCTGCGGTTGTTTTGTAATTAAGAAGGGAAGCGAATTTATTTAAGCTATAGTTGGAACATTTAAAATAGATTGGAAAAATTGTGCGGCTGAGGGATCGAAGCCGAGGCCTCCAACCCGAGCAAAACCCGACTGACCAGCTGTGCCAGCGGGCGATGCTAACCTAAGAAGGAGAGAAAAATATATAAGCTATAGTAATTAATAAAACCCCTAGTTATAAGAAGAGAACCTAAGTTTGATCCCGTGACCTAAAATCCCGTTTCCTTCTTCCTCTTCTGCGTGTGCGACGGCGGGCTCGGGCGGAAGGCAAAAAGGGAGCTAGGGATTGTTTTCCGGCGGCCGACCAAAGCTTTCCGAGGGGTTCTCTTCACCTCCTTGAGGTTGCCTTGTCGGGGGGAGCACGCGGGCACAGAAGAAGCACCGCGAGCTTGGGTTTTCTCCGAACCCTAGAAGCCTTTTTCCTTTCGGTTTGAATTCAAGAACGCGCAGTAAGTACTACTCACCTGTGGTAGGAGTTGCTCCGAGCTTCGATTTTCTTTCCTTGCTTCCGGACTTTACAGTGCCGAGTAGAAACATATGCTAGAGTTTTCTTTCCTTGCTAGAGAATTTGATTGGGTTCTTGCTAAGAATTTATTAAGAGTTTAATAGGAGTCTTTCCTTTAATTGCTAGAGAAATTAGAGGTTGCTCACGCTATTTGTATTGCTGGATTTAAATTAGTTTCCCTTCCTGTTAGCAAGTGCAGAACCGAGTTATGTCCTTTCCTATTAGCAAGTGCAAACTTAGTCTAGCTTCTTTAAGCAAGTGCAGATTCGTTTATGATTTAGTTTTGTTTCTAATCGCATTGCAAATTTAGTTTGCTTGGTTATTTCATAAACATGAGCCATTGTGATTTGTTGCTATGTGAGCATGTGCAGGATTCACCCTTACTGTCAGTAGAAGCAACCTTTTCTTACACTTTGCTTAATTGGAAATAATTCAACATGGGTAGATTTAGTGATGCATGCTTTGGTATATCATGTGTAGATGCTTGATAGCAGTAGTGGCCTTTCCTATGTCCCGGGTTCCATGAAGGGTGCACATTTCCAATTATGTTAATGATTTTATTTGGTTCTATAGTCCTGTGAAGGTTGGGAATTGTATAGCTTGAAGGGTTGGTTGGTTTCTTTGCATTTCAATTGCTTAGTTTCCTTTGTATTCAACATGCAAGTCAGTTGCCGAATTTCACAGCTTTGCTTTAAGTAGGAAAGTTTCTTAAATAAGCATGAGTAGCTCCTTATCCAAGAACAACCCTTTTATTTAGTTAGAATGGGTTTAGTATTTTCCCTGCTACTTAGAAAGGCAAGAACATCCTTCATTTAAAGTATGTAGTGTTAGTTTCTTGAATTTCTTGAACATGAACAGCTATTAAGCTTATCTTGTAGTTTGATTTGCTTGCTTTATTTTTATAGCATGTTTAGTTAGTTGCAATTCTCTACTTGTTAGATACACTTGCAGTATTCGAATAGCATGAGCAGTATCGAATTATAATTCAGTTTCTAGTTTCCTATTTTGATACATATGCATATATATGTGTTAGATAGCTTTTAATAGCTCTTTAATCTGAAGCATATAGTTAGTTGTTTTTGCTATTTTAATAAGATGAATAGCCACGTATTTTAGTGGAATAATTATGTGCCCTATTAAACCTTTTGAGGATTATGGGTAACTATAAGTAAAGGAAAAGACCAAGGTCTAGTTAGAAAAGATAACAAGTAAATTAAAGTAAGAGGTTAGTACCCGACTTCCAAGGTTGTCGTTAAACAAATCCAGGTGACCAATTCCAAGGTATTGGCCCTGGTAAGACCAAGGTCTTTATCCTCATAGGGCTGGAGGCTCGCTACCCCAGTCACTATTAGAGAGCGCGCATAAGATGGTACTAAGCCTGGGCCCAAGAAAGAAAAGAAGAAAGTTAAGAATTAATTTCAAGTATAAAGCTATAAGTAAATGAAATAAGTATGACCTATGTTTAGAACCAGTAAAGTTTAGCTCTTTTAATTCTAAGCATACTGTATTAGTTTTCATTTGCTTTCCTTATGAGTTTATTGAGCATGATTAGCTTGATTTCTAACATGCAGATTTATTCATACATCATGAGTGTGCAGATCTAGTCTTATTTCATAAGTATACAGATTATTTTAGTGCTTTGCCATAGATGAGCATGTTTAGCTTTTCTTTTTAGCATTTCAGTTTCAGTATCCTTGCATCTTATGCACTTTCAAGTTTTTGTGAGATGGATTAGTACTTACTAAGCGTTTCACTTATAGATTTATTTTTCCTCCTACTGCAGATAAAGGAAAAGCTAAAATATGAAAGGAAGGCGACAAGGTGGTGGTGATGGAGGTGTGTGATGACTGAACTATGGAGAGATCCAGAGTTTGCTAGCGAATTTTCAGGACCTACCTGTTTAGAGTTTCAGTTTATGTTTCTTTTAGTTTTTCCTTAAATACTATTATGAAGTTGGGAATGTAATTGAGTTTATTTCGTACTTATAGCTTGATATGTCCTATTGTTGGAGTTAGATATTTGTTTACTATTGCTAGAATAGTTTTCTTTTACTTACTGTGTTATTATCACTGCGTGGGTGTGGAAAAAATATGTTCCAGCCACCTGTGGCTGTGTATATAGTGTTTGTATTGTTGATTTAGTCACCGGTACAGGGGAGACTCTGTCGAAATTTTTCAGTAGGAATTCCTCTAGGGTCGCGATAAATCTAAGTGTTGCTAATGACAGCACAAGTGACACTAGTAAGTAGAGTAGTAGTTAGGTAACGGTCACCCTTAGAGAGTAGTAGTAAGAAGGGTGGTTGTTACAAGGCGGTGGTGGTTGCTCCCATATCCAAGAAGGTCATGTGTCTCGCCATGCAGTCCTGGAAGCCAATTTTGAAAATTAATATTTAATGGAATTAATAACATAGATAGATTTGAATCAATAGTGTTAAGTTCCGCTTGCGATTCAAATCTAAACCATTAAGAACAGATAAGTTAAATTTAGAATCAATGATGTTAAGTTCAGTCTGCGATTCCTAATTTAACTTCTAAAGAACACAATAGGTTATTTAAGGAAAGGTTCGACACTTGTACAAAAATTTTTATACAGTGGAATCGGTACGTTTTCCTAGGATTAACCAACACAAAGATCATCATTGACAAAGCGAGCGAGTTATTCACCCCCCTCTAACTCCAAAGTGCCCCAATAAGTGGTATCAGAGTGAGGTCACTCTTCACTAGACTCATCATCAGAAAGGGCAATGAGCTAGAGGAAGAAGTTGAAGCCCTAATTTTAACAAGTCAAAGACTGTATCAAAAGAGCTCAACTTCAAATGAATTTCCAAGATGGACTCGGATTCGACATAAGGGTGTCTCCAGCATTCACAATGATAAGCTTTGATTCTTGGAAATCAAGGATCAAAAACTTCTTCATGATGGAGATAGAGCAATGGTTTGCTCTAATGGAGGGATTTGAGACTCCAAGGGATAACAAAGGCAAAATCGTCAAGAGAAGCCATTGGAGTAAGGAGAAAATTCAAAAAAGTGAGGTCAATGACAAAGTGACCAAATTGTTGGTCAATTTATTACCAAGCAACATTATGGGCAAAATTAGAGACTATCAAGATGTCAAGGAGCTTTAGAGCAACTTAGCAAGAGTCCATGAAGAACCCTCCACTACACCAAATCAAGAAAAATCTAAAGAGGGTAACTTATTGCATCAAGAGGAAGAGGAAGAAGATTTAGAGGTTGAGAGATGTTAAACATCCGAGGAGGAATAAATTCAAGAAGATTCATCCTCAATCGAGTGCAACGATAGAGGTAAAGAGGGAGCATACTCTTTGCTTCATGTGTATGAGGATAAAGATGAAGAGGCCTCCACCTCTAGGATTGAGGGGGAGCTTCATTCATTGACACTGGAGTAAGAAGAGACTTCTACTTTCGAGTAAAATGGAGAGTAAGATAATGCCACCTCCACAAGTTAAGCAAAATCAAATAGAGCTACATGTGAAGGTATAAAAATTTCAAATTGTGATAATAAAAAACACATTATATGCTTTGAGTGTAGGGAAAGAGGACACTACAAATGCAAGTGCCCAAAGTTGATTAAGGAGAAGGGTCAAGTGGCATCAAAGGCTAAGGAGAAGCCAAGGAAGGTCAGTCCCTCAGTACGTAAGGGCAAGGAACATATTATGTATTTCTTGTGTAAATAAAATAGACATTAACAGAGCTAATGTCCAAAAGGGAAGAATCTGAATAAGAATAAATGTGGAAGCTCAACTTAAGGAGGAGCTCTTAAGAGCAAACGCAAGGTACCATTTATTAATGCAATTCCTTTGAAAAATGATAAAAAAAACATGCTAGTTTAAATTTATTTCACTTTAATACTATTTATCATGAAAATAGGGAGCATGCTAGAGTTAAGGAAAAATATATAGAATATCATGCTAAAACTACTCTACCTAAGGCTAGAAAGGTAGATAACAATTTAGGCAAGACCTTTAAGGATTTTATATATGTGCCTAAAAATAAAAATGCTCAAGGAAATCAAGGAAAATCAAAACTAAGGATTTGAGAATGGAAAACTAAGCCTTGAGGTTAAGGCTTGATAAATTAGAAAAGACCCTAAAAAGAATGGAAATGTCTTTAAGGGGAAAAATGAGCATCACTTAGGTTTAGGAAAGCAAGAGTCTTCCAATGGCCATAGAGGTTTGGGATATAAATCTAAAGCTAAGAAGGATGTGACTTCATATCATAGGATTCTATATAGTTATGAACCTAACTCTAGGTATAGGGGTCAAGTCAAGGTTTCAAGAGAGGCCATCCCTAAAAGAAAGCTTGAAAAGATCAATATGCTTAAGACTTCTAAGAAGTCTAAGAAAATCACTAAGAATATGACAAGGGAAGTTATCCCTAGAGTTAAACTAGTGGAGTCTAGCATGACTAAGGCTTCTAAGAGGCCTAGGAAGGTCATTAGGAAGGTATCAAGAAAAGTTATCCCTAATGAATACCTAGAACACCCAAGGAGCATAAATCAATTTTGGGTTCCTAGGAGTGTGTTCTCTACACTCTAGATGAGTCTAGAGAGTGTCAACTCTAATTGGAAAGGCAGTTAACCTAACCTTAAAGAAGTTGACACTTGGAGGATATTTTCAAGGTAGTTGTGATCCTTAAAAATAAAAAGAATTAATTGCTTACTTTTTGAAAGAGTAAATGTGTCAAATTTGAAGATTTGGACTTAATTAAAAATGACATAATTAGGAAAGAGTAAAAGAAATGCCAAGTTGGGATTTTGACATTTTCTTGGGAAGAAAAGGGGCAACTTAGGATTTCTTTAAATTTAGCAATTAATTAGGGATAGATAGATAGGTATATTATTTATTCTAAATCGTCATGATTGTTTACCTATGCTAAATCATAATTTACATTCATATTTGTTATGAAAAAAAGTACCATATAATATCATACATACATCATGTACCTATTGGAGGTTTTCTTTTTGAAACTTATCCATTTTTATGTATGTCATAAATCATCATGCATTATTTTAATTCTTTGTAATTAAGGACAATGACATTAATCAACAAGTAACATTCTAGGTGGATGATCAATTTAAAAATACCTAGATAGATATGCATGATTCCATAGTTTATGGAAAAATCAAAATTTACATCTCATAAAGACTATAGGTTGGCTTATATGTGTTTTAGTGCACATTAAATATAAGTGAGATGTTGGAAGATGAACAAAACTCAAGATATTGATTTAGTGCATCTTTTGAGCTTTAATTTCATCAAAACGCATAGAGTATGTGTTATTCAATCATTGGGAAAGCTAGTGTACAAGTCATGTGTATTTAACCCAAGGAACATGGTTGGATATTGGTTTAGAAAATCATTTCAAAATGATTTTAAAAAAAACTTAATGAAGGTTATCTTTTGATGGGAATCACCACTATATAGTTAAACACGAACTAGAGCAAAACATTGAAGTTTCCAAGAGTTTCTAAGCTTATCTTAATCTTTAAAAATAAGATATATTTTCTTAGAAAACTATTTTTTCATGATAATACATGACTTAAATAATATCTATGTAAAATTTTATGATTTTTAGAAAAACATAGACTTGTTTAGGGATTTTTAAATTTTAACTGAATTTGATTTCAGAGAAATCAAAAATCCAATCGATCAGTCGATGGATTAGAGATGTTCAATCGATCAGCTGATCGATTGAACTAAGGTTTTCGTAAGCAGAGCCTCATAGAATCGATCGATTAACCCTGTCTTGATCGATCAGTTGATCGATTCAAGTATTTTTTTTTCATGAACAGAACCTCACAGAATCAATCAGTTGATCAATTGAATCTTAACTTCAATCGACTGGTAAAGCTTATTTTAGCTGTGTTGGTCTAATTTCAGTCCATTAAGCCACTTTTAATTGTGTTAACCATCCCTAACCCTAAGAAAAATTTATTTATGAACATTTAAGAATAGTTTTCTTGATGAAAACAAAAATAGAATGGTTAAAGAAGACAAAGTTGAAGTTTAGGATGAGGTTTAGTTTTAAAGTTGAATTTTAAACCTCAAAACTTCAAAGTTTAGATTTTCTAAATGTTTAGAAACTCTAAGTCATTGTTGATGCAATGACGAAAGTTTGGAGCATGTTTTGATGGGGAGCTACTCGTTAAAGACATAAGTTAGATTTTATTTCAAAACATGATGCAATGGAAGGTTGTAAACCTTCATTATTATGAATACTCTAGGATGAGCATTGTATGAAGGGTTAATACTTAAGGGTGAGCATTTAAAGACAATGAAGGGTATGAGACCTTCATTGTAATGTTATGAAAACAAGTGAGGTTGTAAACAACATGAGATACTCTTTAAGACAAGAGTTTTTGATATGTGCCAAAGGGAGAGAATGCAGAGTTTAAGTTAGGAAATTCACTATGTTCATACAGGGAGATTGTGAAACCCTTATATAAAGAGGAGAATGTAGGAAACCCTCATTCATGCTTTGGCATGAAAAAGAATATGAGATTATGATATTAGCCTAACTTAAACGTATTATCAAACATCAAAAAGGGAGATATTATGTTAGGGTTGATTTGTAGCTAGAGGGGGGGGGGGGGGGGGGAATATCTCATCGCGCTCTTGTTGCTTGCTTCATTGTTGTGGGGGTGGAAATACACACAAAGCACAAAGCACACTCACAACCGCTAACACTAGGATTTACTTGGTATCTGTTAGATTGTATACTAAAAGTCTAGCTTTTTGTAAAACATTTATTTTGAATTAAGAATCACATTGGTCAAATGTCTACATTTATGCTAAGTGTAGTTGTTCAATTAATTTCTATTGTAGATAACTGTTGGTGCAGGAAGCATCCGACGATCGACCGTTGTTTTGATAATGGCAAAGGAATTCAAAGTTAAGTTGTTTTGTGATCTAAGGTACTTAATTGAGTGTTTCAGGAAAGTCCAAGTTGCCGTTAGGCAAGTAGAAAACCCTAGGGGGTGGTAACCCTATGTGGAAAGTCTTGGCGGGTCGAGAACTTCAGGAAAAAGTCCTAGGGGGGTAACCCTATGTGGAAAGTCTTGGTGGGTCGAGAACTTCAGGAAAAAGTCCTAGGGGGGTAACCCTAGGTGGAAAGTCCTGGTGTCGTGAACCAGGTGAAAGACTGGACCAGCCGGGAAGCGGAAGTCCACCAGAAAGTTCAGAAGCTTCGAACGTTGAGCAAAAGTCCAGTCGATCTGGAGGGTCACACTGGCAATAGGTAAATCTCCTGAGTGGAGTAGGTGAAGACGCGTTCCCCGTAGAGGGAACAGTAGGCGTCGGGTCGACCTAGGGTTTTCGATTGGAAATTCGAAGTCAGACCCGGGCAGTCCGACGACTGTCAATTATATCTATCATATTGTTTCTGTGCTAACTTTGTTTTGCAGGGTTTGTGTTTGGGACTAACACATTTTGTAGGAACAAAGAAGCAACTTAGACCTCGGATGAACAGTGTCCGAGACGCCTCCATGGGGCTTGGAGGCGCCTCGGGTGCTAGCCGAAGCCAACTGTCCAAAGACGCTGGAGGCACCTCAGAGGTCACTAGAGGCGCCTTGGACCAGGCGTTGGAGGCGCCTTGGAGCAGCTTGGAGGCGCCTTCAGTGGGATAAGGCGTGACCAGATCAGAGCTGATCCACGCGTTCGACTCGACGGCCTAGAGGCGCCTCAGACAGGCTTGGAGGCGCCTCCAGCACTGTTTATAAGGAGGGTTCGAGTAGCAGCTTTGAACAACAATTCTCAAGCGACCTTTCTCCTGTGTGCTGCTAACAAGACGGCCCAGAAGTGCTACGACAAGTTACCGACGACCCGGAGCTGCGAGTCTTCAATCTGTTGTCATCTGTATTATATTTCAGTTTATTTTTGTCATAATCCTTATTGTACTTCAGTTGTAATATTTTTCGAGCTTATAGTTGTTGCCCACCGGAAGCAATCAACGATCGCGGGCCTTGGAGTAGGAGTCGCCACAGGCTCCGAACCAAGTAACTCCTCGTGTCCTTGTGTATTGTTGTTGTTCCCTTTTCTTTATTCTGCTGCTTAAACTCGTACGATTTACGAATTCTAAAAGAGTGAAAGCCACGAGTGCTATTCACCCCCCTCTAACGCTTTCTATCCAACAATTGGTATCAGAGCGGGGTTGCGTTGATCTGGTGCAACCACCAATCACACAACTTTTCGTGGTATTTTCAGTTTTACGGAGTCAATTAGGATTAGCTTAATAGCTATATTCTAATTAATTTTTTTTAATCGGTTTTTGCTCGAGGCTGGTGCAACACCACTCGAGTTCGTTAATTCTTAATGCACTGCAAATCCAACGCATAGTCTTGGGATATTTCTGTTATTTTTGTTTTGCATATTTAACAAATGGCCCAACAAGAGGGTTTCAGCACCGTTCGTCCCCCGCTCTTCTCCGGAGAAGACTTCGGGTACTGGAAGGGACGAATGGAAACTTACCTGAAGATCCAGTTTGATACCTGGATGATTATCAAAACTGGAATACAACTGCCAACCGACGAAGACGGCAAGCCGACACCCTGTGAAAAATGGGAACCGACCCTAATCAAGAAGGTGGAAGTTGATGCTAGAGTGACCTGCACCCTCCAGTGCGGACTGACCAAGGAGGAGCTCAACAGAGTTGGACCGTTCTCCAGCGCAAAAGCGCTTTGGGAGAAGCTGATCGAACTCCACGAGGGCACCTCCGACACTAAGGTTAGTAAAGAGATCTTCTATTCAATAAACTATATAATCTAAAAATGCAGGAAGGAGAGACGGCAAGTCGACTCCACGCGCACATACAAGACGTTCTCAATACCCTCCATGCAATTGGGCAGAAAGTCAAGAATCGAGACATAATAAGGTACGCACTAAACTCGTTTCCAAGGAGTACATTGTGGGCATCAATGGTATATGCCTACAAAGTCTCCAAGGATCTATCTTCTATAAAATTAGATGAGTTATTTTGTGAGTTTGAATTGCATGAACAAACTAATACACAGCCAACCGAGAAGGGGGTTACTTTGGTTACAGGTACCAGTCGAACATGAGAACCAAAATCGCGGCAAAGAACTGAACTGGAATCGGAAGTCGAACCCGACTCAGGCGATGAAGATGATGAATTGACAACCGAAGTAGTAAATCTTGTAAAGAAACTCTACAAGAAGAAGAAGGGCTTCAACAAGAGAGACCTAAAGAAAGTAGAACAATCCAAGGAGGGTCAACCCAGCTCAAGAGTCAAGTTCGAGGTGATTTGCTATGGATGCAACCAGAAAGGGCACATCAAGGCCAACTGCCCAAATCAGAAGGATGCAAAGAAGCAGAGGAAAAGGAAGGTGTTGAAAGTGACTTGGGAAGAATCCTCAGAAGAAGACACTGACGATGAACTCGATCAGACGAGTCTACTTGCGCTAATGGCTTGGGACCAGATTGAACTGTCCGAGAGCGAGAGCGAGTCAGAAGCCGAGTACGAGCGAAGCCACGGATCCGTATCCGTTTCCGAAGGGTCTAACCCCGCTGTAAGTGTTCCTCGACTTAATAATTTAGTTAATTACTTACTACGCAAATTAGCTAAGCAAACCTAAAGGTCAAGTCACTTCTAAAGGAAGTAGCGGTCCTTTAAGAAGTGACTAACCCCAAGACCTTACCTGACCCAGTTCAGACTGGAAGTTCAACTCGAGTTCAAAAACTTGAGGAAGAAAATTCTAGTCTGAAAACTCAGGTCAAGGATTTGAAAAACACATTAGAATGGTTCTCTTTGGGCTCCAAGAAGCTTGACCTAATTCTTGGGACACAAAGAGTCGTTTACAACAAAACTGGGCTAGGTTATAAAACTAAAAGAAAATATAAATCTTACCTGTCCTTAGTAAATAGACAAAATAATAAATCAGTCCAAGCATGGGTACCCAAGTCCAACCTGGTTAATCAAGTTGGACTTGGTCAATATTGTCCCTAAGGATCAAATACATTACCTCGATAGACCATATCGAGGCTATGATCCAAGGAGAGCTAGAAGTAAAACAATAAAAATAAATTAAAAATAAACTTAAATTAAATTTAAATAAAATTAAATTAAAATTCAAATTAAATAAAATTTAAATTAAATAAAATTTAAATTAAATAAAATTTAAATTCAAATTAACTAAAATTATATTCAGAAATTAAATTCAAACAAAATTTTAAAAAACCAAGGGAAGGTTCCAGAATAGCTAGCACCTCCAAACTTAATTCACCCGACAAGGGTAACCAAGAGTAGAATACTCGACAGGGTGATTAAGGTTAGAATAAAAAACGGGTTAGGGTTAACTTGAATCACGGTACTGATGAAGTATTGGATGATAGTACGTTGGGGAAGCTTAGTCATCGCATGTGTAGGAAGATATGACTTCGACCTGGTGCATTTGGCTAAGTGGAATTGACTGAAGCTACCCTTTATGGATCCTAACCAGTTAGACCAAGGTTTTATAGTAAGTTCAATGGGTAGGACTATTTGGAAAACCTCGAAGTCATGGTTACTTTAATGATGTCCTTGTGACTTACCATAGCCCAGAAGTTTATCCAAAGAACGCCTACTTGTTGAACCCAAAGCTAAACCTAAATCTAACACAAAGTTAAACCAAACCCTAAAATTGAACCTAATTCATCTCACAAAAATTGTAGGATTACCTGATTGAAAATTTAGATCGGGTGAGATGACTAAGGAATAGAAATTAAAAGAAAATCAAATTTGAAATTCAAATTCAAAATTCGAAAATTGAAATTAAAATTCGTAATTAAATTAAGATTCAAATTAAAATTCGAAATTCGAAATTAAAATTCGTAATTAAATTAAGATTCAAATTAAAATTCAAAATTTGAAATTTAAATTCGTAATTATAATTAAATTAATTCTAACTCAAGATTCAAATTCGAATTAAAATTCGAAATCTGAAATTAAAATTCGTAATTTAATTAACTTAAATATTTTCAAAATTTAATTAACTTAAAATATTTTCCAAAAATTTAATTAACTTAATTTTTTTTAAAATTAAATTAACTTAAATATTTTCAAAATTAAATCAACTCCAAATAAAAATGAATAAACTCAACCATCTCACAATCACTCATAGGCATAACTGATTGTTAATATAGAATTAGAGAGCTTATATCAATCAAACTATCTGTTGATCCATCGAAATTAATCCAGTTCAAATACCTTATGTGTAGGAATTGGATCAATGGATGTTGGATAGTGGATGCTCTAGACATATGATTGGAGATAGATTAAAGTTTACTAAGCTCAAATACAAGAACCTAGGATCAGTTGCATTCGACAACGACGATAAACTTAAGGTAATCAGAAAATGTAATATCGAATTTGATTCCGATTTCATTATTCAAAATGTTTTGTTAATTGAAAATTTTAACTTTAATTTACTAAGTATAAGTCAATTGTGTGATAGTGGCTACCTAGTTAGTTTTAATAAATCTAGGTGTTTAGTTAAAAATATTGATAACCCCGAAGTCATACTTAAGAGATTTAGGAAGAATAACATCTACACAATTAATCTACCCAAATTATCAATAAAGTGCCTCTTGACACAATAAAAGAAAACCACCCTGTGGCACAGAAGACTAGGTCACACTCATGTCAAACTCATTTAAAAAATGAGTCAAAATGGCTTAGTTAGAGGGCTACCCAAATTAAGAAACCTAGAAAATATAGTTTGCCAAGCTTGCCAACAAGGTAAGCAAACCAAATCAACCCACAAGTCAACCAACCTAGATAGAACTGATTCCTTACTTGAGCTCCTACATTTAGACCTATTTGATTCACATGGAGCCAAATCACTAAGTAAGAACTAGTACTGCTTAGTCATAATTGATGATTACTCTAGGTTCACTTGGGTAAAATTTCTAAAGACAAAGGATGAAACCTTTGAAATTTTTAATAATTTCTGCAAGTTAATAGAAAATGAAAAAGACACCAAAATTAAAAGAATAAGAAGTGATCATGGAGGTGAATTTGAAAATCAAAGGTTTACCCAATTTTGTAAGATTAATGGATACAAACATGAATTTTCATGCCCTAGAACCCCTCAACAGAATGGTCTAGTGGAACGGAAAAATAGAACCCTACAAGAGGCCGCTAGAACCATGTTAAGCGAGTATAACTTAAGTCATCAATTTTGGGCGGAAGCAATAAATACGGCAAACTACATTCAAAATCGAATTCTAATTAACAAACTTCACAATAAAACCCCTTATGAAATATATTATAATAAAATTCCCAACTTAAACTATTTAAAAGTATTTGGATGTAAGGTTCATATTTTAAACACTAAAGATTACTTAGGAAAATTTACACCCAAATCAAACCAAGGAATCTTTTTAGGATACTCCTCAACTAGTAGGGCCTTTAGGGTATATAATCAAAATACTTTAAAAGTTGAAGAGACAACTAATGTAATCTTTGATGAAGACAATAACCTACCTAATGTAAATGAAAACGCTGACATCAATCCAAAAATTACAGAAGATGATGAAATTCAACCTAACATTAGTAAACCAGAGGAACTAACTCCTAACACAAATATAACACCAACAAGAATAAGTACTACTCACCCACCTGACCAAATTTTGGGTGACCCAAACCTAGGAGTTAGAACTAGGTCTTCTTATAGAAACTTGAGCCAGATTGCCCTTATTTCTAAAATTGAGCCTAAGACTATAGAAGAAGCCCTACTTGACCCAGATTGGATCATTGCTATGCAGGAAGAGTTAGCCCAATTTGATATAAACCAAGTCTGGGAACTTGTACCTAAACCTGTAGATAAGTCCATAATTGACACCAAATGGGTATTTAGGAACAAATTGGATGATCAGGGTGAAATAGTTAGAAACAAGGTCAGACTAGTAGCCAAAGGTTTCAGTCAGGTTGAAGGTTTAGATTATATGATGAAACCTATGCACAGTAGCTAAACTCGAATCCATTAGGATGCTGCTGGCTTATGCAGCACATAAAAGATTTAGATTATACCAAATGGATGTCAAGACATCCTTTTTTAATGGATTTATTAAGGAAGAGGTATATGTAGGTCAACCCCAAGGTTTTGAGGACTTAGATTATCCAAACCATGTATTTAGACTAAAAAAGGCCTCATATGGACTAAAACAAGCACCTAGGGCATGGTATGAACGGTTATCTAATTACCTAATATCCAAGGGCTTTAACCAAGGTCAAATAGATCAGACCCTATTTGTCAAAACCATATAAAAAGATATTTTTATTGCCCAAATCTATGTTGACGACATAATTTTTGGCTCAACCAACACTAAACTTTTAAAAGAATTTGTTAATTTAATGGAAAACGAATTTGAGATGAGTTTGGTGGGGGAACTCAATTTTTCCTTAGGCTTACAAATTAAACAAACCAAAGATGGAATCTATATTTATCAAACCAAATATGCTAAAGAACTAATTAAAAAATTTGGCATGGAAAACTCAAAAATTATAAACACTCCAATGGCAACAAATAGCAACATTGATTCTGACCCAGAAGAAAAACCAGTTGACCCAAGTACTATAGAAGTATGATAGGTAGCCTACTCTACCTAACTGCAAGTCAGCCCAATATTTTATTTGCAGTAGGTATGTGCGCAAGATACCAATCCTGTGCAAAAGAGTCACACCTAACATATGTTAAAAGGATACTTAGGTACATTAAGGGCACCCTAAATGTAGGACTTTGGTACCCTAGAACTTGCACCCTTGACCTTTTTGGCTATTCTGATTCAGACTATGCCGAGTGCAAATTAGATAGAAAAAGCACAAGTGGTAGCTGCCAAATTCTAGGTCAGTGCCTAGTAAGTTGGTCAAGCAGAAAGCAACACTGTGTTGCTCTATCCACTACTGAAGCTGAATACATAACCTTAGGAGAATGTGCTTCCCAACTTTTATGGATAATGCATACACTAAAAGATTATTAGCTAGAATACAAAAATACAAAAATTTTAATTGATAATGTGAGTTCAATTAACTTAACCAAAAATCCAATTCACCACTCTAGGACCAAACACATAGAGGTAAAACATCATTTTGTAAGGGATCATGTAGCTAAGGGTGAAATTGTACTCAGCTATGTTGAGTCCAAATCAAACCTAGCTGCCATTTTCACAAAACTCTTACCTGAACTTGAGTTCAGTGCACTTAGAAGGCAAATAGGAATGTGTTGGGTAGAATAGGTCCTGATTTTCATATCAGTTTCCTATATTTTTTCATAATCATCTTTTAAAATTCTAGGAAAAATTGTTATTTTCAAAATCCCAACTCTATTAGATTTTCAAAATATGGAATTAACTTAGGCTCTACCCTAGAAATCATGCTCCTCTAGAATTCAGCCAGAGCATCTCACAAACACCTAGGCTTACCTTGCTTGTATTTGAAAAACATAGAATGACATGAGACGCATAGGGTACAACCTAGACTCAAGAATGCTTATATCTATACATCAATATGAGTCTGGGCGTTAAACACCTAATTAACAGTAATCAAGTCAAGTCATCCAGCCATAGTCAAATCTAACTGGATCTATTGACTTAACTTGACTAACCAAATGAAAGTTGTTGCCCTCTAGGTAATCAGCTAGTAGCTAGATGGTTAGACATGTGGCCAAAAATGTAAGTGATTGACTTTTAAATTTTTGAGTTCACTCAGGCATGAACATTAGGGCTCTGATACCTTACTTAAAGAGAAATGAACTAATTTACAATTAATCTAACTCAACTCATGCTTGGACATTAAGGATTTAAGCTCCTCCCTTGCCCTCAAAAGTTTTAAATTGGTTATTCGTCTAAAAGAAAAATCCTTTCAAGTTTAGCTAAGTTTTCAAAACTCTAACTTTTAAAAGTCATTTTTGTACTAAGCTTTCAAAATTCTGGCCAAGTGAAAAAAAAAAGGAACTGCAAAATCTTTTCAAAAATTATTTTGTTCTTTTTTAGCCTTAGCCGTTCTTAAAAGTCTTTTTTATTAACAAAGCTTTTCAAATTTATCTAAGTCTTTAAAATCTCTTCAAAACACACTTTCCCTTAACTAAGTATTTTGAAAATTTAGCTAAGTATTTTCTAACAGATTCACAAAATTTAGCTAAAAACATGTTTTTCAAAGAATTCAACTAGGTTTCAAAATTGGCTAATGCTATATTTCAAAGTCAACTTTTTATTAGCCTTTTAAACTCAGTTGAAAGAAAAATTTCTCTTTAGACCTAAAGTTATTATTGCTCTTTTTATTAGCTATATTTCACTTAGCTAAGAATATTCATTATAAAAAGCTAAGTGTTACCAAAATATTTTTTCCTCTTTAAAAGCCTAAGGTTTCAAAATTTTCTTTTGCTAAGTTGTTTAAAACTAAAGTTGCTTTTGCTATGCTACAAAAGAAAAATCTTTCTCTAGCAAAATTAATTGATAAAGTTTTAGAAAACTAACTTCGAGCTCAAACTATTTTACTTAGCGATTTGATTTACAAAGTGTCTTAAAGATTCCTTACTTAGTCTTTTTCCTCTTACCTTTGTCCTAAAATCTTTGTGAAAATTTAAGATTTTTTCAAACGTGTTCATTCTTTTTGATAAATGGCAAAGGGAGAGAGTAGAGAAATTCAAAATTCAAAAGCAAAAATTTATAAAGAATGTCTTTATTAAGGGGGAGCCTGACAAAGTTTAAGTTTTAGCTTAACTATGCGTGCATTCAAAATTTATTAAGCGTGCTTACTTAAACTTTATGTATCTATTTTACTTAGCTTTGAATTTTAGTTGCCATAATAAAAAAAGGGGGAGATTATTGGTACGGGAAGCATCCGACGATCGACCGTTGTTTTGATAATGGCAAAGGAATTCAAAGTTAAGCTGTTTTGTGATCTAAGGTACTTAATTGAGTGTTTCAGGAAAGTCCTAGCTGCGGTTAGGCAGGTAGAAAACCCTAGGGGGTGGTAACCCTAGGTCATAGGGGGTGGTAATCCTATGCGGAAAGTCTTGGCGGGTCGAGAGCTTCAGGCAAAAGTCCTAGGGGGGTAACCCTAGGTGGAAAGTCCTGGTGTCGCAAACCAGGTGAAAGACTGGACCAGCCGGGAAGCGGAAGTCTAGCAGAAAGTCCAGAAGCTTCGAACGCTGAGAAAAAGTCCAGTCGATATGGAGGATCGCACTGGCAACAGGTAAATCTCCTGAGTTGAGTAGGTGAGGGCGCGTTCCCCATAAAGGGAGCAGTAGGCGTCGGGTCGACCTAGGGTTTCCGGTTGGAAATCTGAAGTCAAACCCGGACAGTCCGATGACTGTCAATTATATCTATCATATTGTTTCTGTGCTAACTTTGTTTTACAGGGTTTGTGTTTGGGACTAACACATTTTGCAGGAATAAAGAAGCAACTTAGGCCTCGGATGAACAGTGTCTGAGGCGCCTCCATGGGGCTTGGAGGCGCCTCGGGTGCTAGCCGAAGCCAGCTGTCCAGAGATGCTAGAGGTGCCTCGGAGGTCACTGGAGGTGCCTTGGACCAGGCGTTGGAGGTACCTTGGAGCAACTTAGAGGCGCCTTCAGTGGGATAAGGCGCGACCAGATCAGAGCTGATCCACGCGTGCGACTCGGCGGCCTGGAGGCGCCTCGGACAGGCTTGGAGGTGCCTCCAGCACTATTTATAAGGAGGGTTCGAGCAGTAGCTTTGAATAACAATTCTCAAGTGACCTTTCTCCTGTGTGTTGCTAACAAGACGACCCAGAAGTGCTACGACAAGTTACCGATGACCCGGCACTGCGATTCTTCAATCTGTTGTTGTCGGTATTATATTTCAGTGTATTTTTGTCATAATCCTTATTGTACTTCAGTTGTAATATTTTTCGAGCCTATAGTTGTTGCCCACCGAAAGTGATCAACGATCGCGGGCCTTGGAGTAGGAGTCACCACAGGCTCCGAACCAAGTAACTCCTCGTGTCCTTGTGTATTGTTTTTGTTCCCTTTTCTTTATTCCGCTGCTTAAACTCGTACGATTTATGAATTTGAAAAGAGTGAAAGTCACGAGTGTTATTCACCCCACCCCCTCTAGCGCTTTCGATCCAACAATAACATGGTGTATTGTGTTACACATAGAAGATAATGTTATCAGTTCTTTATAAGTTATAAATAGTTGCTCACGACTAAGATGGATAGGAACAAACCATTAGAATAGTCGTAGTGTAATTTGGTAATAGTTTATCTTGACTATAAAATTACACTAGTACACTCAGAGTGTATTGAGCTGGACCATTTAAAGGTAAGTTCTTTTTATACTGACTGCATAAAAGAACAAGACCTTTGTTATTATGGAAGTGCGTGCTCTTAATCCTGATATAATAACAAGCACATATATCTAGTATTTGTTTCTTTGACTTATCAAAGGGTGTGATTTAGTTCGATAAATCAATATGCCCAATAAGTTGGGATATGATATTATTTATAGCGTGTGTTGTTGATTGTAGAAGGAAATTGTGTCCTAGTAATCTAGGTTGATGATGTCGCCAAGAGGAGCTCATAAGGATTGTCATGTAAACCCTGCAGGTGGACTTAGTCCGACATGACAATAAGGTTGAGTGGTACTACTCTTGGAGCCAGATATTAATTAAGTGAGTTGTTAGTAACTCATTTAATTAATAGACATTCTATATCTTAAACACAGGGAGACTAACACACTCATGATAAGAAGGAGCCCAAAATATAATTTGGGATTGGTGCGGTAGTTCAATAATAATTCTTTAGTGGTATGAATTATTATTGATGAAATTAAGTTGGGTGTTCAGGGCGAACACGGGAAGCTTAATTTCATCGGGAGACTAAAACCAATTCCTCCTCTCGGTCTCTATCGTAGCCTCTTATTTATAAAGTATTATACCCACCTATACCCACTTTCTTACCCACCTTAAGGTGGTCGGCCAAGCCTAGCTTGGAGCCCAAGCTAGGGTCGGGCAAACCAAGGTGAGTTGGTTTGCTTAGGTGGTCGGCCCTAGCTTGAACCCAAGCTAAGGTGGTGGCCGACCAAAATAAAAAATAAAAGGATTTTATTTTTAAAATCTTTTCTTATGTGGAAGCATGTTTTAAAAGAGAGTTTAAAATTTAAATCTGTCCTTTTATAGTTTTCTATAAAAGATTAAGAGAAAAGTTTGATATCTTTCCTTATTTGTAGTTTAAAAAAAATGAATTTTTGATAAAACTTTCCTTTTTTTACCATGCTCATGATTTAAAAGAGAGTTTTAAAAATTATAAATTTTTCCTTTTATAGTTTTCTACAAAAGATTAAGAGAAAGATTTGATACCTTTTCTTATTTGCAGATTGAAAGAAAGATTTTAATTTTGGAGAAAACTTTCCTTTTTGTAATCATCCACATGTTTTAATAGGAAGATTTTAATTTATAAAAGTTTCCTTTTATAACCAACCATGAAGGGAATTTTTAAAGAGAAATTTTATTTTAAAAATTTCCGGAAACAAATTAGGAAGTTTTAATTTTGTATTAAAAACTTTCCTTATTTGGAGTGCAAGGTGGTGGCCGGCCATTGAAGTTTAAAAAGGAAATTGTTGTTTAAGTTTTCCTTTTGTTGGCAAGGAGAATAAGGAAGTTTTTATTAAAACTTTCCTTATATGCCAAGACCAAGGAATATAAAAGAGAGGGTAGAGGTACCTCACCTCATAACCTAACATCCATTATTCCCTCTCTTCTCTTCCTTGGTGTGGTCGGCCCCTAGTCTCCTTTTCTCTTCTTCTTTAGTGGCTGGTGGCACCCTCTCTTGGAGCTCTTGTGGTGGTCGGATTTTGCTTGGAGAAGAAGGAGAGAAAGGAGGCTTTGTTCTAGCATCCCTTGGAGCTTGAAGGTTGGTGGCCAAAACTTGCAAGGAGGAAGGTGGTGGTGGTTCTCGTCTTGGTAGATCGTCACCCACACGACGTCCAAGATAAGAAGAGGAATACAATAGAAGATCAAGAGGTTGTTGCTTACAAAGAAAGGTATAACTAGTAATTCTATTCAGCATCATACTAGTTTTCTTTGTATAGATTTTGAAATACCAAACACAAGAGGCATATGATTCTAGGTTTCAAATTTATGATTCAAGTTTGTGTTTTTTTTTTGTTTTTTCGAACTTGTGATTCGATTGTTCTTTCTGGTTAAACCTAGAGTTACTATAAGGAAATTAAATATTAAATTTCATTGAAAAGTTTTGTCTAGGAAATGGTGGATGCTCCCATACCCAAGAAGGTCTAGTGCCTCGCCATGTTTAACCTGGAAGCTGATCTCTGAAATTAATATTTAATTGAATTTGTAACCTGGGTGGATTTGGATCAATAATGTTAAGTATCGTTTGCGATCCAAGTCTAAACCTCTCAGAACAGATAAGTTAAATTTGGAATCAATAATGTTAAGTTCCGTTTGTGATTCCTAATTTAATTTCAAAAGAACACAATAAGTTATTAGGAATGGTTCAGGACTTGTACAAAATTTTTATACAGGGGAACCGGTATGATATTACGAGTATCAACCAACAATTAGTATCAGAGCTAGGGTTTGCCTCTATGTGTATGGTTTTCAGTTTAATTATGCACATGTCATACATAATTTAGGCAGAATAATAGTAGGATGTACTAACTCTATGGTTGCAGGCTCCAACTATTATGGCTTATAGATATTGTGTGTGATTGGACCCTTGGACATGTCAAGGTTATTTTTGTGTGTGCATGATTGTATGTATTAAATACAGCAGGAGCTATATTAGTTTTAGGATTTTACATTTTGTTTTGATCTAGATTATATGTACATTCTTTTGAGGAATATATGATCGATATATGTGAAATTCTATTTTTGTCGCGGATCATATCCTTGCAAGGCGTGGTACTTTTTATGGTCCAGAGGCACAGTAGAAAATGAAGCAAGATAGATGCAGCGACTAGATCCGAATGCGGTGGCTAAAGATGGCAGCAGCTAGAGTTGGCAGCACACGGAGGACAATGATGGAAAAGGTCATAATAGTTGGAAAATTATTTTTTCCATATTTGTTGCTTTAATTGTTGTGATGTGTGCTTGCATAGTTAAAGTTCCTCACCTTAAATAACTAAGTGGGAGAGGGATTAGTAAATAAATTCCACGGTCTTCATTACTGGTTTGTAAGTGATGCGACAAACTTGTTGTTGGATCGAGAAGCGCTAGAGGGGGGTGAATAGTGCTCGTGGCTATTTTGCATTTCGGAATCGTAAATTGTTCGAGTAGTAAAGCAGCGGAATAAAAAGAAACACACAAACACAGAAGACATGGGTCGTTTACTTGGTTCGGAGCCTGTGGTGACTCCTACTCCAAGACCCGCGAGCGTTGATCGCTTACTATGGGCAACAACTATATCGCGCAAAGTCTGTACAAGTGTAAGTTACAATAAGTGCAATAATTAAAGAAAACTTATACCGACGACAGAATCTTAAAGTAGCAGAGCTCCGAGTCATCAGAAACTTGTAGCAGCACTTCAAGGTGTTTTTGAGGCAGCGCGTTGTAGCTTGATCACTTAGAAATAGTTGTACTGAGCCTCTGCCTCGAACCCCCTTTTAAACAGTGCTAGAGGTGCCTCCAAGCCTGCCCGAGGCACCTCCAGGCCGCCGAGTCACACGCGTGGATTAGCTCTGATCTGGTCGCACCTTATCCCATTGAAGGCGCCTCCAAGCTGCTCCAAGGCGCCTCTAACGCCTGGTCCAAGGCTCCTTCAGCTTCCTCCGAGGTGCCTCCAGCGTCTCTAGACAGCTGGCTTCGGCTAGCACTCGAGGTGCCTCCAAGCCCCATGGAGGTGCCTCGGACACTGTTCATCCGAGGTTAAAAGTGCTCCTTTGTTCCTGCAAAATGTGTTAGTCCCAAACACAAACCTTGCAAAACAAAGTTAGCACAGAAATATGATAAATGATATCGACAGTCATCGGAATGTCCGGGTCTGATTTTGGATTTCCAATCGGAAACCCTAAGTCGACCCGACGCCTACTGTTCCCTCTACGGGGAACGCGTCCTCACCTACTCCACTCAGGAGATTTACCTGTTGCCAGTGCGATCCTCCAGATCGACTGGACTTTTGCTCAGCGTTCGAAGCTTCCAGACTTTCTGCTGGACTTCCGCTTCCCGGCCCATCCAGTCTTTCACCTAGTTCGCAACACCAGGACTTTCCACCTAGGGTTACCCCCGCCTAGGACTTTTGCCTGAAGCTCTCGACCCGCCAAGACTTTCCGCATAGGGTTACCACCCCCTATGACCTAGGGTTACCACCCCTTAGGGTTTTTCACCTGCCTAACCGCAGTTAGGACTTTTTCCTAAGTATTACTTAGGACTTTCTTGCAAGCTCCATGAACTTGTTATATCACAACACTACTTAACTTTGAAACTTTTTCCATTATCAAAACTTGGGTTCGATCGTTTGATGCTTCCCGCACCAACAATCTCCCCCTTTTTGATTATGGCAACTCAAATTCAAAGTTGAGTAAAAAACATAAATAAACATAAGCATGCTTTTAAATAAGGAGTTAAAGCACAAGCATAAGCATAAGCATACTTAAGTAACCGGTTAAGTACAAGCAAAAAGGATTTAAAATTTAAGGTAAACTTAAAGTTTCCAAGGTTAAGGCTCCCCCTTAATAAGAGAACTCTTATTCTTAATTTGAATTTTTTTTGCCTACTCTCCCCCTTTGCCATATATCAAAAACTTTGTAGGAAAACTTTGAAAAAAATGTTGAAGCCCAAAAATAACATTTAAAATACCTGGCTTTTAAAATTTTGTAGGAAAAAACTTAGTAAAATTTGGCTAAGTAAAAATAGTTTAAAACAACTCTGTTTAGCCAAAAATTTGAGAACTTAAGTTTTAAAGACTTTATTTAAAGATTTTCATTAAACTTAAAATTCTTTAAAAAAAATTTGAATGAAGTTCGAAAAATAAAATTTAAAGAGAACACTTAGCTTTAAAGAAAAGATATTTAAAGCACTTTTCAAATATTCAATGTAAAACTCTTAGCTAAATGTTTAAAGAGATAATTATCTTTTAACTAAAATCTTTGGGGAAAATAACTTTTCAAACTCTATGTTTTCAAAGCCTTATAGGAAAATATTCTTTTAGTTTTGAACACGTTTTTGAAATAATAGCTTGAAATGTACAAAATGAACTTCACTAAATTTTCAAAGGATTTTGAAAAGAAGGTTTGAAAAAATATTTAAATGAATAATGAATTCCAAAATACTTAGCGACCAAGGAGGAGCAAAATAAGGTTAAACCTTAATGTCCAAGCATGAGTTGAGTTAATTGCAATTTAAGTAGGTTCTTTTGATAAGGTATCAGAGCCCTAATGTGCAAGTTAAGTAACCCTAAAAACATCAAATACTTAATTTCTTGGCCACATGTCTAACCATCTAGCTACTAGCTGATTGTCTAGAGGACAACAGTCAATATATCCAGTTAGATTTGACTAGGGCTGAATGACTTGACTTGATTACTGTATATTAGGTATTTAATGCCCAGACTCATATTGATGTATAGATATAATCATTCTTGAGTCCAGGCTGTACCCTATGCATCTCACACCATTCTATGTTTTTCAAGCACAATCAAGGTAAGCCTAGGTGTTTGTGAGATGCTCTGGCTCAATTCTAGGGGAACATGATTTCTAGGGTAGAGCCTAAGCTAAGTCTATATTTTGAAAATATAGTAAAACTGGAATTTTAAAAAAAAAAATTGCCTAGTATTTAGAAATATTATTTTGAAAACAAGTAAAACATTTAAGAGTGAAGGTAGGAAACTGATTTGAAAATCAATACCTATTCTACCCAACACATTCCTATTTGTGCAGAATTTAAACAGATAAAACTAGTAAGCATAAATAAGTATAGTTCAACTAAGAACCAGTACAGTCAAACTAGACAATATAGGTCTTTATCCAACATACATCATATGATAGTATCATAAAGCAAGATCATCGAAAGCAGGATCATCAACTGGAGGATCGTCAGCTGGAGGTGGTGCGAGGGGATGCTCGGGTGCAGGCTGAGGCTGTCCCTAGTGACGTATCTTGCCTCGGAGAGAGGCAAACCCTGCAGCTATCTCGGATCGTAGAGATCGGAGGAAGCGATGGCTCTCTCGAACAGTGCGTCGAGTCTCAATGGACTGAACCTCAAGACGGGCAAGTCTGTCCTCGACGGAGAGTGATGCCGAAGTTGAAGGCCCGGCTTATGTGGAGGGTCCGGCAGAGATGGAAGGATCTGCGAAAAAACTCATATGCTAAGAAATCGGGCCACTCCTCTCCCTCTCTTGGTTCATCCTCGGCCTCTGGAGCGATAGGAGCAGCGACTGGTGGCGGCCGGCCCTTCTAGGGCAGAATCCCATCGGCGGTGACCTCTATATCGGCTAATCGAAGACTCCGCTGCCCTAACTCATCGTATATGGTAAGTGGATGAGTGTCCCTATGGACGTGTCTATCCTAGATGTGGAGAAAATCTGGGTCAAGATATGATAGTAGGGCATATGAATCACTCCAGACGTGACTGTACTAGATGCATGAATGATGTTATGAAACATATGCAGTACAATGTCTATATCTAGGCGCTGACTAAGAGCGTACAAAAAGAATGAGTGGAATGATCGCATCTTCGAGACGTCTTGAGATGTGATGGGCAAAATGCATGCTGTCAGGACTCTGTACATAACATAGTCCTGAACCCTAAGAAGAGTCGACCTGAACTCAGTCAGGCTAAAGGATCTCTCCTCCCCAAAAAAATGCAGATAGATGTCTTCTAGGGTGATATGGGAATAGGGATCACCGAATGATAGATCCCTAACCGAATAGCACAGGAAGGTACATGTGGACTCCCTAAGCTCTAGACTCGTACGAATCAGGGAGGGGGTAAGCTGGATGTCAGTTCCACCCACTCTGGTGGAATATGTAGTATCATCAACCTTTTCAAGGTTGTGATAGAATTGGGCACACAAATCCTGGTTTATTGTGTTGTTGCAGTCAACCAGTTTCCCTAGGTGATAGTAATCTATCATCTGGACTACGGGGAGACAAAATTGGGCAAAAAATGCCCTACCTATATACCTAGGTTTAATGGACTCAAATGTAAACCTAGCAAAATCTACCCTATGCTTCTCCGAGGGGAATCTAGGGTCCATAGAAGGGGCCCTAGCCGGTGTAGGATCAACAATGCGACGTTTCCTATTTTTGACAATATATATAAAAAGATGTAGAATAACTACAAATAAGGACAATAGGGAGGTTTGAGATATACCTAGGAGGCATTGTAGGTGTATGAAGGAGAGTGGATGGTTTGAAGGCGCCTTAGGAAAAGAAATCACACGTTTTTGGAGAGGGAATCGCGGAGAGAAACGAGTCGAGAACGAACAGAAAAGGTTCTGTTCGTTTCTGAAAGCTCGGGTTGGAGGCGCCTTATACGGTGCTTAGGGCACCTCCATGGGGCAATTAGAGGCGCCTCAGAGACCATCCGAGGCGCCTTTGGTTAAGGTGGCGGGAAATTTCCCGCCGTGATTAAGGGCGCCTCCCTCGTGTGGGAGGCACCTCCGCTGTGCGCCTACGTGTCCCACAATTTTTTTTTTATTAAGTTGATTTGTTTTAAAGGTTAGGTTAATTAAGAAAAAGAAAAAAATAAGTTAATTGAGTTTCAAAAAATATTAGGTTCATTAATTTTTTGAAAAATATTTTAAGTTGATTAAATTTTTGAAAAATATTTTAAGTTGATTAAATATTTGAAAATATTTTAAGTCGATTAAATTTTTGAAAACTATTTTATGTTAATATTTTAAGTTAATTAAAATTTTGAAACATATTTTAAGTTAATTATTTTTTGAAGAATATTTTAAGTTGATTAAATTTTTGAAAAATATTTTAAGTTAATTAATTTTTGAAAAATATTTTAAGTTAATTAAAGTTTTGAAAAAATATTTCAAGTTGATTAAATTTTTGAAAAAATATTTCAAGTTGATTAAATTTTTGAAAAATATTTTAAGTTGATTAAATTTTTTAAAAATATTTTAATTTAATTAATTTTTGAAAAATATTTTAAGTTGATTAAATTTTTGAAAAATATTTTAAGTTAATTAATTTTTGAAGGATATTTTAAGTTAATTAATTTTTGAAGAATATTTTAAGTTAAAAAAATATTTTAAGTTGATTAAATTTTTGGAAAATATTTTAAGTTAATTAAATTTTTGAAAAATATTTTAAGTTAATTAAATTTTTTTTAAAAAAATATTTTAAGTTAATTAAATTTTTGAAGAATATTTTAAGTTAATTAAATTTTTAAAAAATATTTTAAGTTAATTAAATTTTTGAAAAATATTTTAAGTTAATTAAATTTTGGAAAAATAATTAAATTAATTTAATATAAGATAAAAATAGTTAATTAAATCTGGAAAATAATTAAGTTAATTAAATTTGAAACAAAATAATTAAGTTAATTTTGAGAAATAATTAAGTTAATGAAATTTGAGCAGTTTAATTCTTAATTACGAATTTTAATTTCGAATTTTAATTCGAATTTCAAATTTGAATCTTGAATTAGAAATAATTTAATTATAATTACGAATTTTAATTTCGAATTTTAAATTTTAATTTGAATTTCGAATTTTGAATCTTGAATTAGAAATAATTATGAATTTTAATTTCGAATTTCAAATTTTGAATTTCGAGTTTGTATTTGAATTTTAAATTTGATTTTCTTTTAATTTCTATTCCTTAGTCATCTCACCCGATCTAAATTTTCAATCAGATAATCATATAATTTTTGTGAGATGAATTAAGTTCAATTTTAGGGTTTGGTTAATTTTGTGTTAGATTCAGGTTTAGCTTTGGGTTCAACAAGTAGGCATTCTTTGGATAAACTTCTGGACTATGGTGAGTCACAAGGACATCATTAAAGTAACCATGCCTTCGAGGTTTTCCAAATAGTCCTACCCATTGAACTTAGTACAAAACCTTGGTTTAACTGGTTAGGATCCATAAAGGGTAGTTTCGATCAATTCCACTTAGCCAAATACACCAGGTCGAAGCCATATCTTCCTAGACATGCGATAACTAAACTTCCCCAACGTACTATCATCCAATACTTCACCAGTACTGTGGATCAAGTTAAACCTAACACATTTTAATCTAACCTTAATTACCCTGCCGGGTAGTCTACTCTTGGTTACCCTTATCGGGTGGATTAAGTTCGGAGGTGCCAGTTATTCTGGAGCCTTCCCTTGGATTTTAATTTGATTTAATTTGAATTTAATTTGATTTAATTTGGATCTTAATTTAATTTTATTTGATTAGAATTTTTAATTTAATTTTAATTAATTTGAATTTGAATTTTATTTAATTTGATTTAATTTGGATTTTAATTTAATTTTATTTAATTTGAATTTTAATTTTATTTAATTTTAATTTTAATTTTAATTTTAATTTTATTTTATTTTTATTGTTTTTCTTCTAGCTCCCCCTGGATCATAGCCTCGATATGGTATATCGAGGTAATGTATTTGATCCTTAGGGACCCAATATTGACAAAGTCCAACTTGATTAACCAAGTTGGACTTGGGTACCCATGCTTGGACTGATTTATTATTTTGTCTATTAACTAAGGACAGGTAAGATCTATATTTTCATTTAGTTTTATAACCTAGCCTAGTTTTGTTGTAAACGGCTCTTTATGTCCCAAGAATTAGATCAAGTTTCCTGGAGCCCAAAGAGAACCGTTCTAATGTCTTTTTTAAATCCTTAACCTGAGTTTTCAAACTGGAGTTTTCTTCCTCAAGTTTTTGAATTTGAGTTGAATTTCCAGTCTGACTTGGGTCAGGCAAGGTTTTGGGATTAGTTGTAAAATACCATAAAATTAAATAATAATTATTATTGGATGAAAAATCTTATTAGATTTTTCTGGAATTTTTAGAAATTTTTCGGGATTTAAACGGAGTCCGTATGACCCGTTTTGAGGGGATGAATTTGGGGTACAGTGAAAGCCTGTTTGGAATACTCATTTAAGTGGGAATTGATTTGGGAATAAACTTAGACATTAATTAGTCTAACCTAGGTTTAAATCTAATTTCCCTAATTTCTTTTCCCCGATTCTCATTCTTTCTCCCCCGATAACCCCACTACCCGAGCTTTCCCCTCTCCGGCGATTTCTCCTCTCCGCCTCTTGGTGTCGCCGGCGCAAGCAACGACCGGAGCTTTGAAAGGGAAACGAGTGGTTGGTTTTTCTTCCTCACCTCTCGGTTTCCTCTCTCTCGATTGCTTCCTCTCCCTCTCGATTTCTCTCTCACGGGCGATCCGACGCACCCGACGGCGATGGAGGGCAACTTGTTTCCCCGATAGTCTCAGCCTCACCGCGCCGCCTGACGACCGTCGCCGGAATCTTGAAGGTACTAAAGATGTCCAAGCCATCTCTGGAGGTGTGATCGCTTCCTCGGTTGGTTCTTTTCCCCGTCCAGGAGATCCAATTAGGGTTCAATGAGGGGCATGGATCCGCATCGTCTCAAGCCAATTGAACTTCTCATTCATCCTCTTCAATTCGTTTGCTGGAGAGTGATCGGTTGCTCTTCATCAACCGGATTGAAGTAGGCGACGCCACCTGGAAGTGACCGAATCAAGGTAAGCTTCATCCGAAATTGTGTGATTTCAAAGACCTTACCTCTTGGTGATGTTCTTCTTGAGCTGGACTCTAATAGATTCAAGGGTTTTGCTGTTTTGTGATGTTGTTCCTGTTCTGGATGGGAGGAAGGCATCGGATCAAGGTATTGGTGGATTTCTCTACTGCCGATCACTGCTTCTCCACTTCTTGAAGTTGTGGAGGTCACGGGTGAGGAGGTAAGGGACTATTGAGGTGAGTTTTGTATTGTGAATTGGGGTTTCAGCAAATCGCTTGCTATATGAATGGATTATGGATTGATTCTTGGAAGGATAGGCGTGTGTGTGCTCTTGTAGCTTATGGACCGGGATCAGGGTGTTGTGAGCTACTGGATTGACTGCTTTATCTCAAGGTAAACATTTTTTTTCTAGTGTATACTTTTGATTTCTGAGCAGTAAGCTATTTGATTAGCGTTGCTAGCGAGTTGTAGGGTTTTGTTCTTGCTTAGGTTTATTGGTAGGTATTGTTGTATCCCATATTGATATTAGATTAGGGATTTTGGATTGGAAACTATGGATTGATTAGGGTTTGTATTGGGTTGGAATTTGTGGATATGATGATAGGTTGATGTAGATTATTATGTGATCATTCTTAGGATCATTGGATTGATTATGTGGACGAATTATACATGTTGGATTCATGATGTTTAGTGGTTGATTTAATGGTTTAAATGATTGGATGATTCTCGTATTTGGAAGTATTGTGATATGTTGATTTAGGTGAGTTTTGAAGATTAATTTCATGTCTACATTGGTTTGGATTAGTAGTGATGGATTGTAGAAATTTAAATCAAGTTGTATTGGATTGATTAGCGGATTTAGAAGGATTAATGGATGGATTTGATTAGTTGTTGATGATGATGTTAGGTTGTTGTGGACTTATGATGGAGATTTGATTTTTATGATAGGTTATTGTGGTTTGATATCATTATGTGGAGATTTGTTATTGGATTAAATGATGTGTTGATTTGGAGGATTAGTCGGAGATCAGATTTGATTGGAGTGCTCCTATTGGGTTAGAGATTTTATTTAGCTATTTAATTCATATGAATTTAGCTAAATAAAATATAAATATAGTGATTTCTGCAGGACTTGGATTCGGGACAAGCGTCTCGACGTGGGATTTTCGGATCACGATCGACAGATTTAAGGCGGGTATTTCTTCCTTGACTCTATGTAGATTTTATTGAGCTTAGTGCATGGTTTTATGTGATGGATTAGGCTACTTTTCCTTATATCGTATTTGTTGGTTGCCTTCCTGCTTGATCCTTATGCTTGATCTTTGAGATGTCCTAGTTATATCATATGCAGTCTCTACTCTTGATTTCTACTCTGCTGGGATTACGCGTGTAGAGTATGTATAGTGGGGATTGTCGAGTTGTTGGGTTTATCATGCTGATTTATGCATATAATGTTGATTGTATGTAGCTTGGTATGTATTTTAGGAGTCATCATGTTGACCCTACATTTGCATGTTGTATGTACACACGTGTTTGGTTATGTATTTTTGGAGGAGTTGTGTTGATTGTATGTTTATGGTTTATACACGTGTCTGATGTGGTTATTATTGGAGGATACATGTTGATTGTACTTACGTTCGGTGCATATGTGTCTAGTGGATTATTGGAGATTTTTGGTTGATTATACGCGTATAGTTGTGTATATGTGTTTGGTGGGATACGTGGTGGTATCATGACGATTATACTCTTGTTGGAGGTATTTTTTGAGGTTTGGAGTTATTGCATGGATGATGATTATATATATATATATCATGTTCATCATTCATTGCATCTGATGACCATTGTCTCCCTTGTGGTTGAGAGAGTCATCGGTTTGGTTTAGCACCGCACACTCGGCCACTCATGGGTAGTGGTAGTTGGAGCAGTTGCTGCTAGTCCTGTCGTGCCACCCGGTCACGAGGTTTAGTGAGATCCGGCGTTGTGAGCAGTCAGGGACCCTGATGCTATGTAGTTAGATAGCTACTAGCGGACTGTCCGCCTCGACCACTATATAGTGGGCTGGAGGGTAGTACAGTCGTCACAGACCCAAGCCTCTCGGCCATACAGGGGTCGTGGTGTCTGGAGAGGTGGCGGGGGTGACCATGGAGCATGCATACGCAGTTATTATTCTTGCATTTGATGCGCGGTGCATCTGCATTTGCATACATGCCTAGTAGATACTAGTTGCATGTGATTGTCGTTGTTGCATTTGATTGAGATATGGTTGTTGCATTTGATTGTCATACTGCATACATGTAATTTATTTTACATGTATATGCAGTCGTACTTATATTGCACAGGTGTCACGGGTATATCTGTTGCAGATCCGGTGAGTTTACTGATCATTGTACCATGGGTCGATTCCGGATTGGGTATGTATCTGTCATTATGTTAGTTGTGGTTTGTACAGTTTATGTCAGGTTATTATGTCAGGTATGTTCAGATGCATTGATTATGATAGTATGATCATGTTCTTATTCCCTACTGAGACTGTATACTTGTGATCTCCATGTTTATGTATAGTCCATGCACTATCTTTTCTATCACCCGCTGAGTTACCTATACTCACCACCGCATGTATATCTTTATGTTTTCAGGTAGATGGTTGGAGTGTCGCTCGGAGTATCCTGTCTGTCGGGTCCTACGTCACATCCAAAGGTCATTTTTCGTTTGGTATATTCTTTTCTTATTTTTGGCATTGTATTTATGTATGGCCATGTGGCTATCTTATGGTTCTGGTGTTGTATTTGTGTTTAAGCTGTGCCGGCATGCATTGTATTTATTTGTGTTGTGTGGTTGTTGTGTAAAGCCTAGCCGGCTAGCAGTGTGTTGATTGCGTTGTATTGGGCTTTCCGTTTTCGTTTTTCCGCTGTGTTGGTTTGTTTTGTACAGCCGTGTGGGCTGTTTTATATATAACTGCGTGGTTGTGATTGTTTCATTCCAGCCATGTGGGCTGTTATTATAACTGCGTGGTTGTGTATATAAATATTCCAGCCGCATGTGGCTGATGTATATTTTGTTTGTAGTGATGCTTCATATTGTCACCGGTACAGGGGAGATGCTGTCGGATTTTTGTCTGACAGGGACTCCTTTGGGGGCGTGACATTAGTCACTTCTTTAAGGACTGCTACTTCCTTTAGAAGTGACTTGACCTTTAGGTTTGATTTAGCTAATTTGCGTAGTAAGTAATTAACTAAATTATTAAGTCGAGGAACACTTACAGCGGGGTCTGGCCCTTCGGAAATGAATACGGATCCGTGGCTTCGTTCGGACTCGGCTTCCGACTCGCTTTCGCTCTCGGACAGATTGATCTGGTCCCGGGCCATTAGTGTAAGTAGACTCGTCTGATCGAGTTCGTCTTCATCTTCCTCTGAGGAAGATTTGTCCCATGTTGCCTTTAGCACTTTCTTTTTTCTCTGCTTCTTTGCATCCTTCTGATTTGGGCAGTTGGCCTTGATGTGCCCTTTCTGGTTGCATCCGTAGTAGATCACTTCGAGTTTGACTTTTGAACTGGATTGAACCTCCTTGGATTATACTGCCTTATTTAGATCTCTCTTGTTGAAACCTTTCTTTTTCTTGTAAAGCTTCTTTACTAGGTTCACGAGCTCGGAGGTTAATTCGTCGTCTTCATCATTTGAGTCGGGTTCGTCTTCCTCCTCCGGTTCAGTTCTTTGTCGGGATCTTGGTTCGCGTGTTCGACTTGTACCTACAACCAAAGCAATACCCTTCTTGGTTGGCAGTGTATTAGTCTGTTCATGCTGTTCGAATTCTGAAAACAATTCATCTAATCTAATGGAAGATAAGTCCTTAGAGACTTTGTAGTCATCTACCATCGATGCCCACAATGTGCTCCTCGAAAAAGCGTTTAGAGCGTACCTTATGATGTCCCGATTCTCGACTCTTTGCCCGATCGCATGGAGGGAGTTGAGAATGTCTTGTATGCGAGCGTGGAGTTGACTTGTTGTCTCTCCATCCTGCATTTTCAAATTATATAATTTATTAAATAAAAGATCTCTTTTACTAACCTTGGTGTCGAAGGTGCCCTCGTGGAGTTCGATCAGCTTCTCCCAAAGCTCTTTTGCGCTGGAGAATAGTCCAACTCTGTTGAGATCCTCCTTAGTCAGTCCACATTGGAGGGTGCAGGTCGCTCTGGCATCATCTTCCACCTTCTTAATTAGGGTCGGTTCCCATTTTTCGCAGGGTGTCAGCTTGCCGTCTTCGTCGGTTGACAGTTGTATTCCAGTCTTAATAATCATCCAGGTATAGAACTGGATCTTGAGGAAGGTTTCCATTCATCCCTTCTAATATCCGAAGTCTTCTCCGGTGAAGAGTGGGGGACGAATGGTGCTGAATCCCTCTTGTTGGGCCATTTATAATATGCAAAAAGAAAAAAGATAGAAGTGTCCCAAGACTAGGTCTTGGATTAGCAGTGTGGGAAATAAAATGTTAAGATTACGAGCTCGAGTGGTGTTGCACCAACTTCGAGCTAAAACTGATTCGAAAAAATAATTAGCATGTAGCTATTAAGCTAGATTCTAATTGACCCCGTAAAAATTGAAAATACCACGAAAAAATTTGCGTGATTGGTGGTTGCGCCATATCAACGCGACCCCGCTCTGATATCAATTGTTGGATCGAGAAGCGCTAGAGTGGGTGAATAGCGCTCGTGGCTATTTCGCATTTCAGAATCGTAAATCGTTCGAGTAGTAAAGCAGCGGAATAAAAAGAAACACACAAACATAGAAGACACGGGTTGTTTACTTGGTTCGGAGCCTGTGGAGACTCCTACTCCAAGGCCCGCGATCGTTGATCGCTTATTGTGGGCAACAACTATATCGAGCAAAGTTTGTACAAGTGTAAGTTACAATAAGTGCAATAATTAAAGAAAACTTATACCAACGACAAAATCTTAAAGTAGCGGAGCTCCGGGTCATCGGAAACTTGTAGCAGCACTTCTGGGTGTTTTTGAGGCAGCGTGTTGTAGCTTGATCACTTAGAAATAGTTGTACTGAGCCTCTGCCTCGAACCCCCTTTTAAACAGTGTTGGAGGCGCCTCCAAGCCTGTCCGAGGCGCCTCCAGGCCACCGAGTCGCACGCGTGGATCAGCTCTGATCTGGTCGCACCTTATCCCATTGAAGGCGCCTCCAAGCTGCTCCAAGGCGCCTCCAACACCTGGTCCAAGGCGCCTTCAGCTTCCTCCGAGGCGCCTCCAGAGTCGCTATACAACTGGCTTCGGCTAGCACCTAAGGCGCCTCCAAGCCCCATGGAAGCGCCTTGGACACTATTTATCCGAGGTTAAAAGTGCTCATTTGTTCCTGTAAAATGTTTTAGTCCCAAACACAAACCCTGCAAAACAAAGTTAGCACAGAAATATGATAAATGATATCGACAGTCATCAGACTGTCCGGGTCTGACTTCGAATTTCCAACCAGAAACCCTAGGTCGACCCGACGCCTACTGTTCCCTCTACGGGGAACGCTGTTGGTTGCTACTCGGAAAACCTAGAGGTTCCACTGTACAAAAATTTTGTACAAAGGTCAGAACCTTTTCCTACCTACCATGTGTTCTTTTAAATTAAATTTTGAATCGCCTGTGGAACTTAACACGTTTGATCCAAAACTTAATCTATTTGTTCTTTTAGGTTTTGACTTGGATCTCCTGCGGAACTTAACACGTTTGATCCAAATCACCTAAGTTATTAATTCCATTAAATATTAATTTCCAAAATTGGTTCCCAGTATTGACGTGGCGAGGCACATGGCCTTCTTGGATATGGGAGCAACCACCACCGACTAGACAAAACCTTTTAAGGAAAGCTAATATTTAATTTCCTAAAATAACTTTAGGTCAACCGAAAAGAACAATCAAATCACAAGGAAAAGAAAAACAAAAGAACACTATATCGAAAACAAATTCGAAACACTAGAATCTTATGCCTCTTGTATTTAGTATTATTTCCAAAAATAATTAGTATGATGCGGAAAGAAAAATTACTAGTTATACCTTTTAGAAAGACCTCTTGATCTTCTACCGTATTCCTCTTCTAACCTCGGACGTTGTGTGGGCAATGATCTTCCGAGATGAGAACCACCTAGGCACCTTCTTTCTTCTTCCTTCAAGTATCGGCCAAGCACAAGAACTTCCAAAGGATGAAGAATTTTCCACCAACCAAGCTCCAAGGGATGCATGCTTTCTCTCCTTCTTCTCCTTCCTTGATCCGGCCACATCCTCCAAGCTCCAAGAGATGATAGATTTCGTCCACAACAAGAGGAGAGAAGAGAAAGGGAAGGGCCAACCACCACACCAAGGAAAAGAGGGAGAAAAATAAAATAGAGTCCTTAGCCTCGAAGCCTCCTCTACCCCCTCTTTTATAATCCTTGGTCTTGGCAAATAAGGAAAATTTAATAAAAACTTCCTTAATTCTTTTGCCATTGAAAAGGAAAATTTATTTAATTAAAAACAATTTTTCTTTTCAATTTGTAATGGCCGGCCACCACATAAATTCTCCAAGCAAATAAAATTTTAAACAAAAATTAAAACTTCCTTATTTGCTTTCGGAAATTTATAAAAAATTTGTCCAATAATTTTTCCCTTCATGATTGGTTAATAAAAAATAAATTTTATAAATTAAATCTTTCTTTAAACATGTGGATAATTTCCGGAAAGTTATCTCAAAAATTAAAATCTCCTTTCAATCTACAAATAAGGAAAGATATCAAATCTTTTCTTAATCTTTTGTAGAAACTAATAAAAGAGAATTATTAATTTTTAAACTTTCTTTTAAATCATAAACATGGTTAAAAAGGAAAGTTTTTACCAAAATTAAAATCAACATTTTAATCTACAAATAAGGAAAGAGATTTTGCTCTTCTCTTAATCTTTTGTAGAATCTTATAAAAGGAAAGATTTAAATTTTTAAACTCTCTTTTAAATCATGTTATCACATAAGAAAATTTTTTAAAAAATAAAAATCTTTTTATTTTAATTTGGGCCGGTCACACCAAGCTTGAACCCAAGCTAGGGCCGGCCACCTTGAAGCACCCATGAACTAAACTTTGGCCGGCCCTAGCTTGGTCTCCAAGCTAGCTTGGCTGACCCCTATGGGATGGGTAAAAAGGTGGGTACAGGTGGGTATAGTACTCTATAATTAAGAGGCTACGATAGGGACCGAGAGGAGGAATTGGTTTTGGTCTCCCGATAAAATTAAGCATCCCGTGTTCGCCCCGAACACACAACTTAATTTTATCAATAATAATTCATTCCACTAGAGAACTATTATTGAACTACCACACCAATCCCAAATTACATTTTTGGGCTCCTTCTTATTATGAGTGTGTTAGTCTCCCTGTGTTTAAGATTACAAATGCCCACTAATTAAGTAAGTTACTGACAACTCACTTAATTAATATCTAGCTCCAAAAGTAGTACCACTCAACTTCATCGTCATGTCGGACTAAGTCCACCTGCAGGGTTTAACATGACAATCCTTATGAGCTCCTCTTGAGGACATTCTCAACCTAGATTACTAGGACACAGTTTCCTTCTATAATCAACAACACACACTATAAGTGATATCATTTCCCAACTTATCGGGCTTATTGATTTATCGAACTAAATCTCACCCATTGATAAATTAAAGAAATAAATATCAAATATATGTGCTTGTTATTATATTAGGATTAAGAGTACACATTTCCATAATAACTGAGGTCATTGTTCCTTTATAAAGTCAGTATAAAAGAAACGACCTCTAATGGTCCTACTCAATACACTCTAAGTGCACTAATGTAATTATATAGTTAAGATAAACTAATACCTAATTACACTACGACCTTCCAATGGTTTGTTCCTTTCCATCATGGTCGTGAGCTACTGTTTATAATTTATAAGGTACTGATAACATGATCCTCTGTGTGTGACACCACACACCATGTTATCTACAATATAAATTAACTGAACAACTACATTTATCATAAATGTAGACATTTGACCAATGTGATTCTTATTTCTAGATAAATGTTTATACCAAAAGCTAGACTTTTAGTATACATCCTAATAATCTCCTACTTATACTAAAAGACTAAGCTGCTATATCTGCTGCCATACATCCGATTCCTAACCCTTCAACATGCCTATCAAAAAGCTCTTGCCTTAAGGACCTTAGTGAAAGGATCTATAGGTCATCACCTGATGCAATCTAGGCGGCAACAACTTCTCCTCATTTATACGATTTCTCGTATTGGGTGGTACTTGCACTCTATTGTGTTTACTGCCTTATAGACTTATGGTTTCTTCGAGTTTGCTACTGCACCAATATTATTACAATAAATTGTAATAATCTTTGGACAAACCAGAAATCATATCTATGTCTATCTTGAGGTTATTGAGTCATTCAGCTTTTACGGCTACCTCAGAGGCTTGCCATATACTAAGCTTCTATGGTGGAGTCCAGAAAAACACCTATGCTTATCACTCTTCCATAGTTATGACTTTACCTCCTAAAGTAAACACAAAACCCTGAGGTTGACTTATTATTGTCCTTATCCGATTGGAAGTCAAAATCCATGCAGCCCACAGGGACCAAATTAACTGCCTTGTAAGCTAGCATATAATCTCTATTGCCTCTAAGGTACTTCAATATATGCTTTACTGCAGTCCACTGTCCTTGTCCAGGGTTACTTTGATATCTGCTAACTATGCCCACGACAAAATAGATATCCAGTCTCATACACAGCATTGCATACATTAGGCTTCCCACAGTCGAAGCATAAGGAACTGCCTTCATGTCCTTTATCTCCTTTGATGTCTACGGAGACATTTCTTTAGATAAAGTTACTCCATGCTAAAAAGGTAAGAAACCTTTCTTGGAGTTTTGCATGCTTAAAATGAGCAAGGATTTTTTTTCGATATATGAAGCTTAGGATAAGGAAAATATTCTTTTCTTGCAATCCATTTGATCCCAAGAATATATACATTCTCTCAAGTCCTTCATATCAAATTATTTGGACAACCATACTCTTACTTCTGACAACACTTTGATATTGTTTCCAACTACCAAAAATATTATCTATGTATAGTACAAGAAATACCACCACGTTTCCATCACACCTTTTGTATACACAAGACTTATCTGGTTACTAAATAAATCCATAGGTCTGGATTACTTTGATAAGTCGGATGTTCCAAGACCTTTAAGCTTTGCCTCAGTCCATAGACTGATTGAGCTTGCACACAAGATGCTCTTAGCCCTTTGCAATGAACCCTTCTGGTTGCTTTATATGGATGCTTTCTTCAAGACTTCCATTAAGGAATGCTATCTTGACATCCACTTGCCAAATAGATAAAAGAATTCGGATAGACTTAAGCATGGCTACCAGTGAAAAAGTTTCCTTTTTCATCAAGCCTTGCTTTGAAAGTTACTACCTTCCTTTCTATCCCTCTTTTCCTATTATAAACCTTTTTACACCCAAAGTCTTTTACACCATTTGGTGGTTCTACAAGTTTCCAGATTTTATTAGAATACATATATTCTAATTCTTTTTATTCATTACTCTTTGCCAAGATGCTACATCTTTATCTTGGAGTGCTTCGTCATATGTCCGGAGATCAGGTTCATGTCCTTCAGAGATCGAGTCCAAAAACTCTCCCAAAACATGAATCTTTTAGGTTGCCTAACAACCCTCCCACTACGACGAGGCACTTTCTGCAATTGTGTATCATTTGTGATACGTGTTGCAGTTTCCTTGTGCTATCTCATCTTATACAGTTGGTACTAGTTTAGACATGTCTTTTCTTATTTCCTTAAGAACAAATTTTCTTATGGGCACGTGGTTGATTATATAGTCCTTTTCTAAAAATCGGGCATTGATGCTAACAATACACTACAACAAAATCGCTCATAGACATCGGTTTCCCACCGGTGTCTATTTGATTTTCGACCGATGTCTATGAAGCCGATGTTAAAAGTCTGCCATTTTAGACATCGGGTTAAAACCGGTGTAGTATCACTTAACGACAGCGGTCTTTGAATCGGTTATTAACCGGTGTAGTATCACTTAACGACACCGTTTCATCAACAGTGTAAAACCGATATAATATTGTATGTTAATAACACCAGTTTTGGCAACGGTAAATGACCGATGTAATATTACTTTATAACACCGGTTTTACATCGGTGGAAAACCGATGTAATATGTATATTTTTTAACAGCACAGATTTGATTTTAAAACCGATAATAACAAAAAAAAATACACAAATATTCACAAATTGTACAAATATTCTTCATTCAATAATATCCATAAAATACACAAATATTCACAAATTATATAAATAATCTTCTTACAACAATATCCATAAAATACCCAAACATTCTTTTTACATCAAAAGCTAGCTAATAGATATCAAAATCAAAGTATAACATTCTGTTAACACATCAAGTTACAACTGTCTCAAATGTAATCTAGCATGCATTCAGCCCACTCGAACCGCACTTCATCAATTTCAACTCTGGAGTACTTGAGATTTGTAAACTGTAAAAATACATAAATCCACCATATGTCAAATAACTAAAACAAATGTGTGCATGTATCAAATAAAATAGAATACTGAGTTTTTAAAGGCTGCTGTGGAAGATAACGAATATAACAGTGAAGGAAGCATAGAAGAACAAAGAAAATGTTCATAGTTAACAAGCAAATGAAGAGATATACTATTTATTGTACTACCTCTGATGCCATCTTCCAAATCTCATAAGCAAGAATGCAACTGTGCCCTTTGTATACACATGGCTAATAGACATAATACAATAAGGAGCAAAGGCTATAAAATTCACCATCACCACGCAATCAATGAAGCAGGCAAACACAAGGTGGGTTGATATGCAGTGAATCAAAAGGCAACTGTGCCCTTTTTTGCGGCTTTCATCTTTCCCAGATAATTCCTTCAGTGATTTTTGCTGCTAACTTGGTTTCTGTTTTTTCACATCTTTGTATTAGCGGAATGGATTAAGATTATAAAACCCTCTTACATTTCTTTTGCAGTTGGTTGATTTTGAGAGCTGGAAAATTATTTTCTCAGAATCTAAGAAAAGTGCTGGTTACTTCAGCAGAGTCTCTCTTCCAGAATATAATGTTCCTCGAGAGCAACAAGAAATGGAAATTCAAGCTAACATCTTTGCTTTTGGAGTAGTTTTACTGGAAATAATCAGTGGAAGACCTCCATATTGCAAGGAAAGAGGGTGTCTGATAAATTGGGCAAGATGCATATTTGAAAATATTTGATACTCAAAAACAGCATCAGCTTCTTGTAACAGATACTGAGGGCATAAACCCAAATTTGTTCTTATTTCCTACAAACTTCCAATAATCATTTGTTCCATGTAGTTTAGAAGCTTAATTCTCAACAAGCCCTCTAATCAGTTCATACAATAGTCAGGGTAAGTTAAAGGTTGTATTACCTCTATTTAGCTACCTTATCACATCCCAACTGAGGAAACCATAGCCTCGCTGCAAATCACAAGTTTCTTTCAACATTATCTTCCCTTTGGAGATTCATTAGTTGGAAAAGACATAACATTGTTTGCCCTTTGGGTTCGCTAGTCTCAAGATATATCCTTCTTGATCCAACAGTTTGTGATTCATATTAGTAGATTCATGCTATATATCCACGGCTCATTGTTCTTCTATGTTATACAGGCCACAAAGTATCTTTAAAACCCAGAAGAGATAAGTAAACTAGTAGACCCTGAACTGAAAAACACAAAGTCAGAAGACCTCGCGGGTTACAGGTAGCCATGTGCATGAAGATGGGGGTCTAAAAGTGTATATCTGGTTAAGTAGGGTCATACTTGATGGTAGATGTACAAAAAAAAATTGGTTCTCAAAATTCAGAAAATACACTTAAACAATAAAATAAAAAAAACTTAGTTTAGAGTCACAAAATGAACCTTTTGCTATGAAACAGGAGCCCAACATTTAAACAATCAAAATAAGGATTAGTATTGATTACCCATTTATCTTAATAGGTTAGGTTAAATTCGAGTATCAATCCTTTAATCCTAAGGTTACCATTTAAGATAGCTTATCCAGCCACTCTACTCACTGCATCTCCTAATCTCTAATTCCTTTCTTCTTAGGCAATCATTTAGTCTCCAACTAGTATATGGTTTGTAACAAAAGCATAACATTCAGTTTGTATAAAAAAAATCATTGTAACAAAAGCATAGCATCCAGTTTGTATCAAAAAATCATAGCAAGCACGAGTTTGTAAATCACGAATAAGTATTGGCAACATAATAGGCAATGAATGAGCCATATTGGAATTCAAGCAGGACAAATTGAACTTGAGATTAAGTATTGCATAAAGAAAGAATTGGATTTACCATATCCTTCCATAGAGATAATTTGTAAATCACCACCAAAATAGCGAGCATAGAGACGACTAATTGGAAGCCCATAACCATAACCAGCCATAATTACTCCATCTGAGCTTCCTTCATCGTTTTCCTCGAGTGGATTTTTAGCAGTGCTATAGAGATATGTGAAAATCTTTGGAAGACCACTTCTTGGTATGCCACCCCCTTCATCTGATATCTGAAATAATTGATAGCATATCAAGATCAGTATTCCAAAGCTAGAAAAACTAGATGATTGATATGTAATAAGAAATTCCTCGAACCATGAGTATTAACAAACAGAGAAATGCCATAAGATATAATTTAATGATATTAAGAAGAAGATAAATTACAAAAATTAGAAAATTTTTGCATTTATCCGGGTGTTATACTTGTATCAACAGCAGATGCTGATATACATGTTGGCAGTAAAAGATTTTCAACAGGCTCTGACGTATTCTTGTATGCATATAGTCAGATATAGACAAAGTGGAAGACTCTTGGATTTCACATAATCATTGTCTGGTTTAAAAATAACCAGTAGCAATGAGCCCCAAATTCATGAAATATTTGAGAATTTCCCTAACTTTCATTTGTAATAGTTTTCTGATAAATCTGATTAACCACTTTAAAGAGTGAGGAGTTAGTCCAATTATGTTCTTCAATGTATAATTGTTCTCTGTCTTGCAAATCTACATCTGGTGGTTCTGCAGTATCAACACTTTTTAAGAAATAAAAAATGCCTGCAAGACATCAGTAACTATCAAGAATTCCCAAAGAAAATATAATTTAAATTCATATTTTTCATCTTCACTACATCTAGTTTCTATTTTCTAGAGTACCTAGTATTCTGTGTTAAATTCAAATTCTGCAACTTGCCAAGACAGCATGAATTTTTAACTAATCCTTTCTTATTCTTGAAGTATTGCAATCTTGCTTACCAAGCAGAATAACAATAATTGAAGATTAAGTATTTATTGGTATCGTACCTTTATTGTAACATCTTCAATCCCATCAGCGACAATAATTCTAACAGGAGGGGCATTCTTATCAGAATTCATAAAACATTCTTGAACCGCACGCAGAGAGTTTTTTACCAACTCAAAGACCATAAGGTGCAAATGAGAAGGAACATACCTGGTCCACAGTAGCAAGTTGAAAGAAATAATCAGATAAGTCATAAATATACAATATCATCAAAAAATTATTTATATAGTAAGGATGTGAACCTCAAACAAAAAGAAAGTTATAATCATATTACTCTGAAACGAGAGGATTGGTTATACTAATTCCTCCTCCTCGCGCTCTCCCCTGCCTTGTGTCTCTTGGGGAAGCACGAGTTTGGGATGAGGATCATGGCCTTCGTGACCTTCTGCGGGCTGAGGACGGGGGACCTGCGGCTGATCACTAGGACTGTGCTGCCGAAAATTTTCTTGGAGAACCTCCATCTGCATGCATGCGAGGTGCTGAAAGGGAGGCGAGCTGTTGTGCTCACCACCTTGCCGAGGCTCATGGTGGAGGGATTCTTGAAGGAGTACTTAGAGGTGGGGGAGGTGGTGGGGGCGGAGCTGCAGGTGGTGAAGGGCTGCTACTTCACGGGGGTCATCTCTTGGCCTGACAAACAGAGAGCTCTCAGGGACATGGTCAAGGCCGGTGCGGCCATTGTGAACCTCTCCAACGTCCACCACCACCAACTCTCGGCCAAGGTTAGACTTGCATTTCTTTCGATTCCACGTTAGTCGATCAAAGATATGAGTTAAAAGTGATTGTTTTATTTTTCAGGAAATTTATGTCGTGAGAGAGGAGGAATCAAGGAGTGAGAGCAGCAAAATGCCGAGAAACAAGTACCCGAAGCCACTTGTGTTCCATGACGGAAGACTAGCTTTTCTCCCGACGCCATGCGAGATGATGGCGTTCTTCATGTGGATACCCGTGGCAATCCCTTTGGCCGTGTTCAGGATCGCGATGGGGATCATTTTCCCTTATAAAATATCCATCTTCATTGCTGCCGTCACCGGAATCCGATTCCGGAGGGCTGGAGATGGGAAAGCGAACGGGGAGAAGAAGGGGGTGGTGTACGTGTGCACGCACCGGACGCTGTTGGACCCGGTGATGCTGTGCTCGGCACTGGAGAGGATGGTGCCGGCCGTGACGTACAGCCTGAGCCGGGTGTCGGAGGCGTTGGCGCCGATGCGGCGGCTGCTGGCGGTGGAGGGGGGCCTGGCGGTGTGCCCGGAGGGGACGACGTGCCGGGAGCCGTACCTGCTGCGGTTCAGCCCGCTGTTCGCGGAGGTGGCGGAGGAGGTGGTGTCGGTGGCTCTGGACACGGGTGGGAATGTTGTACGCTACCAAGGCCTCCTCTTCTCAACCAAATGGAGGAGTTGGAGGAGATGCGGTGTGGTTGGACGGAGAAGCAAGTTCGTCGTGTCTTGATCCTGATCGGGAGAGGATCTAGGAAGGGGGGAAGAGGGAGATGAGGTTGAGAGAGATGGTCGGAGGTTTAGGTTTAGGCTGAGAGAGATGGTCGGATGGTCGGATGGTCGGAGGTTTAGGTTATCGCGAGAGAGATGTCGCGCGGAGGAAGGGCGGGATAAAGATTTAGGTTTGGAGGGAATTCACAGTGTGCAGATTTTGGCTTGTGGGGAAAAATTAAAATATTATTTGGGTTCATTAACATCGAATTTTAAAAACCGATGTTAAAATCGGTGTCTATTAACCAAAAAAAGGGCGTTCATAGACATCACCTAAAAAACCGATGTCTATGAGCTAAAATCTACGCTCATAGACACCGGTTTTTAGAAAAACCGGTGTAAAATACTCAAAGACATCGGTTTTAGCCTAAAACCGTTGTTGTTCCACTGATGTCTATGAGCGATTTTGTTGTAGTGAATAACCTTCTGATTTTTAAGACTATAAACCTACTTTTATTTCTCTAGGATAACTTACAAACAAGTGAATTCCTGTCCAACTTATCATTGTCACTCTTCAGCATATGTGCTGGACTACCTGAATCCAAATATGCTTCAAAATAGGCTTATGCCTATTTAGCAATTCTATATGAGTAGAGAGATTTGACTTTGGAAGGTACTATATTCACTTCCGTTTCCAGAGTATATCCTTAAAATGAATTTGGTAATTTTCCAAATAACTCATCATTAATCTACTTATTTCCATAAGAGTCTTATACCTTCCTTTTTCTACACCATTCTGTAGGGTGTACCAGGTGCAGTTAGTTGGGATTGAATCCCTACTTCTGATAAGTGACTCCTAAATTCTCCCAAGAGGTACTTGCCACTACGATCTTACCATAGTGACTTAATACTTTTACTTTAACATTTCTCCGCATCAGCCTTGTACTCTTTGAACTAATCAAAACACTTAGTCTTGCGGTACATCAAGTAAATGTATTTGTATCTTGAATAGTTGTCTATAAAATAGACGAAATATTCGATACTACCTCTTGTCTGGATAGTCATAGGATCACACAAATCAGAATGAACCAATTCCAACATATCTTTGGCTCCATACCCCTTAGACTTAAAAGCTTCTTGGTTATTTTTCCTTCCAAGTAAGACTCACAGGTTGGAAAGATTTCCACTACTAATGAACCCAAAAGTTCATTAGCTACCAATGAATCTTACTTAAGTTAATATAACCTAGACTTAGATGCCAAAGATATAATTGGTTCATTTCTGAATGTTGCTTTCTCTTAAAGTTAGAAGATGTGTTACTAATTTCCATTTGTTGCATCGTGGGAGTTATTGGATTATAAATTGTCAACCAACATACCATAATAGATAACTTCCTTATTTTTCTTGATAACAACTTTGTTATCAAAATAGACACAATATCTATTCTATAATAGTTTAGGAACTGAAATCAGGTTCTTTCTAAACTTAGTATGTAAAGACAATTTCTAATAATCCAAATTTTATTCCTATTAGAGAATAAACCTCTCCCACTGCAACAGCTGCTACTTTTGCAGTAATGCCCATGTGGACGGTGTTTTTATTTTAGTTGTCGGGTTTCCTGGAACCCTGCAATGAATTGCAGACATGATTAATGGCATCTGTATCTACACTTCAGGTTCTGGTAGATAACACCACTAGTCATGTTTCAACTAATGAATTAAATATACCTAAATTGTTCTTAGTTCTAAGAAGACAGTCTACTTAATGTCCAAGTCCTATTTCCAATCATTACTATTGGGACTACTAAGTCTTTTCTATAGTATAACAACTAGGGAATTGACAAACATTTTAAATTCTAAGAATTACAAAAATATTTGGTCAAGATCAATTCCTTAAAATCCCCATGAATTTTGTATGCCACGATAGTGTGGACGTATACAAAATCAAAGAGGAGATTTTATTCATTAATTTTATTATCTCGTCAACTTTACTTTATGACGAATAAAATTAATAGTTGATCTGTCTTTGATCAAATATTTGGTCAAAACTTTTGAATTTAAAATAACATTGATTCCTCAAACAATATTATTTAAATTCACCAACACCTCAAACACCGTGAATTTTGCATACCACGATAGTGTGGACGTATACAAAATTAAACATTTGTAAGAGGAGGGGTTTACCCATTAATTATCTTGTCAATAAATCTTGATGACAAATAAAATTACCTCAAATATCGTGAATTTTGCATGCCACGATAGTGTGGACGTATACAAAATTAAACATTTGTAAGAGGGGTTTTTAATTTTATTATCTTGTCAACCTATTTATTTGACAAATTAATAGTTGGTTTTCTTCGATCACACAAATAATAGCAGTGACTCCGATGGGGAGGATACTATTAGACATGCCTAAGTGTATACCATTACTTGACACTAAGTCCATTAATAAGATTGTGCCCCTTCCGATGGGGAAGATCACACACTCTTAATTAATTTCCTATAGTCATCCAAAATGGAAGTTTAAGCTAGTAATCCGCAAACAAGCTCATCTGATATGGAGGAAGGCACTCAGAGCCAACGCGCAAGCTTGTTGCATCACTTATAAACCAGTAATGGAGACCGTGGAATTTATTTAAAAAATAAATCCCTCTCCCACTTAGTTATTTAAAGTGAGGAATTTTGACTATGCTAGCCTACTTAGCATGCATACTAACAAGCACACACAACACAGCATAAAAAGCAATAAGTAGAAAAACTAATTTTCAACTATTATGGCTTTTATCTATTGTTGTCCTCCGTGTGTCGCCAACCCTAGCTACTGCCATCTTTGGCCACCGCCACCGGGTCTAGTTGTCGCATCCATCTTGCTCCTTGTTCCGCTGCGCCTCTGGTCCTCAAAAGGTTCCACGCCTTGCAAGATTCGATCCGCGACATAAATAGAATTTTACATTTTTCGATCCTATATTCCTCGAAGGAATGTACATGTAAACTAGATCAAACATAAAATAAAATTTACATCCATCAATCCTATATTCCATAAAAGGAATGTACATGTAACTAGATCAAAAAATAAAATCCTAATAAAACTAAATACAGCTCCTGCTGTATTTTATAATACAATCATGCACACACAATAAAATGCCGTTGACATGTCCAAGGGTCCAATCACACACATAAAACTATAAGCCATAATAGTTGGATCCTGCATCCACAAAGTTAGCACATCCTACTATTATCCTGCCTAAATTATGTATGACATGTGCATAATTAAACTAATACCATTACACAGAGGCAAAACCCTAGCTCTGATACCAATTGTTGGTTGCTACTCGGAAAACCAAGAGGTTCCACTGTACAAAAATTTTGTACAAAGGTCTGAACCTTTTCCTACCTACCATGTGTTCTTTTAAATTAAATTTTGGATCGCCTGCGGAACTTAACACGTTTGATCCAAAACTTAATATATTTATTCTTTTAGGTTTTGACTTGGATCTCCTGCGGAACTTAACACGTTTGATCCAAATCACCTAAGTTATTAATTCCATTAAATATTAATTTCCAAAATTGGTTCCTAGTACTGACGTGGCGAGGCACATGACCTTCTTGGATATGGGAGCAACCACCACCGACTAGACAAAACATTTTAAGGAAAGCTAATATTTAATTTCCTAAAATAACTTTAGGTCAACCGAAAAGAACAATCAAATCACAAGGAAAATAAAAACAAAAGAACACTATATCAAAAACAAATTCGAAACACTAGAATCGTATGCCTCTTGTATTTAGTATTATTTCCAAAAATAACTAGTATGATGCGGAAAGAAAAATTACTAGTTATACCTTTTAGAAAGATCTCTTGATCTTCTACCGTATTCCTCTTCTAACCTCGGACGTTGTGTGGGCAACGATCTTCCGAGATGAGAACCACCTAGGCACCTTCTTTCTTCTTCCTTCAAGTTTCGGCCAAGCACAAGAACTTCCAAAGGATGAAGAATTTTCCACCAACCAAGCTCCAAGGGATGCATGCTTTCTCTCCTTCTTCTCCTTCCTTGATCCGGCCACATCCTCCAAGCTCCAAGAGATGATATATTTCGGCCACAACAAGAGGAGAAAAGAGAAAGGGAAGGGGTGGCCACCACACCAAGGAAAAGAGGGAGAAAAATAAAATAGAGTCCTTAGCCTTGAAGCCTCCTCTACCCCCTCTTTTATAATCCTTGGTCTTGGCAAATAAGGAAAATTTAATAAAAACTTCCTTAATTCTTTTTCCATTGAAAAGGAAAATTTATTTAATTAAAAACAATTTTTCTTTTCAATTTGTAATGGCCGACCACTACATAAATTCTCCAAGCAAATGAAATTTTAAACAAAAATTAAAACTTCCTTATTTGCTTTCGGAAATTTATAAAAAATTTGTCCAATAATTTTTCCCTTCATGATTGGTTAATAAAAAATAAATTTTATAAATTAAATCTTTCTTTAAACATGTGGATAATTTCCGGAAAGTTATCTCAAAAATTAAAATCTCCTTTCAATCTACAAATAAGGAAAGATATTAAATCTTTTCTTAATTTTTTGTAGAAACTAATAAAAGAGAATTATTAATTTTTAAACTTTCTTTTAAATCATGAACATGGTTAAAAAGGAAAGTTTTTACCAAAATTAAAATCAACCTTTTAATCTACAAATAAGGAAAGAGATTTTGCTCTTCTCTTAATCTTTTGTAGAATCTTATAAAAGGAAAGATTTAAATTTTTAAACTCTCTTTTAAATCATGTTATCACATAAGAAAAATTTTTAAAAAATAAAAATATTTTTATTTTAATTTGGGCCGGCCATACCAAGCTTGAACCCAAGCTAGGGCCGGGCACCTTGAAGCACCCATGAACTAAACTTTGGCCGGCCCTAGCTTGGTCTCCAAGCTAGCTTGGTCGGCCCCTATGGGATGGGTAAAAAGGTGGGTACAGGTGGGTATAGTACTCTATAATTAAGAGGCTACGATAGGGACCGAGAGGAGGAATTGGTTTTGGTCTCCCGATAAAATTAAGCATCCCGTGTTCGCCCCGAACACACAACTTAATTTTATCAATAATAATTCATTCCACTAGAGAACTATTATTGAACTACCGCACCAATTCCAAATTACATTTTTGGGCTCCTTCTTATTATGAGTGTGTTAGTCTCCCTGTGTTTAAGATTACAAATGTCCACTAATTAAGTAAGTTACTGACAACTCACTTAATTAATATCTAGCTCCAAAAGTAGTACCACTCAACTTCATCGTCATGTCGGACTAAGTCCACCTGCAGGGTTTAACATGACAATCCTTATGAGCTCCTCTTGAGGACATTCTCAACCTAGATTACTAGGACACAGTTTCCTTCTATAATCAACAACACACACTATAAGTGATATCATTTCCCAACTTATCGGGCTTATTGATTTATCGAACTAAATCTCACCCATTGATAAATTAAAGAAATAAATATCAAATATATGTGCTTGTTATTATATTAGGATTAAGAGTACACACTTCCATAATAACTGAGGTCATTGTTCCTTTATTAAGTCAGTATAAAAGAAACGACCTCTAATGGTCCTACTCAATACACTCTAAGTGCACTAGTGTAATTATATAGTTAAGATAAACTAATACCTAATTACACTACGACCTTCCAATGGTTTGTTCCTTTCCATCATGGTCGTGAGCTACTGTTTATAATTTATAAGGTACTGATAACATGATCCTCTGTGTGTGACACCACACACCATGTTATCTACAATATAAATTAACTTAACAACTACATTTATCATAAATGTAGACATTTGACCAATGTGATTCTTATTTCTAGATAAATGTTTATACCAAAAGCTAGGCTTTTAGTATACATCCTAACAAACGCGTCCTCACCTACTCCACTCAGGAGATTTACCTGTTGCTAGTGCGATCCTACAGATCGACTGGACTTTTGCTCAACGTTCGAAGCTTTCGGACTTTCTGCTGGACTTCCGCTTCCTGGCCCATCTAGTCTTTCACCTGGTTCGCGACACCAGGGCTTTCCACCTAGGGTTACCCCCCTAGGACTTTTGCCTGAAGCTCTCGACCCGCCAAGACTTTCCGCATAGGGTTACCGCCTCCTATGACCTAGGGTTACCACCCCCTAGGGTTTTCCACCTGCCTAACCGCAGCTAGGACCTTTTCCTAAGTATCACTTAGGACTTTCCTGCAAGCTCCATGAACTTGTTAGATCACAACACTACTTAACTTTGAACCTTTTGTCATTATCAAAACTTGGGTTCAATCGTCTGATGCTTCCCGCACCAACACTTGTGTGTTGGCTCTGAGTGCCTCCCTCCCCATCGGATGAGTTTGTTTGCAGATCACTAGATCAAACTTCCTTTATGGATGGTTATAGGAAATTATTTAGGAGCGTGTGATCTTCTCCATCTGAAGGGGCACAATCCTATTTAATGGACTAAGTATCAAGTAATGGTAGACACTTAGGCACATTTAATAGTATCCTCTCCATCGGAGTCACTGCTATTATTTGTGTGACCGAAGAAAAAAACCAACTATTAATTTTATTTGTTATAAAGTTAGGTTGACAAGAATAAAATTAATGGGTAAAACCTCCTCTTACAAATGTTTATTTTTGTATACGTCCACACTATCGTGGCATGCAAAATACACGGTGTTTGAGGTGTTGGTAAATTTAAATAATATTATTTGAGGAATTAATATTATTCTAAATTTAGAGTCTTGACCAAAGTTTACTTTGTGATTCTTAGGATGACTTTCAACCCATTGGTCATTATACTGAAAGAGAACAAACTTACTGGTCTAAACTATATAGATTGGAAAAGGAACTTGGATATTGTCCTAACTGCTGAAGGCTATAAGTTTGTACTATTAGAGACCTTCCTTGATGCACCTGATAGTGATTCTAGTGAAGAGGAGATTAAGTATCATAAGAAATGAGTAAAAGCATATGAGATGGTGCGGTGTTACATTTTGGCTTTAATGACAAATGTGCTGCAACATCAGCATCAAGACTTACCAACTGCTTATGATATGATGAACAATCTCAAAAAACCCTTTGGACAGCAGAATCGGGCTGCTAGGCAAGAGATAATGAGAAAATTAATGACAGTCACCATGTTAGATGAGACACCCGTAAGGGATCATATCCTCTAGATGATGGATTATTTAAATGAAATACAGATCCTTGGAGCTGAAATCGATGGGGAAACCCAGATCGATATTATTCTCTAAACGCTACCCAGAAGTTTTGAGCAGTTCCGCCTGAACTATATGTTGGGTTTTTCGGGCTACGAAAATCACTTTTTCGCGTCGCGGAAACCCCGAAACCCCCATGCCACCTGATCCGTGCGAAGAGTATAGAACAAAACTTTACATGTATGAGTTTACTAACTAGATCTACACTTAGATCTATATGTTTAGAAAGTTACCCTTGTTGTGTGCCCTTTACAAATCCCGCTCGTCCAAGGTACGCCGGATCTCGAGTGTGTTCAAATGTACACACCTCTAGTAGTATCCACACGAACAAGAAGTGTTCTCTAACACTCAAGGATGGAGAAGAGAATACCACAAGTGTGCTAGCACTTCTTGATGCTCTCGGATAGGATTGGAAGATGAAGAAAGGAAACAGAAGAGAACACACTCCTCAAAAAACTCTATGTGACTTTCACTAACCTTTCTTCTTGGATTAGACTCACTCTCCTTTCTTCTCCCTTGCTTGAAACCCACGGCAACAGTAGAGAAAGGAGCAAGAAGAGAGCTTGGGAGGAGGAAGATCACTTGAATGAGAGTTATTCACCAAAATGAAAAAAAAACCTTCTTTTTCATCAATTGGCCGTCCACTACAAGAGGTGTAACCCCCTTCACATTAATCACAATTAATGTGAAGGTCATTAAAGAGAATAGTTGTAACCTCCATGAGGTGGCACATGTGATGATGTGGCACATCATCATTAGTTCTCCTAATGCCAAGTCACAAATGATATGGCATAAAGTCAAGTCAAACTTGACTCTTCCTCTTCCTCTCAAGTCAAGTCAAACTTGACTTAATCTCTCTCATGGTTGATCTAATCCAACCATTTAATTCAAGCCAATTTAATATAATGAATCTAATTTATTTAATTAAATTGATGAACACATGAATCAACTTGAGTCCAACTCAATTAGCCCAATTAGGATTACTCTTAATCCAATTTGATTCATCACATGAATCTAATCCTCTTGGTTCATCATATGAACCTAATCTCCATCCACTTGTTCTTTGTGTGTGACCCAATAGGTTCTTGTAACGTTGGCAATGCCCCTAAACTCATTTAGAAGCATAAGTAATGAGTGGTATCTAGCAATACATCATTACTACCCAAGTTACAAGAATGTTGAGATCCAACATCACCTTGTGACTACTAATTGTGACTCCTCACAATATATGACAAGTGTCCTTCTATCCTAGACATCTAGATTGATCAATGTGAGGCATAGACCGTGTCATCCTCTGATCAATCTAAATCTTGAACTCCGAGTAGACTCACTAAATCAAATGAGCTCAATATCTTATATTGACTCATTTGAGCATGGCCATGCACTTCGTGGTCTCACTCTATCAAGAATATCGATGTCTCTCCCGTCATATAGGAGGGATAGATCCCATCTACATCACTCACATCCCTCCGCATAATTTGTTACATACCCAGTAATCGCCTTTATAGTCCACCCAGTTACGGGTGACATTTGACGAAACCAAAGTACATAACTCCTTATGTAGGGAACCATGGTGACTTCAGGTCTAAGGACTAGTAGTCATACTAATAGCCACATGAGAAAGTATATGACACTCATATAACGATCCATGATACTTTCTCATGGCGGGTCATTCAGTATACATTCTCCAATGCATACCCATGTGTCAACTTGATATCTCCATATCCATGACTTGTGAGATCGAGTCATCGAGTTGACCTACATGCTAGTCTTATTGCATTAACATTGTCCCTGAATGTTAATACTCGACTAGGAATGATTAAGAGTAGTGTTCCCTATATCATCTCACTATCGATTCAACCAATCGATTGATATAGGTAAGAACCTTCTACTCAAGGACGTTATTATACTTAGTTTATTTAGCACCAATACAAGTAAGTATAATAACCAAAAACTAAATGCCTTTATTTATATAGAATATGATACAACAAGTCCAAAATACAATCATCAAATGATTGGCTCTAGGGCTCTAGCTAACACTATAACATGAACAAAAGGGCTTATATGTTGATGCAACTTCTAACAGAACTTCAAGCAGCAGAGGTATATTTCATCATAGTTCTCAGATTCACTTTGCTGAAAATGTTTCTACTTCTAAGTCGAAACGCAAGAAGAAGAAGAAACAGGCTGGCTCAGCAAAGAAGGTGAAAAGATCTCTAGGTACTGGACCTAAAGCTAGAGTGAAGAAGCCAAAGGGTAAGTGCTTCATCTGCAAGCAGTCGGGACATTGGAAGGCGGACTGTCCTTGTAGGAATCAGAACAATAGAGGTATATCTTATTCTCTTGTAGTTGAAACATGTTTAGCGGTGTTATTTACCAGTACCTGGTGTGTAGATACATGAGCCACTAATCATGTCTGCAATACATTGCAGGGGTTCCAGGAAGCCCGACGACTATATGAGGGAGAGATAACGGTTTACATGGGCAATGCTACGAAAGTGGCGGCTGTTGTAGTGGGAGACGTCTACTTATCATTTGATAGGAATAGAAATTTGATTTTGAGAAATTATCTTTATGTACCAACTTTCAGAAAGAATTTAATTTCAGTTTCTAAATTGTTTGTGGATGGATATTCTGTTTCTTTTGATGACAAAGTAGTTATCAAGAAGAATAAGGTTATTATCTGTTCTGGTACATTAGTAGGCAACTTGTATACTCTAAATCTAATTTCTCCCATAAAGCAACAAATGGAAATTAATAACACATCTTCTAATTCTTATAAGAGAAAGTAACCTTCGGAAATGAACCTAACATATCTTTGGCATCTAAGACTTGGTCATATTAACTTAAGTAGGATTCAAAGGCTAATAGCCAATGGACTCTTGGGTTCATTAGTGTTGGAAAACTTTCCAACTTATGAATCTTGCTTGGAAGGTAAAATGACCAAGAGACCTTTTAAGGCCAAGGGGTATAGAGTCAAAGATGCATTAGAACTGGTTCATTCTGATTTGTGTGGTTCTATGTCTATCCAGGCAAGAGATGGTTACAAATATTTTGTCTCTTTTATATACGATTATTCGAGATACGGATACATTTACTTGATGCACCGCAAGTCTGAGTGCTTTGATAAGTTCAAAGAGTACAAGACTGATGTGGAGAAACGTCATGTTAAAAGTATCAAGACACTACGGTCTGATCGTGGTCGATCGATTACCCCAACCTTGACTTATCTAAACTCAAGTCCAAGGTTTCCAAACCCAACATCCAGTCAACCGTGACTTGTTAGGACTCCTTTTACTTAGCATCTGGTCAACCGTGACCTATTGGGACTCCTTCTGCCTAGCATCTGGTCAACCTTAACCTGCTGGGACTTCTTCACCAAGTGTCCGGTCAATCCTTTGACCCACTTTGACTTTTATCCTTGTGTCAAGTGTCCGATCAACCTTGACCCACTTGGACTTACTGTCTCATGTCAAGTGTCTGGTCCTCCATGACCCACTTGGACTTCCACCAGATGTTCGATCACCCTTGACCCATCTGGATTTCCTCATGCCAAGTATCTGGTCAATCCTTTGACCTACTTGGGCTTCCCAACACCAGGTGTCCAATCAATCTTGACCCACCCAGATCTCCATATGCCTGGCTTCACTCACCAAATCTTTCCATCTGCTTGACTTCACTCACCAAGATTTTCACCTAGCTTCACTGACTAGGTCTTTCGTTCTACCTAGCTTCACTCACTAAGGCTTTCCATCTGCCTGGCTTCACTCACTAGGAATTTCATCTAGCTTCACTCACTAGGATTTTCACATGGCTTCACTCACCAGGATTTTCCCACTGCCCAACTTCACTCACCGGGGCTTTCACCTAGCTTCACTCACTAGGGTTTTCACCACTGCCCGACTTCATTCACCGAGACTTTCTCACTGCCCGGCTTCACTCATCGAGACTTTCACCTGCCTAGCTTCACTACTAGGTCTTTCACCTAGCTTCACTCACCAGGATTTTGTAACTGTCTAACATCCAGTTAGGACTTTCCTAGTCAGGTATCCGGTCAACCTTGACCTACTTGACTCTTCTTCACATCAAATTGGTCAGTCCTTGACCAAAGAGGAATTGTATTAACAATCTCTCCAATCAGACGATTGCATCTATAATCTCCATGTATTGTCAAACATCGAAACTCAAACATCAAGACTTAAGCTTGAGCCAACTCAAGCTTAGTCAACCTGGCCCAGGGAATATTCCACCAACAATCTCCCCTTTTTTTATGTTTGACAATACCTTTAAGTTAGGCTAATCCCATAGCCTCAACTTTTTCTTCATGCCAATGCATAAATGAGGGTTTCCTTCATTCTCTCCCTTCTTAGAGGGTAAACTTAATCTTTAGGTAATGAAGGAATAATTTAGACCCTACATTCTCCCCCAAACTTTTCTAGAGAAGCAATGAAGGCCTAACTTAAACCCTATATTCTCTCCCTATTCGCACACATAAAAAACTCTCCTCTTGAAGAGTTACTCAACGTTGTTCACAACCTACCATATTGTTCGCAACACCACAATGAAGGTCTCATACCCTTTATTGCATCTAATGCTCACCCTTGAGCATTAACCACTTCACCATGCTCATCTAATTCCAACAGTGAATGTATCATATGTTAGTTAGAGCCCTAGAGCCAATCATTTGATGATTGTATTATGGACTTATTGTATCATATTCTTATATAAATAAAGGCATTTGTTTTGGTTATTATACTTACTTGTATTGGTGCCAAATAAACTAAGTATAATAGCATCCTTGAGTATAAGGTTCTCACCTATATCAATCGGTTAGTTGAACCGATAGTGAGATGATATAAGGAACACTACTCTTAATCATTCCTAGTTGAGTATTAACATTCAGGGACAATGTTAATGCAATAAGACTAGCATGTAGGTCAACTCGATGACTTGATCTCACAAGTCATGGATATAGAGATATCAAGTTGACACATGGGTATGCATTGGAGAATGTATACTGAATGACCCGCCATGAGAAAGTATCATGGATCGTTATATGAGTGTCATATACTTTCTGATGTGGCTATTAGTATGACTACTAGTCCTTAGACCTGAAGTCACCATGGTTCCCTACATAAGGAGTTATGTACTTTGGTTTCGTCAAACGTCACCCGTAATTGGGTGGACTATAAAGGCGATTACTGGGTATGTAACGCATTATGCAGAGGGATGTGAGTGATGTAGATGAGATCTATCCCTCCTATATGACGAGAGAGACATCGATATTGTTGATAGAGTGAGACCACGAAGTGCATGACCATGCCCAAATGAGTCAATATGAGATATTGAGCTCATTTGATTTAGTGAGTCTACTTGGAGTTCAGAATTAGATTGGTCAGAGGATGACACGGTCTATGCCTCACATTGATCAATCTAGATGTCTAGGATAGAAGGACACTTGTCATATATTGTAAGGAGTCACAATTAGTAGTCACAAGGTGATGTTGGATCTCAACATTCTTATAACTTGGGTAGTAATGATGTGTTGCTAGATACCGCTTATTACTTATGCTTCTAAAAGGGTTTAGGAGCATTGCCAACATTATAAGAACCTATAGGGTCACACACAAAGGGAAATTAGATGGAGATTAGGTTCATTTGATGAACCTAAAGGATTAGGTTCATGTGATGAACCAAATTGGATTAAGAGTAATCTAAAGTAGGCTAATTGAGTTGGACTCAATTTGATTCATGTATTAGATGAGTCTAATTTGGACTTAGACTCATTGAATTAATTTAATTCAATGAATAGAGATTCATTAAATTAAAATTGACTTGAAGCAATGGTTAGATTAGATCAACTAAGAGAGAGAAGTGGTCAAGTTTGACTTGACTTGAGAGGAAGATGAAAGGTCAAGTTTGACTTGACCATTTGCCACCTCATTGGTGAGTTGGCATTGAGTGGGCCAATGATGATGCTCCACATCATCATGGTTGCTTAAGTGGGATGCAACCTCATGGGAGTTACCAAGAGTTGTGACTCTTGGCCTTCCATGGAGGTTACAACTCCACCTAAAGTGGTCGGCCACTTTTATTCAAGGAGGGAGTTTTATTTTTTCTTAATGAGTAACTCCATCTTCTTCTTCCTCTAGTTTTTCTTCTTGTTCTCCCTCTCCTCCCTTACTGATCTCTAAGATTGCTAGCACATCCTTAGAGGTTTTTCTCCATCTCTTTCTTGTGTGGATACACATAGAGAAGTGTCTACTTTGACACTTTTGAGATCCGGCGAACCGAGGACAAGCGGGATTGCGAAGGGCTTCACATCAAGAGTATATTCGTTCTCCTTTGTAGATCTACTATAGATCAAGGTTTAGAAACTCGTACTCGTAAGTTTTCGAAAGTTTTATCTTCGCACGGATCCGGTGGCGGGGGTTTCGGGGTTTCCGCGACGCGAAAAAGCGGTTTTCGTGGCCCGAAAAACCCAACATCATACCCTTCATTATATCCAATGCTCATCCTTGAGCATACTCCTTTTCTACAATGAAGATATCCAATCTTCCATTGTTCCCCAATGCTTAACCTTGAGCAATTTTCCAAACGAAGGATTTACCACCTCCAATGGTTTCGGAAAAATATTTCCATATTTTTAAAGAATAGCTCCCTTTAAAAATATGCTTCAAACTTCTATCATTTGCATCAACAATGACTTGGAGTTCCTAAATCTTTAGGAAACCCAAAAATTTAAAGTTTTGAGGTTTAAGAGATTCAATGTTGAAACTAACATCATCTTAAACTTTAACCTAGTGTTCCTTAACCATTTCTCCTTATTTTCATCATGAAAACTATTCCTAAATGTATACAAGTGTATTTCAAGGGGTTAGGAATGATTAAAGAGGATAAAAATGGATTAAAGTGCTAAAATCAGACTTTTCCAACCAAAATCAATCTTTTCAATCGATTAGGTTCTATTGATGGATTCAGAGAGGTTCTGTTTGCAGAACCTGCCTCTGAATCGATTGTCCGATCGATCTAGGCTTGAATAGATTGATTGCTTGATAGATTCCGTCTGCTACTGCTCACAAGAAACACATCCCAATTGATCGACTGATTGATTGGGGCCCTCCAATCGATCGACCGATTGATTGGGGCTCTGATTTCCTGAAATTCAATTTCAACGAAATTCAGAAATGCCCTAAAAATTATAAAAATTGTTGTAGATATTATTTAGGATATATACTATCATGGAAAAATAGTTTTCTAAGAAAATACATCCTATTTTCAAAGATTGATACAAACTTGGAAACTTGTAAAAACTTCAATGTTTCTTTCAATTTTGTGTCTAACTTTTCAATGATGATTACTATCAAAAGATAGCCTTCACCAAGGGTTTTCAAAGTATATTTAAAATATTTTTCAAAACCAATTTCCAACCATGTTCTTTGGCTCAATGCACATGACTTATACATTAGCTTTCCCAATGATTGGAGTACACATAACTATGTGTTTTGATGAAATCAAAACTCAACTAGATGCACTAAATCAACATCTTGAGTCTTGTTTATCATTCTAACATCTCACTTGTATTTAATGTGTACTAAAACACATACAAGTCACCTTATAGTTTTTGTGAGATGTAGATTTTGATTTTGCCTAAGTTAGGGATCATGCATATCTATCTAGACATTTTGAATTATGAACATTTACCTAGAATGTCACTTGTTAGTAAATATCATTATCCTTAATTACAAGGAAATAAAAATAATGCATGATGATTTATGACATACATCAAAATAAATGATTTTCAAAAAGAAAATATACTATTGCTACATGATATATGTATGACATTACATGATATTTTTGTTGTATTTTTCATAATAAACATGAATGCAAAATATGATGTCATGGTATACGATGAGCAAACAAAATATGGTAATTTAGCATAAATAAAATATACCTAGATATTCTATCTAAGTATTCTTAATCCTTAGCTAAACTAAAATTGATCCTAGATTTGCCCATATTTTCTCAAGAAAATGTCAAACCCCAACTTGGCATTTCTTTTGCCTTTCCTTAGTTGTGCCAATTTAAATTATGTGTAATTTCTCAAGGTTTGACACATTTTACTCTTCCAAAGAGTAAACAATTAATTCATTTCATTTTCAAAGATTAACAAAAACCTTGAAAATACCCTTCTAATTGGAGTTGACACTCTCTAACCCATCTAAGGGGTAGAGAAAATGCTCCTAGGAACCGAACACCTATTGGTTCTCCTTGGATATTCTAGGTACTCACTAGGGATAACTTCCATAGATACCTTCCTAATGACCTTTATAGGCTTCTTAGAAGCCTTGGTCATTTTTTCTAGGTCAACTCTAGGGATAGCTTCCCTTGTGACCTTCTTGATGACTTTCTTTGACTCCTTAAAAGTCCTAATCACATTTGTTGTTGCAAACATACTCCTAGGGATAACTTCCCTTATATCCTTGACTTAACCCCTAGACCTAGGATTGATTCTTTAGGTATATGGAACCCTATGATATGAAGCTACATCCTTCTTAGCCTTAGATTTGTATCCCAAACCTCTATGGTCATTGGATGACTTTTGGTTTCCTAAACCTATGTTATTCTCTTTTTGCCCCTTAAGGATACCTTTCATCCTTTTTAGGGTCTTTTCAATTTTGTCAAGCCTTGACCTTAAGACTTGATTTCTTTCCATAAATCCCTAGATTTTGGTTTATCATTATATCCTTGAGTATTTCTATTTCTAGGCTTATAACTAAGGTCCTTAGTGTTCTTGCCTAGTTTATCTACCTTCCTAACCTTAGGTGAGGTAGTCTTGGCATGAAGAGCCACATGATTTTAATCAATTCTATCATGCCTTCTATTTTTATGGTAAATTGCATTAAAATGATATAAGTTAGAACTAGCATGCTTGTTATCATTATTTAAAGGAGCTGGTTCAATAAATGATACCTTGGGTTTGCTCTTACAAACTCCCCCTTGACTTGAGCTTCCTCCTTTAGGCTTGACCGATTTCTTCCCTTTTGGGCATTAGTTCCAGTAATGTCCTTTTTGGTTGCAAGAAAAACACATAATGTACTCTTTGCTCTTTTCTCTTATGGGGGCAGTCTCCTATGGCTTCTCCTTGCTCTGTGGTGCCATTTGACCCTTCTTCTTGATCAATTTAGGGCATTTACTCTTATAATGCCTATGTTTCCTACACTTAAAGAATATAATATGATTTTTATTTTTAGTTGAGCTACTTATACCTTCACATGTTGGGATGACACTTGATCCTCCATTTGATGTCTCTTGATTTTTGGAGGATGCCCCATCTTCTTCTTCTTCAGTTGACCCGGAAGTAGAAGTTTCTCCTTCTTCTTGGTCCGATGTCATTGAACTTTGCTCCCCCTCAATCCTAGAGGTGGAGGCATCTTCATCTTCATCTTGTACATGGAACAAAGAATATGTTCCATCTTTGCCCTTTTCGTTGCATTCTTTTGAAGATGAAGCTTCTTGGACTTCTTCTTCAAATGTTGAGCATCTCTCAACTTTAGAGTCCTCCTCCTTTTGGTCTTGATCCAATGAGTTGCCCTTTTTGAATTTCTCTTGGTTTAATGTAGTGGAGGGAACCTCATGGACTTTAGCCAATTTGCTCCAAAGCTCCTTGGCATCTTTAAATTCTACCACTTACTTCAAGATGTTGCTAGGCAATAGATTGACCAATATCTTGGTCATTTTATCATTGGGCTCACATATTTGGATTTGCTCTTGGCTCCACTTGCTCCTCTTGAGAATTTTGCCCTTTGAATCTTTTGGAGCTTCAAAGCCTTCCATTAGAGCAAACCATTGCTCTATCTTCATCATGAGAAAAATTTTTATCCTTGATTTACAAGAATTGAAGCTCATTGATATGAATGGTGGAGGCACCCTCATGTCGAATCCAAGCCCATCTTAGAATTCCATTTGAAGTTTTGATGAAGTCTTCGACTTGTTGAAATTTTCTTCAACTTCTTCTCCCTCTAGCTCGTTTCCCCTTCCGGCAATGATTCCAGTGAAGAGCGACCTTGCTCTGATACCACTTGTTAAGGTCGAGTTGTAGCTAGAGGGGGGTGAATAGTTCGTCGCGCTCCGGTTGCTTGCTTCGTTGTTGTGGGGGAGGAAATACACACAAAGCACACTCACAACTACTAACACTAAGATTTACTTGGTGTCCACCTCAAGAAAAGATGACTAATCCAAGGATCCACATACGATGCACTCTCCACTAAGAAAAACACTCATTTTCGGTAACTATCGAAGGTGAAGAAGCCTTATACAAACCCACACAACAAGATACAACATACACAAGAAGAAAAAATACAAAAATACAAAGTAAAACCTCTTCTTGCTTGACCTTGTTGTTGAAGAACACCTCTTGAACCTTAGAAGTTCAACAACACTTGTTCCCAAGAGCTTCCAAGAACTGGCAGTGAGTGCTCGGAGAAATCGCATGAAGATCGAGAAGGAGAGTTGCGGAGAAGAAGCTCGCCAACGGCTATATACTTCGTGCTTCTAGGGCTCCCAATCGATTGCCACGTCAGATCTGCGCTATCCCAACCGTCCATTACTCGCTACTTGTGCAATAGTCACATCCCAATTGATGGGTTGGTCGATTGGGGAGGCTTGAATCGATCGGTTGATCGATTCAGAGTGCCTCTGTGCTCGCTGGAAGCTGCCTAAATCAATCAACCAATCAATTCAGGCTTTCTCACGATTGCACGAGAAAATCAGCTGCCAATCGATTGGCTGATCGATTGGCGATGCCCGATCAATCAGATGATCTATTAGGCAACTCTTTGTGCTCCTGACACTTGCTCCCAATCGATCGGCCGATCGATTAGGCCGCTGCTTGTCGCAACACTCTCCCAATCGATCGGCTAATCGATTGGGCTTGGGTCAATCGATTAGCTAATCGATTGCCCTAACCTTGACTTGCCTAAACTCAAGTCTAAGGTTCTCAAACCCAACATCCGGTCAACCGTGGCCTGTTGGGGCTCGTTCTGCCTAGCATCTGGTCAACCTTGACCTGCTGGGACTTTTTCACTAAGTGTTCGATCAATCCTTTGACCCACTTGGACTTTTCTCCTTGTGCCAAGTGTTTGGTCAACCTTGATCCACTTGGACTTACCGTCTCGTGCCAAATGTCCGGTCCTCCATGACCCACTTGAGCTTCCACCAGATGTCAGATCACCCTTGACCCATCTGGATTCCCTCGTGCCAAGTATCCGGTCAATCCTTTGATCTACTTGGGCTTCCCAACACCAGGTGTCTGGTTAACCTTGATCCACCTGGATCTCCACGTGCCTAGCTTCACTCACTAGGTATTTCTATCTACCTGGCTTCACTCACCAGGACTTTCACGTAGCTTCACTCACTAGGTATTTTCATCTACCTGACTTCACTCACCAGGACATTCACGTAGCTTCACTCACTAGGTATTTCCATCTACCTGACTTCACTCACCAAGACTTTCACGTAGCTTCACTCACTTGGTATTTCCTTCTGCCTAGCTTCACTCACTAGGGTTTTCCATCTGCCTAGTTTCACTCACTAGGATTTTCACCTGACTTCACTCACTAGGATTTTCCCACTGCTCGGCTTCACTTACCAGGACTTTCACCTAGCTTCACTCACTAGGGTTTTCACCACTGCCCAGCTTCACTCACTGGACTTTCCCACTGCCCGGCTTCACTCACCGAGACTTTCACCTACCTAGCTCCACTCACTAGGTCTTTCACCTAGCTTCACTCACCAGGATTTTCCAACTGTCTAACATCTGCTCAACCTTGACCTGCTTGACTCTTTTTCACATCAAACTGGTCAGTCCTTGACCAAAGGGGAATTGCATCAATAATCTCCCCAATCGAACGATTGCATATGCAATCTCCATGTATTGTCAAACATCGAAACCCAAACATCAAGACTTAAGCTTGAGCCAACTCAAGCTTAGTCAACCTGGCCCAGGGAATATTGCACCAACAGATTATTGGTGTAATTTCCTTAGGTCAAGGTTGTCAGTTTGATTAAGCTTGAGTTGACTCAAGCTTGAATTTTGATGTTTGACAATATATAAAGATTGTGGGCTCAATCATTCATTTAGGGAGATTGTTGATGTAATTCTCTTCTGGTCAAAGTTTGACCAGTTCGATATGAAAAAGAGTTAAGTAGGTTAAGGTTGACTGGATACTTGGTGTGAAAGTCCTGGTGGATGAAGCCGAGCACTCAAATGGAAATCTTGGTTAGTGAAGCCAGGTGAAAAATCCTAGTGAGTAAAGGTAGGTAGTGAGGAAGTCCTGGTGAGTGAAGTCAGACATGTGGAAATCCAGGTGGATCAAGGTTTACTGGACACCTAACTAGAGGTTAGGCAAGGGTAAGACTAATAGGAAGGTTGACAGAAAAAAAATCCAACTGGGTCTGTATTGACCAGACACTTCGTGTGAAAGTCCTGGTGGGTAAAACTGGGCACTCAGATGAAAATCTTGGTTAGTGAAGCCAAGTGAAAAATCCTAATGAGTAAATCTAGGTAGTGAGAAAGCCTTGGTGAGTGAAGCCAAATATGTGAAAATCTAGGTGGATCAAGGTTGACCGAACACCTAGTGTTTGGAAGCCCAAGTAGGTCATCAAGGGCTGGACACTTGGCACGAGATGGTAAGTCTAAATGGATCAAGGTTGACTCGACACTTGACACGAGGAGAAAAATCTAAGTGTGTTAAAGAATTGACTGGACACTTGATGATGAAGTCTCAGTAGGTTAAGGTTGACCAGATGCTAGGCAATGAAAAGTCCCTATAAGTCACGATTGACCGGATGTTGGGTTTGAGAACCCTAGACTTGAGTTAAGCAAGTTTAGATTGGTCAATCGATTAGATGACTGATTGAAATAGAGCCTAATTAATCAGTTGATCGATTGGGAGAGTCCCGTGAGCAATGGCAGCCCAATCGATCAGTTGATCGATTGGCAACCATTCGTGAGAGGATAATGTGCTCCCTAATTGATTAGCCGATCTATTGGGCTACTCCAATTGATTAGTTAATCGATTATAGAGGAGTTTTTGTGAAACACAATAAGTACTGTGCTGAATCGATTAGGAAGGAGCCCAATTGATCTCTAGGTCTTCTGTGAGAGCATAGAAGTCATTTGGATCGATCAGTTGATCGATCCAACTAGCTCAATTGGCAAGTCCAGGTGCCCGAACCAGAAAAATCATCTAAAATCTGAGTTGAAGCACGATGACTGGCCGAACCCATGTCAATGGTCTAGGCACCCGGAGGGAGTCCGGGCGCCCAGAGATGGATAAACTTGACAAATCAAGTTTCGATGAGAGATCACCATGTTAGCAATGGTCAAGGTTCCCGGAGGAGTTCCAAGCACCCGAAATGGGCCTATATAAAGGCGTTCGACCAATAGTTTTAGATAATTATCTGCTATGACTTTCATATTCGCGTGCTGCTTCGAAAATGCTTTGATAACACCAAAAAGCTACTCTGAAGTTCGAAGAACGAAGACTTCTTCAATTTTCTTTGTGTTTGTTAGTAGCATTTACATTTAAATTATTGTACTCAATCTTTGTAACTCATTTTCGAACTGATAGTGATTGTCCAACAAAAATACTCAACGAGTATGAGCCTTGGAGTAGGAGTCGTCGAAGGCTTCGAACCAAGTAAAAAAGTACTCGTGTTAGCGTTTGTACTTTCATGTTTTTCTTTCCACTACGTATTCTCGACTTTTGAAAAAGCTATTCACCCCCTCTAGCGTCTTAACGATTCAATAGGCCCGACATCCACGAGCCCAACAGCCTATTGTATAGGAGATGTCACCTGCAGATACTGAGTTACTAGGTGACTCAATGCCTCAGACCCCTTTACTAGGCGATTCTTCGGCACCTTCTGCACTACCGGAGCCGAGTTATGCTTACACTCGCCTTTGCGATGACATTTTTGGTCGATTCAACTTACTTTAGTAGCATTTGGATAGTCGTGTCAACTCATGCCGACACCATGTTGATAGTCGCTTCGACAGTCTTCAGCAACAACATGATACACTCGCCATGCACTATGAGGTGCTTTATAGGAGCAGCAGGAGTTATCGGTGTATATTCAATTTGTGTAAGATAGTCAACCTCCCACTTCTCCTCCTGTAGAGGACTACACATATTCCCTATGTATGCACTAGTTGTTATGTTTGAACTTTAAACTTAGGTATATGGTATTTCTTTCACTATGCTTATATTTTTTATTACATCAATATGCTTGCTCTACTGTATTACTATGTTTACTTATCTCCTACTTTACTTTTTAATATATGTCAAAGGGGAAGTGTAAATATTAAAATAAAAAAGGGGGAGTAAACTCAATAACTAACAATCATTTAATGGCTCATCTTATTTTATTACAAGTAAGAAAGAAAGCTATATTTTTTTGACTTTAAATAAGTATTATTATATATCAAAAAGGGGGAGATTGTTAGTACAGAATGTACTGATAGTCAAACTTGTATTTTAATATATGACAAAGAGTTTAAAATCAGAACACATGTATTTGATATGTTTATTAATTGTGCAGACTCAAATGCCTTGATCGATTTAGAGAACCAGACACCAGGTAAAAAGCCCAGATAGGTTAGGAGAACTGGATTGGCTGAAAGTCCAAGTAGGTCAGAAGGACCTGATATCTGGCAAAAGGACTCGATGGGTCAGTGTAAACTAGACATTGAGATAAAGAAAGACCTAGTGGGTCGGAGATCGGACATCAAACATGAAAGTTTGACATATGGTAAGTGAGGTAAGCTTCTGGAGTGAGTGCAGTGAGCTCAGGTCCCAACAAGGATAAACCTTAGGTACTGATCCAACTGAAGAAACCAATGGAGGTTTCTAAGTTGAGATCAAGACAGTCTTTACTGTCTTTATATTGCATATTATATCTATTCTAACTCTATTTGTGTGAAAAATATTATACTATTGTACTAACATTGTTTTTACAGAAATTGATGTTCCATCGACGGAACAAGACTGTTTAGTTGATGGATCGAAGAAAGATCAGAGCAGTGAGATTCGATCAGGGCGCAAAAGGGAACATCTAATTCCATCGACGGATCAAGGGAATCAGTCAATAGATCAACTTATTTCTAGATTTAATAGAGATTCGAATCAAAGTAGAGAAGGAAAAAAGTTAATCAGCTGATGGAGCGGAGTCGATCAGTCGACCGGTGAGATTTACGGGATCAAACGGATTGGATCTCAGCAAACAAGGAAGGAGAGGTGATTCTGTCAATGGATCAATTCTGTTGATGGAACGAAAGCTATAAAAGAAGTCCTCAAACTCCAAGCCAGAGATAACTTTCGGTCTTCTGATTTACGACTATGCTTCTTTTGTGTTGGTGCAAGCTTTGACTTACTACGACGTCGTGAAGTCTCCGACAACCTACAACTTTTTTTAATACTCTATATGTTGTCGGTATATTTAATTACCTACACTTTATATTCACATCTATAATATTTCTATATCATTTAGTGGATTATCCAACGAAAGCGATTGACAATCGTAGGTCTTATAGTAGGAGTTATCAAATGCTTCGAACCAAATAAAAAATGACCTTATCTTTTTTGCTTATCTTTTTATTCTGTTGCGTACCCCCTGCGCGATCTCAACAATCCTTTAATGTTCACCTAATATTCATGTTTAATAGTTATGATTTACTAGCTGTTACAATACAAACTTATTTTGTTCAATTATATTTATGCTGTAGCAGTTATAAACCTATATCTATTATAATTATAGTAGTAATTCTAAAATCATAATTACTATAATATTTATAGTCCTGCAATTTCATTGTTATTATAATACATATTTATCCTATTCATATAATTGGTCGACTAATTTAAGATATAATACGTGTGATACAAATATTAATTTTGAATAATATACTTGAAATTAGTTGGGTTCTTAGAGTGCACAATGGATAAATTTTTGTCCCCTCAGATGGGTATAGTGACTAACACATGAGGTATTGTCATCATGAGGTCTGATGTTCGAATCTTAGCAAAGTCAAGATAAATACATCTCTTATGTGTTAATCACTATTTCAAAAGTTAGTAGTTATTTTTTTATCATCCTTAATGGATAAATTTTAATTTTGACGAATGAATAGATAAATTTTTTTTATAATAAATGGTTAATTTAAAAATACTAAATTGATTGAGTATTCATTTAATTTACCAAGGTCATGTCATTTTAAGGTGAGTCATGGAATGAGAATGAGGTATTCTTTTCATTAAAAAAATAAAATAAAGGCACTCATGTATGATTCCAAAATAAAGAGGGCTCTTTTGATTGTTGGTAATAAAATAATCAATTTTCCAATTCTTCCAATTCGCCCAACAGCGAATACCACGGATTGCCATCCTAGCAAAATCCAGCCGTCATATAGACGTATCGAACGGTCCAAACAAATTACGCGAAACACAAGGACATAAACTCATAATTCTCAACTGGATCGGCGCCAGTTATCAACTATCAGATCGGTTAGAGCTCGGTGCGCATTTTACGCTCGACGGCGGAGATGGAGCTAGGTGGCAAGGCGAGGAAGGGCGCCGGCGGCCGGAGGGGTGGTGGCGGGCCTAAGAAGAAGCCGGTCTCTCGCTCCGTCAAGGCCGGGCTCCAGTTCCCAGTCGGTCGCATCGGGCGCTATCTTAAGAACGGCCGCTACGCGAAGCGCGTCGGCACCGGCGCTCCGGTCTACCTCGCCGCCGTGCTCGAGTACCTCGCCGCCGAGGCACTGCGACCTCTCCTCGCACCAGATCTGCAGTCCGATTCGCCCTTTTTAGTGCTCACGGCAGCTGTTGCTTGATCTGCAGGTGTTGGAGCTGGCGGGGAACGCCGCAAGGGACAACAAGAAGAACCGGATCATACCGCGGCACGTGCTGTTGGCCATCAGGAACGACGAGGAGCTAGGGAAGCTCCTCGCCGGCGTCACGATCGCCCACGGAGGGGTGCTGCCCAACATCAACCCGGTACTGTTGCCGAAGAAAGCCGCCGGCAAGGAGCCCAAATCGCCGGCTAAATCCGCCGCCAAGTCACCGAAAAAGCCTTAATTTGGTTCTTCTGCAGCACCACTTGTCTTAATTACTTCCTCGGTATGTGATTTCTATCTAAAATTAGCCTCTTCCTTTTTTTTTTTATGGAATTGTGGCGGAGTGCAACGCCGATGTTATCGATGAATTCAAGGGATTCCTGCTGTGATCTTCTTCATTTTCTGGGAATTTAGCATGAATCTAGTTGCTGTTACTTGCGTTGAATCTTCAACACTCATGCTAATCTCTACATTGCTTGCGTTTGTGAATTGTTTGAATGTTTCTTCACTTGTTTGAAATGGTGAGTTTGTCCGTGATTCTCTCTTTTAGATAATGATGCAAAATTGGAAATAAAAATTTTATTTCTATTTTAGAATTTTATATTTTTAAACTATAGATTATAGATTATAGTTGATGTTATGTTTTTTTGGAAGTTAAATGAAATGGGTGGGGTGGATAGCTAAAATCTTTAGAGAACAAATGAGTTGGGCCAGGGTGTAGGGTACCATTTTAGTAGTATGTTATTGTCCTTTTAAACTTAAATTCTTATACATTTATTTTTGGGTTATATTTAAAAGATATTGGAATTCCAACAGTGTTATGTTCTGTGACGGTGATTGTGCTCACATACGCATCTCACGGTTTGCCCTCACGATATGTAAAGGGTGGTATGTTATGTGAAGGTTTGCCCCCGTGATAGGTAAAGGGAGGTACGAGGGAGGTAAATATAAGTGGACAGCTAGGGCCTGGGAGGAGTTATTTATTTATTTATTTATTTATTTATGATTTATTTGGATAAATATGTTGAAGGTGGTCTTCTGTATACATGGCGTAAATTTTCAATTAAAAATTTAACTGATTAAATAGTATTAATAATTTTTTTAACAAATCAAATTGATCGATTTTATTATTAAAATTGGATAGAGTGACTCAATATAAAATTAGTTAATTTGATGAGTTAATTAATTTGTTTATAAGCGGGAAATGGTAAGTGATATGGTTATTGATGTTGTTTGGGAGCTTGCGGGATAAAGCATTGGGTGACGATGAGTGATGGTGAATAATGATCTTCACAAAAATGAACTTTGGTGAGGTGTCTCTGTGAATTTCTGGAGACTCTGCAACCTAATAGATGGTCTTCTTTTCCTACGCATAATGAGATTAATCAATAAAGCGTTAGTGATTTAAGATCGGGGTGAAAATTCTTGGTTAGGTTTTTTGATGTTCAAGTTAGTTTTTGACAAAAAGAAGAAGTTGCGTGGAAGAAGATGAAAATTAGGTTTTGATTTTGATGTAATGTGTATGTTTGTGTACTTTGTCAGTGGAGAAGATTTTCTTTTTTATTCCATCTCATTTAACTTCCACAGTTATGAGGTGGATTTTGGTTTGTTAAAGTCTGTTAAGAGATGATGTAAGTTAGAACTGTAATAATAATTTAAGGAATCTTTTTCTTATCCTAGATGTATTTTTTTTATCGTTTAATATACTTGTGGAGACTTCTAATAGCTATTTGTCGTCAAATTAATTAAGTTGTCATATGATCATATATTATTATGGTTCATTGGTTACACACAATTGGTTAGTCATAGTTTCTTGACTTTCTTCCTTCTCTTTGTTTGTTCAATCTTTTTTTTTCTTCGTCAAGTAGAAGATAGTTTTTTAAAGTTTCATAGTCGTCTCAAGATTATCTTATTCAACAAAATTCTAACATAAATAGAATGGAGACAAAAGTTTTTCTTTTTACGTCTTTCTTCTTCTCCTCCATATCCTATTACCTGGCAACGGATTCTTCTCACTCTTCTAAATCCTCAAGATGATACTATCGACTTAACCTTTTATGCGACCATGTCGAAATTGAAAGGGGTTAAATTTTATTTACTTGTACTAATTGTTTTGCATTTTATCTTCGTAATAAGTTCTGCAGATACAGAATTAGAGTCTCCTTTTGATGAATTGCATATTTCTTGTTGTGTTCATTTGCTATCTTTAATTTATTTTCGTTTAAAAATCTATGGTTGTTGTCCTTTTCAGTTGATACCATTCTTCCAACTCTAATGTACAAGAACATAGGGTTAACTAAACTAGTTTTGGTTAGACTAAGAGAAAAGTTATTAGAGAATCGTTGTCTCTCGACTTGCTTCCCCCTTCCCTCAAGAGGTCCTTGTTGAGGTACTTGAATCTTATGAGGAAGATAGTCCCTTCACTGCTCGGTGAGAGAACACATTTGTTCCAAATAATAACTTGGCTTCGATCACTATCATTGAATTGAAGTAAATTCTCATCGTTACTTCTGAGATGTCTCGTGAGAGAGGTAAGGAACCTATGTTTTATATTCGTATCCGTCCCAATATTGCTTTTAACATGATGTGACTAGGTTTATTGATTCCGCTCATTCTCCCAGTCGTTCTTGCTTCCGGGGTAAGTCTGGGCGCACCGGTGTCCTCCTCGTCTCCCTTGGTTTTCTTCCCCTCTCTTCTAGTAGTGAGGGCTAGAAGGATCTTTTGTAAAAGATCTTTGGACTCTGCCTCACAAAGTGCTGATGATGAACCCACTATTGGTTCTTTGCCTCTTATTACATCACCTAGTATTTCTATCTCTGTACCAATCCCCTTTACCGCTTCCAGTATTAGGCATTCTTTTTTTTTTTTCTTTCGGGGTCACTACCTGCTCCTTTTATGGGACCTTCAGCTTCGGGCTCTCGAGCTCAGATCCTTTAGACCGCTTTCTGTGGTCCAGGAGATGATCCTTAGACATGCATTGGTGAGGATGAATGGTTTCTATTTATTTTATAAATGAGGGTCATGTATTTTACCAATGGATGTTTAGGGATCATCCCTTGGATCGCAAAAAACAGTCTAGAGGATCTGCCCTCCGGCCTTCCTCTTGAGTGCTTTTCAAGCTGGCCTAAGGTCTTCCCTCTTTGTTGAGGCATGCCCTTTTTCCTTCTTCTATTGACATCCTTCAAGTAAAGGATTTCATGGCCGAATCTTGGGTACAAGGTCAAAACTGTCTGAGAGGCAAAAATGTTTCTGATCAAGTTGATGCTTACAATCGACAAGCTTTCGTCGTAAGTATTCTAGATATATCTCTCTAATTTGTCTATAGATTTTAATTATGTTATTATATTCATTCAGTTTTTTGCCTCAAGCTTTTACATGGGTAACTTGGCTACTGACTTAGAGAGGGAGAATAAGGAGTTGAAAGATCAATTAAAGGCCCTAAAGGTAGCCTCCTTTACTCTAAGCAATGAGGTTGCCCAACTCCAAGAGAAGATAAACTCTCAAGCCAATTAGATGCCCCTTTTAGAGAAGGATTTGCATCAGCATCATCAAATGTTAGGGGTTACAGGAGAAGAGAAGAAGACTCTAGAGCTGCACATATAAAGTCTATCTTCTCAGTTAAGCGTTGAAGTAGCTAAGAAAGATAAAGCTATCTCAGATACTGTCCTTGGATCTTCTATCCTAGAACGGTTTAGACCTCCATCCCTAGATCTCTAGATTTAGCTTAAGAATTGACTTCTTAGAATTTCGAGCTATTACATCTACAGGAGAAATTAAAAGCTTAAGACTCAGAAGTAGATTGCCTCATTAAAGAGTTAGAACGTCTCAAAACTGAAAAGGTCAGTTTCCAAGAGAAAGCGGAATGCCTTTAGTTAGAGTTATAGACATATAAGACGGGTGAAGAAGAAAAATAAGAAAATCATCGTCGAGAGTACTTAACTTTTCCTAAGTTCACGAATGAGTTTGCCAGTTGTATTGTGGGGACCTTAACTTATTCAGACGATAGAGTCTTGATATAATTACGAGGAGGGTTCTTACCTCAAGAATTTCATCCTTGATTCATAGACCGTCGGCGACTTAACAAGGAGCTACCTAAGAACCTTATTAGTAGTTTTAAGTAGAACTCTGATGGATAGGTGAAACTATTTGTGTTGAATTCTTTTGAGACTATATTTGTGCAACTTACTTACTACTTCAAGTATACTTGTAAATGAATTTTCAAAATGCACATATGTTAATTAAAGCATGAAAAGAAAAACTTGTGAAGTAGTTGATGCACATAATATGTTTCTGAATTATGAATGCCTAATCGAAAGTTAAGACATACCAGCTTGTCTTCGGAACTATCCTTATTTTACCCCTACATTTAGAGTAAGCCATTAGTATTCTGGTTAGGTTTCATGCCCAAGGATGAACTTTGCTAGAACTTGGGGTTGTTTCAACGGTAAATGTACTCTTGGGCGGATGTAAGAGAACCATCACATTGATCTTTTTTGATCAGGAATATACTCCCGAATGAATTTACATTGATGTAAGAATGCTAGAATATCAATATATTTCAGTTGGGCATATATACCTTCGAATGAATTTACATTAATATATGGAGGTTAGAAAATTGATATATTTCGATCGGGTATATACTCTCGAATGAATTTGTATTGATGTAAGAAGGCCAAAGTATCGATGTATTTCGGTCGAGCATGTAATCCAGAGCGAGTTTATATTAATATATGAAGGTTAGAAAATTGATATATTTTGATCGGGCAAGTCCTCCCAATCAAATCTGAATTAATATATTTTGATCGAGAAAATACTCCCGAACGAATTTGACATAATACTTGAAATTTTGAAGACTGATATATTTTGGTCGGGACTATGTTCTCGAGTGAATCTGAAATGATATAAGGAGGTCAAAGTATTAATATATTTCAGTCGGGTATGTAATTCTGAGCGAGTTTATATTAATATGAGAAAGCTAGAGTATTATCACATTTCAGTGGGGAATGCATTTCCAAATGAATTTGCATTAATATAAGAAGGCAAAGATATTGTCACATTTCGGTCGGACATATCCTTAGGATTTCTTGATTGATTGGCGTCGAGCGGAGGAAGTTTGCTCGAACTTTGAGGGGTTAGAGTCTCTGGTTCTCCTTAAGGAAGTTAGGTCGATCATTTCTTAAGGTCTCCGATCGATTGTTGTCGAGCGGAGGAAGCACACTCGAATGGCAATGAGCGGAGGAGGCACGCTCGATTATCAAAGGTTTAAAGTCTCCGATTCTCTTAAGGAAGCCAGACTGGACACTCCTTAAGGTCCTCGATCGACTGTTGCTGAGCGGAGGAAGCATGTTCGAATGACAATGAGTGGAGGAGGCACGCTCGATTATCAAGGGTTTAAAATCTCTGGTTCCCCTTAAGGAACTCAGATCAATTACTCCTTAAGGTCCCCGATCGACTGTTGCCGAGCGGAGGAAGCACACTCGATTATCAAGGGTTTAAAGTCTTCGGCTCCCCTTAAGGAAGTTAGATCGGTTAATTTTTAAGGTCCCCGATCGACTGCTGTCGAGTGGAGGAAGCACGCTCGTAAAGAGAATTGACCTGTCTATTCTAGCGAATATATGTATTGATTAGAGAGTAGGTGCTTGCATTTTTTCATTATATTCTAAAAAATTAAATGAAATACATAGATGAATTATAGGCGTACTTGTTAGGTTTTGTATGGTTGTATGTGATTTGTACTCCAAGACTTCTCGAGATTTCTCTCTTCCAAGTCTTGGAGGTAATAAGAACCAGAAGCAAGCTTTTGTATAACTTTGTATGGTCCTCCCCATTGGAGTGCTAATTTAGTAACATATCCCACAAGTTTAACACGCTTTCATACTAAATCTCTTACTTGAAAGAATCGAGGGATAACTCTTTTGTTGTAGTTCTATCTCATTCATTGTCGATAAGATATAAGACGAGTTGATGCCTTGTCCCGAGCTTCTTCGATAAGATCGAGTTCCATAAGACGTCGATCGTCATTGTCTTCATCATAAAATCGTCTCCGATCAGACTCCATCCCAACCTCAATGGGGATTATTGCTTCTTCCTTGTATACTAGTTGAAATGGAGTTATCCCTGTAGCTTCTCGAGGGGTGGTATGGTAAGCCCATAGCACATTGGGTAACTCATCCACCCAACTACCACCAACATGATCTAACTTAGTCTTAAGTCCCTTGATGATTTCTCTATTGGTCACTTCTGCTTGCCTATTATTATGTGGATATGTCATAGAGGTGAATGCCTGTATAATGCCATATCCTGCACACTATTTTCTAATTCTCTGTCCTTGGAATTGTCTCACATTAGTAGAGATTAACTTATGGGGAATATTGAATCTTCAAATAATGTGTTGCCACAAGAATTTGATAACTGTATTCTCAATAATTCTTACTAATGGTTCAGCTTCCATCCATTTTGAGAAGTAATCTATAGCGTGTGCCTTTCTTGTCCGATTAAAATCACCATCAGTGGGTCCGCCCGTTATCATATTAATATTTCCTTGGGCGGCATTGCCCCGGTTTTCTTCCTGTTGAGCAATCGCTATCTCGGGCTGTGCTGGTTCGTGTGCCCGGGATGACCCGCCCGGTAATTGCAATGTCCCTTGTTGTGTCTCAGTCGTCTGATATTCCCGCTTGGGCGGACTATTCTGCCTTTGGCAGGGTTGTCAGTTCGGAGATTGCCGGCGATAACGATTGTTATTTGTCCTTTGGTTCCTTAAGGTAAAGCAATCTTCAGTGTAATGAGTACCCGACATATGATAGGTACACCATTTTCGGGGTTCTTGTGGCATCTTCACATGTTGGATTGCTTGAGGTCTTCGCTCAGGCTGACGGTGTAGAGGGCGAGTTCCGCAAGGTCCCCTTGGCGGATGAATAGGAGCTACAGCTCCATCGTGAACTGTGGTTGAGACAGACATTATATTTTCCTTCTTGTGAGTTGCTTGAGCTTCTTCAATATTAATGAATTTAGTAGCTCGCTCAATCAATAAATCAAAATTGATTGGGGGATTACGCACTAAGTCTTTGAAGAAATTGTTATCGTTGAGTCCTTGAAAGAAGACACTTATCAGGATTTCTGTAGTAGTATTAGGGACATCAATAGAGACCTGATTAAATCTTTTAATATATGCCCGGATGCTTGTCTTGGGTCCTTGTTTGATAGAGAAAAGACTCCAAGGAATTTTATGATACCTTCAGTTGCTAGAGAAATGATGCAGAAATACTTTTCGAAAATCCTTGAAACGCCGAATAGAGCCTTCTGGTAATTGCTTAAACCATCTTTGGGCTGCTCCCCCAAGGGTAGTAAGGAACATTCGACATTTAACCCCATCAAAAAATTACTGTAATAGAGCAGCGTTTTCAAATTTAGCGAGGTGATCTTCTGGATCAGTGGTTCCAGAGTATTCTCCGATATTTAGATTCTGATAATGCTTCGGTAAGGGATCATCAAGAACCCTCTGAGAGAATGAAGTAACAATTCTCTCAGGAGAATTATCACTAGTTACTATTTTTCCTTTGCCTTTTTCTTTCATTGGTGTTTCATCAGTGGATTCTTGTAGCATCGATTTTCTCCCTCCTTGTTCCGCAGGGGTGCGAAAGAATATTCGAGGATGTTGAGTGGGATAAACGAGAGCAGGAATTATATAAGCCACATCATCCTCCTCAATACCTCTAGTGTTTATTTGCTGTTGCTGTTGCAATGCCTTTTGAATCCTGGAGTTGATGAGCAACTCCAAGTCTTCTTGGGCCAGAGTAATAGTGTTAGGCTTTCCAACGTCCTCCATCATGCTGTCTCAGTTTTAAGTGAGAGTTTCCACATATGTCGCCAAATTTGATCCTATCTAAGAGCTTGCGGGATGAAGCGTTGGGCGACGATGAGTGATGGCGAATAATGACCCTCACAAAAATGAACTTCGGCAAGGTGCCTTCGTGAATCTGTGGAGACTTAGCAACCTAATAGATGATCTCCTTTTTTTGCGCACAATGAGACCAACCAACAAAGCATTAGTGACCTAAGATCGGGGTGGGAATCCCTGGCTAGGCCTTCCGATGTTCAAGTTAGTCTCTGACGAGAAGTAGCGTGGAAGAAGATGAAAATTAGAGTTTGATTCTGATGCAATGTGTATGTATGCGTACCTTGTCAGTGGAGAGGATTCCCCTTTTTATTCCACCTCATTTAATCTCCACAGTCATGAGGTGGATTTCGATTTGTTAAAGTTTGTTAAGAGATAATGTAAGCTAGAACTGCAATAATAGTTTAAGGAATCTTTTTCTTACTCCAGATGTACCTTTTTTATCGTTTAGCATACCTGTGGAGATTTCTAGAAGCTATTTGTCGCCAAATTAATTAAACTGTCATATGATCACATCTTGCTATGGTTCACCTGTTACACACAATTAGTTAGTCACATAAATCCATTCTGTATATATGAGGAATGTCTTCTGTTTGCACTAGTCTCGGTCGGTACTCTATACTCGATTGGTTATTTATACCCGATTAGGACTTTACTATTATAAATATGTCAGAAATCATGAAAGATTGAAGACCTTTATGCTTGATCTACTTTTCATACTCGACCGGTCTGCTGAGCCTGGCCGGGTACACCTTATCAGCCAAGATTATCCAGTTGGGTGTATAAAAACACTATTGCCCGATGACCTTTTCTTCAGTCGATCGTAGGTAATTAAATGCCTCTGTGCTCGGCCGGTCTATTGAGCACGACTGATTTTAGATTATCGACCGAGATTAACCAATCGAGCATGCATAGGTAGGGATGGCAATTTTCCCCGCGGGTTTGGGGCCCCGCGGGGAAAACCCGAAATGGGGATGGGGATCCCCGATTTTTCGGGGATGGGGCGGGTTTGGGGCGGGTATGGGAATACTATCCCCATCCCTGAACCCGCCCCGAATATTATTATTATTAATATTAATAAATAATAATATGATTTTTTTAAAAAATATTAATAATAGTGTTAACATTAATCTATTGGCTTCAAATAGGCAACAAGATCTGTGAGGTCTGTATGTACTTCATGATTTACCTGAGCTATTATTCGGAACCATGTCTTCTGTATTTCCATGTTTGCCATCCTTGCAGGAAATCGAGCTGAATAAGACTAGCTGGAATGTACTGTTTAAGCCTTACCTTTTCTTTGAGACATACAAAAATTATCTCCAGGTTGACATTGTTGCTGCCGATAGATCATGGAGATGGGGCGGGGATGGGGAATCCCCGAACCCGAAAAAATGAAAACGGGGCGGGGATGGGAATGGCAAACCCGCCCCTGCCCCGCCCCATTGCCATCCCTATGCATAGGCCTTCAGGACAACTTAATGCTAAGTTCTTCTACGTTCGATCGGTCCCTTACACTCGATCAGTCTTTGCCTACCAAACTCATATGTTTGGTTGGTCTATTATGTTCGTCCGATCTCTGTCTGTTGTGCACAAGGTTAAGAACTTCTATGTTCGACCGATTCTCATGCTCGGTTGGTTATTTATGCACGACCGAGCATTCATGTTTGATCGATCTTTGTTTACCAAACTCTTATGTTCAAATGACCCTACCATGTCTCGGACCGCCTAAGGTTAAACTTTCTTTATACTAAGTCGATCCTTTATACTCGATCGGTCATATATACTCGATCGGTCTTATATATTCGAACGGGCTCCGTTTGCCGGTCTCATATGCTCCGCATATCTCCAATGCTCGATCGATCTATGGAGTTTGGTCCGTCATTATTGACGTTCCGCAAGTGTACGAAAATATCGTAAATAATAATAAAAGATATCGTATCCACAGACACTGTAATAACCACTAAAGATTTCTTAGCGCGAATTAGCTAAACAACTTGTCAATTGGTTTTCAGAAACTAAGTGCAACTAATGAAAAACAAACAATGTAAAAGAAATAGAAACAAGAATAAGTGCTATGATAAATTAATATTCTAGGAGTTTTGGTTTCTTTGTAAAGTTAATCAATATAAATGATCTACCAAATTTTATTTCTCGATTGCCTATCATTTGTAGAAGGTTGTCGGGTCTCTCTTGTAATAGACAACCAGCCTAGGATGGAAATCTATATCTAAATGTGATCAATTAAAATCTATGTTGTCCTTACACGGGCTTGCCTGTCACGTGCGCTCCTCGGATAATCAATATAAGAATTCATCACTCCTCAACCGCATTAAGATATAAAATATGAACGCATACAATCTATCCTACCTCCTTGAATGACCCTATTTCACCTTCAAGATCATCCCTCAAATGTCCTTACACGGGTTTGTCTATCACGAACGCCCCTCGAAAAATCGAATGAGAGATTATCTCTGCAAGATCCACAAGATATTTAAACATTCAATCAAAAATAGGAATTAGGTCCAAATCATAACAATCCACACAAGATTGAATAGGTACAAATAAGACAAAATCATAGAAATAGGAAATTGACAAATCCATAAGAGTTTTACATCAATTTCACATTACAAATACTCTCATCATCCTAAAACAAAGAGATCTAATCCATAGAACGAGGAAGGAAATCCGAAAAGATAAATATTACAAGCATTCTTGATCCCCAAATCCAAAAAATGAGAGAAAAAAAGCTTATCTATGATGAAGAACGGTCTTCAGATCCAATCCTCGATTCCGAAGTTAATACGTTGAAGATCTTCCCTTAAATCACTGGAAAATCCCTTCAAGAAGGTGGAGGAACGCCCCAAATCTTCCTCTCTCCCAAAGGGGAGAAGATCCCCTTTCAAATCTTGAAAAAGGCTTTATATAGAGGAGGGGTTTGGGTGCCACACGACCCCGAGACACGGTCGTGTGAAAGCTCACACGGCCTGTGCTACTCCCTTCTCTGCCTGTCTCACATGGCCGTGTGTGAAACACGGTCGCGACTTGCTCTGCCACTGCTCCTCTTGCACGACCGTGTAGATCTACATGGCCTGCACTGCCTCGGCTCTGGAGCTCTTGCACGACCGTGTGGTGCACACGACCAGGACGTTCTTGGCCTCTGGAAATGTTGTATGGCCGTGTAAATCTACACGGCCGTGCACTGCTTCATCTTTGGAGGGCTTGTAAGGCCGTGTGGTGTACACGACCTGGCTCTGTTGGTTTCAAAACTGGGCACAGTCGTGTGAAACTCACACGATCATGGCCACTCCCTTTCCTGTTGTAGTCACACGGGTGGTGATGCTCACACGCCCTGGGCAACCCCCCATGACAGGGCCGTGTGACACACAAGGATGGTGCTTTTCTCTTTTGGTTTGCTTGTAAATCTAGCCACGATCATAAATCCTTCACCAAATATGACTCCTGTGTACAGAAAATATAAAAAAATAGATCTCCAAACAAAAAGAGTAAATATGCTAAAAGCAAAGCTGGAAGTATGAAAATGCATAGGTAAAACATGCTCAAAACATGTGAATGTGCGTTAAAACATGTTAAACAAGTGTATACAATCTACCTACATCACACCCCATACTTAAATCTTTGCTTGTCCTTAAGCAAAATGCTGCAATATAAATTCATATGTTCTACAATGTACTCATATCCATAATGCATTTTCATAACTCTATCAAAAAGTTTCATTAACAAGCATGATCATGGAAACAAGTTAAGTATGACTCAAGCATAAGTATCTTGTGCATAGTGTAATAAATAACTCAAAACTTTTCAAGTTTCAATTTTCGTCTTAGTCAAGTTGTCATCAAATTTGAGTTCCTAATGTTTCCGGTGATAGACACGTAACCGGTGATAGACACTTACATGCCATACACTTGGTTCATATTTTTCAATCAACCCAAGGTTTCAAAGGCGTGCTCAATCTTAAGAGAAACTAAGCAGTCATTTCCCCAGTAACCTAACTCGATCTCAAAGGGGTAACTTGCTAGATTCCACTCATGATAACTATTTTTTATATCCCTTATTCATTTTTTTTTTTCACTTTTTTCCCTATTTTTTTCATAAGTATTTGCATTGTGTAAATTTTATTCATAAATGTACTTTTAGTACAAATGTTGGAATATTTTGATTTTTCCAAATGAGCTTACATGATTTGAGCCTCATCCAGTAATTAAAATGAAGTTTGAGAAATCACCATGAAAATCAAGTACTAAACAAACAAGATGAATAATGACTATTTCAATGATATCAACAATCTAAGTTCAAGTATAGTGAAGTGAAGATAGAAATCACTATAGTGAACTTCCTTTTTCCCAAATTCCTTTTGAGCTTTTGGAGGAGGTCTAACTTACTTATCTAGTGTTGATGTGATCAATCGTTGAGGGAAAAATACTTGTGACCTTTGGGAATTTTCTGGAGAAATGGAACTGAGTTCTTGTGATCTTCTATTATTCTTCTCCTCAATTTTAAGCATGTCTTTCTGCAGAAGTTCTTCATGATTTTTTTCAATTCTCAACCCAACATCATCACACTTTTCATTAGATCTTGTCTGCGAAGGGGGGGGGGGGGGGGGGAGATCTTTTTTAAACCATTTTGAAACAATACTTTCAATCTTTGCCTCCAAATATTTGAACTTTCCGTTTTATGACTTGTGATTTTCAAAACCCATAGATGGTTGAGTTACAATTTGTTTGGCAGGCTCTATAGTATTTATGGCTTGCACTTCTTGAATGTTTGAGGGAGATTTCATCCAACTTATGTTTGACCATTCATGGAGGTTCAATGTCACTTAATCAATTAATATATATGCTTCATCTACACTTTTGTCCATAAAAGAACCTCCAGCTGATGAATCTAATAAACTCTTGTCCGAGAAAGAAATTCCCCGATAGAATATGTACAAAATCAACCATTTTTCAAAACCATGATGAGGACACTGTCTTTGAAGACTCTTAAATCTATCCCATGGTTAAAATAATGATTCTCCGTATGTCTAAGCAAAATTTGTTATACAATTCCTCATATACACTGTTCTGCTTGGAGGGAAAAAATGATTCAGAAATTGCTTCTCCAATTGTTCCCAACTTGTGATGCTTTGAGGACGGAGAGAATATAACCAAGTCCTTGCTTTATCCTTGATACTGAAAGGAAATGCCATCAATCGAACTGCATCTAATGACACTCCTTCACATTTCACCATATCACAAATCTCTAAAAATATTTCAAGAGGCAGATAAGGACTTTTTGATATTTCTCCTTCAAATTTGTGACCTTGTATCATGAAAATTAACTCTGAGTCTAGTTGGAAACTTTCTGCTTCAATTTGAGGTTGCACAATGGGAGATAAAAATCTTACAAAAAAGGTGTAGAAAAATTTACCATGAGCCTGCTTGACATGTTAATGCTCATGGATATTCAAGAATAAAAAACAAGAAATAAAATGTAATATGAAAAGCAAGAAAGAAAATGCGAAATTTAAATTGGAAGAAAGAAAGTGCATAATGAAAACAAGAAAGAAAAGACAAAAGGAAAAAGAAAAATATCTAGAATAATTCATATGCCAAGAACAAGATTGCAAGATATGTTTACAAAAGAAAAGAAGAAAGAAACTAAATCAAAAGAGAGAAAAATTAGACTAGAATATTAGAAATTAAAAATGCAGAATTAGAATTGCAACAAAAAGAATTGCCAAGAAGTAAAAGATATACAAGAAAAATAAAATTCTAAATATTAGTTTCAACTATGCTATTGAAAAGAAAAGCAAAGTTATGTTTAGTCTAACTCAATTGATAATCTCTAATGTTATAGCGTAGTCCCCGGCAACGACGCTAAAAACTTATTGACGTTTCGCAAGTGTATGGAAATGTCGTAAGTAATAATAAAGGATATCGTATCCACATGGGCTGGAATAACCACTAAAGATGTTTCAACACGAGTTAGCTAAACAACTAATCAATTGATTTACACAAACTAAGTGCAAGTATGGAAAACAAAAATATAGAAATGAAAGAATAAGAATCAAGAAAAAAAAACTATGATAAAGGTATGTTCTAGGAGTTTTAGTTTCTTTGTAATGATCTTCAATGTAAATGATCTACTAAATCTTATTCCTTAATTGCCCATCATTTGTAGAAGATTGCCGGCTCCCTCTTGTAATAAACAACCGACGTAGGACTGAAATCTATACCTAAACATGATCAATTAGGAATGAATCTATGTTGTCCTTATACGAGCTTGTCTGTCACGTGCGTCCCTCGGATAATCAACATAGAATTCATCACTCCTCAACCGCATCAAGATATAATATATGAACACATACAATCTATCCTACCCCCTTGAATAACCCTATTTCACCATCAAGATCATCCTTCAAACGTCCTTACACGGGTATGCTCTTGTCACGAACGCCTCTCGGAAAATCGAATGGGAAACAATCCATACAAGATCTACAAGATATTCAAACATTCAATCAAGCATGGTAACTAGGCACAATCACAACAATCCATACAAGATCAAATTGATACAAACAGGGTAAAATCATAGAAATAGGAAATTGACAAATCCACAAGAGTTTTACATCAAATCATCCTTACAATTACTCCCTCCATCTTAGAACAAAGAAATCTACTCCATGAAATGAGGAAAGAAATCCGAATTGAAGGGAATTACAAGCATTCTTGATCCTAAATCCAAGAAAAGGAAGAAAGAAAGCTTATTTACGATGAAGAACCGTTTTTGGATCCAATCCATAATCTTGGAGTCGAAACCTTGAAGATTTCCCCTTGAATTGTTGCAGAATCCCTCCAAGATGAAGAAGAATCGTCCCAAATCTTGATTCCCCCCAAAAGGGAGAAGATCCCCTTTCAAATGATGAAGACACCCTTTATAAAGAAGGGGTTTGGGCGCCACACGACCCTGTGACACGGTCGTGTTAGGCTCACACGACCTACACTACTCCCCTCTCTGCCAAGGTGACACGGTCGTGTGAAGCTCACATGACCTTGGCATGCTCTGCCACTGCCCCCTTGCACGACCGTGTAAATCTACACTACCTCCAGTTCTGATACTCCTGCACGACCGTGTCTGGGACACGACCATGGCTGGTTTAGTCTCTGGATGGCTTACACGGGTGTGTCTGGGACACGACCATGTTCTTCTCCAGCTCTGTCAAGGTTACACGACCGTGTGGGTTCACACGGTCATGCCATTCTTCTCCTCTAGAAACATTACATGGTCGTGTGGCTCACACGACCATGGGTCATGTAGCTCACACGATTGTGTGGAGCTCACACCCCCTTGCATGGCCCTTGTACACCCCTTGTCTTGGGCCTTGCACACCCCTTGTCATGGACCTTGTCATAGCTCTAAATGACAATGTTTCATTTCAGCATCTTTTACACCATCAAGATGGGGTTTTCTCTAATTGAAGTTTTCATCAAAGTTTTATATCTTGAAGTTATCTACAAATTGGTATAAAGAACAGCCTAAAACTCCAACCGAGCACAAAGTTATGACCATTTTACTTTTGGTCTGCAGTGTTAGAAATCTCACACGGCCTGCACACGGCCGTGTGGGTGCCACACGGCCAGAACATAAAGAAAACTTAGTTTTGCATACACGTGTCACTATGGAAGCTCTCGACTTCATTTAAACTCCGTTTTGCTCCAAGTCATGTCCTATCAATCAAAACAAGCAAAGAGTAGATCTTTGAACAAAATATAATGGAAGTATGACATTATAATGAAATAGGATGCAATAAACATAGATTATGCGCATGAAGTACAAGTAGATGTGCGTCAAAGTATGTATAAAAGTATATATAATCTACGCACATCATGCACTCATCAACACACTCTGATATTGTGATCCTTTATATTTGTCCATGTGCTTGCACTTATGATTCGACTAATGAATCTTTCAACTTAAATATCCTATAGGGTGGAGAAGAAGTGGTATCGAGTCCTTGTTGGGATAGTAACCCATAGGATTACTTGAAAAGATATTGGGATTTGGTTGGAGAAGTTGGCCTCAAGGAAAGAGTGCAAGAACGCTTGGGGGAACTTCTCGATTAGTTTAGAGGACTGCTTAGTATGACTAGGAGCAAGTGCAATACTGGCCGATTGTAGTCCAGTTGATTTAGAACAAGACTGGGACGCTTCGCAGGCTCCGAAAAGGGAATCTTAGGTAAATTTAAATCCAAAATTGTTGAGGGGGAAGACCTAGAAATTGTATTGATTGGTTTTGATAACGATACAATTGGTTCCAATGCCCACTTGCTTGGCTCCATCGCCTGTGTTGGCCCACACGATACAGAGATAAGTTTGGCTGATTGCAGTATGGCAAACTCGAAGTAGGTGTGGTATCGACGACGTACTGGGGATCCGAGCCATATTCCTCGAATAAAAGGATCCTCAAGCAAATGTAGGAGAGTTTGACCAGTTGGAGTGCACTCTATTAGCTCAAAAGTTGTGGATTGGGACCTCTTGCGCTTGCGGTTAATTATAAGAGAGGTATTTGAGTTTGAAGAACTTGAGGAGGAATTAGGGGAAGGTTCTGTTGGAGTGTATACTAAAAGCCTAGTTTTTGTATAAATATTTATAAGAATCACATTGGTCAACTGTCTACATTTATATATATCAAATGTAGATGTTCAATTAATTTATATTGTAGATAACATAGTGTGTGATGTCGCACACAGAAGATCGTGTTATCGGTTCTTTATAAATTATAAACAGTAGCTCACGACTGAGATGGAAAGAAACAAACCATCGGAAAAGTCATAGTGTAATTAGGTATTAGTTTATCTTGACTAATAAATTACACTGATATACTCTAAGTGTATTGAGTAGGACCATTTAGGTAAGTTTTTTTTGTACTGACTTAGTAAAAGAACTAGACCTTAGTTATTATGGAAGTATGTGCTCTTAATCCTAATATAATAACAAACACATATATTTAATACTTATTTCTTTAATTTATCAATGGGTGAGATTTAGTTCGATAAATCAATAGGCCCGATAAGTTGGGAAATAATATTACTTATAGTGTGTGTTGTTGATTATAGAAGGAAACTGTGTCCTAGACAGTTAAGTTGATGATGTCCCCAAGAGGAGCTCATAAGGATTGTCATGTTAAACTCTGCAGGTGGACTTAGTCCGACATGACGATAAAGTTGAGTGGTACTACTCTTAGAACTAGATATTAATTAAGTGAGTTGTCAGTAACTCATTTGAATTAATGGATATTCGATATCTTAAACACAGGGAGATTAACACACTCATAATAAGAAGGAGCCCAAAATGAATTATAGTTCAATAATAGTTATGTGTTCAATAATATTGATGAATTATTATTGGGATTGGTGCGGCAGTTCAATAATAGTTCTTTAGTGGAATGAATTATTATTGATGAAATTAAGTTATGTGTTCGGGGTGAACATGAGATGCTTAATTTCATCGGGAGACCAAAACCAATTCCTTCTCTCGGTCCCTATCGTAGGCTCTTAATTATAGAGTACTATACCCACCTATATCCACCTTCTGACCCATCCTATAAGGGCCAGCCAAGCTAGCTTGGAGTCCAAGCTAGGGCTGGGCAAAGACATGGTTTATGAGTTCATGAGGTGGTCGGCCCTAGCTTGAACCCAAGCATAGGCGGTCGGCCCTATTAAAATAAAAAGGAATTTTATTTTTTAAATTTTTTTTATATGGGTTCCATGGTTTTAAAAGAGAGTTTAAAATTTAAATCTTTCCTTTATAGCTTTCTACAAAAGATTAAGAAAAGATTTCAAATCTTTTCTTATTTGTAGATTGAAAGGTAGATTTTAATTTTGAGAAAACTTTCCTTTTTTAACCATATTCATGATTTAAAAGAGAGTTTAAAAATTAAATATTTCTTTTATAAGTTTCTACCAAAGATTAAGAAAAGATTTGATATCTTTCCGTATTTGTAGATTGAAAGGAGATTTTAATTTTTAAAAATAACTTTCCTTTTTGAAAATTATCCACATGTTTAAAAGAAAGATTTTAATTTATAAAAATTCCTTTTTATAATCCACCATGAAGGAAAAAATTATTGGAGAAATTTTTTATAAATTTTCGGAAACAAATTAGGAAGTTTTAATTCTTGTGTTAATTAAAACTCTCCTTGTTTTGAGGATTAAAGTAGCTAGCCATTACAATTGTGAAAAGGATTTTAATTTTAATTAATTAAATTTTCCTTTTCATGGCAAAGTAATAAGGAAGTTTTTATTTAAATTTTCCTTATTTGCCAAGACCAAGGATTATAAAAGAGGGGGTAGAGGTGCCTTCATCGGTGCTAACTCTATTTGTTTCTTCCTCTTTTTTTCTCCTTGGTGTGGCCGACCCTAGAGGTTTTCCCTCTCCTCTTCTCTTCTTCTTTAGTGGCCGGTTTTATTCCCTCTTGGAGCTCTTGATGGTGGCCGGTTCTAGCTAGGAGAAGGAGAGAAAGGAGGTTTTGTTTCTTGCATCCCTTGGAGCTTGGTGGTGGTGGCCGGACCTCTACTTCTCTTGGAGAATTGTGGTGGCCGAATCTTGCTTGGAGAAGAAGGTGACTTAGGTGGATTCTCATCTCGAAAGATCGTTGCCCACACAACGTCTGAAGTTAGAAGAGGAATACAGTAGAAGATCAAGAGGTTATTTGCTTACAAAGAAAGGTATAACTAGTAATTGTTTTCTGCATCATACTAGTTTTATTTATATAGTTATTTTTGGAAATACCAAACACAAGAGGCATATGATTCTAGAGTTTTCGGATTTGTTTCGAATTTGTGTTTCTTTTGTTTTTGTTTCAAATTTGTGATTCGATTGTTCTTTTTGATTAATCTAGAGTTATTTAAGGAAATTAAATATTAGGTTTCCTTAAAAGGCTTTGTCTAGGCGATGGTGGTTGCTCCCATATCCAAGAATGTCATGTGCCTCGCCATGCAGTCCTGGAAGGCAATTTTGGAAATTAATATTTAATGGAATTAATAACATAGGTGGATTTGGATCAATAGTGTTAAGTTCTGCTTGCGATCCAAATCTAAACCATTAAGAATAGATAAGTTAAATTTGGAATCAATGATGTTAAATTCCGTCTGTGATTCCTAATTTAACTTCTAAAGAACACAATAGGTTATTTAAAGAAAGGTTCGACACTTGTACAAAAAATTCTTGTACAATGGAACAGGTATGTTTTCCTAGGACTAACCAACATGTTCTGTCAAATGGCGGGGTCACGAGAGACGGAGGCCTGTTCAAGTTGACGCTCCTTTAGTAAGGTCTTGTTTATTTGGTTAAATTTTTTTTTTTGTTAACCGAGTGTTTTTGAAGAGGAAAGTTAGAGTAAGAGCCTCCATTGCAAAAATGAGTAATTAAAAGCTTTTATAACAAGTGACTAAGGGATCGTAAATGACTAAGGAAAAGATAAGAATTCCTTCTTACCAAAGGAGGTGCTTAGCTCAAGGTCAATTGAAGTGAGCTTAAAAACATATAATGAACCTTTTATGGTCAACTTGGGTAGGTGAATCTTTAAACTTCTCAGTTGATCCAAGGCTTGGCTAAGGATTGGGTCTATGCGAACGTTACTTAAATCAGGGATAGGAGAAAGATATGAATGCTAGGTTGTGAGACAAGGTAGAGAGTTTGAAAGATAAATGAAAAAGTACTTACCTCTCCACTCATCTTGGGTCATAATTCTATTAAATAAAATCATCTTAGGACGAGTTTAAAAATGAAATAGACCATTCACTATTTGTTAGGGAAAGAAATAATAGTAAAATAGATGAGGATAGAGAGGGGCATTGAACAAATGAAAAAATAACAGTAGCACCACTTAAGATGTGAAGGGATTGCGGAATAAGTTGATGGAGTGAAATGTCAAAATATTGGCTAACATCGATAAAGAAAGGATGCAGAGGGAAACGAAACCCGTCTAGGACCTGCTTTCTAAAGACAACAATGCTCTCCGACGGAGGAAGATGAGGGTGGTCTTAGTTGGTAGGAATAACTATGTAAGAAGGAAGCTCGTAGTTGATGGTGAGGTCAGAGATATCCTTGATAGTAAAGTTGAAGGAGCATTGGGTGTTGTTCGAACCCCAAGGTTGTTTTGGTGTAATCAACAAATTAAGTTAGGTCCTGTCTTATTTTAACCTTGTGTCTAAATGTGTAGGAGCTTAGGAGCACAGGTACTCGAGCGAAAGACGTGGCTAGCGAGAAGGATGACACGGGGAGAGAGCCGACGGGCTCAGTGCGTCCGAGGGACAAAGTGTCGCGGAAGAGTACCCCGGTGGACGAGAAGGAAGCGTGCGCTGGTTTCGTGGGACGAGAAGCCGGAGCGGAAGATTGCTCGGGAAGCAAGAGACGTAGCTAGCGAGAAGGTCGACACGAGAGAGAGTTGACGGGCTCGGTGCGACCGAGTGACGAAGACTACAGACGAGTACGCTGGCGGGCGAGAAGGAATCATGCGACGACTCCGAGGGACGAGGAGCCGGAGCGGAAGCCTGCTCGAGAAGACCGGAAGTTGGGTTTGGGTGAGCCCTATTCCGGATGGCAGAGATCACTCAAATAAGCTGATCCGGAGCGGAAGACCCGGACCGAGGCGGTACTGAAACGGAGCAGAGGTCCCGGACGAAAAAGTCAACCAGAGTTGACTTTCGGGGTTCGGGCGCACGGAGCTGACCGGGGCGCCCGGACCCCTCCGGGGCGCCCGGAACCCTTCCGGGCGCCCGGACCAGCCTTTTGACCAGGATCGAGTTTTGACTCGATCTGATCGTTGGAGGATAAAGTTTATCTCCCGAGGGCGCCTGGAAACCTTCGGGGCGCCCCGACCAAGGCTATAAATATAACCTTGGTCCAGAAGCTTTTCAACAATCACGAGCATTCCATTTCCAAACACTTGTACGCTTTAGTTGTAGTTAAGCTTCTGTTTCTGCGCTTCAACGTTGTAAGAGGTTTCTCCGCCTGAAGGAGTTTTAGTGCTTAATCTTCCTTGGATTAACAACCACATCGGTTGTAACCAAGTAAATCCCTGTGCCTCGTTCTTTTTAATGTTCTATTTACTTTCTGCTTATTATTTATGCAAGTGTTAGCTTAAAGATTTCGAGAAGGGTTGTTTGCCTTTTGTCTTTACAGGACTAACAAACAACCCCCTTTTAGCCGGTCTAACGGTCAAACAAGTGGTATCAGAGCCGAGACGCCTCAGAAGGACTAACCGCCGTCTGAAGCAACAAAACGATGGTCGGAGCTAGTGAATATCCACCAGCATTCGAGGGGGAGTTTTATTCATGGAAGAAACAAATGGATGTATATCTAAACTCTGATTCTGGTATTTTTTCAATAATGAAATTTGGTTATGAAGAACCAAAGAACGCGAATGGAGAAGAAATCGATTTACGCCTCTGGACCAACAAACAACGTAATGAATCGATGGCAAACGGACGGGCAGAATTTCATCTTCTAACTGTAATACCAAATGAAGATCTCGACAGAATCGGCAAATACAAAAGCGCAAAAGAATTTTGGGAAAAGTTCTTAAAGCTCCACAATGAACCAGCTGAAGTCGAGGATGAATCCAACACTGATCCGCCATCTGAAGAGTCCGAAATCGAGGTAAGTACCGCAACAGCCCCAACAGCCGAATTCCATCCCGAAGCTTCAGAAAGTTCATCCCAGACGAGTATCGTTGAAGAGGGAGAGACTTCGGAAGAAAGCAACTCGACAGGGGGAGAATCAACTGCCGAAAAGGTAAGTCAGGTATGACCTTCTGAACAATTGACACAATCAATTGAAAAGTTGTCTGAAAATTTTTGCGAATCAAAAATTCAATCATCGAAAAAGTTTTTCAGTTTACCAATATTATCGAAAGAATTTTTTGAATTACAAAATGTTTTGATGAAAATTTTTTGTAAATTAGAAATATTATCGAAAGAGTTTCTCGAATTGCAAAAAGTTTTGACGAAAGATTCTTACAAATTACAAATTATTTTGTCAAAAGAATTTTTCAAATCAGAAATATTGTCAAAAGATTCTTGCAAGTTACAAAATATTTTGTCGAATGAATCTTGCAAATTAGAAAAATTATCAAATGAATTTTTACCAATTATTTTGTTAATGCAATTTCTTGCATGTTTAATATTTGTTGCTTTAAAGTTGAAAGAAATAGCCTGTTGATTAAAGTATCTCGACAAACTATTAACAGATATTAACATAATACAATTCTTCGCATGTTCAAATTTTTTTACTTCAAATTTGAGAAATTGTAATTAGTTAAAATGGAAATTTAAAACCTTCTGATAAAAGCATAAAAAAATGTTGAAATAAAATTAAAAATAAACACATAGATTTTTTTATTATTTCTACATGTTCCAAAAAAAAAAAATTTATGCATAAAGTTTTCTACTGAGAAAATTCTTAATTTTCATGACGAAAACTTAGAAATTTTTCAAAAGTTATTTTTAACTTAGAAATTTTCTCTGATATTTTGAGATTGCTTTTGTGAAAATTATTACAAAATTTTCAAAGTTCTCAAAATTTTATAAAAATTCTTAATGACTTAGAAATTTTTTGAAAGTTTCTTTGACTTATAAATATTGTCCAGAAAATCAGTGAAATAGATCTTTATAAAGTTTCTAAGTGTCAAACCTTAGATTTTTCTTGCAACCCCAATTTTTTATGTAATCAAAGGGGGAGAAGAAAAAGTATAAGTCTAGGGGAGGTAGAAATTGAAAAATTAAAAATGGAATTTAATTTTTTCTATCTTGTTGAAAATTTAAAATGTTTAATTTTTATATCTATTATTGTCTCTAGCTTAACTTGGGTTGATCACATCAAAAAGGGGGAGATTGTTGGAATCCCAAGGTTATTTTGGTGTAATCAACAAGTTAAGTTAGGTCTTGTCTTGTTTTAACCTTGTGTCTAAGTGTGTAGAAGATTAGGAGCACAGGTACTCGAGCGGAAGACGCGACTAGCGAGAAGGACGACACGGGGAGAGAGCCGACGGGCTCGGTGCGTCCGAGGGACGAGGTGCCGCGGAAGAGTAACCCGGTGGACGAGAAGGAAGCGTGCGCTGGTTCTGTGGGACGAGAAGTCGAAGCGGAAGATTGCTCGAGAAGCAAGAGACGTAGCTAGCGAGAAGGTCGGCACGGGAGAGAGCTGACGGGCTCGGTGCGACCCAGGGACTAAGACTGCGGACGAGTACGCTGGCGGGTGAGAATGAATCATGCGACGACTCCGAGGGACGAGGAGCCGGAGCGGAAGCCTGCTCGAGAAGACCGGAAGTTGGGTTCGGGTGAGCCCTATTCCGGATGGCAGAGATCACCCAAGTAAGAGGATCCGTAGCAGAAGACCCGGACCGAGGCGGGACTGAAATGGAGCAGAGGTCCCGGACGAAAAAGTCAACCAGAGTTGACTTTTGGGCTCCGAGGCGCCCGGAGCTGACCGGGGTGCCCGGACCCCTCCTGGGCACCCGGAACCCTTCCGAGCGCCCGGACCAGCCTTTTGACCAGGATTGAGTTTTGACTCGATCTGATCGTTGGAGGATAAAGTTTATCCCTCGAGGGCGCCCGGAACCCTTCGGGGCGCCCCAACCAAGGCTATAAATATAGCCTTGGTCCAGAAGCTTTTCAACAATCATGAGCATTTCATTTCCAAACACTTGTACGCTTTAGTTGTAGTTAAGTTTCTGTTTCTCCGCTTCAACGTTGTAAGAGGCTTCTTCGCCTGAAGGAGTTTTAGTGCTTAATCTTCCTTGGATTAACAACCACATCGGTTGTAACCAAGTAAATCCCTGTGTCTCGTTCTTTTTAATGTTCTATTTACTTTCTGCTTATTATTTATGCAAGTGTTAGCTTAAAGATTTCGAGAAGGGTTGTTTGCCTTTTGTCTTTACAGGACTAACCAACAACCCCCTTCTAGTCGGTCCAACGGTTCAACAGGTGTATCATGCCTGAGCTTTTACAATGGTGAGTAAGAAGATGAGGAGAATGGAAAGTTTGAAAATATTGAGGAAAGAGAATGAGTAGAAACCTTAGGGTTTTTCTGAGAATTATTATAAGGAGTTGTTAAAATTACCTATTAAGTAGAATCGTTGAATGAGAATAGTAAAAAGGTGGGTTACATTTTGAACAGTTGAATCGTTGGATGATGAAGACGAAATGAGGGGTACAGGGAAAGGCGTATACTCATAATGATAAATACACACGTGGCATCAATCAAAATTCTGTTGTCGTAATTGACTCAACAGAAAGTCATCTCGAAGCGTTGGTGCTTTTATTTAGGCAAACTTAGTTTTTTTGTAACTTTTTTTTAAAACACGACTATTCGTAGGCTCGCACGATTTTATGACTTGCCCGAGAGGATAATGAGTAGAGCAACCTAGCCAAAGTCATGTCGAACCAATTCAAGATTTTGAGTAAAGTATTGATCAGGTTTCATTCTGAATAGGTAATACTTGTCGTGGTTGGTCTTGTTTTAAATTTTAAACTTGAACAGAGGTAAACTCTAAGTGAATTTAAGTCCGGTCGATCACAAGAGTTTTACTTAGCTAGAAACTTTATGCATCATAATCCGTTTAGCCTTAATGGTCGGACGAATTTTACTCCAAAAGGAGTCTAAGAGGATAGGTGTTTCTCTAATCAAATTTTTGTTTTGTCCAATTCGGGTTTTTGCTTGACTGGATTTATGTTATTTTTAATATATACATAAATTATTAAACAATTAGAATTCATGGTAAAGACATCCAAGGGAGAGTCAAGCCGAATTTATGATGGATACACGTATCTGATTTAGTAACTGAAAATAGAGAAAAAATAACATAAATTACAAGAGGTTTGGAAATAGGGCAGGTGAACCACTATTAGTTATCCTTTTAAGATCTAAAAAGTCGTCGGGGGATTGGAAGTCAAGTGCCCATCTTCTTTTAATTGTTCCATTGCACCCTTCACTCCAAGAAGAAGTGCTCTGGTGATGGAGCGGGTAATGGATTTATTGAATTCAAGCGCCCCAAAGAGATCCTTTTTTCACGTCTCAAAGCGCTCGTTCTTCCCAGCCCAATAGGTTGCCAACTTTGTCTGGGCAGTTATTAATCCAGTTTGAGCAGTTACTAAAGGGTGTACTGGTTTTCTTACATACATTGTGAAAACAGAAGAACAAAAAGGACCTGAGCAGGAAGATGTTCGGGTAGTCTGTGAGTATCCAGAAGTATTTCCAGAAGAGCTACCTGGACTACCTCCTAACAGAGAAGTGGAGTTTGAAATTGAGTTGGTTCCTGGTACCGGTCCAATTTCAAAAGCTCTGTACCGGATGTCTCTAGCAGAGCTGAAGGAGCTACAAGAACAACTCCAGGAGCTGCTTGACAAATGTTTCATCCATTTAGTCATTCACCATGGGGAGCTCCAGTGTTGTTCGTTAAGAAGAAAGACGGATCTATGCGGATGTGCATAGATTATAGAGCACTGAACAAAGTAACAGTTAAGAACAAGTACCCTCTTCCCAGAATAGATGATCTCTTTGATCAGCTAAGAGGGGCCACAATTTTCTCGAAGATAGATTTACGCTCGGGATATCACCAGCTGAAGGTTAAAGAAAGTGACATACTTAGAACAACATTCAGAACGAGATAGGGTCACTATGAATTTGTAGTGATGCCGTTTGGAGTGACCAATGCTCCATCAGTCTTTATGGAACTAATGAATCATGTCTTAAGGGAATATCTAGATAAATTCATGATTGTGTTCATCGACGACATTATGATCTATTCAAGAACCCCAGAGGAGCATGACACGCACTTGAGAATCGTACTATAGACCCTACAGCAAAAACAGCTTTATGTTAAATTCTCAAAGTCCGAGTTCTGGTTATAGCAGGTGGAATTTCTAGGTCACATCATTTCTAAAGAAGACATCCAGGTGGATCCTTCCAAAATAGAGGCGGTCAACAACTGGTGTAGACCTAAGAACGCTAGGGAGATCAGAAGCTTCCTTGGTTTAGCTGGATATTACAGAAAATTCATGAAAGACTTTTCCAAGATAGCCTCCCCACTAACAACCCTAACTAGGAAAAACAAGAAGTTTGAATGGTCAGATAAATGTAAGCAAAGTTTCCAAGCATTGAAGAAAACACTGACCAGTGCTCCCATTTTGACTGTTCCAGAGAGTGACAAGAGTTTTAACATATACAGTGATGCTTCCAAGATGGGCCATGGAGCTGTTCTCATGCAAGAGGGGAAGGTTATAGCTTATGCTTCCAAACAACTCAAAGACTATAAGAAGAACTACCCCACTCATGATCTTGAGCTGGCAGCTGTGGTCTTTGCACTAAAACTCTGGTGACATTATTTGTATGGAATCCAGTGCAGAATCTTCACAGACCATCAGAGTTTGAAATATTTCTTTACCCAGAAAGACTTAAACATGAGACAGTGTAGGTGTCTAGAGTTGGTTAAAGATTATGATTGCGAAATGCTCTACCATCCAGGTAAAGCTAACAAAGTGGCGGATGCAACCCTGATGCCCTTGTCATCATTAGCACTGCCACTGCAGAAGGAACTGCCAGACTTTGGAGTTGAAATTATTCATGGGCAACTCTCTGCATTGACCTTAGAGTCAACCCTGCTTGAGGATATACAAAAAAGCAAAGTAAAGATCCAGATATCCAGAAGATCAAGCAAGGGATATAAAAAGAAGAAAATTTAGAGTTTCGGGTATCAGACAGTGGAATCCTCTATCAGGGGAGCCGTCTGGATGTTGGTTGCTACTCGGAAAACCTAGAGGTTCCACTGTACAAATATTTTGTACAAAGGTCTGAACCTTTTCCTAGCTACCATGTGTTCTTTTAAATTAAATTTTGGATCGCCTGTGGAACTTAACACGTTTGATCCAAAACTTAATCTATTTGTTCTTTTATGTTTTGACTTGGATCTCCTGCGGAACTTAAGACGTTCGACCCAAGTCACCTTAAGTTATTAATTCCATTAAATATTAATTTCCATAATTGGTTCCCAGTACTGACGTGGTGAGGCACATGACCTTCTTGGATATGGGAGCAACCACCACCGATAGACAAAACCTTTTATGGAAAGCTAATATTTAATTTCCTAAAATAACTTTAGGTTAACTGAAAAGAACAATCAAATCACAAGGAAAAGAAAAAAAAAAGAACACTATATCAAAAACAAATTCGAAACTCTAGAATCGTATGCCTCTTGTATTTAGTATTATTTCCAAAAATAACTAGTATGATGCGGAAAGAAAAAAATACTAGTTATACCTTTTAGAAAAAAACCTCTTGATCTTCTACCGTATTCCTCTTCTAACCTCGGACGTTGTGTGGGCAACGATCTTCCGATATGAGAAACCACCAAAGCACCTTCTCCTTTCTTCAAATTTCGGCCAAGCACAAAGCTTCCAAAAGATGAAGATCTTTTCCACCAACCAAGCTCTAAGGGATGTAGGCTTTCTCTCCTTCTTCCTCAAGCTAGATCCGGCCACCAATTAAAACTCCATAAGCATGAAGAGGTTCGGCCACAAAGAGAAGAAGAAGAGAAGAAGGAATGGCCGGCCACACCACCAAGGAAAAGAGGAAGAAAAATAGAATAGAGTCATTAGCCTTAAAGCCTCCTCTACCCCCTCTTTTATAATCCTTGATCTTGGCAAATAAGGAAATTTTAATAAAAACTTCCTTAATTCTTTTTCTATTGAAAAGGAAAATTTATTTAATTAAAAATAATTTTCTTTCTCAATTTTATTTGGCCGGCCATATAAAAGCTACAAACAAGGAGAGTTTTAATTAATTAAAACTTCCTAATTTGTCTCCAGAAATTTTTATAAAAAATTTCTCCAATAATTTTTATCCCTTGATTGATTTATAAAAAGGAAATTTAATAAATTAAAATCTTTCTTTTAAACATGTGGATAAAAAGAAAGTTATCTCTAAAAATTAAAATCTCTTTTAATCTGCAAATAAGGAAAAATATCAAATCTTTTCTTAATCTTTTGTAGAAACTTATAAAAGAGAATATTTAATTTTAAACTCTCTTTTAAATCATGAACATGGTTAAAAAGGAAAGTTTTCTTAAAATTTAAAATCCTCCTTTAACCAACAAATAAGGAAAGATTTCAAATTTTAAACTCTTTTTTAAACATGTAGATGATTTACAAATAAGGAAAGTTTTTACCAAAAATTAAAACCATCCTTTTAAACTACAAATAAGGAAAGAGATTAATCTCTTCTCTTAATCTTTTGTAGAAAGCTATAAAAGGAAAATTTTAATTTTTAAACTCTCTTTTAAAATCATGATATCCACATAAGAAATAATTTTAATAAAAATCCTTTTTAATATTCTAGTGGTCGACCACCTAAGCTTGGGACCCAAGCTTTGGCCGGCCACCTACATGGCTCATCCACTTGGTCTTAGCCAGCCCTAGCTTGGGTTCCAAGCTAGCTTGGCCGGCCCCATTGGATGGGTAAGAAGGTGGGTATGCGGTGGATATAAATCTCTATGTACTAGAGGCTACGATAGGGACCGAGAGGAGGAATTGGTTTTGGTCTCCCGATAAAATTAAGCATCCCGTGCTCGCCCCGAACACACAACTTAATTTTATCAATAATAATTCATTCCACTAGAGAACTATTATTGATCTACCGCACCAATCCCAAATTACATTTTGGGCTCCTTCTTATTATGAGTGTGTTAGTCTCCCTGTGTTTAAGATAATAAATGCCCACTAATTAAGTAAGTTACTGACAACTCACTTCATTAATATCTGTTGGAACCCCAAGGTTGTTTTGGTGTGATCAACAAGTTAAGTTAGGTCCTGCGTTGTTTTTAACCTTGTGTCTAAGTGTGCAGGAGCTTAGGAACACAGGTAGTCGTAGCGGAAGACGCAGCTAGCGAGAAGGACGGCAGTCCGAGGGACGAGGTGCTGCGGAAGGAAGCGCGCGGTGGTTCCGAGGGACGAAAGCCGGAGCGGAAGATTGCTCGGGGAGTAAGAGACGCAGCTAGCGAGAAGGTCGACGACTGAGGGACGAAGACTGCGGATGAGTACGCTGGCGGACGAGAAGGAAACACGCGGCAATTCCGAGGGACGAGAAGTCGGAGGGAAGCCCGCTTGAGAAGACCGGAAGTTGGGTTCGGGTGAGCCCTTTTCCCGAAGGCAAAGATCACCCAAGTAAGCGGATCCGGAGCGGAAGACCCGGACCGAGGCGGGACTAAAACGGAGCAGAGGTCCCGGACGCAAAAGTCAACCAGAGTTGACTTTTTGCTCCGGGGCGCCCGGAACTTGAAGTTTGACCAGAACGCGTCTTTCGCGTTCTGGACGTTGTGGGATAAAGTTTTATCCCCCCAGGGCGCCCGGAACCCTTCCAGGCGCCCCGACCAAGACTATAAATATAGCCTTGGTCCAGAAGCTGTAAATCAACTGAGAACTCAAGCATTCTTTCTACACTTGTACGCTTTTCCATTTTAAGCTTCTATTGTGCGCTTCATTGCTGTAAAAGGCTTCTCCGCCTGAAGGAGATACTAGTGCTACGCTTTCTTGGATTAACAACCTTCCCGGTTGTAACCAAGTAAATCTCGGTGTGCTTTTTACTTTTCTGCTTTTATTTATTTCTCTTATTTTACAAGTGTTAGTTTAAGAGTTCGAGAAGGGTGTTTGCGTTTTGATTTTTTCAGGGCTATTCAACCCCCCCCCCCCTTCTAGCCGCCCCAACGGTCCTACAAGTGGTATCAGAGCCAAGACGCTTCAGGAGGACTAACCGTCAATCGAAGTATAGATAATGGCCGGACCAAGCATCCACCCGCCGAAATATGGAGGAGATTTCGCTACGTGGAAGAATCTGATGTAGGTATTTTTTTACCACAGACTTTGAATTAACTTTAACAATGGAATCTGGTTTTGTAGCTCCAGAAGGTAAGGAAAAATGTCAATGGACAAAAAAGGAGCAGGCTGAATTCGTGGCGAACAGCAAAGCAGAATACTATCTGCTAAGCGTTCTTCCACCTCAAGAAGTCAACAGAATCGGACAATACCACTCTGCAAAGGAACTTTGGGAAAAGTTCCTCGAGCTGCACGAAGGGACTTCCGAAGCCAAGCTCGCCAGAAGAGATCTGCTTCGGAATCAGCTCACCAGCCTGCAACTTGGGGAAGATGAGACAGTCGCACACTTGCACTCGAGAATCAAAGAGATCATTACCGGACTATCGAATCTCGGAGAAACGGTAAGTAACCGAGATTCGCTAAGGTACGCACTAAATTCATTTCCTAGAAATTCAAAATGGGCATCACTAGTAGATGCCTTTTATATTTCTAAAGATTTAGAAAAGATCTCGTTAGAAGAATTTTTTTCTACTTTTGAAGTGCATGAGTCAAGATGTGCAGGAATGAAGGAGCCCAAGAATAACGTCGCCCTCAAAGCTTCAAGAGACGAACCAGAGTCGGAATCCTCTCTCGATGACGAGGAAATGGTAATGATGGTAAGAAGATTCAAGAAGCTTTGTAAATCCAGATCTACTAACCATCCACAAGGGAAGAAGAAAAGGACGATCCGCTGCTACCACTGCGACGAAGAAGGGCACGTCAAGGACAATTGCCCCAAGCTGAAGAACAAGAACAAGGAAAAGGGTAAGAAGCCTATCCAAAAGCGAAAAGCCCTAAAGGCGACGTGGGATGATACGTCGTCGGAGTCGGAAGTCGAGGCATTCTCCGGACTTGCTCTAATGGCAAGTCATCAAGACGACGATTGCAAGTCAAGCTCTTCTGAAATGAGCATCGAGAGCATCGATGAAGGGGGAGCTTCGTCAGAGGAAAGCAGTAGTTCAGGGGGAGACACGGAAAACGAACTCGACAAGGTAAGTCAGGTACGTTCACTTCCTCCCGATAAACTTTATAAATTTGTTAAGTTATTAACTAAAGACTGCTGTAAATTAGAAAAAGAAATAAAAAATTTAAAAATAATCTTAGTTAAATCCTGCCCTCTAGAAGAATTAGATAAATCAAAATTGGAAAATGAAAAATTGAAACTTGAAAATAATGATTTGAAAATTCAAGTAGATAATTTGAAAAACCATGCATGTTCATCTAATTCTAGAAATTTTAAAAATTTAAATTGGTATTATAGATATCACCTGGGACAAATTAAGAATATCTCTAGAAAATATGTCCCTAATAAATTTTTAATCAATCCAGTAGGCTGGAACCTTTATTGGGTTCCTAAATCTTGCTTAGTCTAAGTTTTAAAATTAAGATTAAAATTAGCGCTTTTCAGTGAGAAAATTAAACAATGGATTTCTCTATGAGGTTTTGTCTAAGGAAGTGGTTGTTGCTCCAATAACCAAGAAGGTCTAGTGCCTCGCCACGACCTGGAAGCCAAAATATTGAAATAAATGTTTAATTAACTTTCTGTCAAAGCATTAAAATTAGAATTAATTAATGCTTTCAAAGTTTAAAAAAAAAACATTTTTTCAAAATATTTTTATACTTAGAAAAATACTTTTTGCCAAAGTCAAATTTTCACTTAGAAAAATTCTCAAAGTTTTCACTTAGAAAAATTTTCTGCTTAAGTTACTTAGAAAAATTCTCATTTTTTTGTTAATTTAGAAATATTTTCATAAGACAATTTTGTTTAAGTTAAAAGACCATTTTGAAATTGAAAATTTCTGCTTAAAGTCTTTAAGAATTTTTTTTTACTCTAAGTCTTTAACCCTTAGTTCTTTTTAAACCCCATTTTTTTGTGATCAAAGGGGGAGAAGAATTAGTATAAGTCTAGGGGGAGGTAGAAATTGAAAATTGAAAATTTTTTGAAATTTAATTTTGTTGCACATTATTGCAATAACTTATTTTAATTTTATGTCTAGTTTTGACCCTAGCTTAACTTGGGTTGATCACACCAAAAAGGGGGAGATTGTTGGAACCCCAAGGTTGTTTTGGTGTGATCAACAAGTTAAGTTAGGTCCTGCATTGTTTCTAACCTTGTGTCTAAGTGTGCAGGAGCTTAGGAACACAGGTAGTCGTAGCGGAAGACGCAGCTAGCGAGAAGGACGGTCAGGGGACGAGTCTTTGTGGAAGAGTACACCCACGAGAAGGAAGCGCGGTGGTTCCGAGGGACAAAGCCGAGCGGAAGATTGCTCGGGGAGCAAGAGACGCTAGCGAGAAGGTCGACGACCGAGGGACTAAGACTGCGATGCCGACGGACGAGAAGGAAACACGCATTCCGAGGGACGAGAAGCCGGAGGAAGCCCGCTTGAGAAGACCGGAAGTTGGGTTGGGTGAGCCCTTTTCCGATGGCAGAGATCACCCAAGTAAGAGGATCCGGAGCGGAAGAACCGGACCGAGGCGGGACAAACGGAGCAGAGGTCCCGGACGCAAAAGTCAACCAGAGTTGACTTTTTGCTCCGGGCGCCCGGAGCAGCCCGGGGTGCCCGGAACAGAATGCCTTCTGGACGTTGGGGGATAAAGTTTTATCCCCCCCAGGGCGCCCGAAACCCTTCCAGGCGCCCCGACCAAGACTATAAATATAGCCTTGGTCCAGAAGCTGTAAATCAACTGAGAACTCAAGCATTCTTTCTACACTTGTACGCTTTTCCATTTTAAGCTTCCATTGTGCGCTTCATTGCTGTAAAAGGCTTCTCCGCCTGAAGGAGATACTAGTGCTACGCTTTCTTGGATTAACAACCTTCCCGGTTGTAACCAAGTAAATCTCGGTGTGCCTTTTACTTTTCTACTTTTATTTATTTCTCTTATTTTACAAGTGTTAGTTTAAGAGTTCGAGAAGGGTGTTTGCGTTTTGATTTTTTCAGGACTATTCAACCCCCCCTTCTAGCCGGCCCAACGGTCCTACAATATCTAGCTCCAAGAGTAGTACTACTCAACTTCATTGTCATGTCGGACTAAGTCCACCTGCAGGGTTTAACATGACAATCCTTATGAGCTCCTCTTGGGGACATTCTCAACCTAGATTACTAGGACACAGTTTCCTTCTATAATCAACAACACACACTATAAGTGATATCATTTCCCAACTTATCGGGCTTATTGATTTATCGAACTAAATCTCACCCATTGATAAATTAAAGAAATAAATATCAAATATATGTGCTTGTTATTATATTTGGATTAAGAGCACACACTTCCATAATAACTGAGGTCTTTGTTCCTTCATAAGGTCAGTATAAAAGGAACGACCTCAAATGGTCCTACTCAATACACTCTAAGTGTACTAGTGTAATTATATAGTTAAGATAAACTAATATCTAATTACACTACGACCTTCCAATGGTTTGTTCATTTCTATCTTGGTCATGAGCTACTGTTTATAATTTATAAGGTACTGATAACATGATCTTCTGTGTGTGACACCACACACCATGTTATCTACAATATAAATTAATTGAACAACTACATTTATCACAAATGTAGACATTTGACCAATGTGATTCTTATTTCTAGATAAATGTTTTATACCAAAAGCTAGGCTTTTAGTATACATTCTAACACTGGACTCAAGAGAGATGTTGCAAAGTATGTCAGTACCTGCCTGACATGCCAGAGAGTCAAAGCAGAACACTAGAGATCAGGAGGAGTCCTACAACCCCTCCTAATACCAGAGTGGAAGTGGGAAGAAATATCCATGGGCTTTATAACAGGTCTTCCAAGGACCACTAATGGGTACGATGCGATATGGGTGATAGTGGACAGGTTGACAAAGTCTGCCCATTTTCTAGCCATCAAGGTGTCCCACTCTATAGAGCAGTTGACACAGCTATATGTTAAGGAAGTGATCAGATTTCATGGAGTTCCGAAGTCGATTGTTTCTGATAGGGATGGGCGCTTCACCTCTCATTTTTGGGAGTGTGTTCAGAATGCATTAGGCATCAAACTCAAGTTCAGCACAGCCTTCAATCCCCAGACTGATGGACAGACAGAACGAGTAAATCAGATTTTAGAAGACATGCTCCGAGCTTGTGCATTAGATTTTAAGGGAAGTTGGTGCAAGTATCTGTGTTTAGCTGAATTCGCCTACAACAATAGCTACCAGGCCACTATCAAGATGGCACCTTACGAGGCACTGTATGGCCGAAAGTGTAGATCACCCATATGATGGCTGGAGGCTGGAGAAAGAAAAGAGATGGAATCAGAATTAGGCGGGCAGACGGAGATGATAGATGAAACCACTCAGGCTATCCAGAAGATCAGACAGAGAATTGAGACTGCCCAGAGTAGGTAGAAAAGTTATGCTGACGCACGCCGTAGGCCACTCGAGTTCCAAGTAGGGGATTCAGTCTTCCTCAAAGTTGCTCCGATGAAGGGAGTGATGAGATTTGGCAAAAAGGGCAAGTTAAGTCCCCGCTACGTAGGACCCTACCTGATCATAGAAAGGATTGGGAAGGTAGCTTACAAGCTGGACTTACCACAAGACATGTCAGCGATACACAATGTATTTCACGTCTCCATGTTAAAGAATTGCCTCCACGACCCTAGTCAAGTGGTTCAGCCTCAGTCAGTGCAGATCCAGGAGAATCTTAGCTATGAGAGTAGACTTACACGGATAATAGACAGAGAAGTTAAAAAACTAAGGAACAAATAAATACCACTAGTGAAGGTCATTTGGCAAAATCAGAAGCGCGAGGAAACTACTTGGGAGCGTGAGGACAGTATGAGACAGAGATATCCAGAATTATTCTAAGTTCGAGGACGAACTTTTTATAAGGTATGGGGAATTGTAATAACCCAAACTTCCTCCTTACAAGTCCTAATGGTACTTATAAATAATTAGAAATGCTTTAGAAATATTCTAGTGATTTTTAGAAATTTTTAGAGTATTTTTATGTAATTTTCGGAGTTCGTTTGGTATTTTTACCAAAAGAAACAAAGTTAAGGCAAAAAGAGGCCGGGCCAAGGATCGAACCGAAGACCCCTCGTTAAGCAAAGTCTTAAGTTGTTTTAGATGACCAAGAACCCAGCAGGGCCATGCTGATCAAATAGAGGGCGGAAATAAATTTACGTGGTAAGTGATAATAGAAATACTTAGGTATAAAGAGGGATAAGTTAAGAGAGGAATTAGGTTTTCTCTTTGGTCCGAAACCTTTTCTCCTCCCCTCACGCACGGCGTCAGCTCCTCTTGGGCGGAAACGAAGAAGGAGTTAGGGTTTCGTCTCCGGCGGTCGGCCAAGGACCAATTCCGAGAGCCTTCCACACCATCGCGATCACCTCGTCGGGGAGAACGCATAGACGTGAAGTAGTTGTCGAAATTTCAAGATTCTTCGAAACCCTAGAAGCCGATCTCGGCTGTGAGTCAAGGGAACTAGGTAAGTGCTTCTCACCTGCAGTAGGAGTAGCTTTCAGATCCTTGTTTCTTCTTGATTTCGAAGCATGTTGTAAAGAGTGTTGTTTTTGAAGCTTGCTGCCGTGAATCTCAAAAGGAAAATAAATAAATTGCATAGATTAGGCATGTGGTTTAGATTTTTTTTAGCCTTATAATTTAGGCTTTAATTCCAACAAGTTGCAGTTTTGGTTTGTGCTATGAAAGGGGCGCAAACATCCCCCTTTGGAGCTTGTTGTGCAGTTTTGGTTTGTGCTATGAAAGGGGCACGAACAACCCCCTTTGGAGCTTGCTGTGCAGTTTTGGTTTGTGCTATGAAAGGGGCACGAATAACCTTTTTGAGCTTGCTGTGCAGTTTTGGTTCGTGCTATGAAAGGGGCACGAACAACCCTTACTGCTTGGTTTCGGTTTGTGCTATGCAATGAATATGAACAACCCTTTTGAGCTTACTGTTTAAATTCTGAGGTGTTCTTTTTATTAGGAGTATTAACAAGTAACAGGTATTTTTTTGAAGAGGCTAGTACCCGACTTCCGAGGTTGTCGTTAAACAAATCCAGGTGGTCGGTTCCGAAGTCTCGGCCCTGGTAAGACCAAGGTCTTCACCCTCGTAGGACTGGTGGTTCGCCACCCCAATTTCTATTAGGGAGCGCGCTTTGGTACTACGCCTGGGCCCAGGAGAGAGTTTATTATTATTTTGAAGTATAATAGTATAAGTTTTGAACAAATGAAACAAGCTTTACACAGGTTTTGAAATTCCAACAGGCTTTAGTTTTGTTTGTGCTATGCATTGGACATGAACAACCTTTGTTTCTGGGAATATTCAGCTAGATCTTTTAGCAGTTCATCTAAACATGCAGTTTGATTCCCTTCGGAATGATTTAGTAGGAACAACTTGTGTTAACCATGCTGTTCGATCTGTTGTTATCAGTTTTATACATGCAGTTTTAGATCTCTTCTTTGTGGAGTTTAGCATTTCAGTGCAGATTTTTATTAAGCGTTGCAGTGTAGATTTTTATTAAGCATTGCAGTGCAGATTTTTATCAAGCATTTCAGTGCAGATTTTCATTAAGCAATTTCAGTTTCAGATTTTCTTTTAGCATTCAGTTTTTAGTTCTGTTATATATATATATGTATATGCACATTGAGTTTTTGTGAGTTAGACAGTGCTTACTAAGCATCTGCTTATAGTTGCATTTCCTCTTACTGCAGATAAAGGAAAAGGAAAGCTATAGTGAAGGAAGGCGACAAGGAGATGTGGGATGGGTGTGTGGTGACTGATGAATAGAAGCCTTGGGACACTTCACTAAAAGTTTGTTAAGATTCTGTTTAGAGTGATAGGGAAACTTAGATGGTTTAATTCCTTTTTACACTGCTGAAAATTGTACTTTTCGTATTGTTGATTCTGTTCATAGAATTCTTCCATTTCAATTGTTATACACATTAGTCCCATTATTTGAGTCGTATAGTGGTAGCATGTATGTGCAAATTGGTTTTCAGTTGCTCTCTTTATCTTTTGAGTAGAGTGTTGAGATGAACTACCTACATCCTTTATGTTTCAGCTGCTACTTAATTGCATCATTCAAGTTAGATAACGCTTACTAACTTAAATGTTTCTTGGCCACATTCTTAACACATGTTGTAAGTAATTAGAAATGCTACTTCCATGCCTAATCAATATTTAGCAAATTTCTGAGAGTTTTAAGTATCACTATTAATAGCGTGAGTAACACTAGTTAAGTAAAGTTCATAGTTAAGTAACGACCACTCCCTCAGTGTAGAATATATTGTTCTAAATGCATGATAGACGAATTAATTAAATGCGGTAAAAACTTACAGCGATCTCCCGCAGATCTGCAATCGACAATGACGAAGCTCGCTATCGGAAGAGCGATCACAGAATCAGAAAGCCCTCCGCAATTCCACAAACCAAATCCCGCCGCTTTGGATATTCTCCTCTTACTCTCGTCGCACGATCGCGATTTCTCTCACCCTGAGCCTTGGACGGACCCCCTTTATATAGGGAAATACCCTAGGGGCATAATGGACATTTCCATTATGTGTAGTGGGGAACATGGGCCACGTTCCCCACTATCCCCATTTCTAACATCTCCCACTCGTCCAAGGTAAGTCACTAAGACTAGTTCATTCAGGTAAGTCACAAAGACTTAATAAGTCACATAGACTATTAGAGAGTTTGGTCACATAGACCATATGAGAACATCCAATCCATACCTAGAGAAAATGGTTCGTGCGACAGCAAGCACACTGAGCGATAGTTGCTAAGAAGATTGTTACACCTTGACTTAGCCGCTCGTTGAGCAATCAATGCTAATAAAGTTGTTACACTTTGCTTAGCTGCTCAAATAAATTAGAGACACACTCTTCATGGCACATAGCCTCTTTCCTGGTGGCACATAGCCTTTATCCAGGATCCATCCAATCTTCAAGTGACACACAGCCATTATCTTGAAGATATCCATGTCTTGCTATTTACCCAGATTAAATAATTTTCATTTACATCGATATGAACATCTCTAATCCCTTATAATGACCACTATGTCATGAGCATGTTCCATATCCTATATTCACATTCATTTCTGTACATAACAGAAATGGGTCGACCAGTGAATAACAACAAAAGATGTAAATATATTTAATCTTCCTTTTTAGCTAGAATCAATTCATTTTAATCAGTCGCTTTCCTAGTTATGCTCCATAGACCGAATCATCCATAGCCATAGGATACACGCTAAAGTAGCAGACACAGATTAAAACTTCAAGTAGACAGCTAAATAGTCACTAAGGCAAAATTGAGATTAACATATAATCTCAAAGGTCTCACATAATAGAGAAACAGGATTCATTCTCCTACTACCTTTATTGTCGCAATAGCACATGTGGTATGAATCACATGCTACGATGTTATTCTCTTTACTAAAAAGAGTGCATGTTGTCTTCAAATTTAACATCGTACAGATTTCGATCTAGACATACCTAACGTCTAATCCTGAATTCAACATATGAATTCTAATCTGGCTTTCAACAGGTTCAGTAAATGGTGGGTTCATTTACTTCGATCATTATTTACACATAAATGATCTCATCTTGACACAATTATCAAGACGACCTCAACTTATGAATCTGTCTCTAATTTCATAATTTCAGCTACGTAAGCTGTTTACCCCTATTTGTACTTAACAAACAGAGATGATTGTCCATGTGAGTGGACCAATCTTCACCTGCCAACATGCTCACCGAGATCTTATATGAATGTAACAAATACAACATATACACTGAATAAATTATGGCAAATTACATAATCATAACACAAAGTTTGATTGTTATTTCAATATTGTTACATTCTACGAAGTCCCAAAGACTTTACATGTTCTTTAAATGACTCTTTAGTCATTGGCTTAGTAAAAGGATCTGCAAGCATAACACGTGTAGGGACATACTCAAGGATGACTTTTCTTTTAGCCACAATATCCCTTACATAATTATATTTAATTTCTATATGCTTGCCTTTGCTATGATATTTGGGATCCTTGGAAAAAGCTATTGCAGCTTGACTGTCACAGTAGACAGTTACTGGACTCCCACTATCCTCAGCAATTTTCAGATGCTTCAGAAACCTTCTCAACCAGACTGCTTCTTGCACAGCTGCTGAACATGCCACATAGTCGACAAAGCTACACAAGCTTGTTTCTTGCTGTTCCAGGAGATGGCGCCACCATTCAGCAAGAATGCATAGCCTGATGTGGATTTTCTATCATCCAGGTCTCCAGCCCAATCTGCATCTGAATAACCTTTCAGACTCATATCTGATCCTTGAAAACAGAGACAATAATCTGTTGTCGCCTTCAGATATCTGAATATCCTTTTTACTGCCTTCTAGTAGGCGATTGACCAAGCCCACAACATAGCTGATATCGGGACGTGTACACAACATAGTGTACATCAAACTACCAATAGCACTGGCATATGGTTTTTTGTTCATCTCAGCTATTTCCTCTGGAGTTTTAGGACACATACTCTTGCTCAACACAGTACCTTTCACAATAGGTGTATGTTCTACGTTGCAATTAGACATGCTGAAATGATGTAACATCTTATTTATATAAGACTCTTGTGACAGACCCAAAAGTCTTTTAGGACGATCTCTTATGATCTTCACCCCTAAGATGTATTCAGCTTCTCCCATATCTGTTGTATCAAATTGTGATGACAGCCACTTCTTGACTTCATTCACATATCCTATGTCATTTCCAGCTATCAGCATATCATCAACATATAATGATAAAATGACATACTTTCCTTTTTCCTGTTTCAGGAAAACACAATGATCCTCATTGATCATTTCAAAACCATAAGATAAAACAACTTCATTAAATCTTATGTTCCATTGTCTTGACGCTTGCTTTAGCCCATATATAGACTTTCTAAGTCTACATACTTTTTGCTCTTGGCCTTTAGCAATGAAACCTTCTGGTTGAACCATATAGATTTCTTCGTCAAGATCACCGTTAAGGAAAGCGGTTTTTACATCCATTTGATGTAATTCTAAGTCATAATGTGCCACAAAGGCCAAAATAACTCTTATTGATACAAATTTCACTACGGGAGAAAATGTCTCTTCAAAGTCAATACCCTCCATTTGGGTATATCCTTTTGCAACTAAACGAGCTTTGTATCTATTAATCGATCCATCTGCTTTTCTCTTTATTTTGAGAATCCATTTATTCCCAATAGCCCTTCGGCCCGGAGGAAGATCAACTAAGTCCCAAACATGATTTTGAATCATGGACTCCATCTCTTCAACCATTGCAGCTTTCCATTTTTCTCTAACTCTACATCCCAATGCATCCTCAATGGATTGAGGCTCGTCGTCGTCAATTGGAAGTGTAACCAATGCCTCATTCTCAATATCAAACCTCTTCTTAGGTTTGATCTTACGAACACTTCTCCGTAAGTTGGGCTGTTGAGAAGTCAACTCATGACTCGGCATATCACTCCCACTCGGTTGACTAGACTCAGGTATCCCTTTTGACACCTCTCTTGTTGATAATATCTCATCCTCCTCAAATAGAGGAACATTTTTATCAACATCACCTCTGATTGGGAACTCTGTTTCGAGAAAAGTCGCATCTCTCGAGTCTATTTTGGAGATGGTTCCATCTAGTTGCTCACCTATGAAAACATAACCTTTGGAGGTCTCATGATATCTTATAAAGATACATTTCTTACCTCTAGGCCCTAGTTTTCCATACTTGTGAGAACTATCATGAACATAAGCAGCTGACCCCCAGGGTCTCAGATTACTCAAATCTGGTTTTCTGCCTGTCCAACGTTCATATGGGGTAGATGGAACTGACTTTGAAGGCACTTTGTTAAGTATATAGGCTGCAGTTAATAATGCATCTCCCCAATAGGAGATTGGCAAATTAGCTTGCGCCATCATAGACCTAACCATTTCAAGAAGAGTCCTGTTTCTTCTTTCAGCTACCCCATTTTGCTGTGGAGTTCCAGGGATTGTCAGCTGTCTAATAATCCCTCTATCATTACATATTGTCTTGAACATATCAGACAAATACTCCCCACCACGGTCAGTGCGTAAAGTCTTAACTTTACGTTCCGTTTGATTCTCAACTTCGTTCATATAACGAATGTAGCAATCTAATGCTTCGGATTTGTGAGAAATCAAATACACATGACCGAACCTAGAGAAATCATCAATAAATGTAATGAAATAGGAAGCTCCATGTCTAGCCTTCACATTCATTGGACCACAAATATCCGAATGAATTAACTGCAATGTTGATTCAGATCTAATAGCCTTACCAAATGGTTTCCTAGTTGCTTTTCCAGCAAGACAATGCTCACATATAGACAATTGAATCTTAGCTCGAGTGCCCAATAAACCCTCTTTAGCTAATCGATTCATACGTTCTTGTCCTATGTGTCCTAATCTAGCATGCCAAACCTCATCAGTTATATCTGCATCACTAGTTAAAGCAATGTTTGAAAAACAACCATCAATAGCATAATTGACATCTGGTTCTACATCAAGAACCATAAAACCATTTGTTAAATAACCATATCCGATTGACACTGAGTCAATCTTAAGTTCAACAGACCGACTGTAAAAATTAATACAATACCCTAAATCAAGAAGACATGTAACGGAAACAAGATTCCGTCGAATTTCAGGAGCATACAGGACATCATGTAGAAATAAAACTCTACCACCACGTAGGTTGAGTTTGCAAGTGCCGACTCCTTTGACTTCAACTCTTGCATTATTTCCCACATAGATCCACTTGTTGTCAGCTGGTACCCGACGGTACTCAACAAATGTAACTCGTTCCCGAGCTACATGGTTGGTTGCTCCCGAATCTATAATCCACAAAGGATAAGAATCAGCTAACAACACTGAACTAGCAACAAAATGCTCTTGAAAAGAAGACACACTTGGATTTACCTTTTTCGGCTCAGTGCACTCCCGAGCAAAGTGGCCCTTTTTGCCACAGTTAAAACAAGTCAACTTGTTTTTAGGTTTCTTTCCAGTCTTCTTGACTATCTTCTTGATTGGGCCCTGTCCCACACCAGCAGCTTCCTTCTTCTTTCCCTTCCCTTTCTTGAACCATTTCTTTTTCTTGGATCCATATGATCCTGCAGAACCTACAGCCACATAGGCTTGTCCAGAAATCCTTGCGGATTCAACTCTCTCCGCCTCCAATTCTACATGGCGTGAGACATCAGTGAAAGTCTTGATACTCTCACTGTGAGTTAAGGTCTGCTTCATGGTTTCCCAAGAATCTGGAAGTGAACGTATAACTGCTTGAACCTGTTGTTCATCAGTCAACTCATGACCAGCAGTTTTAAGCTCCCGAATCATGTTCGACATCTCCCTGAGGTGTTGAACCATTGACACATTCGGACGCTTTTTGTAGCTGTCAAATTTAATTGTCAGCTGTCGAAGTTTGCTCAGACTTACTCCACTGTATTTTTCTTTAAGGGCAACCCAGACTTCATGAGCCGTAAGATATGACTCATATTCAAAAGCTAGGTCGTCTACCATTGAACTAATCAATATACCCTTTGCAGTGGAGTCCTTTTTCTTCCATGCCTTATAGGCATCAAGATCTCGTCTGTGTTGTGCAGTGGGACCATCTACAGGTACTTCCATAATCTGATTTACAGCCTCTATAACTTCTTGTTCCTCAAGTACATATTGTATCTTGAGGTGACATATCTTGTAGTTATCCCCATTAAGTTTCTCACCTTTGTTGAGTTCAGCTATTATGTTTTTGGTTGCCATAATCTATCATAAATAAACAAATTATTTAGTATTCAGTGTATATCATATGTATGCAATTTATGATTGACTTAATATTACTTTGAGTTGGTTTACAAAATCAAGTGACAACTATGTTTTCACTCATCATCCGTATGACCAATCAAATTAATATTAATCAATTCTATTACATACATCCCAACAAATGAACTAATCATTTATAATATCATGAATTCATTAATTAAATGAACTAATCATTTAATATATCATGTTTTTTTTTAATTAAATGAACTAATCATTTAATACATTATGAACTAATCATGTATCATGTCAAGCAAACAGCATAAATAAATGAACATATCATTAATATAACATTATGCTGTAAATTGTTAACATATAACCAACTGACATGAATGAAATAGACTAACTATTGTTCATACAAAACGACAATAAAAATAACAGAACTCTAATAAACTAGATAGGCAACTACCACTCCCACTAGGACAGACACTAGTGCAGTGGCTAATATAATCCCTCTCAGCCTAGACTCATTTGGGGTAATCACAGGCAGGACAGCTTCAAGGCTCTCTATTGGATCCACAATTGGATCCTTTTCTGGTTCCTCCTCGATCATTTCCGGGTCCTCTTCGAACTCTTCCGGATCCTCTTCAGTCATCTGATAAAGCAGTTCCTCACATAATACAGAATATGTGACGCGTCCTTGATGACGCCCCCAAATATAGTCTGCTATCATCCTTGGATTTTCTGGCAATGAACGCATCAAAGCCCATATCCTATAACTGTCCAGGACTGGAAACTCTTCTCGCTCAAGTTTCCAAAACAGATCATCAAGTCGTCCAATGTGTCCGTCGACTCCATAAGTAGAGTTATACTCTATCTCCTGAATCTGCTCCCTGAGCTGATTTCGTCGCACTTCGCGACGAGTCAATGTGGTAATCGTCCGTGCCATCTGAAAAATTGAAAATAAATAAGTCAGTACAAAACCGACTAACCAGTACAAAACCGGCTTATTTCAATTTATACAGGCATAGTACCAACAACATAATCAATCAAGAAAAACAAATCTTCTCGATTTTCAGGAATTAAGTCGACAATTAGAACTAATCTAATTGGTCAAACCCATTGGATCGGTTGATTAGGGATCCAGATCCTAAGCTCAGTCCTTTGTCCTTAATTAGAACTAATCTAATTGGACAGAGATTTTTGTACCTATGTTCTGTTACTTTTTTCTCTAAGTCCATTTCTACCAATTTCAGACCTATTGATCAAACTCAGGTCCGTTTGATCAAACCAATGTCCATTGGTTTAAGTCCGATCAATTAGAACAAATTTAATTGTTATGATCAAATCTGACCCATTAGAACAAATCTGGTCATTTGATCATATTTGGTCCAAGTCCAATTAATCAACCCAAATTAATTTCGGGTTTAGATCAAATTGGTTCAATTAAACCAACTAATGGTTTAAATCTGAACCAAATCTAAATGGACCAAACTGATTCGACTAAGCTAACTAATTACCTCGGGTCTGATTCTAATTATCTTTCAATCAAGCCCATTTAAAGTTGAACCAGTTCAATTGAATAAAATTCATTGCTTTCAAGTGAATTAAAAAACATTGCATTCCACTTGAACAGTTCGAAATTAAATGCATGCATCAAATTTAACTTAATGCTACAGTAGACATGTAGGCATGCATTAGCCTATTTCGACGATGCACACATTTTTTTTTATTTTACACAGAAGCTTTAAAAACATGCAGCAACCGTATTTTTTTTATTAAAATTGCATGCAACACCTTTTATATATTTATAAATTTGATTTTTTTAAATCAAACTTTTCCTCATGAAATGTTTTCACGAAGCACGTTCTTCCCCTTTTTTTTAGCATCCCGTTTTCTCCGCCGCCCGCTGCCCGCTGCCCACGCACGCTGACCACGTTCGCAGTTCACACATCGTGCACGTTGTGCACGCCGTCTCAGCCGCGCACCAGCGACAATCATGGTACAGAAATGGCAAGAGGCCGAGGCCGCCTCAAGCACGAAGTCGGCATTTTCTTCACCACAATCTATTCGCCGCCCATCACCACAGTGCCTCACCCACGACGAACGCAGGTAGCAAGTCTCTGCTTGTGCAGAAATTGTGAGAGGCAGCAGCCATGAGCACTCCGTCAACCAACCAAGACGCCATCATAGGCCACATAATGCCTTCACCGGTATTTCATTGCGGCCTAAGCCCTGCTTTGATGGAAATCACTAGAGCAGCGACGTTAACGCCGATGGTGACTCTTACCAGCGACCCTGTCGCTGGTGAGCGACGTCGTATGCTACGACACATTAGTCGTGCAAAAGACAGTGACGAGAAATGGCAAATCGAGAAAACATCGGAACAACGATTTTATAATTCGTCTTATGCATTTAGAAATAACTACGTGCTCTGATACCAATGTAGAATATATTGTTCTAAATGCATGATAGACGAATTAATTAAATGCGGTAAAAACTTACAGCGATCTCCCGCAGATCTGCAATCGACAATGACGAAGCTCGCTATCGGAAGAGCGATCACAGAATCGGAAAGCCCTCCGCAATTCCACAAACCAAATCCCGCCGCTTTGGATGTTCTCCTCTTACTCTCGTCGCACGATCGCGATTTCTCTCACCCTGAGCCTTGGACGGACCCCCTTTATATAGGGAAATACCCTAGGGGCATAATGGACATTTCCATTATGTGTAGTGGGGAACATGGGCCACGTTCCCCACTATCCCCATTTCTAACACTCAGACTAGCTAAGAGGAGGGTGGGGTCATTACAAGAACGATCACTCCCTCAGACTAGCTAAGAGGAGGGTGGGGTCATTACAGGGCAAGTGTAAGTTTGCGCCTTTTGTGTTTTTTCTTGGGGGAGATATCTTTCTTTGAAGGAAGATCTTCAGATATTAGAGGCAGCTCTCCATAAATAGTGGCCATGCTGGACTCAGCTGCCTGACTTTTGGAAGCCACATCAAAAGGGGTGGCCAAGGGAAGATCTCGTTCGACCAATAGTTCTCGCTTCTTGGCGCAGAGCTTTTTCTTGGTTAGGTTGTTTTTTTTATCGACCATGGATTTCAAGATAGTGTCCACTGCACAAAATGAAAGAACACCTTAGTTAGCAATAATGTAAGGATTTAATTACTAAAACTTACTAAAAAATTGAATAGTTTATTTTGAATGGAGCTTAAACTGAATAGATATAGAAAGTCTTCGTATAGGCACTTATGAATTCAAAAATGTTGGTGGCTTAATTGGAAAAAGTAAGAAATATAGATAGGATCCTACTTAAACTCTCTAGGGTCAAGGAGAGGAGAAAAAGAGGATTGTCATTCAGTGGACCAAGTAGTCGGATTATACATTTCTATGAAGAAAAAAAAAAGAGATTGCCCAACCTTTCTTTGAGTATGACATTTCCTCAAAGAAGATCGCTTTTGGTCGAGACCGGAAAAGAAAAGCCCAGGTTCTAATTTTTTTGGATGAGAAAATAGATAAAAGATTGTGAGTAGGAGGAATGTCGAATAGACGGAATAACACGGACATCCCACACATATATCGAAAGGCATTCGGGATGAACTGTTGTAAAGAGATATGGAAGTATTGACTTACTTTTGATAAAAAAGGGATGAATAGGAAAGCGTAGATTGACTGCTAATTGGTCAGAAAAGAAGGTGATGTGTTTAGGAGGAGAATGATGAGGATGATCTTCCGACGAAGGGAGAGTGATATGGTAACTCTTAGGAATTGTATATCTACAGTAGAGAAAATCTTTGTTGGAATCGTCAAAGCTCAAATTGGTAAAGGTGTATCAATGGACGAAGGATTCTTGAACCATAAGGAAGGGTAAGAAGAGTAAAGACTAAATGACTTAGTGAATCTTTTAAGGCGCGAGAGAAGAAAAGATTGGAGAGGAAGGTTCGCCTGAAAAGAAATCAAAGAAGATGAAGTACGAAGTGCTGAGTAAAGACTAAATGACCATCTTCCGACTATTTAGAGTTTTTATAAAGACTAGTTTAATTGCTATCGTTTGATTGAAACGACATGTGCTTCGGTGCACCGTTGATATGCAGAGAAAGTTGTGACATTAAGTTGTATAGAATTGCATGCGTCAGAGGTCATTTTGGAAAATAAAAAGAAGAGCCACGTGATATCAACCCATATAAGTGCATTGACAACCATATCATTTTTCTGACTATGAACTTTTTTGTTGGTCCTCGGTAATCTCTCCTAAATGATTGGTTTCGGACAAGTAGTTTTTATAAAAATTGATAAGTCTTCAAGGCGCAAAAAGGAGTGTGAATCATCGAACAACTTTGTGAAAAGGTCGAATGGGCGAAAGTAAGACTTGGGTTCAGTCAGTCGGTTTCATTTCTTTCGACTAAATTTGAAGGGGAGGCAAGTAATATGGATTATGATGAGTGATGTGGTAGCGAGGGTCAAGGTAACAAGATGGTCAAAGTCAAGATGATGTGGCAATTATACTCGAGAAGGAATAATATTCCCTTATCTGACTTTGGTTAATCGCCTAGTGTTAAGGTACTTAAATTTAATTAGATCGAGTTATAATCCGATCGATGGGAGACGATCAATCCTCAAGCCACGCAAACTAGGGAGTTTGGTGTCTGAAGGCTAGCCAGATTTTAATGTGATCATGATTGACGTCAGCCGGTCTTAAGAGCCGACTAGAACGATTGACTCACTTCACAACAGACCAATTGTTAGAGGACAGTAGGTAGGTAAACCTGTTTGATCATAAAGTTAGCCAAATTTATGTCCCGATCATACAAAAAGCTAGGCAAGATAAATACAGCCCAGCCTAATATATTGATCAAGTCTCTCAGAAGAAAGCGAGTCTTCTCTAAGTAACTTATCATATGCTCGATTAAGTAAAGGGGCGACCGGGCATACAGTACTTATACTTATATTATCGCCCAACCGGAATTCCAATAAAACATATATTATCAAAAAGATTTCCTGGAAGCATGATGCACTCTACCATTCTCTAGCGAATATTTTAATGTTATGCAAAACGTGATTGAACAGCTTGATATGATACATAACAGTGGAATATACATAATGCAACTGAATAGCTCAATAAAAGCGGTCGGTTTAAGGACTGGCCGAATTATGTTAAGCCAACATCATCCTAACAGGGCGGTCGATTTAAGAATCGATCGGATTATATTCAGCTAACAACATTATCTTAATAGGGCAATTAATTTATGGATCGGTTGAATTTTGCTCAATATACAATCTTTTGACAACTTGTCATAATAACAATTGTCTCAAAGAATATTCTTCTGGAAGTTTTTTTAAGGACCATCGTGTCTCTCATCAACAAATTAATAATAACAGCATACTTCTTTAGCAATTTCAGCAATAACAAAAGTTATAAACGACAAAAGGAGTATACATGTGGTTAAAAGAAAAATTCCTCATACGATTATGGTGAATTGCTTGATAAACTTTTGACACATTTTGCCACTTTATGATTGTGGAGGTTATGCGAGGTGGTATATAAAAGGAGAGTCCTCTTCATGATGAAGGTATGCTCACTGACATCTACAACTCTACTCTCGTGTATATGTCTTACTGTTCTTCATCCATTCGTTCGGATGGGGACTAACTTGAGTGTTAGAGGGCTTTCATCAGAGACTCCTCTGGTTTTCAAGCACTGATATTTTGTTAGCTTCCCTTCTTGTGCACAGAATTGAAGGAGAAGTTTCTTTTAGAGAAAAAGGTTTTCTGACAGTTAATCATTCATCCACCGTACTTAGCGCGTCATTTTTAGAAGTCTCAGACAGGATCAGTAAGTATCGTTGATCTCATGATAAAATATATATAGATAAATTATGGAGAGTAGTTTGTCTTAGCATTCTTTGTACGAAGAGGTTAAGTATTTAATAAGATATTTTAAATCGGTTAAGAATTAATTTTAAAATTTATTGAAACAAATATTTATATAGGTATATGTCAATCTATTAGGGCAATTTTTTTTATAAGTTGATTCATAAGTCTGATTGTTGATTCATTATTATTGGATAGCTGAGTGAGTGAGATTTATCGGTGGATATTTTTAAAAAAATATTTTTGATATTCATATTTGAATCAATAAATTTGATAATTATTTGAGTCATTTTTTATATTTGTACGTGAATCAATGAAATTAATAATTATATGTTATATTAGTTTGGTATCAAAGTTAAGTCGTTTTTATGAAGTTATGCCACCACCAAGAAGATAATGTGTTGATGACATTAATTACGTGTACGAATGAAGTAGTAGGTTTGAGTTATTGGTGAAAGAATAAAATGGATGGTAGGGTTTATGGAATTGATTGTGAAAATGATTGTTGCTATGATACTTGAAAATTGAAATAAAAGAAATTTAGTTCAATATCTTCGCAGGGCAAGAGGAAGATGTTTTTGATATGGAGGAAAAAGTTTTTATTTATAAAGATGTAAATAATAAGATTATGATAGTTGGTGATCCAGTTTATAATGATATTGAATTTAATGAAGTTGATGAGGTTGATCCAAATTTTACTACTCGGCCTGTGGAATTAATAGGTGCTTTTGAAAGCATTAACAAGGTAGAAGAACTTAAAAAGGAGCCATTGCATTGCCTGTGTTCGGATCCTTCCCAGTCATCTTTCCAACTCCCCTTTTGATTGCATTGCCTTTGGCTTAGCCGACCAGATTGTATGGCTCTGGGATGTCAAGAGTGGCAAGTGCATTAAGACAATTGAGGCGCACGATAAACCTGTGTCCATTTTATTCAGGATGGATCGATCATCTTAGGTAGTCTTGATGGGTTGTGTAAGGTCTAGGCTACGATGTCAAGGATTGCTGAAGTGGAAACGGATGACCAGGTTGAACAACAATGGGCTAACTGATGGCTTGGCCCAAACTGAGAATGAGTTTAGAGAATTAGAGATTCAAACACATGAAAATGGTAATCTACCTTCTGACAAAAATACAAAAATGCCGACTTCCACTAGATGTGGACATTGTAACTCCTAAACTTGAAGTTTCTAACAACAAGATTGGTGTTCTTATTGGCAAAGTTGGTGAGACAATAAAGTACCTTCAATTCAACTCAAATTTAGATAACAAAAGATGCAAGCTAAGAGGTGAAATAGGAACTGATGTTAATTGTGAGCTAATGGCAGTGAATGATCTATTTGTCTTGAAACAGTTGGAATATTTTGAAAAATGACATCTCCAAGACTTAATCAAGAAGCTTCGTAGACTTCTATCCCACAATTACTTGAGCTCGATTTAAGGAGCTTAACATTGATCCGGCCACGAAGTGCATGGATTTGGTGAAGTGATTAAGGGACGTGAAGATGAACAAGGGCAGTGTCTATGAAATCATGAATTGACGAAGATTTTTTAAGTTTGCTAGTGAATTTTGTTGATTTGATGTCAGATGATATTTTTTCGGGACTATCATTTGATATTATTTTAAATTCAAATGTGAATTTTTTCTATCTTAGAAAGAATGATGCAGCAAATAAATCATGAAAGTAATTTTAATAATACAAATAGAAAAGTAAATTAGAAAAATAATTTTAATCTTTTTATTATTATTGTTAAGTTTGGTATTTAGGATATTTTTGATAATTTATATTGCATTTATATATTTTAAATTAGTTTAGAGAATTTAGTATTGTGGGATTTTGTTTTTTGGGTAGTATTCATTGTTTTTCTTTAAAAGTTAGAAATTAGGATTTATATATTCGTATTTATTTTTTTTCTTTGGTGTTAAAGGTTTAAAGCCTATCTAAGGATATGTTTAGTTAAGGTTTAGAAAATTATTTTTAATATTTATGTGAAAATCAATGGATTTGAAGTTGTTCGAGCTGTTTTTGGTATTTGCGTGTTGATCAGGGAATTGATAGCTATTATATTTAGAATTTATAGGATAGGCGAATTAAGAGAAGGTTGGACTTTTTGATATTAATTAGGTAAAATTGGGATATTTAGATTATTATTTAAGAAAAAAAGGAATAAAAGAAGCGGTAACGAAAAATATTTTGGATGACTCATTGTGAGTTCACGATGAAGTGAAGATGACACAAGCATAAGGTGTGAATTTCAATTGCCGGGATAAATTGAAAAGTATTTACGTCAATAGTTTAGAAGTTTTGCATCTTATAGTTGCACATCTCATTTGAAATTTTTTTTTATAAATATATTGGGGATTGAATCGTGGATATTTGGACGATAATTTAATATTCTTCTACTGCATAGTAACCCACGAGGTATTAGTTAAGGTCACAACGAGACTATAGAAAGAGTCGATTGCAGCTTCGACATAGAGTGAGTAAAAATTTAGATAAATTAAATTAATAATTGAATTTAAAATTTTAGTTGGTTATTTTTATATTTTTAAATAACTATTTTAAATAATTTAATTTTAATTTTAAAATTCTTAATTTAATTAAATTGAATAATTTGATTTAATAAGAAATTGATCGTGAAAAGGAGAGAAGTCAAAGAAGAGGTTAAAAAAAAAGGTGGTTACAAGCTCTTCCTCTTTTTCTACGGTCGTTTCCAAATGTGGTTGGAATAAAGAGTTATCGTCTCCTTTCTCTCTTGTAGCAAGACGAAAAAAGAAGAGTCTGTCGAAGAAGAAAGAAGAGAGAGGCGGACGAAGAAAGAAGAGATGATCGCAAGCTCTTCCTCTTTGTACACAGTCGCTTTCAAATCCAGTCTGAAGAAGGCATCGTTGAGTCCTTCCTCTCCTCGCTGTAGGACGAAGGATGAAGAGGCTACCACAAGTTCTTCCTCTTTGAATTCAGTCTGATGAAAGAGCCATCGTCGAGCTCCTCTCCTCTCTTCTCTAGGATAAAGAAAGAAGAGGTTGCCACAAGCTCTTCCTCTTCATATGTGGTCGCTTCTAAATATAGTTTGAAGAAAGAAGAATTAGCTGAAGTTAATCAAGAGGATGAGGAAGAAGAGTCGAAGGGAGTCGTAGATGGCAATCTCATCTCATTCATCTTTAAATCTCGGTAAATTTTAAAATTTTGATTAATTTGATTGAAAATTAAATTAATTGATATTTTATTGATTCAATTTATTCGAGTTTTGTTGAAAATTTTGATTGGCTCGATTAGCTCGTAAAATTTGATGTGCTTGGTTTTAATTAATTTGGCTTGGTTTGATTTTCACTTAATATCTAGTCCTACTTAGCCATGAGTTTGCAAAAAGGTTGTGACAACAAGCTTGTGGTTGCTCAGCAGTTATCACGCTTGCGATGAATTCACATGACCTCTCGAGTAAGTGAACTTATGGCCGCTAGATTTTGTACAAGATTGTTCTCATAGCTAGAGTTTTTTTTTTGTTTAAATATAGAAGGTGGTGTTGGATAATATATCAGATATTTTACTGAATTAGTTAAATTTTAATTATATTTAATTTAATTTAATTTATCTATCGAGATAATCTTAAGCTGTAAGCAGAGTTCGTTTCTGTCAAGTATTGAGTGCTAATTGTCAAGTTTACCAAAGTTTGAGTGAAGAGTCGAGAGAGAAATCACATGCATACCAAGTTTGAATGGATTTTCGAAGGTTTGAAAATAGAGTGCAAAAATGCCACATTCTAGGTCAAATTCTTGAATAAATTTGTAAAATATTTTTGTTGCAAAAGATTTTGCGACCTAAAATTATCGTTGCCAAATTCTATGATGGAAAAATTTAAATTTGTTGCTAAATTCTATGATGAAAAAATTTAAATTAATTCGTTACCAAATTTGATAATGAATTAGATTTTCATCGCTAAATTTGTCGTCAATTTTGTAACAAAAATAAAATTCGTAGCAGAATTTTATTTTCATAGGCAACTCTATGATGAAATTTAGATTTTGTCTCAATTTAAGCGATGAAAATAATTTTCATTGCAAATTTGACAACTAAAATATATTCAACCGGACAATTAAATTTGGTGACGAATAATAATTTCGCTAGTAAATTTATAACGAATACAAATTTGTTGTTAATATGTTAATTTGATTGATCTGTGACAAATCAATTTCATCTAGATTTTGTCCTAGCTTTTGGGACGAATATGTGGATGCGTCCAAGATTTTGAGATAAAATTTGGGATGAAAAATAATTGATTGTTAAATTATCGATACAATTCATTTCTGTAATTTATCATCAATACAATAAAATTTGATATATTTAAAAATTTATTTACAATAAATTCAAATAACATGTATATCTAATACATTTTATTTAACATTATCACATCTTATTACATATCATAATTAACATTATCACATATGTTATTATACATCCTACGACCTACATGTTTCCTATTTAACATATATCCACATCTTATTAATATTTAAAATTAAATCTATAACAATACAAGTCTAAAGTTATCAAAATATAATCATACAAAAAAAATCAAGAGAAACATTTCAAATGCATATAAGTCATGATATCTAAAAATATCTAACACTCAAGTTAAATAAGTTAATTCAAAATAAACTATGTAAATATCAATTCATCTTCTTCTTTTACAAAAATTTTCTTCTCTATCCGATCTTTTTTGTTCTGCATCAAAATAAACAAAATATATCATTTTTAACCAGAAAAATAATTTCTCAAATAATTATCTATGTATACATATAAGAATGAATTTAATACATAGCTTTCATATTGGAAAAGCTTCAACAACAAACTAATATATAGAAACAAGGATGGCATTCACAAGAGAATCAAAGAAAGAAAATGTTGGTGTAGGTTATACTGATAATTATATTTTTATGTGTGACAAATAGATTGAAGTTAGATATGTTGTTAGTCTAACCTTGTCAAGTGTATAGGACTTGATGGATCTAGAGGATCGAAACACCAAGTTGAAGTTCAACTACGTTGATAGTTGGCACGAAATCTAGATTAGTTGAGATTTGGCAGAATGAAGTTCAGTTAGGTTGATAGTTGGCATGAAGTCCAGATCAGTTGAGATTTGGTAGGAGGAAGTCCAAATTAGTTGAAATTTGACAGAAAGTTATGGTGCGTCAAGGGACCTAACATCAAGGAAGTCTACAAATGGTAAATGAGACAAGTCATTGGAGAAAAGAGATCTAGTGAGGACGAGTCCCAGTGGGACTATAGATGCGGTCCAGTTTGGAGTCATTTGGAAAGTCTAAATTGAGATCATAACTAGATCCTGGTCTTAAGACGACAGGATTTAGATCATAAATTGATCATATTCTAAATGTGCTAATTTTATTTTATAGGATAAACATATTATAATTTCTTGGACTAGCACTTATTTGTAAAAAAGAGAAGGGTGAAAAAGAGTTGTCTAGGCGCTTGAAATGAATCCAAGCGCTCGAAGTTGAGTCGGGCGTCCGAACTCTCAGCGTCCGGAGTTGATCCGGGTGCCCAGACCAGCTTCGAGGTCATTCGAGCGGTTCGGATGGCCAAAGTTAGTCCAGGCGCTCGAATCAGGAAAGTTCATCCAGAAGCTGAGTAGGGAGCACGACGGGCAGTCAACCTACGTCAATAGTCCAGATACCCAGAGGGGTCCGGGTGCTTGGAGAGTGTCTGGGCATCCGGAGGTTGATAAATTTTAGGGATGAAGTTTTGAAGAGAACTCGCCACATTAGCACAGTCTAAGCGCTCGGAAGGGGATCCAGGCTCCTGAACGGGGTTATAGAAGGAAGCTTTAGAACATCAATTGCTACAACTTTCGTACTTGCACATTCCTCTAAAAAGGTTTTTGGGATATCGAAATGCTGTTCCGATAATCTACGCTCAAGTTTTTCAAGTTGTATTGTTGGTATAATTTGATTCATGCAACTGTACTTAAAGTTTTGTAATTACTTCGTGATTATAGTGATTGTTCAACAAAAGTACTAATCGAGTGTGAGCCTTGGAGTAGAAGTTGTCAAAAGCTTCGAACCAAATAAAATTATCTGTGTTAACATTCACTTTTCTTTTACTTTGATTATTTCTACGGTATCTTCTCATGATTTTTGTAAAAGTGAAAAATATTATTCATCTCTATAGTGTCTTTACGATCCAACTGAAAATAAATATAAGGTAAGCGACAATTGAATGTTTTTTTTTTTGAAAATCTATCAAACAAAAAAGTGAAAATAAATACGGGAAATAAAAAAGTCTGAAACATAAGTAACTTAGCCATTGAAAATAGTGTTCTGAATTATATTAGAAACATTATATATGTGCAATAAGTTTCTTATGCGTGTTAAAAATTTAATACTTATTTTTTCTCCCGTTACTCAATTAAAAATAAATTAATAATATTAATAAAAAATTAAAAAGTTTACCATCAATGGATTAATGTTTAAAAATACTAATTATGAGATAAATAATATTCATACATAATTAAAATCATAAAGGACCATCACAACCGTCGTCGTCTTCATTACTACCGTCATCACTGAAACAGGGAGGAATCTGACTTGGAGTGGAACTTAACTGAAGATGTATTATGAAGTCTTGTTGTTGGCATAACTCATTAATTTCTTGATCCCTTTAAGTTATTTTTTAATCCCTTTACAACCTTAGTTGATTCATTTGCGCCCTTTCTTACACTTTTTTTTTCCATCCTTTTGCAACAATATTTTCTTTAGATGGCTAATCTCTTCCGTCAAGGTATTTATTTAGGCTCACTGTTAGATCATAAAGACGTTAGAGGAGGGTGAATAGCCATCGATGGTTTTTAGAAAAAAAAAAACGGAGCGAAAGGAAAAACACAAAAGTACAAACGCAGTCGCTTGACTTACTTTTGATCCATCAGATTTTCTCGTCAGTTGTCAAGTCCGAATACACAAATGGACTTCGACCGATTATTAGGTCTCGCGGACTCAACTGGACTTCTCACCAGATATCGGATCCTGTAAACCTATTTGAATTTCGCACCACCTATCGAGTCCTGCGGACCTAGCTGGATTTCAACCTGATATCATGTCCTTTAGATCTGTTAACTCCTGCACATTTGGTAAAGTAATTAGATCACAAATACTCTAATTTTAATTTACTTGTCAGTTATTAAAATTTGAGTTAGATCATTAGTACAAATTGAATCAACAATCTGCTCCTTTTTTATGCAATGACAATGTAAGTTAAAGTTAAAAAAATTATATTAAAAGACGATATGCAAAATGCAAACAAATAATCTAAGTTAATTTTAAATTTGAATTACTTGATCAAATTTGTTTATTCTTTTTCTACATTAATCCTTACCCTCCCCTTTGACATTCATCAGAAAATTAATATAAAAGAAAGACAGACATAATATACGATAAGCAATGCTAGATATTAATGTAAAAAATAAATATTGCATAAGAACAAAATAGAAAGGAAGTAAGTAGCAAGATATAACAGGTATAATATCATGTCAACGATCAAGGTACAACATAGAATATACATTCAAAACCAATAAACATAAGGATCGAATAAAATGCAGCTAAGATAATCTTCTAATAAGATAATGAAGAATGGCCCGAGCTCCCAGAGAGACATATCCATCAGTTCAATATGGAAAGTCGTCTCCTCTCAAAGATTAGAAAAGTCCTGTCAAAGACCGAAGAACTCCTGTCGAAGATGTTGGTACAATATTCCTGGTTCAAGATTGACCAGGTTGACTGAGCTTAAGTTCGCTCGAGTTTGAATTCGCTCAAGCTTGAGTCATGATGTTTGAGTTTTGATGTTTGACAATATATGGAGAGTGCAGGAGTAATTGTCCGATTGGGGAGATTATTGGACTAATTCTCCTCTTGTCAATGTTTAACCAGTCTGATGTAAAGAAGAGTCAAGTAGGTCAAAGGGTTGACCGGATACTTGACTGGGAAAGTCTTAACTGGAGGTCAGACAGTTGGAAATCCTGGTGAGTGAAGTCAGGTGAAAGACCTAGTGAGTGAAGATAGACAATTGGAAAATCCTGGTGAGTGAAGCTAGATGAAAGACCTAGTGAGTGAAGCTGGCAGGTGAAAGCCCCGATGAGTGAAGCTGAACAGTGGGAAAATCTTAGTGATTGAAGCTAAGTGAAAGTCTTGGTGAGTGAAGCCAAGCAGATGGAAAGCCCCGGTGAGTGAAGCTAGGTAGATGGAAAGTCCTGATGAGTGAAGCTAGGCAAATAAAAAGTCCTAGTGAGTGAAACTAGGAAGATGGAACGACATGGTGAGTGAAGCCAGACATATGGAGATCTAGGTGGGTCAAGATTGACTGGACACCTGGTGTTGGGAAGCCCAAGTAGGTCAAAGGATTGACCGAATACTTGCCACGATGAAATCCAGATGGATCAAGGGTGACCAGACATCTGGTGGAAGTCCAAGTGGGTCATGGAAGACTGGACACTTGGCATGAGATGGTAAGTCCAAGTGGGTCAAGGTTGGCCGGACACTTGGCACAAGGAGAAAAGTCCAAGTGAGTCAAAGGATTGACCGGACACTCGGTGAAGAAGTCCCGGTAGGTAAAAGTTGACCGGATGCTAGGCATGAAGAGTTCCAACAAGTTACAGTTAATTGGATGTTGGAATTAGGGGCCCTTGAGCTTGAGTCAAGCATGTCAAGGGTGGTCAATCGATCAGCCAATCGATTGAACCAAAGCCCAATCGATCGATCGATTGGGAGAGTGCTGCGATAAACCGTAACCCAATCGATCAGTCGATCGATTGGAAGCTTATATCGCACAAATAGAATGCTTCCCAATCTATCAGCTAATCGATTAGGGAGCTGGAAATCACACGAGTCACGATAAAAGCTGAATCGATCAGCTGATTGATTCAGCTCTTCTCCAGCATAGAACAGAGGCGCTCTGAATCGATCATCCGATTGATCCAAGTCTTCCCAATCAATTGGGATACGATCACTGTGCAGGATGCAGGTTTTGGACGACCGAGATCGTTAGGATCTGACGTGGAAATCGATTGGGAGGATCCCTAATCGATTGGAAGCCCTAGAAGCATAGATATAAAGGCGATGAAGCGTTCAAACGCGGCAATCCTTCTTCCCAATCTTCACGCGATCTTCTCTGACACTTCTCGCCAGTTCTTGGAAGCTCTTGGGGATAAGTGTTGGTAATTTGAGAGCATGAAATTGAAACTATACAAAGATAAAACAAAGCGATGCGGTAATTATAAACTTACAGTGATCTCCCGAAGTGCTGTTGAAGACGCCGGCGGTCGACGAAGAGGTTGCCGCTGTCGGAAGCACGATCACGGAACAACCGGAAAGTGCTTCAAAGTTCATGAGCCAAATCCCAGCCGAATGCTCTCCCTTTGCTCTCACACGATCTCTCCCTTTATGATCACCTCAGTGCTCCTTGATCACCTTTGCCAAAAGCTCTCTTTTTAGATCTGCACTTGGACGCCTCTTATAAGAAGGCTAAGGAAGACGAAGGGGAAAGGATGCCCCTTCGTCTCCTTGGCGTTTGTAGCAAAAGGAGAGTAACGAAGGGAAACCCTTCGTCTCCAGTAACGCCCAAACGCCCAACATCTCCTACTCGTCCAAGTGAATCCATATGGTCACATAGACCATGTCAGTCACATAGACTACAAGGTGATCATGTCACGAAGACCAGAGCGAAATTAGTCACAAAGACTAAATAAGTCACGTAGACTTTATGAGGATCAAGTCACGAAGACCAGAGCAAAATTTAGTCACAAAGACCAAATAAGTCACGAAGACTTTAAGGAGATCAAGTCACGAAGACCAGAGCAAAATTTAGTTACAAAGACCAAATAAGAACATCCATTCCATACATTTGGGAAAATGGTTCGTGTGACAGCAAGCACAGTGAGCATTCAATTGCTAAGAAGATTGTCACACCTTACTTAGCTGCTCCACAGAACAAATCAGAGACATAAATGTCCATAGAACGAATCAAAGACATAAATGGCTTGCTTTTACCCCAGATTAAATTATTTACATCATCATGAACATCTCTAATTCCTCATATTGACTATATGTCAAGAGCATGTTCAATATCTCAAATCAAACAAATTATTCACAATTACATTTTATGTACTGAACTAAAAATGTAACTGGTACCAGTGAATAAATGTCATAGATGTAAATCAATCTTAACCTTCCTTTTTAGCTAGAATCCATTCATTCTAATCAGTCATTTTCCTATTTATGCTCCATAGACCGAATCATCCATAGCCAATAGGAAACATGCTAAAGTAGCAGACACTGATCAGAACTTCAAGTAGACAGCTAAATAGTCACTTAGGGTAAAATCGAGATTAACTGATAATCTCAAGGGTCTCACATAGTAGAGAAGCAGGGCTCCATTCTCCTACTACCCTTCTTGTCGCCATAGCACATGTGGTATGAATCACATGCTACGATGTTATTCTCTTTACCAAAAAGAGCGAATGTTTTTTTCCAAATTTAATATTGTACAGATTTCGATCTAGACATTCCCAATGTCTAATCCTGAATTCAACATATGAATTCTAATCTGGCTTCAAGAAGATTCAGTAAATGGTGGGTGCATTTACTCCAATCATTACACAAATGATCTCATCTTGATACAAATATCAAGGCGACCTTAACTTACGGGTATGCCTCTATTCACAGCTACATAAGCTGTCTCATAAGCAACGGTCTTACCTCTATTCATACTTAACAAATAGAGATGATTGTCCATGTGAGTGGACCAATCCCAATCTGCCAACATGTTTATCGAGACTTTTATTCGAATGTAACCAAGACATATACACTGAATAGATCATGGCATTTTTCATTTATCAAAATGTCTTTACAATTGTTACATTCTCCGAAGTCCCAAAGACTTCATATGCCCATGAAATGATTCTTTAGTCAATGGCTTAGTAAAAGGATTAGCAAGCATATTCCGTGTAGGGATGTACTCAAGAATAATATTTTTCTTGTCAACAATATCCCTTACAAAATTATACTTAATTTCTATATGCTTGCCTTTGCTATGGTATTTAGGATCCTTGGAAAAAGCTATCGCAGCTTGACTGTCACAGTACACAGTAACAGGACTCCCACTATCCTCAGCAATCCTCAGATGCTTCAGGAACCTTCTTAGCCAGACAACCTCTTGCACAGCCGCTGCACAAGCCACATACTCAGCTTCCATTGTCGACAAGGCTACACAAGCCTGCTTCTTGCTGTTCCATGAGATGACGCCATCATTCAGCAAGAAGACATAGCCAGATGTGGATTTTCTGTCATCAAGGTCCCCTGCCCAATCTACATCTGAGTAGCCACTTAGGCTCATATCTGATCCTTGGAAACAGAGGCAATAATCAACTGTTCCTTTAAGATATCTGAATATCCTCTTCACCGCTTTCCAGTGTCTCGATCCTGGGTTTGACTGGAAACAACTAACTAAGCCAACAGTATAGCTTATATCAGGACGAGTACACAACATAGTGTACATCAAACTACCAATAGCACTGGCATATGGGTTCTTCTTCATTTCGGCTATTTCCTCAAGAGTCTTGGGATACATACTTTTGCTCAAGACAGTACCTTTCGCAATAGGCGTCTGTTCAATGTTGCAATCTGACATATTGAAGTGTTGCAGAATCTTAGTGATATAAGCTTCTTGAGACAAACCCAAAAGCCTCTTTGATCGGTCTCTAACGATCTTCACTCCTAAGATGTACTCTGCTTCTCCCATATCTATTATGTCAAATTGTGATGAAAGCCAACTTTTGACTTCTATCACACACTTTATGTCACTTCCAGCTATTAGCATGTCATCAACATATAATGATAAAATGACAAGCTTTCCTTTTTTCCTTTCTTAGATAAACACAATGATCCTCATTGATCATTTCGAAACCATAAGATAATATTACTTCATTAAATCTTATGTTCCATTGTCTTGACGCTTGCTTTAGCCCATATATAGACTTCCGAAGTCTACATACTCTTTTCTCTTGGCCTTCAGCAACATAACCTTCTGGTTGTACCATATCGATTTCTTCGTCAAGATTACCATTAAGGAAAGCCGTTTTTACATCCATCTGATGTAATTCCATGTCATATTGTGCTACTATAGCTAGGATGACACTTATTGACACAAACTTTACAACTGGGGAGAATGTCTCTTCAAAGTCAATACCCTCCATTTGGGTATATCCTTTTGCAACTAATTGAGCTTTGTATCGATTAATCGATCCATCTACTTTCCTCTTTACTTTGAGAATCCACTTATTCCCAATAGCCCTTCGACCTAGAGGAAGATCGACTAAATCCCAAACTTGATTCTTTCTCATTGACTCCATTTCTTCATCCATTGTAATTTTCCATTCTTTTCTAACTGAGCTTCTCAAAGCTTCCTCAACTGTTCAAGGTTCCTCATCATCAACTGGGAGAACCATCAATGCCTCAATCTCAATATCAAACCTTCTCCGAGGAATAATCTGACGACTACTTCTTCGAAGGTTAGACTATTGAGAAACTGACTCATTCAGTGGCAAATTACTCCCACTCGGTTGACTAGATCAGACATCTCCTAATTTGTTGATAAAGGAACATTATCCTCCTCCTCTATCTCATATAGAGGAATTGTCTTATCAACTTCATCTCGTGTTGGGAACTCAGTTTCTAGAAAAGTAACATCTCTTGACTCTATTTCAGAGATGGTTCCATCTTTTCGCTCACCAAAAAACATAACCCTTAGAAGTCTCAGAGTACCTTATAAGATACACTTCTTACCTCTAGATCCTAATTTTCCATATTTGTGAGTCTTATCATGAACGTAGCCAGCTGATGCCCAGGGTCTCAGATTACTCAAATCCGGCTTTCTGCCTGTCCAACGTTCATGTGGGGTAGATGGAACTGACTTTGAAGGCACTTTGTTAAGTATATAGGCTGCAACTAATAATGCATCTCCCCAATAGGAGATTGGTAAATTAGCCTGTGCCATCATAGACCTAACCATTTCAAGAAGAGTCCTATTTCTTCTTTCAGCAACCCCATTTTGCTGTGGAGTTCCAGGGACAGTTAGTTGTCTAATAATCTCTTTCTCATTACACATTGTCTTGAACTGATCAGACAAATATTCTCCTCCACGGTCAGTGCGCAAGGTTTTAACCTTACGTTCCAATTGATTCTCAACTTCGTTCAAGTAACGAATAAAGTAATCCAATGCTTCAGATTTGTGAGAAATCAAATACACATGACCAAAACGTGTGAAGTCATCGATAAATGTAATGAAATAAGAACTCCCATTTTTAGCCTTCATATTCATCGGACTACAAATATCCAAATGAATTAATTGCAATGGTGATTCAGTCCTAATAGCCTTACCAAATGGTTTCCTAGTTGTCTTTCCAGCAAGACAATGCTCACATATAGACAAGTTAATCTTAGCATGAGTGCCTAAAAGGCCCTCCTTAACTAATCTATTTATTCGTTCTTGTCCTATATGCCCCAATCTAGCATGTCAAATTTCATCATTAATATCAGCATTACTAGTAAGAGCAATGTTTGAAAAACAACCATCATTATTATTTGGTTCTACATCAAGAACCATAAAATCATTTGTTACAAAACCATATCCAATTAACACAGAGTTAATTCGAAGTTCCACACAACGACTATAAAAATTTACATTGTAACCTAAATCAAGAAGACAAATGACGGAAACCAGATTCCGTCGAATCTTAGGAGCGTACAGGACATCATGTAGAAACAAGTGCCTCCACCATGTAGGTTGACTTGCAAGTGCCAATTCCTTTGACTTCAATTCTTGCATTGTTTCCTACATATATCCATTTGTTGCCAGCTGGTACCCGACGGTACTCCACATATGTAGCCCGATCACGAGCTACGTGGTTCGTTGCTCCTGAATCTACAATCCACAAAGGATACGAATTAGCTAACAACACTGTACTTGCAACATATTGCTCGTGGAAAGAAGACAAAAATGGATTTACCTTTTTAGCCTTAGTACAATCCCGAGCAAAATGGCCCTTCTTGCCATAGTTGAAGCAAGTCAACCTGCTCTTAGGTTTTTGTCCATATTTCTTTCCTTTCTTCTTGATTTGGTTTTTCGCAGCAACAGCATTAGCCTCCTTTCCTTTCCCCTTTCCTTTCTTGAACCACTTGTTCTTATTCTTGGAACCAGAACCTTTAGCTACAAAAGCTTGACCCGAAATCCTTGCGGATTCAATCCTCTCCGCCTCAAGTTCCACATGGCATAAGACATCAGTAAAAGTCTTGATACTCTCACTATGGGCCAGGTTCTGTTTCATCGTTTCCTAAGAATCAGGAAGGGAACGAATAACTGCCTGAACCTGTTGTTTATCGGTCAACGTATAACCAGCAGTCTTAAGCTCTCGAATCATGTTACCCATCTCCCTGAGATGTTGGGCCATGGTAACATTCGAGCGCTTCTTACAACTATCAAACTTGATAGTTAGCTGACGGAGCTTACTCAGACTGACTCCACTGTACTCCTCTCTAAGGGCTACCCAGACTACATGAGCCGATGGTAATGACTCATATTCAAACATCAGGTCATCTACCATTGAACTAATCAATATGCCCTTAGCAATGGAGTCCTTCCTTTTCCATGTCTTATAGGCATCAAGGTCACGTTTGTGCTGTGTTGAAGAACCATCAACCGGTTCCTCCATAATTTGATTTACAGCCTCTAGAACTTCTTGTTCCTCAAGGACATATTGTATCTTGAGGTGCCAGATTTTGTAGTTATCCCCATATAATTTCTCACCCTTATTGAGTTCAGCTATGATGTTTTTAGTTGCCATGATCTACATAAATAAACAAATTATTTATTATTTCAGTGTAATTCATATATGTGCAATTAGTCATTGACTCAATGTAAATTAGAATTAGTTTACAAAATCAAGTGATAACATTGTTTCCACTCATCATTTGTATGTTCTAATCTAATCAACATTGATCAATTTTATTGCACACATCCCATCTAATGAATGAATCATTTAATATGAACGAATCATATTTATATGAACTAATCATATCATGAAATGAACTAATCATTTCCAAGTTAGTTAACATATAACATAACTTTTATTATATAATTCTGTTCGTACAAAACAACAGAAATTATTACATGACTCAAAACTAAATGAGCTAACACTGTTCATACATAACGACAGTAAACAGAACACTAATAGACTAGATAAGCTAGCACTACTCCCACTAGGATAAATGCTAGAGCAGTGGGTAATTGCATCCCGTCCATCCCGGATTCTATGATGGGTGGATTAGCCTCAGATGTATCCATCAGATCCATTTCTGGATCTTCTACACATTCTTGAGGATCCTCCTCTGATTCTTCTGGATCCATCTCTGGATCCTCCTCGGGATCCATCTCTGGATCCTCCTCTGAATCTTCAGGATCCATTTCTGGATCCTCTTTAAATTCTCCGAGGTTCATTTCCGGATCATCTTCAGATTCTTCGAGATTTGGATCCTCCTCTAAATCTTCAGAATCCATTTCTTGATCCTCCTCAAATTCTTCGAGGCCCATATTTTCAGGATCTGGATTCTCTTCAGATTCATCAGGACCCCATTCCAAATGAAGTAACTGTCTGCACATCTCTGAGTATGAGATGCACCCTTCAGACTCATCCCAAAGTTGGAATGCTATCTGCCTTAGATGTTCCGATAATGAATAAACCAGATACCATCTTCTTTCTGTTTCCTGAACTGGATACCCTTCTTGCTCGAGATTCCAGAACAACCAATCGAGCTGACCAATAAGCCTACCGACTCCGTGATCCGGGTCATATTCCAGCTTCTTGATCTCTTCCCATAGCTCATGTTGTCGTTCATAGCGACCAGTCATCGTGTATATCGTTGTTTGTATCTGGAATTGAAAAACATGATGTCAGTACAAAACCGACTGACCAGTACAAAACCGGTCAAATTCAATTTCCACATATAGAACAAAATATACAGTATACACAAGCAATTAAGAAAAATAAATTTCCTTATTTTGGGGAGTCTCATGTGACTGACACATTGGATTGGTCGATCATGAATCCGAATCTTAAACTTAATCTATTGTCCTCATTAGAACTAATCTAATTGGACCTATGTCTTGTTATCGTTTAAGCCCATTTGAGTCAAGCACAGACTTATTAATCAAATTCAGGTTCGTTTGATTCGTCCAATTGCCCATTGGATTAAGTCTGACTCATTAGAACAAATCCAATGTTTCTGATCAAATTTGACACAACGGAACTAATCCGGTCATATTTGATCAGCCCAACTTCTGTAATCAAGAATACCCAATTAATTCAATAATAAACCGGACTGATTAAACCAACAAATAATTTAAACCTGCTTTAGGTATCATTGAATTAAATTGGTCTGCCTAAATCAATTAATAATTTAAATCAGACCTGGGTTTGATTGATCAAGTTGGTAGGGTTCTATTTTCGATAAATTGAACCATAATTTAATTAAATATTTATTTATTAATTAATTAATAATACATTCCTATATGTATTTAATTAATTAATAAAAATATTTAATTAAATTTACCTACTGTTCATGTCGTGAAGAAGAAAAACTTAAATTTATGCATGCATTTTTTTTCACGTTTTTGTTTTTTTTTCACAGTGCTTCATCAAAAACACTGTTCATGCCTTTTTCACTCTTGAATCAATTCATGCTTGTTCTTGAATCGATTCAAGTGCATGCAAAAAATTAAAAAAATGCAACTTACTGTTCATGCATTTTTTTCTTTGATCTTTAATCGATTCAAATTTGAATTGAATCGATTCACATATATGAACTGTACATTTTAATCGATTCATGAATTGATTCAATACTCAAAAAAGATACTGTGCACTACGATTTTGAATCGATTCAAGTATAGTGTTGAATCGATTCAACACTGTACTTTGTCAAAATGGCACTGCTCGCGATTTTTTTTCAATCGATCCGTGAATCGATCCAACAACTATGCGCGATTTTGAATCGATTGGAATACAATTTCAATCGATTCATTCCAATTGAATCGATTGATTAATCGATTCAATTGATGAACAATATTCACTGTTCATCATCTTCTTCACGACATAAGAAGAAAAACGTGAGTTTTTTCACGTCGATTTTCATGCTTTCAAATCTAGCACGCTCTGATACCATTGTTGGTAATTTGAGAGCATGAAATTGAAACTATACAAAGATAAAACAAAGCGATGTGGTAATTATAAACTTACAGTGATCTCCCGAAGTGTTGTTGAAGACGCCGGCGGTCGACGAAGAGGTTGCCGCTGTCGGAAGCACGATCATGGAACAACCAGAAAGTGCTTCAAAGTTCATGAGCCAAATCCCAGCCGAATGCTCTCCCTTTGCTCTCACACGATCTCTCCCTTTACGATCACCTCAGTGCTCTCTGATCACCTTCGCCAAAAGCTCTCTTTTTAGATCTGCACTTGGACGCCTCTTATAAGAAGGCTAAGGAAGACAAAGGGGAAAGGACGCCCCTTCATCTCCTTGGCGTTTGCAGCAAAAGGAGAGTAACGAAGGGAAACCCTTCGTCTCCAGTAACGCCCAAACGCCCAACAATAAGTGCTGGTGCACTTCCAAGGTTCAAAAGGCAACTACAAGCAACAAGTGAGTAAGAAGAGAGTTTTTCATTTGTATTCATTATATTTTTCTTCTTGCGTTGAGTTGTTGTATGAGGTTTCTCTACCTTTGGTAGTTACCGAGAAGGAGAGTTTTATTATTGAAGTGAGCGTCGTGTGTGGATCATTGGATTAGTCACCTCTTCTTGAGGTGGATACCAAGTAAATTCTCTTGTTAGCATTATGAGTACTTGCTTTGAGTTCTTTTCCGCTGCACATCATCACGAAGCATCAAGATAACGAACGCGACAAGCTATTCACCTCCCCCTAGTTACAAATCGACCCTAACAGATGACTCGTCAAACTCCTCAAGTCTGGTTACTCGTCTAGAGTAGGAGTAGGAAGTGGAGGCAGTCCAAAAAGATCAGCAATGATATCATGTATCTTTTCCTTCTCTCCTAGAGTCGGGTCAGGTTGAGGCTAGGCTACAGGGTGAGGTTGTGGGGTTAGGCTGATGCTGGTCTCTCTCCTCCAAGATAGAACATCTTGATCATTTATATGGATACCAGCTAAGGACAACTTCGTAGTACCTACTATGTTGAACAAATTTAGGACTCTAACATCACCCGTGGTGACATCAATACCTAATGATGTTATGTAAGAGGTCAAAATATGATAATAAGACATATGGACTTGTCGACTAGTGGTGATACCCGCTAAATAAATGATAGTATGAAATATATGTAAACTGATATCTATGTCTAGCCTCTGACATAATGCATAAAGAAGAAATGAATAAAATGGGTGCATCATGGCTACATCGCAAGTAATCAGAGGCAAAATGCACATGACTAGAATCCTATAAAGGATATAGTCCTGGATCATAAGGGTGACAGATCTCAATTGGGTCACAGTAGGTATGTGCCATCCCCTAAAAAATATAAATATATCATATCAAGAGTGATATGTGAATAAGGATCACCAAATGGTAGATCCCTATAGGCAACACAAAAAAGGGCATGTAGAGGGTCGCAATCCTTAAAAAGTCTCTAATTTTAGTAGGAGATAGTGTATGTAATATCCTTAACTTTAACTAAATTGTTGTATAGTTCAACACACAAACCTATGTTCACTGTACTAGAATAATACAATAAACTCTATAACCTATACCAGTTAATGACCTCTACATAGGGAATGCATGATCACAAGAAGAAACTCCTATGTAGATATCTAGAGTGTAATGGAACATATGAAGGGGAAGAAAATTTAATCCTAAGTTCTTCTATTGGAAACCTAGGGTCCGTATTAGGAATTTGAGAAGGACCAGCACCAATATTTAGTATTTTCCTAATTAGCAATAAAAACTGTTAAAAATAAAATTCTAAATTAAAAAAAATAAAAATAAATAAAATTTAAGTTTAAAATATTATTGATGCATCGTGAATATTTATAAAAAAGTGACGACCTCGATTGATCCTCAGCAACACGGCTTGAGAACTGGAGGAGAAAAGTTTAAAGCTCGATGAATAAAACCATAAAAAAATTTCTTTTTCTCTCTTGTTTTTTCTTTTAAAGGTGCCTACATCAGTGTAAGTCAGTTTTTTAAGAATTAAGTTGTTATATATTTAAAAATTAGTTAAGTTGTTAAAATTTAAGTTAAAACAAACTTAAGTTATTAAAAATTAAATTATGTTAAAAAACTAAGTTGTTAAGTGAAATAAATTAAAAAAAAACTTAGTTTAAAAATATTTATTTAAAATTGATCCTTAAATGTCTAATCTTTAGTTACTAATTAATTTCCAGAAGATAATAGTATTTGTTGGTGCGGGTAGCACTAACGGTCTAACTCAGGTTTTGATGAATGACAAATCAGGTTAAGTTAGGTTCGTTGTTATCTGACACTTTGATCGAGTGTGCAGGTGAAGTCCAGACAGGTCGACGGGCTGACCAGATGTCTGGCACGAAGTCCAGCTAGGTCGACGGGCTGACCGGATAGCTAGCGAGAAGTCCAAGCGGGTCGACGGGCTGACCGGACGCTTGGCGAGAAGTCCAAGCGGGTCGACGGGCTGACCGGACGCTTGGCGAGAAGTCCAAGCGGGTCGACGGGCTGACCGGACGCTTGGCGAGAAGTCCAAACGGGTCGACGGGCTGACCGGACGCTTGGCAAGAAGTCCAGACGAGTCGACGGGCTGACCGGACGTCTGGCAGGTAAGTGAGGTAAGTCACTGGAGGGGAGTGACTGCGAGGATGCGTTCCCGGGAAGGGAATATTAGGCGTCGATCCGGCTTAGATCCATTTCGGATATCTAAGTTGAGATCGTGACTAGATTCTGGTCTCGGAAAGACGAAATCTAAGTCATACTACTTGTGCTAATTCCTACTATGATAAAATGTGCTAACAATCTGTCTTGCAGGATATATATTACCTTGGACTAACTTTGTTTTGCAGGAAGAAGGAGATTTCTGGAACAAGGTGGTCCGGGCGCCCGGAAGGCAAATTATATCCAGCCAAGTCGTCGCCATGTGGAGCATCTCGGTTTGAGCAGCTACGTCACATTCCAGGCGCCCGGAAGGAATCCAGGCGCCCGGAGCAGCATATAAAAGAAGCCCCAGGCAGGAGCTTCTGTATCAATCATCAATCATCAATCTGAGAACTCTTCTACTACTGGTCCTGCTGCTCTGCTGCGACGCCAACAAAGCTCCGACAAAGTGCTCCTTCGGTTTTTAGTTAATTTCCTTGTCGGTATTACTTTGTTTTCACTAGCATTTCATGTATTTATTCTGTAATCATATTTCGACCTGTTAGTGATTGTCCAACGAAAGTGGTCAAGGACCTCGGGCCTTCGAGTAGGAGTCGTCACAGGCTCCGAACGAAGTAAAAAACAACTGTGTTCATTTACTTTTCCGCTGCGCTTATATTCTGTATTTTCGAATCGATATTCACCCCCCTCTATCGAATCTAACAGTCCTACAAGTGGTATCAGAGCCAGTACCGCTCTGATTTGGTGCAACCACCAATCAAACTGGGGGTGAAATTTTTTGTTTCCTTTTTTTTCCCGGTCTTCAGTTTTACACTTAAACTCAAAACTGGTTCATCATTTTTTTAATATTTTTTTTGCAATTAAATCTAAATTGGTGCAACACCAATCTAGATTTTTCTTCTATTCTCTCTTCCCGCACTACTAATCCAAGACCAAGTCTTGGGATTCTTTTTCGGTTATTTATCTGTGTACAGGATGTCCCAACAAGAAGGCTTCAGCACAGTATGACCTCCACTCTTCAACGGGGACGATTTTCCGTACTAGAAGAAGCGCATGGAGGTCTACCTCAAAACAGACTTCGACCAGTGGATGAGCGTTATGAGACCCTACAAAATTCCAGCAGACACTTCCGGGAATATACTGGATCCTGAAGACTGGACAGCTGATTTGAAGAAGGCATCAACAGAAAATAAAGCAATCAACACTCTACAGTGCGGATTAACAAGAGAAGAACTAAACAGAGTCGGTCCACACAAAAACGCTAAAGAGCTGTGGGACAAATTGATCAAGCTGCACGAGGGAACGAGCGACGCCAAGGTAACTAAACGAGACTTGCTCTTAAATAAAATTTTTAATATAAAAATACAGGAAGGGGAAACGGCGAATCAACTCCATGCGAGGATCAAGGATATCCTCAACGGGCTTCATGCGATAGGCCACCAGATGGAAAATAGAGACTTAATAAGGTACGCATTAAATGCTTTTCCACGTAATAGTTTGTGGGCATCAATAGTGGATGCCTACAAAATTTCTAAAAATCTGTAACACCCCAAATTTTCTCAATTAGAGTCCTAAAAGTAATTTAAAAATATTTAGAAATGCTATATAAAAATTCTAGAGATTTTTAGAAATTTTTAGAGTATTTTTATGTAATTTTTGGAGTTCGTTTGGTATTTTTACCAAGAGGAAGAAGTTTAAAAAAAAAAGTGTTAAGGTTGGGTTTTGAACTCAAGATCTTGGACCAAACTAGACCTTAACCAAGGTCAGCCAACCAACTGAGCTAAGCAAGTTTTGTTAAATATATATGGTGCGAAATATTCTTAAGCCGTAGTTAGATAATAGAAATAAAAGGAAGGAAAAGAGGTAGCAGCCGAGAATTGAACCCGGGGCTTTTGACTTGGTCAAAACCGCAGCCAACCAACTCTTCCGCGAGTATTTCGTGAAAAGGTAAGGGTGAGAGATATATATATATGTTATGATTGAAACCCTAGTTATAAGAAAAGAATTAAGTTTTTCTTTTTCCCGAATCCTTTCCCTCTCCCCTTATCTCGAGTTCGACGGCGCAGCTCTTCTCGGCGAAAACGCAGCGAGCAGCTCGGCGTCTCCGGCGGCCGGCGAGCGCCCCTCTCTATGAAGTCTTCTCACCATCGAGCTCCTCTCGTCAAGAAGGAAGCGTTGAGCACAAGAAGAGACCAAGAGATCGAGTTATCCGAACCCTAGAACCCTTCCTCTTCCCGGTTTTGAGTCCAAGGATAGGTAAGTCGCTTACTCACCTGCAGTAGGATAGCTTCGGATTTCTATTTCTATTGTGTTCCGAATTTTTTTTCTGTGAAGAAGGTTAGCTTAGGGTTTACTACTGTGACCTTCAAAGGAAGAACACGATGGGCAAAGATCAAGCATGTGGGTTTTATACCTCGAGTTTTTATAGCTTGAATTCGGATTTGATGCTTTTATTTCCCTTCCGTTTTGGATTTGTGCAAGTTTATTCAGTCTTAAAAAGTTTAAAAGTGAAGCAGGTATTCTAAGATTGATATGAGTATGATGTATAGATTGTTTGGGAAATTTTATAGCATGTTTCTATGGGTCTACCTTCATCTCCTAAATCAGTATGTCTCTGGCAGGAAATTAGGCCTTTAAGGTATGTGAGAATTTTAGTGCATTCCTGGGCGTGTACCATATTTAGTAGAGGTGCAGAATTTTAGATCCCTTTTAAGCATCTAGTTCTTTCTGTTGAACATTGGGTTCTGTGTGGTATGGTATTCAGATTTTAGATTTCTTTTACATATCAGTTATAGATCTTTGTTGAGTTATTAGAGCATGAAATGGTGCAAATTGGAGCATATAGTTTAGTTTCATTGTGTAGCACCTTAGTTTGATTTTCTCTTGCTATAATGAGTAAGAACAACCCTATCTAGCCACTCAAATGAGTGTGTAGCTGAGTAGTTGGGTGCCCTATTAGTTTCTTTGGAGGTTTAGATATGTTTTCTAATTATACTCATTCTAGGATGCAAATGTAAGTTCTTTATTCTAGCATGTGGGTTAGATTGGCTTCCTTGCTATCATTTATTTCAAGTACACAGATGTGAGTTTTCTTGTTACCTCAATATGCAAAACTCCAATCTTAGAGCAGATTTTATTAAGCATTTCATATGCAGAATTTTATAAGTATAGTATGCATATTTTTGATAAGTTTAGTATGCAGATCTTAGATAATCTTAGTATGCAGATTTTGTTAAGCTTAGTATGCAGATTTTAGATAAGCTTAGTATGCAGATTTTAGATAAGCTTAGTATGTAGATTTTAGATAAGCTTAATATGCAGATTTTAGTTAAGCTTAATATGCAGTTTTCTGTTTAAACTTGTATGCAGATTTTTATTTAAGTATTTCAGTGTTAGAATTTATTTAAACACTTCAGTTTTGTAAGAAGCATTCTTTTATAAGAAAAGCATAAGAAAGATAAAGAAAAATATAAGAAAGATAAAGAAGAGAAAGAAAAAGGCCAAGGCCTTAAGTAGATCCCAAAGTCAAGACTTTAGGGATTTTGGCACACAAGGTGCTAAAGAAAATGCCGAGGCATTATATAGAAGTATTAAAAGATAACAAGTATTTTACTTTTATCAGTGGCACTGTACTGGACTCTCTGTCCTTGGGCTGGGCTCCCATAGTCGTCCCTAGTTTTAGATAACCTAGTAGTAATGGCTCGGCCGACGGTCGACGGTCGACGACCATAGGGTAGCCAAATGGGCCTCCGAATGGGTCGGGTCGTTACAAAAGAAAAAGCACAGTTGCCGGGCCCAAGAAGAAGATGATTATTATTTTGAAGTATTATAAGTATAAGTTTTTGAACAAGTAAAGCAAGTTTTACATAAGTATAAAGTATTTAAAGAATAAGTCTTTAAACAAGTGAAATAAGATTCAGAAGGTGTTTAGAATTCAGTAAGCTTAGTTCTTTATGCTAGCATGATTGTATAGATTTACTCTACATGTTTAGCCTTTCAGTATACTTCTTTCACTAGTAGATGAGCATGAGTAGATTTCTTTTTGAACATTCAGTTTTAGATTTCAGTATATCCTCATGCATATCGAGATTTTGTGAGTTAGATAGCGCTTACTAAGAAAATTTTGCTTATAGACTACACTTCCTCTTACTGCAGATACAGGAAAGGAAAAGATATAGAAAGGAAGGCGACAAGGAGGTGTTCGAAGGATGTGTGATGCCAGGACTATGGAAGCCTTGGGACTAGGAAAGAAGTTTTAGTTTAGTTTTTATTGTCTTTTGCTATGTTAGGAGTATTTGAGATAGTATTTGTTATTTTGATATGATTAGGACGTAGTAGAAGAATTGTAATCTTGTGTGATGATTTCTTGTGTTGTTTTCTTTATTTTGGATTTATTATACTGCGTGGTTGATTGATATGTGTTCCAGCCGCTTGTGGCTGAGTATATATTGCATGTATTGTTGAATAAGGTCACCGGAACAGGGGAGACTCTGCCGAAATTTTTCGGTAGGGTTTCCATGTGATTTTTTTATCATACTGGTTAAGTAGAGTTAGTAGTTAAGTAACGGTCATCCATAGAGAGTAGTAGTAGTAAGAAGGGTGGTCGTTACAAAATCTTTCCAAGTTAAAGTTAGATGAGCTTTTCTGTGAATTAGAATTACATGAACAAACTAATGCTGGAGCCGAGAAAGGTATAGCCTTATTTGCAGGTTCCACCAAAGAAAAGAAAAGCAAGCCTGAATTTGAAGAAGATTCCGACCAAGATTTTGAAGACGAAGAACACCTGGTGAACTTGGTAAGAAAAATGTTCACCAGGAGAAAAAGGAGCTTCAGCAAAAAGGATCTTCAAAAGATCAGTTCTCCCTCAGAACAAAAGAACGAATGCCCAAAACTGAAGTTCGACAAACCAAAGCCAACCAGAAAGAAGGCACTCAAAGCAACGTGGGACGACTCCTCGGACGAATCGGAGGAAGAAGAGCAGAAACATCAGAGCCACCTCGCACTGATGGCCCGCGAAAACGAAACAGAAGACGAGTCGGAAGATGAAGACATGTCTGAACCCGAAACAAGCCATGAGTCCGTACTCGTTTCCGAAGGCCCGAATGAGGTATATTTTAATTTAAACAAAAAAATTTTTAGAATTATTTCCTGTTTAAATAGTAAATTAACTAAAATAGAAAATGAAAACAAATCACTTCTTGAGGAAAATCAAAACCTCAAGAAACAAATCAAAATTTCAAATCCAACTCAAGATCTAACACTTGAGGAGGAGAATTTATCACTAAAAAATGAGATTAACAATTTAAAAGAAATGTTAGAAAAATTCACAACAAGATCAAAAAATCTTGACTTAATCCTGAACAATCAAAAAGCATGTTATAATAAAACCGGACTCGGATACAAGTCAAACTCAAATAAAACTTTTAAGTCATTAATAACTCAATACAAATCAACTAATCAAGCTTGGGTTCTAAAAGCGTGTCTGACCACGCAAGTAGGACCTAATCAATATTATATACCTAAAGAAAAAATACATTATATAAAATCGAATAAACCAAATCAAAATCCAAAATACAAACCTAAATTAAATGCAAAATCTAAACACTTTAAAAATCAACAAAATTATCACCAAGTTAACCATAACTATAAAAAGAATCGACACAAACCCAAAATCAAAATTTAAATTAATGGCCAATAATTCAGGGGGAGGCTCCAAAATAGCTGGCACCTCCAAAACTAACTTACCCGACAGGGTAACCCAAAACAAACTAACCCGACAGGGTAATTAGGATTAGAGACCAAGTTTAACTTGAATCATGATACTGGTGAAATTTTTGGATGATAGTACGTTAGGGAAGCTTGGGCATCGCATGTCTAGAAAGATATGGCTTCGATCTGGTGCATTTGGCCAAGTGGAACTGACTGAAGCTACCCTTAAATGGATCCTAATCAGTTAGACCAAGATTTAGTACTAAGCTCCGTGGATAGGACTATTCGGAAAATCTCGAAAGGTTGGTTACTTCTAATGACGTCCATGTGACTCACCAAGCTTAGAAATTTATCCGAAAAATGCCTATTTGTGGAGACCAAAGCTAAATCTGAATCTAACACAAGTTAAACCAAAACTCCATAAGTAAAAAATCTAATGTCATCTCACAAAATTATAGGATTCCCTGATTGATAATATAGATCGGGTGAGATGAATAAGGCTTAAATTTGCTTAATTAATAATTAATTTCAAAATTTTAATTTTAAACTTAAAAATTAATTTCAAAATTTTAATTTTAAAATTAAAAATTAATTTCAAAATTTTAATTTTAAACTTAAAAATTAATTTCAAAATTTTAATTTTAAACTTAAAAATTAATTTCAAAATTTTAATTTTAAACTTAAAAATTAACTTCAAAATTATTAATTTTAAACTTAAAAATTAATTTCAAAATTTTAATTCTAAACTTAAAAATTAAATTCAAAATTTTAAACTTAAAATTTTAATTTAAAAAAAAAAAAGGTCAAAAACCAGGGGCGGGCGCCCCTGGTATTCCCTCCGAGGCGCCCGGAAGGGGATCCGGGCGCCCCGCCCTAAATCAACCCCGGGCGCCCGGAAGGGATCCGGGTGCCCGGAGTCCCCTATAAATAAGGGGCAGCAGGCGCCCCCAACCTTTGCCCCACCAATTCTCACTTTTGCCAAGGTTCACTCCGAACCTCAGTGTGAAAGTACTTTAAATCAAAATTTTCTTGCGGTGAACGCTGCTGTGATTCAACCGAGGTCATCAGATCTATATTTGTCGATGGCTCCTCGGTTAAACCTCTTCCCCTCTTTAAAAGTTTTTAGAATTTGACTTCTCAAATTTCTCTTAGAATATTTTCTTATATATACAGTAGGAAACGAACGAATACTGGTGCTGGACCCTCTAATGCTAGCTCTGACCCTAGGTTTCCCACAGATGAACTAAGGATTAAGTTTGAGTCAACCATTTATAAAGCCATTAGGACTACCTGCATAGATAGATCATTCTTTCTAGAGTCATGTCCCTCCGTTTTAGAGGTTATAGAACACTATAACTTAAGGAACCTTGTCGAATGTACCAGTCCAATAAACATAAGTCTGTGTGCCGAATTTTGCAATAACCTAGTGAAAGTAGACGATCTCACCTATACCACTAGGGCAGCAGGCACTGAATCAAAAAATTTTTTACCTTTAAATTTATACTTTTCAAAATTCAACTTGTCTCCCCAAAGTCAACTTGATTTTTTTTGGATTTTTTTTACTTTTTCCTTGAATTTTGAACCAAACTCAGATATTTTTCAAGATCAGCTGTTTTATAGTAACTCAACACTATGTTTACCCTTGTTTTTTTTTTATGAATGCCAAAGGGGGAGGGTTAGGACGGTTAAGTTAGATAAACCAAATTGAAAACACTAAAACTAACTTTAAAACCGATGTACCTGTTTTTTGCGTTTTTTTCACTAACTTAACCAGGTTGTCATTCCATCAAAAAGGGGGAGATTATTGGTGCGGGTAGCACTAACGGTCTAACTCAGGTTTTGATGAATGACAAATCAGGTTAAGTTAGGTTCGTTGTTATCTGGCACTTTGATAGAGTGTGCAGGAGAAGTCCAGACAGGTCGACAGGCTGACCAGATGTCTGGCACGAAGTCCAGCTAGGTCGACGGGCTGACCGGATAGCTGGCGAGAAGTCCAAGCGGGTCGACGGGTTGACCTGACGCTTGGCGAGAAGTCCAAGCGGGTCGACGGGCTGACCGGAGGCTTGACGAGAAGTCCAAACGGGTCAATGGGCTGACCGGACGCTTGGCAAGAAGTCCAGATGGGTCGATGGGCTGACCGGACGTCTGGCAGGTAAGTGAGGTAAGTCACTGGAGGGGAGTAACTACGAGGACGCGTTCCCGGGAAGGGAATATTAGGCGTCGATCCGGCTTAGATCCATTTCGGATATCTAAGTCGAGATCGTGACTAGATTCCGGTCTCGGAAAGACCGAATCTAAGTCATACTACTTGGGCTAATTCCTACTATGATAAAATGTGCTAACAATCTGTCTTGCAGGATATATATTACCTCGGACTAACTTTGTTTTGCAGGAAGAAGGAGATTTCTGGAACAAGGTGGTCCGGGCGCCCGGAGGGGATCCGGGCACCCGGAAGGCAAATTATATCCAGCCAAGTCGTCGCCACGTGGAGCATCTCGGTTTGAGCAGCTACGTCACATTCCAGGCGCCCGGAAGGAATCCAGGCGCCCGGAGCAGCATATAAAAGAAGCCCCAGGCAGGAGCTTCTGTATCAATCATCAATCTGAGAACTCTTCTACTGCTGGTCCTGCTGCTCTACTGCGACGCCAACAAAGCTCCGACAAAGTGCTCCTTCGGTTTTTAGTTAATTTCCTTGTCGGTATTACTTTGTTTTCACTAGCATTTCCTGTATTTATTCTGTAATCATATTTCGACCTGTTAGTGATTGCCCAACGAAAGTGGTCAAGGACCACGGGCCTTCGAGTAGGAGTCGTCACAGGCTCCGAACGAAGTAAAAAACAACTGTGTTCATTTACTTTTCCGCTGCGCTTATATTATGTATTTTCGAATCGATATTCACCCCCCCTCTATCGAATCTAACGGTCCTACAGTATTTACCTGATTAGTCAAGTATTAATGTCCAGATAGAAATTTTCTAGAAAATAATTAGTTAACTTGATAAATGTACTGTTTGTATTTATCGTCTGAACTTATATTGATGCATTGATATAAGCATCTGAAGTCTAGGCTATATGTCTATGTATCTCACGTCATTTTATGTTTTTTAATACACAATCAAGATATATTTAGTGTGTTTGCGAGATGTTCAATTCCTAAATCTATAGGATCATGTTTGTATGGGCTCGATCTAGGCTAAGGCTAAAATAGTTTTAAAACACTAAGAAAATGAGAATTTTTAGAAAATATAAATAAATAATTTTCCTATAATTTGAAAATTATTTGAACAAATATCCTCCCCTTAACTTAAGGTCTTAGTTTCATTTAAAAATAATATACTTATAATTATTTATGAATATGATAAATTAATTAATTATTAAAATTTAGATTGATTAATTAGTATTAATCATAATTTAATTAAATTTATTTTGAGTTAATTTAATTTGATTTATTTTAAATTAATTTAACCTTATTCATCTCACCAATATAAGTTTTAAGACAAAGGGATCCTATGATTTTGTGAAATGAGTTAAGTTAAATTTTAGAGTTTGGTTTAACTTGTGTTAGATTCAAGTTTAGTTTTGGGTTCAACAAACAGACATTCTTTAGATAAATGTCTAAGCTGTGGTGAGTCATGTGGGCATCATTAGAGTAACCTTGTCTTCAAAATTTTTCAAATAGTCCTGTCCACTGAATTTAGTATAATACTTTAGTCTAACCAGTTAGGATTAGTAAGGGGTAATTTCAGTTAATTTTACTAAGTCAAATGCACTAGGTCGAAGGCACATCTTTCTAGACATACATAGATAGAGTTTTCCTAATCTATTATCATTCAAAACTTCTTTAGTGTTGTTTGTCAAATTATACTTTTATTCCTAATTAAGCTAGTTCTAATTATCCAGTTGGGTAAACTATTATTTTGGAGGTGTCAATTAATTTGATGCGCCTCTTAAATTATTAAATTTAGGGTTAAGTTTATGTTTATATCGATTATTTTTATAGCTATAAAAAACTTGATTGTAACTTGATTTTAAATTAACTTTGTGGTTATTTGATTTAAATTTAGTTTTTCGATTTAAGTTTGATTTGTTTGATTTCATTTTTAGGTATATAGAATTAATTGAGTCATCCTTGCTTGGTTAGACAAGCTTTCAGAACTCAAGTTTTGGTTTATTTTGAATTTTGATTTATTAAAGAGATAAAATTTTTATTTGTAGAGTTAGACTTATATTTGCCTGGACGTATTGTATACAACTTTTTATGTTTTAATAATTAGGCCTAAATTTTTTAATCTTTGCGGTGAAAGTTCCTAATAATCCTTTGAGTTTATTAATTTCACCTTTTAAAATTATATTTTCCTCCTCAAGTTTTATAGCTTGATTTAGATTTCCATTTTCAATTTATTTCTTGAGATATTGCTTTTCTTCAAGAAGTGTTTCAGTTTGTTTTTTAGATCTAATTAATTTTTTATTCAGACATATAATTACGTAAAAAAAATTAGCAGTTAAGAAAGATGATACCTTGTTCAAGCCTTCGAAAACAAGTGCAGACTCGTGGCTTTATTCATATTTGGACTCGTCATCTTGTTCTGCCTTGTTTTCTGATTTCGGTCCAGATGCTATTAGCGCAAGATAGTTGTGATGCTTCGATTCGTCGTTGTCCGATTCTTCGAAAGATGATTCATCCCATGTCGCTTTATGTAACACCCCACCCTCCTCACTACTGGACTATGAGGACGGAGCGCTACTGGACTATTAACTTTACTTAACTAACATTGCACACATATTGATAGTAATTCCTAAAACTCTCGGAGAACTCAAAACATACAATTAACTAGCAGCGGAAGACTAAATGACTCATCTAATACATTCTACTCAACTCTTTGTTAATAAATTCTTATGCTAAATCCCAAGGCTTCTATAGTCCAGGCATCACACATCCATCCGCACCTCCTTGTCACCTTCCTTTACTATAGCTTTTCCTTTCCTTTATCTGCAGTAAGAGGAAATGCATCTATAAGCAAAATTGCTTAGTAAGCGCTATCTAACTCACAAAATCTTGATATGCATGTACATATACTGAAAACTAAAACTGAATGCTCAAAAGGGAAACTACTCATGCTCATCTACTAGTAAAAGAAACAAACATACTGAAATGCTAAACATGTAAAGCTACTCATGCTCTTCTAATAGCAAAGAACAGTAAGCTAATCTAAATAACATGCTAGCATAAAAGAAAACTCAATTTGCTGTTTTTAAAACAAAATGAAACTTATTTCATTTGTTCTAAACTTATTCTTTTATTTCACTTGTTTAAAAAATTCTTCTTTAATACTTTTATACTGATGTAAAACTTACTTTACTTGTTCAAAAACTTATACATATAATACTTCAAAATAATAATCAACTTTCTTCTTGGGCCCGGCAACTGTACTTGCTATGCGCGCATCCCTAACTAGACCCGAGATAGCTGGTCCCGAATCTAGTAGGTTTTACTATTGTAATGACCCGACCCATTTGGCGACCCATTTGGCGACCCTCGGGTCGTCGACCGTCGACCGTCGGCAGTGCCGTTACTACTAGGTTATCTAAACCTAGGGACGACTATGGGAGCCCAACCCAAGGACAACTGAGAGTCCAGTACAGTGCCACTGATAAAAGTAAAATACTTGTTATCTTTTAATACTTCTAATATATATTGTCTCGACATTTTCTTTAGCACCTTGTGTGCCAAAATCCCTAAAGTCTTGACTTTAGGATTTACTTAAGGCCTTGGCCTTTTCTTTCTTTTCTTTATCTTTCTTATACTTGTTACACACCTCCCCTGTAGTAGTGACAAACAAATCATGTATACAAGGTCACTAGGCCACACAAGTAATAATCAACAACCCACACGGCTGGAATATACACAACCACGCAGATATATATTCAGCCCGCACGGTTAGAACAAAAAAACATAACCACGCAGTTATATAGGTAAATATAAAATCAATACAACTGACTGCGAGTTGGCCCGGCTTGACACAACAGGTACATAACCAGATAAAAACATATCACAAAGTGGAAACCATAATTAAGTAAATTACTACACAACCAAGTATGAAAATCCGAACGAAAATGGCAATAGAAATGACGTGGAAAACATGATCTCGAGTGTGATGTGAGACTAGCATCCAGAACCTCCGAGTGACAGGACACATCCTCTACCTACTAACCTGGAAACAAAAGGGAAAGTAAGGGTAGTGAGTACAAATACTTAGCGAGTACAAGAAGATAGTGCATAATAATAATATAAGAAGATCAAAAGAATACAGTCTCAGAAGAAATACTTACTATAAAAGTAAGAGTATCCATATAGTCATTTGCTAAGCAAAACATATCTCATAATATAACCTCCACTAACCTGCTTAACCAGGTGTAACAATTAAATCAGGAGTACCTACAATACCTCTAAACCCTGCACAAATAAATGCATAACCAACAAATAACAAGTCCTAACTATCTCAATAATATGTTACCACGAATGGTCTCGTGGACAGTTAAGGTATGTAAATAGTCATTGTTCGCAGGAAAACGCTCTACCACAAATGGTCCCGTGGACGAACAGGATGAGGTAGCTATCTAGCACCTCAGCTACTGATTGCGGGAGAACACTCTATCACGGATGGTCCCGAGGGTAGTCAGGGTATGTAAACAGTCACTGTCTGCGGGAGAACGCTCTACCACGGATAGTCTCGTGGGCAGACAAGATGTATAAGTGGTCGCTATCTACGGGAGAACACTTGACCACGGATGGTCTCATGGGCAGACAGGGTATATACGTAGCTATCTAACTGTGGACTACGATGAACACGCTACCACAGATAGTAACGTGGATGATCATATGCATTATGATTGCTGACGACTCTCTCAACAACAAATAGGAGACAACGGTTGCCAAGACATAATAACGTAAGGGTAAGCATAAAGTGAATACTCACACCCTGTATGCTTCTCTATAGCTGCAATTTGATCTAAGCTCTCCAACATATATGCATTATCCTAAATAACAAATCAAGGTCTAGTAGGATACCCTATTTCCTAAACTATAGTATGATATTGCTAATGTATAGGCATGAGTCTAATATAACAAATCATATCCACAAAACACTGGTCAACCAATCTCATCAAGAGAATATTAGTCATAATATCTCAACTAATTCCATAGTATCATCATACGCATACTAACACAACAAAAACCAAGTCAAGTAGTCATAGATATCAGTTTAAAGAAAAATAACCTAGTGGAATATTTCTATTACTCTACTAGAGTAAGATATCTATTGCGATACTCCTATTACTCTACTAGAGTAAGATATCTATCGCGTATAAGCAGGTATAGTCCGGCTAACATATATGTACTCATATGAGTATACAACTATACTATAGTATCACTAACACATGATTACAAACTTAAGAGTATCACTATATGGTGTAAATGTCCGAGCATAAAACTATAACTATACTACAGTACTACTCAACCAATACAAGCATAGAAATAAGGAGACTATATAGATATCAAAATAGATCCAAATATATTAGCTCGAGCCATAAAAGGTCAAGCTCAAGAACAATATAGAATGGATTTAAAGTAAACGAGTAACTACAACCTAATTAAGATATGACAATAAACAATCATGCACTAAGATCAAGGATCTAAATAAACAAGGCAAGAAGTACCTGCCTCATATATAAATCATGCCAAACGTCTTCAAGTATGAAAGATCACATCCAGCTCAAATCATGATTGTATGAACAATGATCGATTACAACTGTTGGTGCAACCTTAGGTCAAGGTTGACCTGGTTGACCCGATTCGAGGTGACTTGACTCGAGTTGTATTTTGATGTTTGACTTGGGAAGATTGTCGGTGCAACCTTAGGTCAAGGTTGACCTAGTTGAGTTGCATGTTGATGTTTGACACTCGTGAGAGAGTTCTATTCTTGATATGGGACAAGAATAGATGGTTGGGAGATTATTGGTGCAACCCTAGGTCAAGGTTGACCTGGTTGACCTGAAAAGTCCAGGTATGGAGACTTGGCACTGGAAAAGTCCAAGCAGGGAGCTTAGCACGCGAAAAGTCCAAGTATGGAGACTTGGCACTGGAGAAGTCCAAGCAGGGAGCTTGGCACGGGAAAAGTCCAAGCAGGAAGCCAGGCAGTGGGAAAGTCCTAACTGGGATGTTAGGCAGTTGGAAAGTCCTGGTGAGTGAAGCCAGGCAGTGGGAAAGTCCTAACTGGGATGTTAGGCAGTTGGAAAGTCCTGGTGAGTGAAGCCAGGCAGTGGGAAAGTCCTAACTGGGATGTTAGGCGGTTGGAAAGTCCAGTAAGTGAAGCGAGGCGAAGAAAGTCCTAAGCGGGATGTTAGGCGGTGTGGAAATCCTGGTGAGTGAAGCGGTGGAAAGTCCTAACTGGGATGTTAGGCGTGTGGAAATCTGGTGAGTGAAGCCGGAAAGTCCTGGTGAGTGAAGCCGGGCAGGGAAAATCCAGATGGATCAAGGGTGATCGGACATCGGTGTTGAGAAGTCCAAGTGAGTGAAGCTTGGCATATGGAGTCGGAGAGGGCTCGGTGGCTCGTTCTCCGAACTAGGTTAGAGAGGGCACTCTAAACCTAGGAGTTGGATCGGTCTGCGGACCGATCCGGTGTCTCGATGTTTTCGATCGGTGCGGTGACCGATCAGTTCCACCGATGCATCTTGTGGAGTTCTGATCGGTCCACGCAGACCGTCGGCGACGATCAAGTGAAGAAAGAGCTCTGATCGGTCGAGGACCGATCAGGTGTATCTGATCGGTCTCCACGACCGTCGGAGGCAATCGATTCTCGTGAGAGAGCTGGGAGCAAGCGATCAGAGGCGATCAGATAGAGGCTGATCGGTCCACGGACCGATCGAGACGATCCACCTCTTCCTGATCGGTCTGCGGACCGATCGAGTTCTCGTTGTGACGCAACGGCTAGTTTCTTCGCTGTCTTCTTCGCAGGTATAAAGGGGTCGAGGGCTGCTGCTGCACAGTGCTTCTTCTTTCTTTCTAGAACTTCTGTTCTTCTGCTGCTGAAGCTTCTGCTTCAACTGAGCTTTGATTGAGCTCGCCTTCGAAGCTTCGCGTGAGCTTCCAGTCGTCGACCAGCTGCTGCGTTTGGGTTGTGAAGTTGCTGCTTCACCTCCAGTCGACAAGAAAGCAAGAAATTGGTAGAGTGCTATTGTATTAATATTGTATTGCTTTTCTTACTGTTCTTGTACTCTTTGTTTGCCGTTGCAAACGTTTGTGGTGAGGTTTCTCCACCCACAAGGAGTATATTGTATTAGCCGATTTTCTGGGGGCTCATCCACCGACGGATTGATAGGGCTCGTCCACCTCACGGACACGCCGAGGAGTAGGAGTTCATCTCCGAACCTCGTTACATCCTTGCGTTTGAGGTTTGCTTTCTTCTCATTTCGTTTCTGTGTTTATTTTTCGCTGCGCTAACACGATTTGTAGAAAGAAACGACGATTTGGGGTCGGCTATTCACACCCCCCTCTCTAGCCGCGTACGAAGAGATCCTAACAAGTGGTATCAGAGCAAGACCGCTCTTCGCCGGATTAACACCCGAGGGAGCACAAGCTAGAGATGGATCAACTCGGAGAAGACATCACCATTCCACCCTTCTACAACGACAACTTCGCATATTGGAAGGTAAGGATGATGTATTTTCTTAGGACTAATATGTGGAACTGGTTTTGTGTACAAGAAGGGTTTACTCCTCTAATGGATAAAGAAGGAGAGCCTCTAGAGAAGAACAAGTGGACGAAGGAACAAGTCCACCAATCCACGATCAACAATGAGGTAACTAAAACAATTGAATTTTCATTACCTACTAATATTTTGTGTAAGATAGGTAAATACAACAATGCCAAGGAGTTGTGGGATAACTTGGCCAAGTACCATGAGGAGAGCTCCACTTCAAGCCATGAAGAGGAGCCTAGTGAGCCAAGTAGCTCACATCATGGAGGGAGCGAATTGGGAGTTGAGGGCTACTCAACATCCAAGGAAGAAGAGGAGGAGAGTTCCTCTTGTTCAAGCTCGGAGCAAGAAGAAGAAGTTTCCACCTCCGGAAGGGTTGAAGAAGAAAGCTCATCTCCATCCACAACCCTAGGTAACTCAAACACTGTGATTTCAAGCAAATTACACATAATGTGTTTTGAGTGTAGGAAACATGGACATTACAAGAGCAAATGTCCAAAGAAGGTTAGGAAGACTCCACCGGCACCAAAGGTCAAGGAAGCCGGAGTCCCAACACGCAAAGGCAAGAAGCACGTGGTGTGCTTTCAATGCAAGCAACGGGGACACTATAGGAGCCAATGTTCGAAGGGGAGGAAACCTCACAAGGACAAGGGATGCACATCGATAGGGGGAGCTAAGGCAAACCCTAAGGTATCTTTTAAGGCTCATTCGTGCAATTCTAGTAGGATACATGCTAGTAATTTTATTGCATTAGTCAATAATGATAAGCATGTTAACACTAAAAATCAATACATGTGCTTAGGTGCTAAACATGTCAACCTAGATAGGGATACTACTAGGAATGCTAACCCTAGGATTAACACTTCTAAGGTTAAGGAAAACCTAGGTAGAAACCCTAAATCAACTAGACACATGCCTAGGAACACCTCAAGAAAGAATGACAAATCAAAACTTGAGGTATTAGAAAAGGAGAATCAAGTCTTGAGGTCAAGGCTTGATACCCTAGAAAAGGCCCTTAAAAATTTAGAGAAGTCAACTCTAGGGCCTAAGGGTCAAAAGTCCCAAGTGGTCAAGCCCACTTATCATAATGTTCCATTAGATTATGGAATAAAATCTAGGGCTAGGAAGACCATCACCAAGGTCACAAGGGGAGTCACCCCTAGAGTTGATCTTGATGAGTCCCAAATGACCAAGGCTTTAAAGCCTAAGAGGGTCATTAGGAGGGTTGCTAGGGAAGTTATCCCTAGTGAATATTTAGTGAACCCAATGAGCTCTAATAGGTATTGGGTTCCTAGGAGCATCTTCTCTACCCCATAAATGGGTTAGAGAGTGTCAACTCCGATTAGAAGGGTAGTTAACCCAACTTTGAGGAAATTGACACTCAAGGAGCATTTTCAAGGTTTTGAGAACTTTTGAAAATGAAATGGAATATTTACTCCTTGGAAGAGTAAAATGTGCCATCATGGAAAATGATGATGTTAATTTCAATTGGCACAATTTGGGAAAATCTAGAGAACTCTTGAGGAAAAATGAAACATGCCAAGATTTGAGGATAAATTTGATCTTTAAGTGGCATGGATGAATCTAGAGTTCAAGAAGTGTCAAAATTAGGATTTTGGCATATTAGGGCAATCAAGGGTTAAAGCTTAAGTATTAGCAAAGGCTAAGGATACTTAGATAGGTAATCTAGGTATGTATTATTCATGCTATGATTGTTTGCCCTCACATGTCATGACATCATGTTTAGTTTTATTATCATTTGAAATGGCATGATAATGCTTAGGCTAGTTTTTATGTCATGATTATTTAAGTTTCAAATTTTATGCCATGACATCATGACATTGGCACATGTTTTCATTTATGATACCATTTCATGCCATGTCATCATCTCTTGCATTAATAATCAATTGAATTGATTTAAGGATGAAAAACATATTTTGATATTGAGATCAAATTTGTGTTTAGAAAATGCATGAGACCTTAGTCTAAGATACCTAAACCCATATCTCACATCAAAATTACCATGGATGTGTTTGATACACTTTAGATGTGTGTGAGATATTAGGATCATGAATTAGGATCAAGGTGCATAGTTCTTGTACCTAGATGAGCCTAATTCAAGAAATGGAGGATCATAGGGAAAGCTTGTGTACAAGTCATGTACATTTAGCCCTAAGATTATGGTCCTAAATTAAAAGGTTTAAAATCATTTTGAAATTGATTTGGAAAACCTTGATGAAGCCATCTTAGTGATTGCATTCATCATTGAACATTGTGATACAAAGTTGAGTTAAACTTGAACTATTTCAAAGTTTTTGAACTTTGTATCAAGATTGAAAAATGGAAGTTATTTTTATAGAAAACTATTTTTCTATGATAGTATATGTTATGAGGAATGTATCCTCAAAATTTCACAATTTTTCGAATTTTCTGGAATTTTCTAGGAGTTTCTGAATTTCGGGAAGGAAATTTCAGAAATCTCCTGTCAGAGTCTGGATCGGTCTGGGGACCGATCCAGGGAAGTTCTGATCGGTCTGCAGACCGATCCAGTAAGATCCAGAGAGCTTGGTACGATCTAGTAAAGGCCTGATCGGTTTGGTGACCGATCAGTGACGATCCAGTGCGATCAATGAAGCATGGATCGGTCTAGGGACCGATCCAGGGGGTTTTTGATCAGTCCGGTGACCAATCAGGCGTGCCGAATTTCTGATTTTCAGCAGGTGTCTGAAATTTCAGTTTTTGGGAGTTGAGTTTCGGATTTCTAAAGGTTTGAAACTCTCCAAGACATTGTTGGTGCAATGGTCAAGGGGGAGTTAACCTTTAGGGGGAGTCTTAACTAATTGTCAAGGGGGAGTTGACTTTTAGGGGGAGTTTTTACTCCTTAAGACTTTTGAGGATTAGTGATATGGGATTATCACTAAGTTGATTGTTGAGTTTAATATCAAGGGGGAAATTAAGAGTTTCAATGAAAGGTATGGGACTTTCATTAGGAAGAAACTCTTGACCTTGATACCCTCCTTTTTCTTTTTGATGTGTGTCAAAAAGGGGAGAGTGTTCATTGGAGAATTATTGGAGAACCCAAGTTAGGTTATCGGGTTAACCTAAGCTAGGGGAAGAATGTCAAGGAATGTTCAAGGAAGAACATTGGAATTCTTTTTGATGTGTGTCAAAAAGGGGGAGAATTATTGGAGAACCCAAGTTAGGTTATCGGGTTAACCTAAGGGGAGAATGTCCAGAGAATGTTCAAGGAAAGAACATTGGACATTGGAAGATGGTTGGAAAACCTAAGTTAGGTTATCAGGTTAACCTAACTTGATTATGGGTTTTGTCAAACATCAAAAAGGGGGAGATTGTTGGTGCAACCTTAGGTCAAGGTTGACCTGGTTAACCCGACTCGAGGTGACTTGACTCGAGTTGTATTTTGATGTTTGACTTGGGAAGATTGTCGGTGCAACCTTAGGTCAAGGTTGACCTAGTTGAGTTGCATGTTGATGTTTGACACTCGTGAGAGAGTTCTATTCTTGATATGGGACAAGAATAGATGGTTGGGAGATTATTGGTGCAACCCTAGGTCAAGGTTGACCTGGTTGACCTGAAAAGTCCAGGTATGGAGACTTGGCACTGGAAAAGTCCAAGCAGGGAGCTTGGCACGCAAAAAGTTCAAGTATGGAGACTTGACACTGGAGAAGTCCAAGCAGGGAGCTTGGCACGGGAAAAGTCCAAGCAGGAAGCCAGGCAGTGGGAAAATCCTAACTGGGATGTTAGGCAGTTGGAAAGTCCTGGTGAGTGAAGCCAGGCAGTGGGAAAGTCCTAACTGGGATGTTAGGCAGTTGGAAAGTCCTGGTGAGTGAAGCCAGGCAGTGGGAAAGTCCTAACTGGGATGTTAGGCAGTTGAAAAGTCCTGGTAAGTGAAGCCAGGCAGTAAGAAAGTCCTAACTGGGATGTTAGGCAGTGTGGAAATCCTGGTGAGTGAAGCCAGGTGGAAAGTCCTGGTGAGTGAAGCCGGGCAAGGGAAAATCCAGATGGATCAAGGGTGATCGGACATCTGGTGTTGAGAAGTCCAAGTGAGTGAAGCTTGGCATATGGAGTCGGAGAGGGCTCGGTAGCTCGTTCTCCGAACTAGGTTAGAGAGGGCACTCTAAACCTAGGAGTTGGATCGGTCTGCATCGATCGTGATCTCGATGTTTTCGATCGGTGCGGTGACCGATCAGATTCCACTCAATAGCATACTATGGAGTTCCTGATCGGTCCACGCACCGATCAGGCGACGATCAGAAGAAGCTCTGATCGGTCGAGGACCAATCAGGTGTATGCTGATCGGTCTCCACGACCGATCGGAGACAGGTCTCTCACAGAGAGCTGGGAGAGCTGGGATCGGTCTGGGGACCGATCAGGACAGAGCCTGATCGGTCCACAGACCGATCAGTGACGATCCACCTCTTCCCTGATCGGTCTGCAGACCGATCAGGGTTCTAGCCGTTGCGACGCAACGGCTAGTTTCTTCGCTGTCTTCTTCGCAGGTATAAAGGGGTCGAGGGCTGCTGCTGCAATGTCACTTCTTCCTTTCTTCTAGAACTTCTGTTCTTCTGCTGCTGAAGCTTCTGCTTCAACTGAGCTTTGATTGAGCTCGCCTCCGAAGCTTCGTGTGAGCTTCCAGTCGTCGACCAGCTGCTGCGTTTGGGTTGTGAAGTTGCTGCTTCACCTCCAGTCGACAAGAAAGCAAGCAATTGGTAGAGTGCTATTGTATTAATATTGTATTGCTTTTCTTACTGTTCTTGTACTCTTTGTTTGCCGTTGCAAACGTTTGTGGCGAGGTTTCTCCACCCACAAGGAGTATATTGTATTAGCCGGTTTTCTGGGGGCTCATCCACCGACGGATTGATAGGGCTCGTCCACCTCACGGACACGCCGAGGAGTAGGAGTTCATCTCCGAACCTCGTTACATCCTTGCGTTTGAGGTTTGCTTTCTTCTCATTTCGTTTCTGTGTTTATTTTCCGCTGCGCTAACACGATTTGTAGAAAGAAACGACGATTTGGGGTCGGCTATTCACACCCCCCTCTCTAGCCGCGTACGAAGAGATCCTAACAACAACGACTTCAGCAACAGCTTAATCCTTAATCCGGTTAACCTCCTTTATCTCTTGGATGAAGGTTCTCCTGCAGGTAAATGGTAACTGACGCTAGGTAGAGATGTTGTCATCCCACCATACACCCAAAATCAATACCAAGCAAATACCCAAATGCTCAAATCTTCTACTAAGGTTAACCGATTACCTCTAGGTATGGCAACAAAAAGGCTCTGTGTAAGACCGCTTAGCCAACGTTCAACTGATCAGGAAGAATGAGAAAGGAGGGTCAATTTAATTTCTCACACTAGGGTGGCCATGGATCTGCTCTCACTATGGCAGAGAAGAAGAAGAAGATCAACGGTGGCATTGAATGGTGCTAGGGCGATAGAATAGGGAGCTAGGGCTCAAACCAACTAACCTCTGATCCAAATCCAGTGTAGAGGAAGAAGTGGCGGATCTCTCTGATACAAGATCCACTACTCTTATCAACTCCACAAGCAAGGGGAAAGGATTGCCCTAAACCCTTAGTCGATTATCCATCTCCTGACGATGGCAAGATCATGAAAAAAGAGGAGAAGAACTCGGGAAAATAGGGAGGGCTCGGGCGGCCTAGTAGCCAAGATAGCTCGACAGTGATGAGGCATGCTAGAGGAGAAGACCGCTGTCAGCGATGAGATCGTGTGTGATCGGCACGATTGCAGCATCGCGCGTGCATGAGGAACTGATCGGGATCGGGCAAAGAAGAGGAAACGAGATTAAGGAAATGATTTAAAGCCTAAGTATAAATATATAACCTTAGGTTAATTAATTCCATTAATTCCCACTTAGTAGATATGCTAAATAGGCTTTTCCTAATCTAATAAATTTATCTCCTTCAAACGTATCATACAGACTCCGTTTAAATCCTGAAAAATTTTTAAAAATTCCTGAAAAATTTAATAAGGTTATTTCTCTAATAATCTAGATCATTTAATTGGTTGTACCTTATAGTATGCACGGATGGTCACCCGACCCACACCTCTGCACCACGACCCCTGTATGATCGAGAGGCCAGAATAATGACAACTATATAACACTCCAGCTGCCACTACTCTCGAATAATCGAGTGGACAGTTTGTATAGTAACTAACTAGCTACATAGCAATAGGGGGGTGTGCTGCTCGCATTTCCAGTCGCCACTACCCGTGAGTGACCGAGTAGGAGTACTACAGGACAAGCGGCACACACTCTAGATACCACTACCCATGAGTGCCCAAATGTACGACCCTAGTCAACGACTCTCATGACCATAAGAGAGAATTTATCATTGGCATGCATATAATGATATGATGCGCAAGATGTAACAGCTATCACATAGATACATAGCAATCAGCTATGTTACAATAAAACTAGCATGCTCAATAAAGTACATGTATAAGCAGCAATCGAAGCAAGTAAACATGGTATCTAGTATCTGCTAAATATCATGGATGGTAATGAGAGACTGTATAGATAGCAAATCGATTATCTCAAAGATCGAGTGGATAACTATCAAGCTCAGGAAAAATATGAGTGGAGTCAAGGTAAATACAACATTTAGCCGAATATCTAGCTCATGCACTAAGGTTAATGTACTAAAGAATCAAGGTAAGAAGTACCCGTCTTTATTATGTAGATTGTGCCAATACAACTCTCATGTCGAGATGCTCGTCTCAAATCAAAGTTTTGCAACATAGTATGCACAGTATAACTAAGTTTTATTATAAACCAAATAGCTAAACATAATCCTAATATGATTAGGAAACTATGTTTCAATTAAATTTGATAATCTTATACTTCCTTCATAGCTAATATCCTTGTGAGTTAATCCAACTAGAGAAATCTATCTCATAAATGAATCTCTAATCCATAACCAAATAGATTAAGCAACCCTAACCATTTCACCTTCCAATTAGGATTTACTACAAGTATAATCAATCCAAAACTCACCCAATTCCAGTGTACACTATTGTTGCCTCACGATCGGAGCATCCTCCTGTCTGTAACAATTGTTGAGACAAAGTTAAGTCATTGCCCAACCAAACTAATGCCCCAAAATCAGCATCAACCATAGATCTACACCCAAATCATCTACTAGTAATGAGTGGTTACCTCCAATGTGATCATCGGTAATAGGATATGTTGGATCGATCGCACGTGAAAGGGAGGTGAATCCCGTGCTTTTCAAAAACTCATTTTGTTGGTTTTAAAATCAAAGTGTACATAGTGAAAAGTAAATAAGAAAGCAAACAAAACACTAGAAAACATGAGCAATTTTTACTTAGTTTGGAGCCTTCTGCGACTCCTACTCCAAGACCCAGGTCCCGTGGATCTATCGATGGGTAATCTACTAAAAATCTCTTCCGATACCTCTGGAAGAGAGAATCGGGTACAAGAAAGATTTGGTTAAGTGCAGCACCCTGCACTTGTACTTTTGTAGTAATTAAGAAAAAAATGATACCAACACTTAAGTATTGAAATAAGAGCACTTGTGTTGAAGTCGGTCTACCGAGCGCGATCAAAACTCCTCGGAGCAGTCATCGAGCACAACAACTTGTCCATAGAGTTGTAGCAGGAACCAGGAGTAGTTGGAAGTTTAAACAGATGCATAGTAGCTCGTATATCAGTGTTGTTCCAATGCCTTCTCAAGACAGCCTTATAAAAGGTATGGAAGGTGCCTTCCGTAGCCATGGAAGGCGCCTCCAAAGAGGCAAATTTGATCCCAAATAGTTCGACACTTATCCATGATTTCAGCCAAAATTTATCTTGTGGAAGACGCCTTCCATAGCCATGGAAGGTACCTTCTATGAACAGTACGAAGGCGCCCTCACCACTTAAGGGCGCCTTCGCCACTATTCATCCGAAGGTAATTTTTCTCCTTTGTCCTGCAAAATAATGTTAGTCCAAATAATCTGCAACACAAGTATTAGGACAAACAATAATTAATAATAAAGGCTAGTAATTAGTTCCTATCCTCCCAAGACCAGGAATTAGTCAACATATCAATTTAGAGATCCCAAATGGACCTAAACTGGACCGACGCCTACTGTCCCTTCAACCGGGATATGTCCTCACTTGGTCACTCTCCTCCCGTGACTTACCTTAACTTACTAGTTTGCTAGACATCTGGTCAGCCCGTCGACCTGTTTGGACTTTATACCAGCTATCCAGTCAGCCTATTGATCAAGCTAGGCTTCTTGATAGATATTCGATTAGCCCGTCGATCTATTTGGACTTCGTATCAGCTATCCGGTTGGTCCGTCGACCTAGTTGAATTTCTTACCATATGCCCAATCAGCCCGTTGACCTATCTAGACTTCGTACCAGCTATCTGATCGGTCCTTGACCTAGATGGATTTCCTGCCAGATATCTAGTCAACCTGTCGACCTATCTGGACTTCTCCTACACACTTAATCAAGTGGTTAGATCACAACAACACCTAACTTAACTTACTTATCATTTATCAAAACCTGAGTTAGACCATTAGTGCAAATTACAACAACAATCTCCTCCTTTTTGATGTATTGACAACCTGGGTTAAGTTAGGGAAAAAACTATGCAAAGTAAGCAAAAATTAAGAGTAAATTAACTTTCATTGTGGGGTTTAAGTTGTTCTGATTTTTCTTTGGTTTGCTAACTTAATCCCCCTAACCCTCCTCCTTTAGCATTCATCAAAAGCAAAAGTAAATAAGACAATACAGAAAAACTTGTTAAAACTTATTCAACCTGATTAAAAAAATAGTGACATTTTAGCAATAATAAAAATTTCAGAGTTATCGGGGAAGTTTTTAAAGAATTTTAACCTTTTACACAAATAGTTGTTAAGAGATAATTTTCAACGTGTACTAACTTTCAAAATACTTAGGATAGGAAAGTTATAAATATTTTGAAAATGCTTTAATCATGAAAAAAAATTTTAAGGAAAAATTTAAGATAAAAGATATTTGACTTAAATTTCTACAGGACGATCTAGTCTGAACTCTTAGGTCTGGGTCACCAATTATTTGGTCAATTGGATAGTTTGGATTAACTCTTACAGTTCTAGTGGGTTCATTTACTTGAGGTTGATCTTCTTCTTCGTGACGTAGGTTTTCACTAGCCCCTCCTTGACTACCATTACCTTGAATAAAATTAATTATTTGAATCTGGGTTTGTTCTATGTTTTAGTTAGTCTCTTCAAATTTTACATTTGCAGTTTCTTCAATTCTTAGTGTGACTTTGTAATATGCTCTGTAACCTCTACTATTTAATGAGTAGCCTACCAAGATTCTATTTTCTACTTTTGAGGTAAATTTTCTTAAGTATTCTCTTGTGTTTAGTATATAGGTTGGACATCCAAATACTTTAAAGTATTTAATATTAGGTTGTTTATTATAATAGAGTTCAAATGAGATTTTATTATAAGTTTTATTTATTGTGGTTCTGTTTTGTACATAGCATGCTGTGCTAACAGCTTCTGCCTAAAAATATTTTGGTAGTTTATATTCATTTAATATTGTCCTAAAGGCTTCAAGTAGTTTTTTATTCTTTCTTTCTACTATTCCATTTTGTTGGAGTGTCCTAGGACAGGAAAATTCATGATGATATCCATTTTTAAGGTAAAATTGATTAAAGTTGTGATTTTTAAATTCACTTCCGTTATCACTTCTGATTCTTTTAATTTTTTTTGTCTTTTACATTTTCAATTTGTTTGCAAAAATTACTAAATACTTCAAATATTTTATCCTTACTTTTTAAGAAGTTTACCCAGGTGAATCTAGAGTAATCATCTATTATTACTAGGTAGTAAAGGCTCTCATTTATTGATTTGATTCCATGGGAGTTAAATAGGTCTAAGTGCAATAGTTCTAGTATAGAATTTGTTTGAAGTTGATTAGTTGATTTGTGAGTTGACTTTATTTATTTTCCTTGTTGACAGATATTACAAATTGTTGAGTCTAAGTTGGGTAACTTTGGTAAGGCTCTAACTAATCCATTTAATTTACTTAGATTTTTGAAGTTTGTGTGTGACATTCTTCTATGTCATAGCTAAGTTTCTTCTTTTTGTGTCAAGTGACACTTAAGTGAGGAACTAGTTAGGTTGATTGCTTAGATATTATCCTTTCTAAACCTTTTTAGTTTTATGGTAGGATTATCTATGTACTTAATTAAGAATTCAGAGGATAAGAACCTAACCTTATATTCAGAATTACACAATTGACTGATGATAAGAAGATTATATTTGAGATTTTCAACAAGTAATACTTTTTTAATAATTAAATCAGTTTTGAGTTCAATATTACCTATCCCAATTACCTTGAGTTTGTCGTTGTTTCCAAAGGTAACTGTTCCTAAGCTTTTGTATGCTAATTGAGTGAATTTGGTGTGATTCCCAGACATGTATTTGGAACAACCACTGTCCAAGATCCACTTGGTTTCCTACCGCAAGTAGGAGTTAAAACCAATTTAGATAACCTTGATTTGAAATTCTTTAAGTTTTAAAATTTAATTTTTAATTTAATTTTTAGTTTTAATTTTAAATTTTAAGTTTAATTTTTAATTTTTAATTTTTAATTTAAAGTTCTTAATCATCTCACCCGATTTATGTTTTCAATCAAGAAATCTTATAATTTTGTGAGATGAGTTAAGTTTAATTTCAGAATTTGATTTAACTTTGTGTTAAATTCAGGTTTAGCTTTGAGTTCAACAAATAGTCATTGTTTGGATAAACTTCTGGGCTATGGTGAGTTACCTGGACATCATTAGAGTAACCATGTCATTGAGGTTTTCCAAATAGTCCTATCTACTGAACTTAGTACAAAACCTTGGTCTAACTAGTTAGGATCCATAAGGGGTAGCTTCCACTAAGCCAAATGCACCAGGTCAAAGTCATATCTTCCTAGACATACATAAACAGAGTTTCCCTAATATATTATCATCCAAAACTTCATCAGTACTTTTGTCAAGTTAAACTATTGTCCCTATTTTAGCAAGTCCTAATTACCCTACCAGGCAAGTTATTATTTTGGAGGTGTCAACTAATTTGTGGCCTCCCCCTGAATTATTGAGCTTGATTTTTAAGTTTTAGATTTGTGTCGATTACTTTTATAATTAGAGTGGACTTGATGGTAATTAAATTTGTTTGATTTTATTTTATTTTTAATTTTAGAATTTAGTTTTGCAGATTTATTTTGGTTTGAATTTAATGTTTTACTTCAATTTGATTTTATATAGTGGATCTCATTTTTAGGTATATAATATTGGTTGATTCCTACTTGCGTGGTTAGACATACTTTTGGGACCCAAACTTTAGTTTGGGTCTTATTTTGATTAACTAATGATATAAAGGATTTGTTGGTTGAGATGGACTTGTATCCGAGTCTGGACTTGTTGTACACAGCTCTTTGTGACCCAAGTATCATGTCGAGATACTTGGATCTAATTATAAATTTTTGTAGTAATTCTTTTAGTTCAATTATTTCATTCTTCACTCTGAGATTATCCTCCTCAAGTTTTGCAACTTGAGTTGGGATTTCAACTTGAATTGGTTCATTTGTTGAACTTGATTTTAATTGTTCATTAAGTTTGTTATTTTCTTGTGTTCATTTATGCAATTTTTAGAGTTAGTTAATTTCTTATTTAAGTATGCAATAATTTTGAAAAAAATTGCTTAAATGAAAATATACCTCATCGGAACCTTTGGAAATGAGTACAGACTCGTGGCTTGATTCGGGTTCGGACCCGTCTTCCGATTCGTTCTCTGATTCTATTTCGTAAGCCATCAGTGCGAGGTAGTTGGAGTGCTTCGGTTATCCACCGTCTGATTCATCTTCGGACGATTCGTCCCACATCACTTTGAGGGTCTTCTTCTATTTCAAATTCGGGCAGTCGGTCTTGTAGTGCTCCTTCTTGTTACACCCAAAGTAGGTCACATTCTTGCTGTTAGAGTTGGTGGTGGAGTTGATCTTCTGCAAGTCCTTTTTACTAAAATTTTCTTTCTCCTGGTGAATATCTTTCTTACCAGGTTCACCAGATATTCTTCATCCTTTGAGTCTTGGTCAGACTGAACTTCTTATTCTGCTTTGTTCTTATGTTTAGCTTCTTTTGAAGGTCCTACAAGAAGAGCATCACCTTTCTCAACCTGCTTTGAGTTAGTATGTTCATGGAGTTCAAGTTCATAAAATAATTCATCTAGCTTAAATTTAGATAGGTTCTTTGAAATTTTGTAGGCATCCACGATGGATGCTCACAGTGCATTTTGAGGAAACGTGTTTAGGGCATACCTTATCAGATCGCTGTTCTCCATCTGGTGGTCGAAGGTGTGAAGTTCATTGAGGATGTCTTTTATCCTCGCGTGTAGTTGACTTACAGATTCTCCTTCCTATATTTTTTATGTTAAATAATTTATTTAAATAAAGATCCATTTTTGTTACCTTCGCATCGTTGATTCCCTTGTGCAATTCGATAAGTTTATCCCACAACTCATTCGGATTTTCATGTGGGTCAACGAGGTTCAGTTCTTCTTTCGTTAGCCTGCACTGGAGTTTGTTGAGAGCCTTGAAGTCGATCTGAGCCTTCTTCTTCATTTTTTTGATTCCACTATTCTGGGTCTATTGGGATTCCGGCAGTGTCGACAGGAGCTTTGTAGCCTCTGCTGATGTTGAACCACTGGTCGAAGTCGATCTTTAGGCATACCTCCATCCGCTTCTTCCAGTATGGGAAGTCATCACCATTGAATAGGGGAGGACAAACAGTGTTGTATCCTTCAAGTTGTGTCATTTGAGTGCTAAAAAGATAAATTAAAGAAGGTACCAAGACTTGATCTTGGATTAGCAGAGTTTAAGATATAAACGCAAAAATATAGAAAAATTTGAGAGGTGTTGCACCAATCTCAAACTAAAACCAAACGAAAAAATTATCTAAAAAGTTTTACCAATTCAAATGGAATGCAAAGAAATTTGAAAGTAATTCCCCCGGGATTGGTGATTGCACCAAATCAGAGCACAACCTGCTCTGATACCACTTGTTGGATTGATCGCGCATGAAAGGGGGGGGGGGGTGAATCATGTGCTTTTCAAAAACTTGTTTTGTTGGTTTTAAAATCAAAGTGTATGCAGCAAAAAGTAAATAAGAAAGCAAAAAAAATATCAGAAAACACGAGCAGTTTTTATTAGTTCAGAGCCTTCGGCGACTCCTACTCCAAGACCCAGGTCTCGCAGACCTATTGATGGATAGTCCACTAAAAACCTCTTCCGGTATTTCCAGAAGAGAGAATTAAGTACAAGAAAGATTTGGTGAAGTGCAACACCCTGCACTTGTCCTTTTGTAGTAATTAAGAAAAAAATGTTACCAACACTTAAGGATTGAAATAAGAGCACTTGTGTTGATGTCATTCTGCCGGGCACGATTGGAACTCCTCGGAGCAGTCGGCAGACACAGTAGCTTTGTCGTAGAGTTGTAACAGGAACTAGGAGCAATCGAAAGCTTAAACAGATGCGCAGTAGCTTGTATATTAGTGTTGTTCCAATGCCTTCTCGAGATAGCCTTATAAAAGTCATGGAAGGCGCCTTCCATAGCCATGGAAGGTGCCTCCAATGAGGCAAATTCGATCCCGACCAGCCTGACACTTATCCACGACTTCGGCCAAAATTTATCCTACGGAAGGCGCCTTCCATTGCCATGGAAGGCGCCTTCTATAAACAGTACGAAGGCGCCTTCGGCATTGTTCATCCTAAGGTAATTTTTCTCCTTTGTCCTATAAAACAATGTTAATCCAAATAACCTGCAACACAAATATTATGACAAACAATAATTAATAATAAAGGCTAGTAATTAGTTCCTGTCCTCCTAGGACTAGGAACTAGTTAATGTCTTAACTTAGGGATCCCAAATAGACTTAAAATGGACCGACGCCTACTGTCCCTTCAATCAGGACGTGTCATCACTTGTTCACTCTCCTCCAGTGACTTACCTTAACTTACCAGTTTGCCAGACATCCGGTCAGCTCGTCGACCTATCTGGACTTCATGTTAGCTATTCGGTCGACCTATTGACCTAACTGGACTTCTTGTCAGATATCCGGTCAGCCCGTCAACCTATCTAGACTTTGTATCAGCTATTTAGTCGGTCTGTTGACCTAGCTAAATTTCTTACCAGATGTCTGGTCAGCCCATCGACCTGTCTGGACTTCGTACTAGCTATCTGGTCGGTCCATTGACCTAGCTGGATTTCCTGCTAGATATCTGGTCAGCCCATCGACCTATCTGGACTTCTCATGCACACTTAATCAAGTGGTTAGATCATACCAAGATCTAACTTAACTTTCTTGGCATTCATCAAAACCTGAGTTAGTTGTGAACTAAGGTTGGACTATACATAAGATAAATATGAAAATATTTGTCAGAATGGAAGCATGGATGGGTCATATCTCTTGTGAAAGAGTTGGGCCCTATTTGGTTTAGTCATGAACCAATTTGATTTAGCTATGAACTAACTTGATTTAGTTGTGAACTAAATCAAGGGGTTAATGGACTAATTTTTGGTTAAGGCATAATGAGTTGAATTTGGGCTTTCTAATCCAACTCATTAAAGAGGACTATATATTGATATGGTTAAGAGAGAATTAATTGACAATTCATTATCAACTTGATTAGATTTTAGAAACCTAAACCCAATACCTCTCTCTCGCTCTCCCTCTCCCTCTCTCTTGCTGTCAGCCACAATAAGAGGTTCTCCTCTTGTTACCATGAGCTGATAGATCGAATGGGTGCGATAGAGGAGGAGGAGGGGGCTGAATATCGTGCCTTTTTAAAACTTCTCTTTTTCTTGGAAAGAAGAGTCATTCACAGCGGAAAGTAAAAATAAAGACAAGCTTGTTTACTTCGTTCGAAGTTTAGGTCGACTCCTACTCAAAAGCCCGTGATCCTTAATCACACCGATGGGCAATCCACTATAACCCTTCTTTCCAAAATCCTCGAAAAGAAGCAGAACATACAAAATGAGCAAGATATCAACAACCTACTATCTTGCTTAAGTTAATTACAATGCAAGCTAATAAAATATACCGACAAGTAATGGAGTTGAAGCATTGGTCGGCACTATCGGACGGAGTGACTTGCAGAGTTGATGAAGACTTGTAGCACGAGTAGCTTGCAGAAGAGAACTTTAATCGATCAGAAAGTGTTTTTTAAGCCTCAAACCTCGAGCCTCTTTTTATAGGTGTAATGGACGTTTGGTCGACCGATCCCTCTGTTCGGTCGATCGAACCAGCTCCCTTCCTTCCTAGCTGGAGTCTGACGCTGGCTCGATCTCTGGCATTAATTGCTCATTAAGGGTTCGGTCGACCTGTAACGACCCACCTTCTACACTACTACTACTCTCTAAAGGTGGACGCTACTTAACTACTAACTCTACTTAACCGGTGTGATTAAAAACCACATGGAAACCCTACCGAAAAATTTCGGCAGAATCTCCCCTGTACCGGTGACCTTAAACTGATATACAAACACTGTATACATCAGCCACAGGCGGCTGGAACATATATTAGACAACCACGCAATTTATATATATGAAAAAGAATCAAAATACTGAAAGAAATAACTCTATCAATGCATGATAAAAACACTCCAATAAAAATAGCATATACAAGTTCTAAATTCTTTTAACAATTCGACGGAAGCAATCTTAATAATTTTTTTAAACTAAGTCCCAAGATCTCTCCATAGTCCTGGCATCACACATCGTCACAACATCTCGTTGTCGCCTTCCTTCTTATCCTTTTCCTTTATCTTTTATCTGCAGTAGGAGAAATGCAGACTATAAGCAAAATGCTTAGTGAGCGCTATCTAACTCACAAAATCTCGATATGCATGTATATAAATAAAAGAAACATGCTAAAACTGAATGCTAACATGTAAAGCTACTCATGCTCATAAATAACAAAGAAATCAACTAACTGAAAAGCTAACATATAAAGCTAAACATGCTCATCAACTAGCAAATAAATAACATGTAAGAAACTGAACATGTAAAAGCTGCTAGCATAAAAGAAAGCTAAACTTGCTGATCTTTAAAACAAAGTGAAACTTACTTCATTTACTCTAAACTTATTCTTTTATTTCACTTGTTTAAAATTTATACTTTAATACTTGGAAATAATAATCAACTTCTCTTGGGCCCAGGCATAGTACCATTTTATGCGCATTCCCTAATAGGTTGGGGTAGCGAGCCGCCAATCCTAAAAGAGTAGACCTTGGTCTACCAGGGCCAAGACCTTGGAATTGGACACCTGGATTTGTTTAACGACAACCTTGGAAGTCGGGTACTAGCCTCTTCTTAAAAAGTAAAATACTTATTATCTTAAATTACTTCTTCTTTAAATGCCTTGGCATTTTAATAGCATCTTATGTGCCAAAATCCCTAAAGTTTTGACTTTGGGATTTACTTAAGGCCTTGGCCTTTTCTTTCTTTTCTTTTTCTTTCTTTTTACTTGTTAATGCCTCTAAAAGAATTTGATAGAACTCTTATTTTCCCACTAGAATACATGGTTGTTCATGCTTATTAAAATAGAAAATAAAAACTAAAGAAACTGCTCATGTGTATCTAGTAATAAAGAAAACTGATCATGCTCAACTCATAGCAATTAAAAACTGCACATGCTCAATAATAGCAAATGAAAACTAGAAAATCTGCATATAAGACTAATACAAATCTGCGCTGTGAATGTTACAAAAATTCTACACTACAATGCTTAACAAGATTCTGTTCTACAATGCTTAGTCATTCTATTCATTCTGTAAACATTCCTACCTCGAGAGGAAACTATTGAGGCATATATGCACCTAAGAAAACTAGGCTGAATTCTATACCAAAATCATGCCTAATGAGCTAGAGAAAAATGGATATTGCTTCTACTTAAACTCGATGTTCACTAACTACTCAGCTAAATCCCTAGCAACCATTCTGCACAATAAATTGCAAAATAAAGGAATCAAGCTTGCTGAATTCTTGCAACAGAACACTTGGAACAGGATACTAGCAACATCAACTACGGTTTCATTCCAACATCAACAGGATACTTGGAACAGGATACTTGAATCAAGCTTGCTGAATTCTTCCACTAAACCTGTTGGAAACTTGGAACCTATATAAAGCTTGTTTCGTTCCAAAATCAAATCCCATATCTAGCAACAGAATACTAATTCTTGCTACTACAGAATTTAAAAGAAAGGAAACCAAGAATCATGCTACTAAACTTCAATTAAACAGACCCCTAATCAAAAAGGGAACAACATGGCAGCAACCAACACAAGAAACTTCACAGCATGCTTCAAAAATCAAAAAAAACACAAGCATATTCTTTACAGCATGATTCGAAATCAAGAAGAACAAGTCCGAAAACCACTCCTACATGCCATAAGGCCTGAGGTAAACAACCACATGCTTAATCTATACCCTTCATCCTCCTTCATACCTGGAGGCTCACGACAGGAGGCACAAAACCACTAATCTTTACCACATGCTTTAGAAATCAAACTCGCGGCAATAGCATAAAACCCAAATCCTTAAATCACGGCAACAAGGAAAACAAATCTTGGAGCTATCCTACTGCAGGTGAGTAGCAACTCACCGCCAGTTCTTGGACTTACAACCGAAGAGAGGAAGAGATTCTAGGGTTTCGGCCGAAGCTTCTCCTTTGTGCTTCCGAGCTCCTTCCGTCGGGATGACCACGCACGATGAAGCTTGGAGATTGGCCGGAAGAGTCCTTTCGCCGGCACCGGAGAGGAACCCTAGTGCCGTTGCCTCGGTGTGTTTTCCGCCCGAGCTGCCGCTATCGCGCGATAGAGGTGAGGAGAGAAAGAATTTCGGGAGAAAAAGATCCTTTTCCGAAAAATCACTTAAGTTTTTCCCTCTTATTATCTCTAGGGTTTCCATATAACTTTACTTTAAATATTTTTCTCTCCATCCCTAGTTAACAGAACGAGCGTAGCTCAACTGGTCGGGCCAGGTTCGGTTGGGTCAGTTCGACCCGAGGTCGTAGGTTCGAACCTCACCTTCAACGATTTTTTGTCAAAATTTCTTTCTTTTTGTAAACATACTAAACGACCTCCAAAAATTACGTAAAAATACTCTAAAAATTTCTAAAAATCTCTAGAATATTTTAAAAACATTTCTAAATATTTTTATGAGCTTTTAGAAATTTGAAATAGGGAAAACTGGGTCGTTACAATCCTCCATACCTTATAAAAAGTTCGTCCTCGAACTTAGAATAGCTCTGGATACTTCTGTCTCATACTGTCCTCCCGCTCCCAAGTGATTTCCTCGTGCTTCTGGTTCTGCCAGACGACCTTCACTAGTGGTACTTCTTTGTTTCTCAATCTCTTGATTGCTCTGTCCACTATCTGTGTAGGTCTGCTCTTATAACTAAGATCCTCTTGGATCTGCACTGACTGAGGCTGAATCACTTGGCTCGGGTCATGGAGACACTTCTTTAGCATAGAGACATGAAATACATTGTGTATTGCTGACATGTCTTGTGGTGAGTCCAACCTGTAAGCTACTTTCCCAATCCTTTCTGTGATCAGGTAAGGTCATACATAACGAGGACTTAATTTGCCCTTCTCGCCAAATCTCATCACTCCCTTCATAGGAGCAACCTTGAGAAAGACTGAATCCCCTACTTGGAACTCAAGTGGCCTACGGCGTGTGTCAGCATAACTCTTATGTCTGCTCTGGGCAGTCTCAATTCTCTGTCTGATTTTCTAGATCACCTGAGTGGTCTCGTCTATCAGCTCTGTCTGAATGCCCAGCTCTACTTCCATCTCTTTTCTCTCTCCTGCTTCTTGCCAGCATATGGGTGATCTGCATTTCCTGCCATATAGTGCCTCATAAGGTGCCATCTTGATGGTGGCCTGATAGCTATTGTTGTAGACAAATTCAGCTAAGCATAGATACTTGCACCAACTTCCTTTGAAATCTAGTGCACAAGCTCTGAGCATATCTTCTAGAATCTGATTTACTCGCTCTGTCTGTCCATCAGTCTGAGGATGGAAGGCTGTGCTGAACTTGAGTTTGGTGCCTAGTGCAGTCTGAACACACTCCCAAAAGTGAGAGGTGAAGCGCCCATCTCTATCATAAACAATAGATTTAGGAACTCCGTGAAGTCTGATCACCTCTTTAACATACAATTGTGCCAACTGCTCTATTGAGTGAGACACTTTGATAGCTAGAAAATGAGCAGACTTGGTCAATCTGTCCACTATCACCCATATCGCATCATATCCATTTGTGGTTCTTGGGAGACTTGTTATGAAGTCCATGGATATGTCTTCCCACTTCCACTCTGGTATAGGAAGAGGCTGTAGAACTCCTCCTAGTCTCTGGTGTTCTGCTTTGACCCTCTGATATGTCAAGCATGTACTAACATATTTAGCTACATCTCTTTTGAGTCCAGACCACCAGAATCTCTGTTTCACATCTTGATACATCTTGGTGGAACCAGGATGCATGGAGTAGGGTGTACTATGAGCTTCCTCTAAAATTTTCTTTCTCAGCTCTTCATCATTGGGAACACAAAGGCGACTCCCCTGATAAAGAATTCCACTGTCTGATACTCGAAACTCCGAATTTCCTTCTTCTTGTATCCCTTGCTTGATCTTATGAATATCAGGATCTTCACTTTGCTTTCTCTGTATATCCTCAAGCAGGGTTGACTCTAAGGTCAATGCAGAGAGTTGCCCATAAATAATTTCCATTCCAAAATCTGACAACTCCTTCTGCAGTGGTAGGGCTAATGATGACAAAGACATCAGGGATGCACTGGATTTTCTGCTTAGTGCATCTGCCACTTTATTAGATTTGCCTGGGTGGTAGAGGATTTCACAGTCATAATCTTTGACCAACTCTAGCCACCTACGCTGTCTCATGTTTAAGTCCTTCTGGGTGAAGAAGTACTTAAGACTCTGATGGTCTGTGAAGATCCTGCACTGAACGCCATACAAATAATGTCGCCAGAGTTTCAGTGCAAAGACCACAGCTGCCAGCTCAAGACCATGAGTGGGGTAATTCTTCTCGTAGTCTTTGAGTTGCCTGGAAGCATAAGCTATAACTTTTCCTTCTTGCATGAGTACAGCTCCTAGGCCCATCTTGGAAGTATCACTGTAGATGTCAAAACTCTTGTCACTCTCTGGAACTGTCAGAATGGGAGCACTGGTCAGTCTCTTCTTCAACTCTTAGAAACTCTGCTCACATTTATCTGACCATTCAAACTTCTTGTTCTTTCTGGTGAGGGCTGTAAGCGGAGAGGCTATTCTGGAAAAGTCTTCCACGAATTTCCTGTAGTACCCAGCTAAACCAAGGAAGCTTCTGATCTCCCTGGCGTTCTTGGGTCTGCTCCAGTTATTGACTGCTTCTATTTTGGCTGGATCCACTTGGATGCCTTCTCTAGAAATTATGTGACCTAGAAATGCCACCTGATCTAACCAGAACTCGCACTTTGAGAATTTAGCGTAAAGCTGCTTTTGCTGAAGAGTCTGCAGTACTATCCTCAAGTGTGTGTCATGCTCCTCTAGGGTTCTGGAATAGATTAGAATGTCGTCGATGAACACAATGACAAATTTATCAAGGTATTCTCTGAACACTCTGTTCATCAGGTCCATGAAAAATTGCAGGTGCATTAGTCACACCAAAAGGCATACTACGAATTCGTAGTGTTTGTATCTGGTCCTGAAAGCCGTTCTGGGTATGTCTCTTTCTTTCACTTTTAGCTGATGGTACCCAGAGTGCAGGTCTATCTTGGAGAACACTGTTGCCCCTCTCAATTGATCAAATAAGTCATCAATTCTGGGCAGTGGATACTTGTTCTTGATTGTCACTTGATTCAGAGCCCTATAATCTATGCACATGCGCATAGATCCATCCTTCTTCTTGACAAACAACACAGGAGCTCCCCAAGGTGAGTGACTAGGGCGAATGGAGCTTTTGTCAAGTAACTCCTATAGTTGTGCTTGTAACTCTTTCAAATCTGCTAGAGACATGCGATACGGAGCTTTTGAAATTGGACCGGTACCAGGAACCAATTCAATCTCAAGCTCCACTTCCCTGCTGACCAGCTCTTCACCAATCTGTGGTCGGTGAGTTTCATTACTCACATTAAGTGTCCTTTCTGGTCTCAGCATTCGTCTGACTCGTTCTTTCTCTGTACTTATTAACTCTAGGCAAAGACGAGCTAGCATGTCGAATCTTTTGACCGCTTCTTCTACTGGTAGATCACCTTGTCTGAATTCTATAAGCTCCTCATACTGTTTATTGGTGATCCGTTGGCGGAAGAACTCTTCGTAAAACTTTATCTCGAAGTCAACCCAGCTCATCTGGTTGATTGCTCTCTTACTCTTAACTCGCTCCCACTACATACAAGCATCTCCAGATAGGCAGAAAGAGGCACACTTAACTTCCTAGCTCCCTTCCGATCCCTCTGTTCGGTCGATCCCTCTGTTCGGTCGATCGAACCAGCTCCCTTCCTTCCTAGCTGGAGTCTGACGCTGGCTCGATCTCTGGCATTAATTGCTCATTAAGGGTTCGGTCGACCGATCCCATTTTTTGATCGACCGAACAGGCTCCTTCCTTGTTCGTTGAAATCAGTCGAGATCCACATTTAATGCTCCATTAATGTTGATTTGTTCGATCGACCGATCCCCAACCGATCCCCAGGTTCGATTGACCGATCAACTCTATTTTCTTTTGCTTCTGATTGATGATGATGAACTGGCATGTGCTGAGTCATCATGGTTCGGTCGACCGATCCTCCGGCTCGGTCAATTGATCCGGTCAAACCTGCAAAACACTGTTAGACAGTAATCCTGCAAAATAGATGTTAGCACAACAATATAATAATGAATGAGTAATGTAGGACAGTAGAACTGTCTTGATCTCAACTTGAAAACCTTCCCGATTTCTTCAGTTGGATCAACAACCTTAGGTTGTTCCCTTCAGGAACTCGACCTAACTGTCGCTCCTCCAGTTGTTTACCTCAACTTACCTGCCAAACATGGTCCTCCAGACATATTTGGACTTTGCCTGCTCAGTGTCTGATCGCTTGATCCACTAAGACCTTTCTTGCAATACTATATTAGCCAATAGCAATAATAATGCAGACTATAATGGGAAACTTAAACCTAAATTTACCAAGATCCGTTGGTCCGGTCGATCGCGCGGTCGACCGGAAACCATCCAATCAACCTTGCTTGGAGTTCACTCCTCCAAGACTTCTCGTTACCTAAGGTTACCACCCCCTAAGGTTTTCTCCACCTGCCTTCACTCACTAAGACTCAGTATTCGGCTACCCAGGGATCAGGTCCTCCAAACCTATCCACCTGGCTTCCATGATATACCGAGATTTCCCTTGCCTTAGTATTCGGCTACCCAGGGATCAGGTTCTCCAAACCTATCCACCTGGCTTCCACGATATACCGAGATTTCTCTTACCTAGCCTCCAACTAGGACTTCCCTTGCCTAGCCTACAACTAGGACTTCCCTAGATCAAGCTTCGTACTTAAATATACTTAAACATATTTGTATGACATTAAAACCTTGGAGGTCAATTGCACCAACATGAGCCACATAAAGGAAGAAGATCTTACTTTTGCTTTTTCTTCCTCTTCTTGATCCTTCTTCTTCGCTTGTGGCTAGTACCTTCCGAAGGCGAAACTTGTTCTCTTGGAGTTGTCTTGAAGAGCTTGGCATGGATGTAAATAGAGGTGAGGTTCAATAACGTCATAAAAAGTTGATGTCCTTCTTGTTACAGGTCATCCATAAAATTTAACTAGAATAATTGTTATTCAATTTCATTTTATTTTATGATTGCGTGATTGTATCTTGCATGTGTGTGGTATGCGTGATGTAATAAATTAGTTTATTTATCATTAAGTCTTCTGTTGTGCATGTTTACAAAATATGTTTTAAGTACACACTGCATCAGGCATATCCAATAGAGGAGAGGGGAGAAAAGAGCATGACTTATTGAGACAATTGTCGGAGATTGTTGTCGTCGCCGCCACTGAGAGAAGAAGAAACAAGTGGATAGGGAAAGGGGATCGAGCTGTGAGGTAGCTTTAGGGTTTTTAGTGATGAATACTTTTCATTGCCAATTTCGCCATTAAATTTGGGGATGATATTTAAAAAATTAAAAATATAAAATAATAAATTAAAATTTAAAAAATATTTTTCTCCCGAATTTGGGTACAAATCCTTGGATTCGTCACCAATTTTGGGATAAATCCATGGATTTGTTGCTAATTTAGGGATGAATCCAAGATTCATACAAATTTGAAAAATAAAATAAAAAAAATAAATAAAAATAAATAATTAAAAACTCTAAATATGGACCTATATATATCAAAATTTTATGAAACAAGTTTTTATGTGTTTGTGTTATTCTCTTGATCATAAAAATGTTTTTATCCATAATTTTGATTCAATATATTGAGTGTAGTGATTTTTTTTTAAAACATGAATTTGATCTAATTCATGTTAAAAAATTACTACACTCAATATATTAGCTTAAAATTATGGATGAGAGTATTTTTATGATCAGGATAACAATATAACACATGGGAACTTATTTATGAAATTCCAATATCTCTAGGTTCATATTTAGGGTTTTCGATTATTTGTTATTTGTTATTTTTATTTTTTTAAATTATGGGATGAATTCTGAATTCATCCCTAAATTGGCGATGAATCCATGGATCTGCCCCAAAGTTGGGGATGAATCATTGAATTTGTCAAAAATTCTGGGACAAAAAAACTTGTCCCAAAATTGAAAAAAAAATAAAAGAAAAAAATAACTGAAACCGTAAATATGGTCCTAGAGATATCGGAATGTCATGAAATAAGTTTCCATGTGTTCTTATTAATATCCTGATCTGAAAAATGTTTTCATCCATAATTTTGACCCAATATATTGAGTTAGTAATTTTTTTAACATGAATATGACCCAATTCTTGTTAAAAATTTACTACATTCTATATATTGAGTCAAAATTATGTATCAGGACATTTTTATAATTAGAATAATATGAACACATGAGAACTTGTTTCATGAAATTTTTAAATCTCTAAGTCCATATTTAGGATTTCAGGCACACATACTATATATGTTGAATAAAAACTTTTTTAATTAGTAGTAAACTATATATATATTTCACTTTACTATAAAAAAATAATAGATAAAAATAATGTAAGAGGATATTTATATGATTAGGAGAACAATACAAATATATAGGAACTGATTTCATGAAATTTCGAGAACTCTAGGTCCATATTTAGTATTTATAATTATTTAGTTATTATTTCAATTCTATGATGAATCCTGTATTTGTCCCAGAATTGGCGACGAATCCAAGGATTCGTCCCCAAATAAGGGACGAATCGATTCTTCCCAGATTTGGGGATGAATCTAAGATTCGTCCTAGATTTGAAAAAAATAAAATAAAAAAGAACAAATAATCGAAAACCCTAAATATGGATTTCGAGATATCGGAATTTCATGAAATAAGTTTTCATGTGTTCATATTATTCTCCTGATCATAAAAATGTCTTCATCTATAATTTTGACTCAATATATTGATAGGGATGTAAATGAACCAAGCGTTCGTGAACAAGCTTGGTATTCGGCTTGGTAAGAGATTATTTATGTTCATTCAATATATACCAGATCAATTAAACAAACAAGCTTGAACACATATATATTCAACTTGTTAGAGTTTAAGAATAATGTTCATGAATCATATTCATTAATAAAACTCTTATCAATATGCTAAACAATTAAATAAAATAAACAAATAAGTTTGAATTTTCAAACTTAATAATCAATCAAACAACTAAAAGTTTCAAATAATCAAATAAACTTAAATTGAGAGCTCGATAACATCTAAACGAACCAAACTCGAATCAAGCTCGAGCCAAGCTTGAATTGAGAGCTCGACAACATCTAAATGAACCAAGCTCAAGCTCGTAAAAAATAAACCAAGCCAAGCTTGAACAATCATTTCAAAAGCTTGGTTCATTTTAGGCTCGGCTCAACTCGGCTCGGTTACCTTATCAAACAAGCTTGAACCCCCAAAGTTCGACTCCGCTCATTTACAACCTATATATTGAGTGTAGTGATTTTTTTTTAACACGAATTAGGTCAAATTCTTGTAAATTATTATTACACTCATTATATTGAGTCAAAAGTATGGATGAGAGTATTTTTATGATAAGAAGAATAATACGAGCACATGAGAACTTGTTTCATGAAATTATGATATTTATAAGTCTATATTTAATATTTTTGATTATTTGTTCTTTTTAATTTATTTTTTCAATTTTATGGATGAAAATTGGTGACGAATCCATGGATTCATCCCAAATTTAGGGATAAATCATTAGATTCATTGCTAATTCTAGGACGAATTCAGGATTCATCACAGAATTAAAAAAAAATAAAAAGGTAATAGATATGTTCTTAAACTCCCAATTCTTTTGAATTATTGATTATATTGTTTTAATAAGAAAAATAATTCTCAAGTAAATTTTTTGTTATAATTTCTTATTCAAATTTTTATACTGATAAAATTGTAAATTTTTTATTAGATTAAATATTTTCAAATTTGTTTGATCTATAATAAATTTATTATGAATTAATTATCAAAAATTATTTTTAATGCTAAAAATTTACACAAATCGAAATTTAAAAAAGTTTAATTTTTTTACCGTTCTACTTTCTGTTATACAGATTTAGAAAAATTAATAGAATGTTTAGATGTAAAAATATATTTTTAAATATTAGTTTTTGAAAAATAGGTTTCTATGCTAAAATGATTTATTTTTATTAAAATATAAAATATTTCTTTGTGAAAAATTTTATACTGATCTAACGTTTTCTGTTTAAGTTTGACTATGGCTGTAAATGAATTAAACGTTCATGGAGAAGCTTGGTGATCGGCTTGATAAAAGCTTGTTTATGTTTGATCCGGTGATAAGGAGGCGCCCCGGTCAGCAGGGTGGTCAATGACAAGGTGAAGGTCAAAGTCAAGCTGGTCAACATCCCAATATTATAGTCTGATTGGGCAACCCTAACGTTAGCACAGCTCAGCCAAGTACCGAGCTTTCGGCGCTCAAACAGACAAGGTATGTGCCAAGCGGCAAGCCCGCTCGGACTCACACCAGCAAAATACTGACGACCAAGCAAACTACAGTCAGACACAGCTCTAGCAAAATAGTGACGATCGAGCATACTATAGTCAGACACAACTCCGCTCTACATAGCAGCGAAGCCTGGACAGCGGATGCTGGCCGAGCGGCCATTCCGCTCAGCCCGAGGATAAGATCGACTGGACGGTCGATAGATAGCCGAGCGGCTCTTCCGCTCAGCCTGTAACAGACAAAAGGAGGATCAGAGGATATCCTTTTGGGAACCTGTGCCGCCGACAGACGGCATGCTTAGCGGCGTGGTCAAGCAGAAGATTGTACGATGGAAGCTTCCGCTGTCTTGTCAGAGATATGTTCGGGTCGTTAAGGTATGGTGTCAGGGATACTTTTCTGACACATCTCTTCAGGGTATGCTTTGAGGAGCGTGCACGCATTGGGGAACGTGCACGCGCTCCTAGGGAGTTCTATATAAAGACCCCCAAGCTTCGTCGGAGGTATGCATAATCTCTATTGTAGCCATAGTTACTCTGCCATTTTGCTTCCTCATTTCTTCTACATTGCCGGTGTTTGACTTGAGCGTCGGAGGATCATCGCCGAGGAACCTCTCCCCGGCTCGGCACTGATGTTGCTGTGATTGCAGGCTTCATTGACGGGGAATTCACCACCAGTCATCAACAGCACCACGCCCCAAGCATCCATTGCCTCGACTCTTGGACAAGATCAAATTTGGCGCTATCTATAGGAATGCACCTGCATCCGAGCCGGGAAAATGGAAGAAGCTGGACGACTTCACACTATGACGCTCACTCAAGAAGAGCTCGACGCACTAATACAAGCGCGAGCGGCAAAGATCGTTGAGCAATAGCAGCAAAAGGCACTAGCCGACTGACTAGCGCAACAAGCAACGTCGGCCTCTGGAGGCCGAGCAGCTCACGATGACCGACTGAAGCAATATTCTATTTGAGGGAAAAATAGATTACCGACCGGCACGCATGGAGAAGCTCCACCCACGCCTATTCCATTCCATCGAGCTCTGTTCCAAATGCCCTCAGAGATTGCGCAAGCAAATCAAGAGAAGGGATCTTCTGCAGATGAAGCACCCGTTCAGGACGCAAGGAAAGGCAAGGCGCCCTGAGCCGACGCATCTCCTGAGCGGATCAACTGCAAGTTCTCTGAAGCAATACTGCAAGACCCATTGCCGAGGCACTATGCTCCATTGGCAATCGAAGAATACAACGTTAATTAGTGATTTAGCAATCATGTGCACGACTTAGATCTAATCTAATCGTTAAGGCACTAATTAATTAATTAATTATTAAACATGCATCAAATACATAACAATTAATTAATTAATCTATTTGTGATTTAGTCATGGCCCTACTACGATCTTCTCAAGCTAATGAGAAGATCGAATGGTCAACCTAGGGTCAACAGCTTCTCCAAACTCCTCCCTTTGACCACCTTGTGTTGCTCGTGCCCGCCTCGGAACTCCGTCTCGTGTGGACCCTCCACCGCTCCAATTTGCACATTACAATTTGAAACTCGAGTAACATTCGAGTCTAAATCTAATTTACAACAAGAATATAAGAGAAGGCACGACGCGCAGGTCGCGAATAAATAAAAACATACAACATGCGCAAACACATAACGGCACACAGGCCGTATTATGAATTACAACACAACCAATCATATTGGATTTTTGGGCCATGACTATCACAAAATTTATATATAATTCAAAATTATATATTTTTCATAATTTTCTATAATTTTAAAATTAATTTTTAAAATTTTTACGAGTAAAAATTCCCGGCGGTTCCGTTTAGCGGTTTCGGGCGCAATTGCGGAACGGATCTCCTTGCGGGGCCCAGGGGCAGCGCCCCTACCCGCGATCTAACCATAGCGAGGGTTCTTTTGCGATCCAACAGCGCCTAAACCCGCTGTCCCAAAATGATTTGGGCCGAGACATTGCCGTTTCGGAAAAATCTTCCCGACGGGTTCGTTTTTAGCCATTTCGGGTGCAATCGCGGAGCAAACCCCCTTGCGGGGTTAGGGGCAGTACCCCTACCCACGATCTAACCATCGTGAGTTGCTCCTTTGCGATCTAATGGCACCCGACCCCGCTGTCCCAAACGGATTTGGGACAAAACGAAGCCGTTTAAAAGAAAACTTTCCGGTAGTCGAAGCCTACAAGTGCCAAGACACTTGTGCTTCGCTTCTACGGAAAAATTACTCATAAAAACTCTAAAAACTCTAAAAACTCAATTTTTACAGAAAATCACAGAAGGTATATTTTTCATAAAAATACAAACGAACTCGTACAAGTCTTTGCACGTGGCTCTGATACCACTGTTGGGTTCTTCGGGCCGCGAAAATCGCTTTTTCGCGTCGCGGAAACCCCGAGTCACCCAAAGCCATGGATCTCGTGCAAAGATTCGGAAACAAAACTTTTCGAAAAACCTTTTTCTTGTACGAGTTTGTAAAAACTTTAGATCTACACTAAAGTTAAGATCATTACCCTTGATGCGCGCCCCACGCGAATCCCGCTCGTTTAAATGGTGGCGGATCTCAAGACCATCAAGCGTACGGTCCTCTAGAAGTATCCACACGGACACACTAGATGGAGGTGACCAAAAACCAAGGTGTGCTAGCACCTATGTGGTTCAGCCAAGGAAGGAGGAGAGGGAGAGAGCAAGAAGAACTCTTGAGGAAGAAGAAGAGTGAATGATAGAATTCAATTTTCTAAATGAAAATTGTTCTCTCCACATTCAAGTGGCCGGCCACCTTCAAGGAGGTGTAACCCCCACATTAATTCCAATTAATGTGGAGACCATTAAGAGTTGTAACCCCCATGAGGTGGCACTCTAGGATGATGTCGATCAACACTATTGGTCCACATCTTGCCACCTCACTAAATCACATGGCAACAAGTGTAACCTCCTCATTTAATGTGGGTCAGCCACATTAAATGCTATGGAGGCTTGTAACCTCCATGAGGTGGCACACATTGATGATGTGGAGCAATCCTATTGGTCCACATCTTGCCAACTCACTAGTGATGTGGCAAAAAGTCAAGTCAAACATGACTTTTTCTCTTCCTCTCAAATCAAGTCAAACTTGATCAAATCTCTCTCATGGTTGATCTAATCCAACCATATGATTCAAGCCAACTTAATATAATGAATCTAATTCATTAAATTAAGTTTATTTAATGAGTCATAATCTAAATTAGACTCATTGAATACATGAATCAACTTGAGTCCAACTCAATTAGCCCAATTTGGATTACTCTTAATCCAATATGATTCATCAAATGAATCTAATCCTCTTAGTTCATCATATGAACCAAATCTCCATCTAATTGTCCATAGTGTGTGACCCTATAGGTTCTTGTAACGTTGGCAATGTCGTAAACCCATTTAGGAGCATAAGTAATGAGCGGTATCTAGCAACACATCATTACTACCCAAGTTACAAGAATGTCGAGATCCGACATCACCTTGTGACTACCAATTCTGACTCCTCACAAAATATGTCATTGTCCTTCTATCCTAGACATCTAGATTGATCAATATGAGGCATAGACCGTGCCATCCTCTAATCAACCTAAATCTTGAACTCCAAGTAGACTCACTCGATCAAATGAGCTCAACATCTAATGTTGACTCATTTGGGCATGGCCATGCACTTCGTGGTCTAACTCTATCAAGAATATTGATGTCGCTCCCGTCATATGGGAGGGATAGATCCCATCTACATCACTCACATCCCTCTGCATAATTTGTTACATACCCAGTAATCGCCTTTATAGTCCACCCTGTTACGGGTGACGTTTGACGAAACCAAAGTACATAACTCCTTATGTAGGGATCCATGGTGACTTCAGGTCTAAGGACTAATAGTCATACTAATAGCCACATGGGAAAGTATATGACACTCATATAACGATCCATGATACTTTCTCATGGCGGGTCATTCAGTATACATTCTCCAATGTATGCCCATATGTCAGCTTGATATCTCTATATCCATAACTTGTGAGATCAAGTCATCGAGCTGACCTACATGCTAGCCTTATTGCATTAACATTGTCCCTGAATGTTAATACTCGACTAGGAATGATTTAGAGTAGTGTTCCCTATATCATCTCACTATCGATTCAACTAATCGATTGATATAGGTATGAACCTTCTACTCAAGGATGCTATTATACTTAGTCTATTTGGCACTAATACAAATAAGTATAATAACCAAACAAATGCCTTTATTAATATACAAGAATATGATATACATGAGTCCATACAATCATCAAATGATTGGCTCTAGGGCTCTAACTAACAATCTCCCACTAGCACTAGTGTCAATCAGTATAGGCTCTAAGGCCTAATGACCTAGTGTGACCATCATGCTTCCTCTGTGCCAAAGCCTTGGTCAAGGGATCTGCGATGTTAGCCTCTGTAGGTACTCTGCAAATCTTCACATCTCCTCTATCGATAATCTCTCGAATGAGATGGAAGCGCCGTAGTATGTGCTTGGTCCGCTGGTGTGAGCGAGGTTCCTTTGCACGTGCTATAGCTCCATTGTTGTCACAATAGAGCTCAATCGGGTCGGTGATGCTAGGAACCACCCCAAGTTCAGTGATGAACTTGCGGATCCAAACTGCCTCCTTTGCTGCCTCTGATGCAGCAATATACTCGGCCTCTGTTGTAGAATCAGCTACTGTGTCCTGCTTCGAACTCTTCCAGCTCACAGCACCACCATTTAAGCAAAACACGAACCCTGACTGCGATCAGTAATCATCCTGATCGGTCTGGAAGCTGGCATCACTGTAACCCTTTACAGTTAGCTCATCATTGCCTCCATATATCAAGAAATATTCTTTAGTCCTTATTAAGTACTTAAGAATATTCTTGACCGCTATCCAGTGACTTTCACCTGGATCTGACTAGTATCTGCTCGTCATGCTCAAAGCATACGAGACATCAGGTCGAGTACATAGCATGTCGTACATGATCGATCCTACGGCTGAGGCATAAGGGATCTGATCCATGCGGTCTCTCTCCTCTCTAGAAGAGGGACCTTGAGTCTTCGAAAGACTCACGCCATGTGACATCGGCAGAAATCCCTTCTTGGAGTTCTGCATGGCAAACCGAAGGAGTACCTTGTCAATGTATGTACTCTGACTTAGGTCAAGCAATCTCTTAGATCTATCTCTATAGATATGTATCCCTAGAATGCGGGATGCCTCACCTAAGTCCTTCATTGAGAAGCAACTCGCTGGCCAGGTCTTGACAGACTGAAGCATAGGGATGTCCTTCCCAATGAGTAGTATGTCATCCACATACAATATGAGGAAGACAACTATATCCCCTACAACCTTCTTGTAGACACAAGGTTCATCTTCATTCTTGATGAAACCAAACTGTTTGATTGCATCATCGAATCGAAGATTCCAGCTCCGAGAAGCTTGCTTTAGTCCATAAATGGACCTATGCAGCTTGCATACTCTACTAGTATGCTGTGGATCTACAAAACTCTCAGGTTGTGTCATGTACATATCCTCAAGCAGGTTTCCATTCAGAAACGTGGTTTTGACATCCATCTGCCATATCTCATAGTCATGGTAGGCTGCAATAGCAAGCATGATCCGAATGGACTTAAACATCGCTACTGGAGAAAAGGTTTCATCATAGTCAATACCATGAATCTGCTTGAAACCTTTAGCTACCAAGCGACACTTATAGATAAGTCCATCCATGTCAGTCTTTCTCTTAAAGACCCACTTGCACCCTATGGGTTTTACCCCTTCAGGTGAATCAACCAAAGTCCATACTTGGTTGGTGTACATGGATTCCATCTCGGATCTCATGGCTTCTAGCCATTTCTCGAAATCTGGTCTCATCACAGCTTCCTGATAGGTGGTAGGCTCATCTTCTATGAGCACAATGTCATCATGGTCAGACAAGAGAAATGAGTATCTCTCAGGCTGACGACGTACCCTATCAGACCTGCGAAGAGGTATGTCTACATGAACTGGTTGTTGTTCCTCAACTCCTTGTGGAACAACATCATCCACAATACTTTGTGGTTCCAGTTCAATTTCCATCGAAGCATCAGTGCTATTGTTGGCATCTTGAACTTCTTCAAGATCGAACGCGCTCCCACTAGTCTTTCTAGAAACAAAGTCCCTTTCTAGAAAGACCCCAGTCTTTGCCACAACTACCGTGTGCTGACTGGGAATGTAGAAGTAATATCCCTTAGTTTCCTTGGGATATCCAATGAAATAGCACTTGTCGGATTTGGGTCCTAATTTGTCTGAGACTTGACGTCGTACGTAAGCCTCACAGCCCCAAATCCTCATGAAAGACACCTGGGCATCTGTCCATATCTTATATGGTGTCTTTATCACGGCCTTGGATGGAACTCGGTTGAGAATGAAAGCTGCCGTGTCTAGAGCATATCCCCATAGATATGTCGGAAGATCTGTGTGACTCATCATAGTTCGTACCATATCTAATAAGGTATGATTCCTCCTTTCGGACACACCATTCCACTGTGGTGTTCCAGGAGGAGTGAGTTGGGATAGAATCCCACACTCAGCTAAATAGTCACGAAACTCATGGCTTAAGTATTCACCACCTCGATCTGATCGAAGTATTTTAATACTCTTGCCAAGCTGGTTCTGTACTTCATTCTTAAATTCTTTGAACTTTTCAAAAGATTCGAACTTATGTGTCATCAAGTACACATAACCGTATCTACTGAAGTCATCAGTAAACGTGATGAAGTACCTATAACCACCTCTAGCAGCGACATTGAAAGGGCCACATACATCACTATGTATGAGTCCTAACAAATCAGTCGCTCTCTCGCTGTGCCCACTAAAGGAAGTCTTGGTCATCTTGCCTCGTAGGCATGACTCGCATACCTCATATGATTCAAAATCAAATGAGTCCAGCATACCATCCTTATGGAGCTGGGATAAGCGTTTGTCATTTATATGACCTAAGTGACAGTGCCAGAGGTAGGTTTGGTTCATGTCATTTGACTTGAACCTCTTGGTATTTATGTTATAGATAGGGCTCTCAAGGTCTAGAATATAGAGTCCGTTTATTAGAGGTGCACTACAATAGAACATATCGTTTAAATAGACAGAACAACATTTGTTCTTTATTATAAACGAGAATCCTTTCTTGTCCAAACAAGAAACTGAAATTATGTTCTTAGTCAAGGCAGTCACATAACAACAATCATCTAATTCTAGTACAAGCCAAGAGGGAAGTGATAGATGATAAGTTCCTACAGCAATAGCAGCAACTCGTGCTCCATTGCCTACTCGTAGGTCTATCTCACCCTTCATCAATGCCTTGCTATTCCTCAGCGCTTATACATTAGTACAAATGTGCGAAGCACATCCGGTATCTAATACCCACGATGAAGAAATAGAGAGGTTGACTTCTATAACATGTATACCTGAAGTAGAAATCTTATTTCTTTTCTTCTTAAGATCTTCCAAGTATTCTTTGGAGTTCCTCTTCCAGTGCCTTGCTTGTCCTTGATATAGGTGACAAAGATGCTCAACCATATCGTAAGCGCCCATCAACTCATGTTGCTTCTGAAGCTCAGAGTTCATGGTCGCGAGCATAAGACAGGACACATCTAATGCGTCATCTTGATGCTTCTTGTAAGCATCTCGATGCCTCAGCGTGGCGGTGGCGGGAGGAGCCTCCGAATGGCTGTTCTAGAACGCATGCCACGTTCCCCGAGTGAGAACAATTCTCGTGTTCCCGATCACCAAGAAATTTGCTCATGAGCTTGTCCTTCTTAAGGACAGAACGCAGGGAGAAAGAGTTCGTATTCGAAGTCATGGTTATCTACAACATAAAATTTGCAGAAATAAATATCATATTCTTTTAAAATCATTTAATTAGGCCTTTAACTAAATGATGCTCCCACTGAATACTATAATTCTTGTGGGACAAGATCCACATCATACTAACCCTTGAGTTAGCTTTGGCTAATACGCCCAAGGATTAGTATGATCGGTAGATAACGATTACCAATTACATCTCTATGCAATTCTTGTTTATAGGATCAATATCCGCATTTATATTAAAACTCGAGTTAGCTTTGGCTAATATGCCCGAGAGTTAATATAGATGTGATTTTGACCTATCTTTTCCAACCGTTGGAAGAATGCCTATAGTTGACTCGATCTAACCGAGCAACTAGGAATACTCAATCTAATTGAGTTTGTATTCACCCATGCGTTGATAGGCGGGACCAAGATTGTCCCTCCATACCCTACCAAGATAATATGTATTGCTCTGCTTTGGCAGATTCAACAATACATGTGATCGAGGTAGTGATAGGTATCACGACACGGTTAGGTATTTTAGAGTTGGTTCGATCTAGATCTAATCTAATCGAGAAGGATGCATCTTGTGCACGACTTAGATCTAATCTAATCGCAAGGGTGCATCATGTGCACGACTTAGATCTAATCTAATCGTTAAGGCACTAATTAATTAATTAATTATTAAACATGCATCAAATACATAACAATTAATTAATGTATTTTTGATTTAGTCATGGCCCTACTACGATCTTCTCAAGCCAATGAGAAAATTGAATTGTCAACCTAGGGTCAACAGCTTCTTCAAGCTCCTCCCTTTGACCACCTTGTGTTTCTCGTGCCCGCCTCGGAACTCCGTCTCGTGTGGACCCTCCACCGCTCCAATTTGTACATTACAATTTGAAACTCGAGTTACATTCGAGTCTAAATCTAATTTACAACAAGAATATAAGAGAAGGCACAACGCGCAGGTCGCGAATAAATAAAAACATACAACACGCGCAAACACATAACGGCACGCAGGGCGTATTATGAATTACAACACAACCAATTATATTGGGTTTTTGGGCCATGACTATCACAAAATTTATATATAATTCAAAATTATATATTTTTCATAATTTTCTATAATTTTAAAATTAATTTTTAAAATTTTTACGAGTAAAAATTCCCGGCGGTCCCGTTTAGCGGTTTCGGGCGCAATCACGGAACGGATCCCCTTGCGGGTCCCAGGGTCAGCGCCCCTACCCGCGATCTAACCATCGCGAGGGTTCCTTTGCGATCCAACAGCGCCTAAACCCGCTGTCCCAAAACGATTTGGGCCGAGACATTGCCGTTTCGGAAAAATCTTCCCGGCGGGTTCGTTTTTAGCGATTTCGGGTGCAATCGTGGAGCAAATCCCCTTGCGGGGTTAGGGGCAGTACCCCTACCCACGATCTAACCATCGTGAGTTGCTCCTTTGCGATCTAATGGCACCCGACCCCGCTGTCCCAAACGGATTTGGGGCAAAACGAAGCCGTTTAAAAGAAAACTTTCCGGTAGCCGAAGCCTACAAGTGCCGAGACACTTGTGCTTCGCTTCTACGGAAAAATTACTCATAAAAACACTAAAAACTCAATTTTTACAGAAAATCACAGAAGGTATATTTTCCATAAAAATACAAACGAACTCGTACAAGTCTTTGCACGTGGCGCTGATACCACTGTTGGGTTCTTCGGGCCGCGAAAACCGCTTTTTCGCATCGCGGAAACCCCGAGTCACCCAAAGCCATGGATCTCGTACAAAGATTCGGAAAAAAAACTTTTCGAAAAACCTTTTTCTTGTATGAGTTTGTAAAAACTTTAGATCTACACTAAAGTTAAGATCATTACCCTTGATGCGCGCCCCACGCGAATCCCGCTCGTCTAAATGGTGCCGGATCTCAAGACCGTCAAGCGTACTGTCCTCTAGAAGTATCCACACGGACACACTAGATGGAGGTGACCAAAAACCAAGGTGTGCTAGCACCTATGTGGTTCAGCCAAGGAAGGAGGAGAGGGAGAGAGCAAGAAGAACTCTTGAGGAAGAAGAAGAGTGAATGATAGAATTCAATTTTCTAAATGAAAATTGTTCTCTCCACATTCAAGTGGTCGGCCACCTTCAAGGAGGTGTAACCCCCACATTAATTTCAATTAATGTGGAGACCAATAAGAGTTGTAACCCCCATGAGGTGGCACTCTAGGATGATGTCGATCAACACTATTGGCCCACATCTTGGCACCTCACTAAATGACATGGCAACAAGTGTAACCTCCTCATTTAATGTGGGTCGGCCACATTAAATGCTATGGAGGCTTGTAACCTCCATGAGGTGGCACACATCGATGATGTGGAGCAATCCTATTGGTCCACATCTTGCCAACTCACTAGTGATGTGGCAAAAAGTCAAGTCAAACATGACTTTTTCTCTTCCTCTCAAATCAAGTCAAACTTGATCAAATCTCTCTCATGGTTGATCTAATCCAACCATATGATTCAAGCCAACTTAATATAATGAATCTAATTCATTAAATTAAGTTTATTTAATGAGTCATAATCTAAATTAGACTCATTGAATACATGAATCAACTTGAGTCCAACTCAATTAGCCCAATTTGGATTACTCTTAATCCAATATGATTCATCAAATGAATCTAATCCTCTTAGTCCATCATATGAACCAAATCTCCATCTAATTGTCCTTAGTGTGTGACCCTATAGGTTCTTGTAACATTGGCAATGCCCTAAACCCATTTAGGAGCATAAGTAATGAGCGGTATCTAGCAACACATCATTACTACCCAAGTTACAAGAATGTCGAGATCCGACATCATCTTGTGACTACCAATTGTGACTCCTCACAAAATATGTCATTGTCCTTCTATCCTGGACATCTAGATTGATCAATATGAGGCATAGACCGTGTCATCCTCTAATCAACCTAAATCTTGAACTCCAAGTAGACTCACTCGATCAAATGAGCTCAACATCTAATGTTGACTCATTTGGGCATGGTCATGCACTTCGTGGTCTAACTCTATCAAGAATATTGATGTCGCTCCCGTCATATGGGAGGGATAGATCCCATCTACATCACTCACATCCCTCTGCATAATTTGTTACATACCCAGTAATCGCCTTTATAATCCACCCTGTTACGGGTGACGTTTGACGAAACCAAAGTACATAACTCCTTATGTAGGGATCCATGGTGACTTCAGGTTTAAGGACTAATAGTCATACTAATAGCCACATGAGAAAGTATATGACACTCATATAACGATCCATGATACTTTCTCATGGCGGGTCATTCAGTATACATTCTCCAATGTATGCCCATGTGTCAGCTTGATATCTCTATATCCATGACTTGTGAGATCAAGTCATCGAGCTGACCTACATGCTAGCCTTATTGCATTAACATTGTCCCTGAATGTTAATACTCGACTAGGAATGATTTAGAGTAGTGTTCCCTATATCATCTCACTATCGATTCAACTAATCGATTGATATAGGTATGAACCTTCTACTCAAGGACGCTATTATACTTAGTCTATTTGGCACTAATACAAATAAGTATAATAACCAAACAAATGCCTTTATTAATATACAAGAATATGATATACATGAGTCCATACAATCATCAAATGATTGGCTCTAGGGCTCTAACTAACAACTACGACCATATGCTCAAAAGGCTAATGAATACATAAACATAGAGGAGGCCCAGACAGCCAAAAGGAAGGAGGCACCATCCGAGCCCACGGTGCCAACCGAACGGCGACCACCTAGCAGCCACCAACCACCAAGGGGGTCAAGAGCTGAAGGTCGACCGCACAAGGAAGCAAGGGCCCAGGCCATGCAGTATGTGGCTTCCGAGCGGCCAAAAATAGTGAAGGGCAAGATATGGATGCCTAAGTTTTGTTACTTTCACCAGCCAGCGTCACACAACACCCGGGACTGTCGTGGATTTATACCGATCGCCCCTTCAGTGCCAAGGGGCTATCGCCGCCGATCGCCTTCTCCCGACCGGCGACACAAACATCAAATCGTCGGGCGACGAGAAGATTCCAGGCGGTCACCCGAGCGGTCGCACCACCATCAACAGAGGAGCAATAATCATCCTGAGCCTCACATGAGTGACATAGGCCTAACACTCGGGAGGAGGAAAACAGAAGCAATGCCGCTCGGGGAGAGATAAACAACATCGTCGATTGACCGACCAACGCAGACTCCAATCAGGCCAGAAAGTCATATGCTCGGTGCTTGGAAATTCATGTCGTAGGCTACAGCCAGGAGAAGGTGAGAAGACTCGAAATCAGCTTCAGACCCCGGGACCTCGAAGGAGTAGAAGTCCCTCACGATGATGCCCTCATCATCCGAGCGGTAATCACCAACTATATAATTCACTGGTTTTTTGTTGACACAGGAAGCTCGGTGAATATAATTTTTAAGAAGGCTTTCGATCAGTTCCAGATCGACTGAGGCAAGCTACTGTCGATGACGACCCCACTATATGGGTTCACCGGCCAATCGGCCAAGTCAAGTTGGCCATGTCACTTGGGGAGGGGCCGCTCAAGAGGACCAGGACCACGAACTTTATTATGGTGGATGCCCCCTCAGCCTACAACATCATCCTGGGTCAACCAACCTTCAACGAATTACGAGCGGTAGTCTCAACATACTGCCAGAAGATCAAGTTCCCGGTAGAAGACCGGGTCGGAGAGGTCAAAGGTGACCAGTTAGCCACTCAGCATTGTTATGTTGAGATGGTCAAAACCGAAGCCAAGTCTGCTCGGAAGACGTCCCGACTAGAGGTAAGCGCCATCACTGAAAAGCCCCTACTCTAGTCTATGAAGAAAAGGAAGAAGTACAAATCCACCCTTGCCGAGTGGAGGCAATGACTTTCATCACGTCCGACCTGGGAGTCGAGCAGCAGGCGGAGCTGGTCGTCTGCCTCCAGCAAAACCACGATGTATTCGCGTGGTCGATGCACGAGCTTCCCGGGATCTCGCCGAGCGTCGCACAGCATGAGCTTCACATCCGACTAGATGGTCGGCCGGTGAAGCAAAGAAAGAGGGACTTCAACGTCGAACAAAATCTGATCATCCGAGCAGAGATAGAGAAGCTCTTGGAAGTCAGTCACATATGTGAGGTTCAATTCCTGAGCTGGCTCGCGAATGTAGTGCTGGTCTCAAAGCTGGACAACAAGTAGTTTGTCTGCATCAACTTCAGGGACCTCAACAAGATGTGCCCGAAGGACTTCTACCCGCTGCCCCGGATTGATCAAATGGTAGACTCCACTGTTGGATGCGAGCTAATATGCATGCTGGATGCGTACCAAGGCTACCACCAAGTGTCGCTCGCCTAAGAAGATCAAGAGAAGGTCAGCTTCATCACGACCGATGGAACCTACTACTATAATGTCATGTCGTTCAGGCTAAAGAACGTTGGCGCTACTTATCAGAGGTTGATGAATAAGGTGTTCCGACGGTAGATCGGCTGTAACATGGAGGTATATGTCAACGACATACTAATTAAATCCCTCCGAGCAGATGACCTATGTACAGATATCAAGGAGACTTACCAGACACTCAAGACGTACGAAATCAAGATGAACCCAAGCAAGTGTCTATTCAGCGCAAAAAGTGAGTTATGTTGATACAGTCTGACCTGGCTGTTGTTTTGATGTTGACACTGATTTAAGTTTATATCAGATATTAATTAAACTCAAATTGATTACTGATCAAGGTTGATCAGGTGGAAGGGAAAAGTCCAAGTATGGAAACTTGGCACGCGGAGTCGGAGAGGGCTCGGTAGCTCGTTCTCTGGACCGGACGGAGTCGGAGAGGGCTTGGTAGCTCGTTCTCTGGACTAGGTCAGAGAGGCTCGGTAGCTCGTTCTTTGGACCGGACGGAGTCGGAGAGGGCTCGGCAGCTCGTTCTCCGAACTAGGTCAGAGAGGGCTCGGTAGCTCGTTCTCTGGACCGGACGAAGTCGGAGAGGGCTTGGTAGCTCGTTCTCTGGACTAGGTCAGAGAGGGCTCGGTAGCTCGTTCTCTGAACCGGACGGAGTTGGATAGGGCTCGGCAGCTCGTTCTCTGGACTAGGTCAGAGAGGGCTCGGTAGCTCGTTCTCCGAACTAGGTCAGAGAGGGCTCGGTAGCTCGTTCTCTAGACCAGGAAGGATTTAGGGTTTAGGGCTGGGAAGCTCTAAACCTACATAGGCATTGGATCGGTCTGTTGACTGATCCAGTGATACTATGGTTATCGGATCAGTCACCAGACCGATCAGTAACCAATCAATAACTCTCTGTGAGAATTACTGATCGGTCTGTAGACCGATCAGGAGGCAACGGAGTTCGGGAGAAAGGATAGGGGGATCGGTCTGTGGAACGATCCACCTATAGCCTGATCGGTCCACAGACCGATCAGGGCTCTCCTGGACCGATCAGGCTATGGCCTGATCGGTCCAAAAAGGCTGTGGATCGGTCTACTGACCGATCCACAATAATATTTCTCTGCAACTTCTGACTTGTCTGATTTAACCATTTGCTGTGAGCTTTTTAATTTGCAGGTTATAGGTATCATGCCAATGGTTAAATTCAAATTAAACTCCATCAAGAGAATAAGACAAAGTGTTCTTTCTACTGTGTTTCGTTGCAAATGGTGTAATTGGAGCATCAACGTTTACTGGCTGCGATCTGGCTGCGATCAGTTGGCAGTCAGCTTGACTCCTGCTTGTTGGTTCGAGCTCAGAGACACCTACGAAGAACATGGGTTCTATTGGTGTGAGTTCAGAGAACCAGATGAGAAGGAAGAGTGATTGGCGACGCCTTAGCTTGCAGCAGCGATTCGGTGCAGGTTGACAGCGATTCGGTACAGGCTGAACACAGTGGAAAAGCATAGGCATAAGAAGAAGAATGAAGAGATAAAACGGTCGGTCGATCAAGCAAGTGCTAAGGTTTTTTTGAGCTCTTGGCTGAGAAGCTGTTTTCCTTCTTGCGCTCTGCTTTTACTGTCGTCTTCGTGTGGCTGTGAGCGTATTTCTTCATTCTTTCTAGCCACTGATCATTGTAAGTCTTGTGCTTCATTTACATATCTCCGGAGACTTTGTGGAGAGGTTACTCCACCGAGAAGGAGGAAATCTTTAGCCAGAATCTATCCGGGGTGTGATCTACCGAAAGATCAAGGAGTCGTCCACCTTACGGACACGCCGAGGAGTAGGGGCAAGTTATCCCCGAACCTCGTACATATTGGTGTTAGTGGTGCTTGTCTTTATTTTTCTTGTTTTATATTTTCGTTTGCATATTTCCGCTGCGCTAACGATTTGTAGGAAGAAATTCCTTAAGCTTTTAGAGGAGGCTATTCACACCCCCCCTCTCTAGCCATCCGAAGATCCTAACAAGTGATTCCTAGGTTACATCGTCATCGAGTGGGGCATCGAGGCGAATCCCAGTAAAGTGAAAGCACTACAAGATATGCCCTGCCAAGGAAGCCCAACGTCTCACTGGTCGGATAACTGCACTATCTCGGTTCATCTCCAAGTCAGTCGACCGAAGCTTGCCGTTCTTCAAGATCTTACGCCGAACCACCAAATTTCAATGGGACGAGGAATGCAACCGAGTGTTTGAAGAATTGAAGGAGTACCTCAATTCATTGCCTGTATTGACTAAGCCAACTGTCGGTGAGCCACTCAGAATTTATTTATCCTCAACCGAGCATGCGGTCGGCTCGGCGCCAGTGTACTTCCTAAGTCATATATTGAAAGATGTTGAATCCCGCTACACCAATCTTGAGAAACTGGCTTTTGCGTTGGTGCTCGCCGCTCGGAGGCTTCGCCCCTACTTCCTAGCATATTCCATCATCGTGATAACCAACAGTCCTTTGGGGATGGTCCTACTCAATCCAGGAACGTCCGGACGGCTAATCAAATGGACGATGAAACTCAGCGAGTTCGATATCCAATACCAGCCCTGAGCAGCCATCAAAGCGCAATCCTTAGCAGATTTCATCACTGAAGTATAGAAACCCTGAACTAGAGGTCGTGTGGAGAATATATGTAGATGGCTCGGCCACTCGGCAAGAGAGCGGGATCGGAATACTACTTATCTCCCCCCAAGAGGAGCGGATGCAGCTGTTAGTTAGGCTAGACTACCAGGCAACCAACAATGAAGTCGAATATAAAGCACTTATAGTTGACCTACAAGCTACCCAGCACGTCGGAACCATCAAGGTCCTCATCCACTTGGACTCATAGTTGGTCACGCAACAGCTAGCCAGAATGTTCGAGATAAGCAACACGCGCCTTAGGCTCCACGCGGAGGCTTTTGAAAAGCTTAAGGCCAACTTTCGGGAGGTCATAATACAGAAGGTCCCCCGAGCAGAACCAAACTGCAGACGAATTGGCCAAACTGGCCAGCTCGTTATCGTCGATCGTCATATCGCAGCTAATCGAGCAAGTGGATTTAGTGGCCCACATTGACCGGATGGAAGAACTTACCTTCCTAGCCAACTGGAGGATGGTGCTAACAGAGTTTCTGCGATCGGGAGCTACACCGTCCGATCGGGAGGAGGCCCGCTTATTGAGAAAGAGGGTTGGTCAGTTTACCCTGATCGGGGATCAACTCTACAAAAAGGCTTTCTCGAGGCCCTGCTTAAGTGTGTTGAATTGGAGGATGCCGACTACATACTGCAGGAGGTACACCAGGGATCCTGCGGAGGACACCCGGGCGGTCGCTCACTGGCAAGGAAGATTTTACTCGCTGGATACTTCTGGTCGACCCTCCAAGAGGACACCGCTCGGACGGTTGCCACCTACATGTCCTGCCATAAGTACCATAACCTCTCACACTGACCGACTGAAGAGATGAAGGCATCCACAGTGGCATGTCCATTTGACAAATGGGGCATGGACATAGTGGGGCTCTTCCCCATGGCGACGGGTCAAAGGAAGTTCCTGCTCATTGCGGTGCACTATTTCTCCAAATGGGTTGAAGGCAAGCCGTTGGCAAAGATAACCGAGCAGATGGTCATGAAGTTCTTTTGGCAGCACATCATTTGTCGGCCCGGGATACCGCGCCGGCTCATCTCCTATAATGGAATAAAATTCATGGGTCAGATGTTAGAGTGTATACTAAAAGCCTAGATTTTTGTAAACATTTATTTTTGAAATAAAAGAATCACATTGGTCAAATGTCTACATTTATTTGTTAAGTGTAGTTATTCAATTAATTTATATTGTAGATAACATGGTGTGTGGTGTCATACACAGAAGATCATGTTATCAGTTCTTTATAAATTATAAACAGTTGCTCATGACTAAGATGGAAAGGAACAAACCATTGGAATAGTCATAGTGTAATTAGGTATTAGTTTATCTTGATTAATAAATTACACTAGTACACTCTAAGTGTATTGAGTAGGACCATTTTAGGTAAGTTCTTTTTATACTGACTTAATAAAAAAACTAGACCTTAGTTATTATGGAAGTGTGTGCTCTTAATCCTAATATAATAACAAGCACATATATTTAGTATTTATTTCTTTAACTTATCAAAGGGTGAGATTTAGCCCGATAAATCAATAGGCCCAATAAGTTGGGAAATGATATTACTTATAGTGTGTGTTGTTGATTATAGAAGGAATCTGTGTCCTAGTTATCTACGTTGAGAATGTCCCCAAGAGGAGCTCATAAGGATTGTCATGTTAAACCCTGCAAGTGGACTTAGTCCGACATGACAATGAAGTTGAGTCGTACTACTCTTGGAGCTAGATATTAATTAAGTGAGTTGTCAGTAACTTACTTAATTAGTGGATATTCGTTATCTTAAACACAGGGAGACTAACACACTCATGATATGAAGGAGCCCATAATGTAATTTGGGATTAGTGCGGTAGTGCAATGATAACTCTCTAGTGGAATGAGTTATTATTAATGAACTTGAGTTGTGTGTTCAGGGCGAACACTGGATACTCAAGCTCATCAAAAGGCCAAAACCAATTTCTCCTCTAGGTCCCTGTCATAGCCTCATTAATGCCTCTAATCCACTCATGGAAAAGCTCATCTTGGTGTCCAAGAGAGGGTCGACCCATGGCTTGGTGACCAAGCTATGTGGTCGGCCACTTCTTCCTCAATGGGGGGTCGGCCCCTTGCTTGGTGCCCAAGCAAGAAGGGGCCGACCACAATATTCAAATTATAAGGGGGTATTTTGAATTTTTAAAATCTTCTCTTTGTAGATATCTACAAGTTTTAAAAGAGAGATTTTAACATATAAAACTTTCCTTATTTGAATTAGGTCACATGGTTTAAAAGAAAATTTAAAAAGTTTTAAAACTTTTTTTTTTAACCATCCTCATGGTTTTTTAGAAAAAAAAGGAAGAGAAGTTTTAAAATTGAAATTTTCTATTTTTTGCAACCATGTTAAAAAAGGAAATTTTAGAAGAGATGTTTTAAATTTTAAAACTTGGTATTAATTTTTTTAAAACTTTTCTTTTTAACATCCACTTTAGGAAATTGAAAGAGAGCTTGTAAAATTTTATAAGAGCATTCTTTTTTTTTTTTTGCTTGTAAATTTTTTACAAAATTATTTTTCTTTTCCTCTTAGGGCCGACCACCCTTGCTTGGTGCCCAAGTAAGGGGTCGGCCAGTCAAGTCAATCCATGATTTGGTGATTGATTCAATCAAGAGGAAAGAAAAGGAAAAATAAAAGGGGAAAAGGAAAAACAAGAGGAAGATTTTAATTTTTATAAAAAGTCTTTCCTTATTTGCCTTGGGCAAGTATTATAAAAGAAGGGGAGGAAAGGCCTCATGTAAGAATTCTATTCTTTTCTCTCTTCTCTTCAAGTCTTCTCCTAAGGGTCGGTCCTTGCTTTTCTTCATGCTAGGGCTGGCCACCTCTTGTGGTTGCTTGGTGTGGCCGGATACAAAGAGAAGGAGAAGAAGAGGAGAAGTAGGGTATGCATCTATTCTTATTTCATTGATTGTGCTCTCCCTTGTGGTCGGATCTCTCCTCTTCCCTTTCCCTTTGCTCTTTTGTTCCTTAGTGGTGGTTGTGGCTGAATTTTAGAGAAGGAAGAGGAGCTTTTGGGTGGTGTTCATCTTGGAGGATCGACGCCCACACGACGTTCAAGACGAGGTGAGGAATACGGCAGAAGATCTCGAGGTTATTAGAAGGAAAAAGGTATAACTAGTAATTGTTTTCTGCATCATGCTAGTTATTTTTCTTTGTAAGAATTCCAAATACAAGAGGCATTAGATTCTAATTTTTCGAATTGTAATTTGAGTTTGTGTTTTCTTTTTGTTTTTCAAATTTGTGATTCGATTGTTTTTTTTTGTTAAACCTAGAGTTATATAAGGAAATTAAATATTAGCTTTCCTTAAAAGGCTTTATCTAGACGGTGGTGGATGCTCCCATACCCAAGAAGGCCATGTGCCTCGCCATGCAGTCCTGGAAGCCAATTTTGGAAATTAATATTTAATTGAATTTATAATATAGGTTGATTTGGATTAATAGTGTTAAGTTCTGCTTGCGATCCAAATCTAAACCATTAAGAACAGATAAGTTAAATTTGGAATCAATAATGTTAAGTTTCGTTTGCGATTCCTAATTTAACTTCTAAAGAACACAATAGGTTGTTTAGGAAAGGTTTGACACTTGTACAAAATTTTTGTACAGTGGAACCGGTACGATCTTCCTAGGACCAACCAACAATTGGTATCATAGCTAGGGTTTGCCTCTGTGTGTTTTGGTTTTCAGTTAATTATGCACATGTCATACATAATTTAGGCAGGATAATAGTAGGATGTGCTAACTCTTTGGTTGCAGGCTCCAACTATTATGACTTATAGATGTTGTGTGTGATTGGACCCTTGGACATGTCAAGGTCATTATTTTTGTGTGTGCATGATTGTATGTGACTAATACAGCAGGAGCTGTATTAGCCCTAGGATTTTAGAATTTTATTTTCGATCTAAATTACATGTACATTCCTTCATGGAATATAGGATCGATATATGTAAAATTCTATTTTTGTCACGGATCGTATCCTTGCGAGGCGTGGTGCTATTAGAGGACCAGAGGCGTAGCAGAATAAGAAGCAAGATAGATGTGACGACTGGACTCGATGGCAATGGCTAAAGATGGCAGCAGCTAGGGTTGGTGCACACGGAGGGCAGTGATGGAAAAGGTCATAATAGTTAGAAATTTAATTTTCAAATTTATTATTTTTATTTATTGTGATATGTGTGTGTGCATGTGATGTATGCTTGCATAGGTTAAAATTCCTCATCTTAAATAACTAAGTGGGAGAGGGATTTTTAAAATAAATTCCACGGTCTCCATTACTGGTTTGTAAGTGTTGCAAACAAACTTGCGCGTTGGCTCTGAGTACCTTCCTCCATATCGGATGAGTTTGTTTGCGGATCACTAGATCAAACTTCCATTTTGGATGGTTATAGGAAATTAATTAAGAGCGTATGATCTTCCCCATCGGAAGAGGCATAATCTTATTTAATGGACTAAGTATCAAGTAATGGTATACACTTAGGCACATTTAATAGTATCCTCCCCATCAGAGTCACTGCTATTATTTGTGTGACCGAAGAAAAATCAACTATTAATTTGTCATAAAGATAGGTTGACAAGATAATAAAATTAAAACCCCCTCTTGCAAATGTTCAATTTTGTATACGTCCACACTATCGTGGCATGCAAAATTCATGGTATTTGAGGTAATTTTATATGTCAAGTTGACAAGATAATAAAATTAATGGGTAAAACCCCTCTTACAAATGTTTGAATTTGTATACGTCTACACTATCGTGGCATACAATATTCACGGTGTTTGAGGTAATTTTATTTGTCATAAAGATAGGTTGACAAGGCTATTAATGGGTATAACCCTCCTCTTACAAATGCTCAATTTTGTATACGTCCACACTATCGTGGCATGCAAAATTCACGGTGTTTGAGGTGTTGGTGAATTTAAATGATATTGTTTGAGGAATCAATATTATTTTAAATTCAAAGTTTTGACCAAATATTTGATCAAAGATAGACCAACTATTAATGTTATTTGTCATAAAGTTAGGATGACAAGATAATAAAATTAATGGATAAAATCTCCTCTTTGTTTTTGTATACGCCCACATTATCGTGGCATACAAAATTCATGGGGATTTTAAGGTGTTGGTCTTGACCAAATATTTTTGTGATTCTTAGGATGTTTGTCAATCCCCTAGCTGTTATACTATAAAATAGACTTAGTAGTCCCAATTAAGATTGGAAACAAAAACTTGGACTCTAAGATGGACTGTCCTCTCAAGAACCAAGAACAATATAGGGGCATTTTATTCATTAGTTGTTGAAACATGTTTAGTGGTGTTATCTACCAGTACCTGGTGTGTAGATATGGGAGTCACTGATCATGTCTGCAATTCAATATAGGGGTTCCAGGAAATCTGACAACTATATGAAGAGAAAATCACCATGGGTACTGCTGCAAAAGTAGCAGCTGTTCAGTGGGAGATTTTTATTCTTCGATAGGAATAAAACATGGATTTTTGAGAAATTATCTTTACGTACCAAGTTTAGAAAGAACTAGTTTTCAGTTTCTAAACTATTCAAAGAACTTGATATTCTGCCTCTTTTAATAACAAAGTTGTTATCAAGAAAAAGAGGGAAGTTATCTGTTCTGGTACGTTGGTTGGCAATTTAAAAATCCAATAACTCCCAAGATGCAACAAATGGAAATTAATAGCGTATCTTCTAACTCTAATAAGAGAAAGCAACCTTCAAAAATGAACCAATCATATCTTTGACATCTAAGGCTAGGTTATATTAACTTGAGTAGGATTCAAAGGATAATAGCCGATAAATTTTTGGGTTCATTGGTAGTGGAAATCTTTCCAACCTACGAGTCTTACTCAGAAGGAAAAATAACCAAGAAGATTTTTAAGTCTAAGGGGGTATAGAACCAAAGATGTGTTGGAATTGGTTCATTCTGATTTGTGTGGATCTATGACTATCCAGGCGAGAGGTGGTTTTGAATATTTCGTCTATTTTATAGACAACTATTCAATATACGGGTACATTTACTTGATGCGTCGCAAGTCTAAGTGCTTTGATAAGTTCAAAGAGTACTAGGCTGATGTGGAATAACATCAAGGTAAAAGTATCAAGATACTACGGTGAGATCGTAGTGGCAAGTACCTCTTGGGAGAGTTTAGGTGTCACTTATCAGAAGTCGGGATTCAATCCCAACTGACTGCACCTGGTACACCCCAACAGAATGGTGTTGTAGAATAAAAGAATAGGACTCTTATGGAAATAGTTAGATCAATGATGAGTTATTCAAAATTACCAAATTCATTTTAAGGATATACTCTGGAAACGGAAGTGAACATAGTACCTTCCAAGTCAGAACTCTCTACTCCCATAGAATTGCAGAATAGGCGTAAACCTAATCTGAAGCATATTCAGATTTGGGGTAGTCCAGCACATGTGCTAAAGGGAGACACTGAGAAGTTGGACTGGAGTTCACTTGTTTGTGAGTTATCCTAGAGGAACGAAAGGAGGTTTATATTCCTAAAAATCAGAAGGTCATTGTTAGCACCAATGCCCGATTTTTAAAAGAGAATTATGTAATAAACCACAAGCCCATAAGTAAACTTGTTCTTAAGGAAATAATAAAGGACACGTCTAATCTAATACCAACTGTACAAGATGAAATATCACAAGAAACTGCAACACGTATCACAGATGATACACAATTGCAGAAAGTTCCTCGTCGTAGTGGGAGGGTTGTTAGGAAACCTAAAATATTCATGTTTTGGAAGAGTCTTTAGACTTGATCCCTGGTGAACATGAACCTAATTCCCGGACATATGACAAAGCACTCCAAGATAAAGATACAGCATCTTTGAGCAATGAATATAGAATTAGAATATATGGGAGCTTGTAGAGCCACCAGATGGTGTAATAGCCATTGGGTCTACAATAGGAAAAGAGGAATAGATGGGAAGGTGGAAACTTTCAAAGCAAGGCTTGTTGAAAAAGGAAACTTTCTCACCAGTAGTCATGCTCAAGTCTATCCAGATTCTTTTATCTATTAGATTTGGCAAGTGGATGTCAAGACAACTTTCCTTAATGAAAGTCTTGAAGAAAACATCCATATAAAGCAACCAGAAGGGTTCATTGCAAAGAGTAAAGAGCATCTTGTATGCAAGCTCAATCAGTCTATGGACTGAAGCAAAGCTTCAAGGTCTTGGAACATCCGGTTTAATAAAGTAATCCAGTCGTATGGATTTATTCAGTGTCCAGATGAATCTTGTGTATATAAGAAATGTGATGGAAGCATGGTGGTATTTCTTGTACTATACATAGATAATATTTTTGATAGTTGGAAACAATATCAAAGAGTTGTCAGAAGTAAGGGTATGGTTGTTCAAGCAATTCGATATGAAGGACTTGGGAGAATGCGCACATATTCTCGGGATCAAAGGGATCACTAGAAAAGAATGTTGTGCTTATCTCGAGCTTCATACTGTCCTAGCTTGTTTTAGCATGCAACACTCCAAGAAAGGTTTTCTACCTTTTATGCATGGAGTATATTTATCTAAAGAAATGTCTCCAAAGACATCAAAGGAGATAGAGGACATAAAGGCAGTACCATATACTTCGGCTGTCGGAAGTCTAATGTATGCTATGCACGAGACCGAATATTTGTTTTGCCCAAGGCATAGTTAGCATATATCAAAGTAATCCTGGACAGAGACATTGGACTGCTGTAAAGCATATACCTATGAAGGACTAGAAATTATATGCTAGTTTACAAGGCAGATAATTTGATCCCTGTGGGTTACACAGATTTTTTATTTCCAATCAGATAGGGGCAATAGTAAGTCGACCTCGGGGTTTTGTATTTACTTTCGGAGGTAAAGCCATAACTATGCAGGAGTGTTAAGCAAAAGTGTTTTTTCGGACTCCACCATAGAAGCTGAGTATGTGGCAGCTTCTGAGGCATCCACAGAAGTAATATGGCTCAGAAACTTATGATGGACTTAGACATGATTTCTAGTTTGTCCAAAATTATTACAAATTTTTGGTGTAGTAGCAAACTCGAAGGAACCATAAGTCCATAAGGCAAGTAAACACAATAGAGCGCAAGTACCACCCAATACGAGACATCGTATAACGAGGAGAAGTTGTTGCCACCTAGATTGCATCAGATGATAGCTTGAGAGATCCTTTCACTAAGGCCCTTAAGGCAAGTGCTTTTGATGGACATATTGAAGGGTTAGGAATCAGATGTATGGAAGCAAATATGGAAGCTTAGTCTTTTAGTATAAGTGGAAGATTGTTAGAGTGTATACTAAAACCCTAGCTTTTTGTAAACATTTATTTTTGAAATAAAAGAATCATATTGGTCAAATGTCTACATTTATTTGTTAAGTGTAGTTGTTCAATTAATTTATATTGTAGATAACATAGTGTGTGGTGTCATAGACAGAAGATCATGTTATCAGTTCTTTATAAATTATAAATAGTTGCTCATGACTAAGATGGAAAGGAACAAACCATTGGAATAGTCATAGTGTAATTAGGTATTAGTTTATCTTGACTAATAAATTACACTAGTACACTCTAAGTGTATTGAGTAGGATCATTTTAGGTAAGTTCTTTTTATACTGACTTAATAAAAAAACTAGACCTTAGTTATTATGGAAGTGTGTCCTCTTAATCCTAATATAATAACAAACACATATATTTAGTATTTATTTCTTTAACTTATCAAAGGGTGAGATTTAGCTCGATAAATCAATAGGCCCGGTAAGTTGAGAAATGATATTACTTATAGTGTGTGTTGTTGATTATAGAAGGAATCTGTGTCCTAGTTATCTACGTTGAGAATGTCCCCAAGAGGAGCTCATAAGGATTGTCATGTTAAACCCTGTAGGTGGACTTAGTCCGACATGACAATGAAGTTGAGTCGTACTACTCTTGGAGCTAGATATTAATTAAGTGAGTTGTCAGTAACTTACTTAATTAGTGGGCATTCGTTATCTTAAACACAGGGAGACTAACACACTCATGATATGAAGGAGCCCATAATGTAATTTGGGATTGGTGCGGTAGTGCAATGATAACTCTCTAGTGGAATGAGTTATTATTAATGAACTTGAGTTGTGTGTTCGGGCGAACACGGGATACCCAAGCTCATCGAAAGGCCAAAACCAATTTCTCATCTAGGTCCCTACCGTAGCCTCATTAATGCCTCTAATCCACTCATGGAAAAGCTCATCTTGATGTCCAAGAGAGGGCTGGCCCATGGCTTGGTGACCAAGCTATGTGGTCGGCCACTTCTTCCTCAATGGGGGTTGGCCCCTTGCTTGGTGCCCAAGCAAGAAGGGGTCGACCACAATATTCAAATTATAAGGGGGTGTTTTGAATTTTTAAAATTTTCTTTTTGTAGATATCTACAAGTTTTAAAAGAGAGATTTTAAAATATAAAACTTTCCTTATTTGAATTAGGCCACATGGTTTAAAAGAAAATTTAAAAAGTTTTGAAACTTTCCTTTTTTTTACCATCCTCATGGTTTTTTAGAAAAAAATGAAGAGAAGTTTTAAAATTGAAATTTTCTATTTTTTGTAATCATGTTAAAAAGGGAAATTTTAGAAGAGATGTTTTAAATTTTAAAACTTGGTTTTAATTTTTTAAAACCTGGTTTTAATTTTTTAAAACTTTCCTTTTTAACATCCACTTTAGGAAATTTAAAGAGAGCTTGTAAAATTTTATAAGAGCATTCTTTTTTTTGCTTGTAAATTTTTACAAAATTATTTTTCTTTTCCTCTTAGGGTCGACCACCCTTGCTTGGAGCCCAAGCAAGGGGCCGGCCAATCAAGTCAATCCATGATTTGGTGATTGATTCAATCAAGAGGAAAGAAAAGGAAAAATAAAAGGAGAAAAGGAAAAATAAGAGGAAGATTTTAATTTTTGTAAAAAGTCTTTCCTTATTTGTCTTGGGCAAGTATTATAAAAGAAGAGGAGGAGAGGCCTCATGTAAGAATTCTATTCTTTTCTCTCTTCTCTTCAAGTCTTCTCCTAAGGGTCGGCCCTTGCTTTTCTTCATGTTAGGGTCGGCCACCTCTTGTGGTTGCTTGGTGTGGCCGGATACAAAGAGAAGGAGAAGAAGAGGAGAAGTAGGGTATGCATCTATTCTTATTTCATTGATTGTGCTCTCCCTTGTGGCCGGATCTCTCCTCTCCCCTTTCCCTTTGCTCTTTTGTTCCTTGGTGGTGGTTGTGGCCGAATTCTAGAGAAGGAGGAGGAGCTTTTGGGTGGTGTTCATCTTGGAGGATCATCGCCCACAAGACGTTCAAGACGAGACGAGGAATATGGCAGAAGATCTCCAGGTTATTAGCATACAAGGAAAAAGGAATAACTAGTAATTATTTTCCGCATCATGCTAGTTATTTTTCTTTATAAGAATTCCAAATACAAGAGACATTGCATTCTAGTTTTTCGAATTGTAATTCGAGTTTGTGTTTTCTTTTTATTTTTCGAATTTGTGATTCGATTGTTCTTTTTGGTTAAACCTAGAGTTATATAAGGAAGTTAAATATTAGCTTTTCTTAAAAGGCTTTGTCTAGGCGGTGGTGGATGCTCCCATACCCAAGAAGGCCATGTGCCTCACCATGCAGTCCTGGAAGCCAATTTTAGAAATTAATATTTAATTGAATTTATAACATAGGTTGATTTGGATCAATAGTGTTAATTTCTGCTTGCGATCTAAATATAAACCATTAAGAACAGATAAGTTAAATTTGCAATCAATAATGTTAAGTTCCGTTTGCAATTCCTAATTTAACTTCTAAAGAACACAATAGGTTGTTTAGGAAAGGTTTGACACTTGTACAAAATTTTTGTATAGTGGAATCGGTACGATCTTCCTAGGACCAACTAACATCAGAGGCTCAAGGAGTGGTGCGAAGGGTACGACATTCAACAAGCCTTCACTTCAGTTGCCTACCCTCAGAGCAATGGATAGGCGAAGGTCGCCAATCGAGAAATACTTCGGATCCTGCGCGTTCGGCTCGACCACATCGGAGGGAGCTGGGCAGATGAACTCCTCAGCATGCTATGGGTGATCCGCACGACTCCCAAGGAAGGGACAGGGGCCACACCCTTCCACCTGGTATATGGCGGCGAAGCAGTCGTCCCTGTCGAAGTTGGGGTTGAATCCAACCGGATACAGCACTACAACGAAGACAACGCTGAGTGAAGGCTTCTGGAGCTGGACTTGGTGGATGAAGCACGCGCTAAAGCGGTCGTTCGGCTGATGGCATATCGACAAAGAATGAGGCAAAGCTACAACAGAAGGGTGATCCCAAGATCGTTTCAGGTCGACGACTTGGTGTGGAAGAAAGTAAAGCCAGTTAGCGACGTCACCAAGCTAGAAGCTTCGTGGGTTGGACCCTTCAAGGTCATAGAAAAGTTTCGCTCGAGCGCATACTATTTAAAGGATGAGGATGAGCGGTGACTAGAACAACCGTGGAGTGTGAACCATCTCCAGCCTTAACGAGACGGATGAGAGATGCGCCAATGTGATCGATGTACCTTTATGCCCCTATATTCCTTGAATGCAGGATAGGAAATAAAAGATTAAGCTTCAAGCTTTGTGTCGAATGGCATGCCCAACCGTCGAGCGGCGACGTCAAACCCTTGTCTTCACCGAACCATCGAGCGGCGACGTTAAACCCCTATCTTCACTGAACCATCGAGCGGCGACGCTAAACCCCTGTCTTCACCGAACCATTGAGCAGTGACGTTAAACCCCTATCTTCACCGAATCATCGAGCGACGACGTTAAACCCCTGTCTTCACTGAACCGTCGAGCGGCGACATTAAACCCCTATCTTCACTAAACTGTCGAGCGGCGACATTAAACCCCTGTCTTCACCAAACCGTCAAGCGACGACGTTAAACCCCTATCTTCACTGAACCGTTGAGCGGAGACGTTAAACCCCTGTCTTCATTGAACCGTCGAGCGACGACATTAAACCCCTGTTTTCACCGAACCGTCGAGCGGTGATGTTAAACCCCTATCTTCACCAAACCATTGAGTGGCGACGTTAAACCCCTGTCTTCACCAAACCATCGAGTGGCGGCATTAAACCCCTGTCCTCATCGACGATTGAGCGGTGACCTTAAACCCCAGTCTCCAACAACGATCGAGCGACGACCTTAAAACTAGGAGAAGGTATGAACCTTGTTTGAATTCGTTAAATGGTTGATCAAGGACTCGCAAGTCGCCGGGGTGGCCATGATTATAGCCGAGTGGAAACACTTGGTACTAAGCATGGAAACAAATAAAAGCCCCGTAGAGCAGGCAAAATGTTTATTTCGTAAACAGATACTACCGAGCGGTAGGATTACATTTAAGACACAAAACTTTTACAAGACTCCAGCTCACTCTATATAGTCAAATACATCATCAGGCATAGAGTCGTTCAACTGACTATGGCTGATAATGCCGACTGTTAGGGCTTCGGGGAGGTGATCGCCCGCCTTTAGCTGTTGGAGGGTCCCATCAATGGCTAACTCGAATGCTCAGACGATCCGCTGGATAACTTTTTTAGTAAACTGGTCCAAGCAGAGATACTCCTATTTCATCACTACAAAGTGGCTCGGCTCTTCCTATTGGTAGACTGTCAGGGTAGAATGGGAGGCCTCCAGGGCATCTTCGGCCTCCTTGAGCTTCTTATTCAAAGACTCCTCTCCAGCCGCTCGGCAGACCCGCTCGGCGATCAGATAGTCCTCGGCCTCTTTCAGCTTTTGGACGAGCCGTCGAGCCTCCTGGTTCTTCAGTTCCAGTTCAGCGATGGCTCGTTGCTTCCTTGTGGAGGCCAACTTGAGCTCTCTGTCGTAGGTCTTCAACTGGGTCTCGATCTGGCCCAGCCTACTAGCCTGGTCGACCGACTTCTGCTGCTCTGCCATGAGGAGTTGTTTGGCCTTTTCCAGGTCGGCCTGCAGCTGGGCGACTGATGGTCCCTGGGAGGAAGAAGCCTCACCCAAAAGCTTGAGCTTCTTCAGCTCTTCCTCCACGAAGGTGAGTCGTTGGCACATGGCCACGCTCTCCACCCAGTACTGCAGATAAAAAGATAAAGGTCAAGCGTTGATCGGAGGTAAGGCATGAACTGAAACTGAAAAACGTACGCCCGTGGACATTCACACATGGTTGTTGCCGAGTTACCCGGGAGACATCGTGGCCACTCGAGCCCTAGCCTCCTCCCAAACACCGGCGAGTGGGCCACAAATTAGGATCTTGTGTTCGGGGGCGGTCGGACAGGTGCACTACTCAAGATAGTCCTCCGTCGGCAAGTTGATAGTCGTCGTCACCGATCGTCGGCTGCTCGGGTCGGACGAGGAGGAGACCGCCGGACCCGAAGGAGCGGCGGCAGACGCCGGATCGATCCTGGACACCCGCGGTCTTCATAGGGTTCGAGGCAGCAGCAAGAAGGAGACCAGGGGAGAAGCAATAGCCTCTGAGGGCTGCTCAGTTAGGGAGGGTGTCCGATCGAACGAGGTGGCTTCCACTGTTGGGGCAGCCACAGGAGACGAAGTTCCCTCGATAGTACCCACGACCGAGGTGGCTGACCAGGAGGTGTTTTCCGCACGGTGCCTCTTGCGCCTGATGAGTGGCAACCCCTCATCGGAAGACTCGATACCCTCGGTCTGAGCGGTGGGCTGTGCTTCAAGAGTTGGGGGCGGCACAGCAACTTCTTCAATGTTGGCTATCTGAACGGCGGTGGGAGTCTCCTCGCTCTCGGCTTACGTGTGTTCGTTGGAGCCGACCGGCGCCAAGCCAAGGCTCACCATTTCCTTGGCAGCGGCCGCTTCGATCTCAGCATCCTTTAGCAGGCTAGCCATGTGCACTTGCATCATGGTTTTGGCTGCAAAAGAGAAAAAGCAAATCAGTTAGACTCAAAGGAGAAGTGCTAAGGAAGTTCATACCTAAGCCATTCGGGAGCTTCGTGTGAGTCGGACTCAGCCCGAAGATATACATGACGCCCTCGTGCAGCATCTTGTGGATATCGTATTTCTGACTGGCCAGCATGTTTGTGGCATGAAGGTAATACGGTCAGCTCTTATACTTCTTCAGGTCAGGCGGAGGTGGTAGTCCGACCTGCCATTGGGTCCGGAAGCTTGGTTGTTCGGGAAGCCGCATGAAGAAGAAATACTCCTTCCAGTGTTTATTCGAAGTAGACATCTTATCAAAAAAATACTAGACCAATCCGAGATTGAAAGAGATAGGTCCCCAGCTCGGACTGCTTGGGGTAGTAAAAATAATGAAAAACTTGAGGGGTCAAAGGGATGTCATGCAACCGGAATAAGACGACAACACCGCATAGCAGACGGAAGGAATTGGGTACTAGTTCGGGGAGAGGAACACAAAAGTAATTACAAACTTCAAGGATGAAAGGGGGGATTGGGAAGCGAAGACCAGCCACAAACTGGTCTCAAAATAAACAGATGGTGTCGGTCGGCGGGTAATGTGGCCGATCAGACGAAGACGCCAGAATAACTTCATGGTCATAAGGGATTCTGAAGGCGTTTCTAAGGCTTTCAGCATCGCCCGCATCGAACATGGTCTCCATGGTAGAATACCAGAGCCTAGGCAAGGGGTCCGACGACTGTGAAGAACTGGCCATTGTCGGAAAACAAGAAGACAGGTTCGACGAGAAGAAAGGTAGACATAGAACATAGTGGATAACGGAAAACAACTAAGTAGCGAAAAGATTGAAGAACAGAAAGGAACGGGAGAGCTTACAAGAGAAGAAAAGGTCGTCGGAAACAGGAGCGGAGATTGTCAGAGCACTGGTCACGTAGAGGAACGCCGACAACCTTTGTAAAAAATGCAAGAGAAAGACACCGACATTGCGGCTTTATAAAGCTTGAGCTCGGCTGACCGGGGTCGTCCGATCCAGGTTACGAAAGCTGGAGCGCAGATCCAGCCGTTGAATTCAAACCGTCAAACATCACATCAATGTCTGTCACTTCGGGAGTGTGATGATGGCGACAGTGACACATGGCACACGCCTACAGGGAAGCATTTAATGAGTGTCATTAACAGATGTGGGCGCGTGCTCGGCTTTAATGGAGATGATTTGCACGAATTCCAAAGGGATTCGGATGATGTCAACGTTGACCGCTCTCAGCCAAGGATAGAAACTGTAAATTTCTCTAAGTGCGAGTGACAAAGTATCGATCGACCTCAAGGAGCAATCGTAGGGCCATCCAACACCCTCGGGCAGACCGGTCAGAGTTCCAACCAGTATCACAGTCGATCGGCCAACCGATCTCTAGACTAGCTCGTCCAGTTAGTCGGACTTACAGCCTCCTTTGACTAGACTTGAGGGGGAGGCATGTGATCCGGTGATAAGGAGGGGCCCCGGTCAGCAGGGTGGTCAATGACAAGGTGGAGGTCAAAGTCAAGCTAGTCAACATCCCGGTATTATCATCCGATCGGGCAACCCTAACGTTAGCACAACTCGGCCAGGTACCGAGCTTTCAACGCTCAGACAAACAGGGTATGTGTCGAGCGGCAAGCCCGCTCGGACTCACACCGGCAAAACAATGATGATCGAGTAGACTACAGTCAGACACAGCTCCGGTAAAATAGTAACGACCGAGCAGACTATAGTCAGATACAGCTCCGCTCTACATAGCAGGGAAGCCTGGACAGCGGATGCTAGCCGAGCGACCATTCCGCTCGGCCCGAGGACAAGATCACCCGAACGGTCGATAGATGGTCGAGCGGCTCTTCCGCTCGGCCTATAACAGACAAAAGTAGGATCAAAGGATATTCTTTTGGGAACCTGTGCCGGCGACAGACAGCATGCTTGGCGGCATGGTCAGGCAGAAGATTGTACGATGGAACCTTCCACTGTCTTGTCAGAGATATGCTCGGGTCGTTAAGGTATGGTGTCAGGGACACTTTTCTGACACGTCTCTTCAGGGTATGCTTTGAGGAGTGTGCACGTGCTCCCAGGGAGTCCTATATAAAGACCCCCAATCTTCGTCATAGGTATGCATAATCTCTACTGTAGCCACAGTTACTCTGTCATTTTGCTTCCTTGTTTCTTCTACATTGCCAGTGTTTGACTTGAGCATCGGAGGGCCATCGCCAGGAACCCCTTCCCGGCTTGGCACTGACGTTGTTGTGGTTGCAGGCTTCATTGACGAGGAGTCCACCACCAGTCATCAGGAGCACCACGCCCCCAGCATCCATTGCCTCGACTCTTAGACAGGATCAATGTTCATTCAATATACACGAGATCAATTAAACAAACAAGCTTGAATAGCTCATTAAACTAAATAAACAAGCTTGAACACATATGTGTTCAGCTTGTTAACATTTGTGAACAATGTTTATGAAAAATATTCATGAACAACGTTTATGAAAAATATTCATGAACAACGTTCATGAATAATGTTCACAAACCATATTCATTAATAAAACTCTTATTAATATACTAAACAAATAATAAAATAAAATAAATAAATAAGTTTGAATTATCAAACTCAATAATTAATCAAACAACTAAAAGTTTTAAATAATCAAACAAACTTGAATTGAGAGTTCAATAACATCTAAACGAACCAAGTTCAACCCAAGCTCAAGTCAAGCTTGAATTGAGAGATCGATAATATCTAAATGAACTAAGCTCAAGCCAAGCTTCAAACAAGCTCAAGCTTATAAAAAATAAACCAAGCCAAGCCTGAACAATCATTTCAAAAGTTTGGTTCATTTTAGGCTTGGCTCAGCTCGGCTCGGTTAACTTATCAAACAAACTTAAACACCCCAAAGTTCAGCTTGACTCGTTTATAGCCCTAAGTTTGACAAAAAAAATTTTAGGATTTTTCAAAACCAAGAAGTCATTTTTAACAGTATTTTAGTCAAAATAGAAGATTAATTAATAAATTTTGAATTGTTTTTAAAATAATTCCTGAAAATGTTGCTTTACTGGATCTTCTTTTCATAGACCCCAATATAATTTCTCAAATTTTTATAACTATTTTTTATATTCTTTTTTATTGTTCTATTGATGTGATCAAGGGGAGAAATAGGTCAAAGTTAAGGGAGATTAAGGGGGAGTTTGTATAATTTTTATCCTTGTACTTATTTTGCAATATTAACTTAGTTAATTCATTGCATTGTAATTTTTTTTATAATTATAATTTACTATATCATTTCATTATCATTTAACCCTAACTTTAACTTAGGTTGATGTATATCAAAAAGAAGGAGATTATAAGTATCCCGTGATAGTTTTGATATGATCAACCAAGTTAAGTTAGGTCCAATTGTGTTTGACCTTATGTCTAATTATGCAATGTAACGCCCGCCCTCCCACTGCTCAAGGAGGGACGGGGTTACTTGTTTACATACGTGCATACATATAAAAGAAATCATGGCAGCGGAAACAGTTATAAATTTTTTCTACACTAACTACAGTAAACATCATACTTCTCATATTGAATATGTAGACATACTGATGTTCATGCATTTAACTTAATTAGTATCGACTACTTGAAACATGATTCATGATACCATAAGCATACTAACATGAAATAAGGAGAACATAAGTGCATACTATCCATACTAGTGCAAGTACCATCAAAGCATAATGATAACACATGGTTCATACGCAACTTAAAAACATATAAACATAAAGCAGTTTTGTTTTCTTCCACCATGCCACTGCCACACACACACTTGCCCTTCCTGCTGCTCCTCTTAATTTAGTCATTCCTTTCCTTTTTCTGCAGTACAAGGAAACATAAAAAAGACTATAAGCCTATGGGCCTAGTAAGTTCCTTTCCTACTCACAAAAACCATGATTCATACATGAACATAAAGTGATAACATGTACATTTGGTAAGTCATAACATAACATGTGAGAGCATAACATAAAGTCATATCATATCATATGAGAGCATGATCATAAAATCATATTATATCATGTGAAAGCATAAACATAAAATCATATCATATCATGTGAACATCATAAACATAAAATCATATCATATCATGTGAACATCATGGACATATCTCAAGAGCATCTTTAAAGTAGCATAAAGGAAAACATATAACATGAACTTGTAGATGCAAGATGTTCTTTTGAAAACATGTGACATGAGATGAGTATATGCAGGATGTCCTTTTGAAAACATATATCATATACATACTTAAACATAATCTCAACATGAGGGCCCGGCTTGTACCACATACATACATGAGTGCGCGCATCCTAAATAGATCCAAGGTAGCAAATCTTGAACCTACTAGGAACTAGGCCCGTTTCATAAACCATCGACCTAGGGGCAACTTAGGAGCTCATCCCTTTTACTAGGCCTGTTTCATAGACCATCAACCTAGGGGCACTTATGGAGCCCACCCTTGGTACAAGCCATACAAAGTAAAATAACATGTCATATCATGTCATATCATAACATATCATGTTCTTATCATATCATAACATTTCATATTCTTGTCATATCATGAAGAGTGCTCTTGATCCCATCTCAAGGGAAGCATCTCTTAGGCTTTTCATCTTACATAAGCTTTTCATAAACATATCATAATAGCATGAGGTGCACATTGATAGGACCTTCGGACGCGGCTAGAGAGGGGGGGTGTGAATAGCCGACCCCAAATTCACGTTTCTTCCTACAATTTGAGTTAGCGCAGCGGAAATAGAAAGTAGAAACGAAAATGGAGAAGATCAAACCTCAAACACGACGATATAACGAGGTTCGGATATGATACTCCTACTCCTCGGCGTGTCCGTAAGGTGGACGAATCCTATCAATCCGTCGGTGGATGAGACCCCAGAAAACCGGCTAATAAAAACTCCTTCTGGGTGGAGAAACCTCGCCACAATCTCTCTTGCAACAGCAAGATCAGCGTACAAGACATACAGCATGAAGCCAAGAACAATATGAATGTAAAAACACTAGTTTGCTTGCCTTCTTGTCGACTGTTGATGAAGCAGCAACTTCACGGAGGCCAACCACAGCAGCAACTATCAGTTGGAGACCCAGCCGAGGGAAGCTCACACGAAGCTTTAGTAATGGAGAGCTCAGCAAAGCTCTGATCGCAAGGAACAAGAAGGAGCAAGAAGAAGAACAAGCACTCTACTGTAGAGGCCCTTGATTTATATGAACCTGCGAAGAAGAAGAAAGAAGAAATCTAGCCGTTGTGTCTCAACGGCTAGACCTGGACCGATCAGGCTCCACCCTGATCGGTCCAGGATGGATCTGATCGGTCAGGGGACCGATCAGGCCCTAGGCTAATCGGTCCCCAGACCGATCCCAACTCTCACAAAGAGTTGGTTGCGATCCCTGATCGGTCTGTGGACCGATCAGGCCTTAGGTTGATGAGTCCCCAGACCGATCCCAACTCTCACAGAGAGTTGGTTGCGATCCCTGATCGGTCTGTGGACCGATCAGGCCCTAGGCTGATCGGTCCCCAGACCGATCCCAACTCTCACAGAGAGTTGGTTGCCAGAGCCCTGATCGGTCTGTGGACCGATCAGGCCATTCCTTCTCCCAATCTGTTTGGTTACTGATCGGTCACCAGATCGATCAGATGACCCAGTGTATCACTAGATCGGTCAGCAGACCGATCCAGATACCCATAGTATCACTGGATCGGTCGGCAGACCGATCCAATTTCCCAGCCTTAAACCTAAAGCCTTCCTGATCTAGAGAACGAGCTACCGAGCCCTCTCTGACCTAGTCCGGAGAACGAGCTACCGAGCCCTCTCTGACTTCCACGTCCGGTCCAGAGAACGAGCTACCGAGCCCTCTCTGACCTAGTCCAGAGAACGAGCTACCGAGCCCTCTCCAACTTCGTCTGGTCCAGAGAACGAGCTATCGATCCCTCTCTAACCTAGTCCGGAGAACGAGCTACCGAGCCCTCTCCGACTCCATCCAGTCCAGAGAACGAGCTACCGAGCCCTCTCTGACCTAGTCCGAAGAACGAGCTACCGAGCCCTCTCCGACTCCATCCAGTCCAGAGAACGAGCTACCGAGCCCTCTCCGACCTCCCATGCCAAGCTTCCATACTTGGACTTTTCCATGACAAGTCTCCATACTTGGACTTTTCCCGTGCCAAGCTCCCTGCTTGGATTTTTCCCGTGCCAAGTCTCCATACTTGGACCTTTCCCGTGCCAAGCTCCCTGCTTGGACCTTTCCCGTGCCAAGCTCCCTGCTTAGACCTTTCCGTGCCAAGTCTCCATACTTGGACTTTTCCCGAAACAGGTTAACTCAAGTCGGGTCAACTAGGTCAACCTTGACCAAAGGTTGCACCCACAATCCCCCAAGTTCCTATTCTTGTCAAACATCAAAATACAACTTCTCTATTCTTGTCAAACATCAAAATATACCTCGAGTCAGGTCAACTCGAGTCGGGTCACCCAGGTCAACCTTGACCTAAGGTTGCACCAACAATCTCCCCCTTTTTGATGTTTGACAAAAACCATAATCAAGTTAGGTTAACCCGATAACCTAACTTAGGTTTTCCAATAGTTCTCCAATGTTCTTCCTTGAACATTCTCTGAACATTCTCCCCAAACTCTAATGTTCTTCCTTGAACATTCTCTGAACATTCTCCCCCTTTTTGACACACATCAAAAAGAGTGAATCAAGGTCAAGAGTTTCTTCCTAATGAAAGTCCCATACCTTTCATTGAAACCCTTAATTTCCCCCTTGATACTAAAATCAACAATCAACTTAGTGATAATCCCATATCACTCATCCTCAGAAATCTTGACGAGTAAAAACTCCCCCTAAAAGTCAACTCCCCCTTGACCAATAGGTAAAACTCCCCCTAAAGGTTAACTCCTCCTTGACCATTGCACCAACAATGTCTTGGAGAGTTTCAACCCTTTAGAAAACTAAAACACCAACTTCCATAGCTGAAATTTCAGACAACAGTCGAAAATCTGTATTTTGGCACGCTCTGATCGGTCACCAGACCGATCAAGACTTCACTAGATCGGTCACCAGACCGATCCACACTGCCCTGGGTCGGTCCAGTGACCGATCCAGACTTCCCTGGACCGATCAAGATCTCCTCTGATCGGTCCACGACTCTCTGATACGGATTTCTGATTTTTTCTCCCGAAATTCAGAAACCCCTAAAAAATTACAGAAAATTCCAAAAATTGTAAAATTTTGAGGATACATTCCTCACAACATTCATGGAAAAATAGTTTTCTATGAAAATAACTCCCATTTTTTAATCTTGATACAAAGTTCGAAAGACTTTGAAATAGCTCAAGGTTAATCCATCTTTGTATCAACTTGCTCAATGATGAATGCTATCACTAGAAAAGCTTCATCAAGGTTTTTCAAATCAATTTTGAAATAATCTTAAACCATTCAATTTAGGACCACAATCTTAGGGCTAAATGTACATGACTTGTACACAAGTTTTCCCTATGATCCTCAAATTCGAATTAGGCTCATCTAGGTACAAGAACTATGCACCTTGATCCTAACTCATAATCCTAATATCTCACACACATCTAAGGTGTATCAAACACATGCAAGTCAATATTGATGTGAGATATGGGTTTAGGTCATCTTAAGTAAGTTCTCATGCTTTTTCTAAACAACAATTTGATCTCCATATCAAATTGTGTTTCTATCCTTAAATCAAATTAATTGATCATAAATGCAAGAGATGATGACATGGCATAAAATAATATCATAAGTGGAAACATGTGCCAATGTCATGATGTCATGTCATCAAGTATGAAACTTAAATAAGGCATGACATATAACTAACCTAAGCATTATCATGACATTTCAAATGATAATAAAATAAATATGATGTCATGACATGGCATATGACAAACAATGTATGGCAAATAACATATAAAGGTATAGAAAATACCTAATTCTAGCCTTAGTTGTCATTTTTGATAATTTTGATCATTTTGCCATAAATTCTATATTCCTAAGTGTAATAGACCTAAAATCATATACTAAAAATTTTTAGATCACTATGTACCAATTAGATTGACCCTAGAAAACTCCTCAAATGTGGTTGGCACATCCTAATCACCTTAGGAATAATTTTTAATTTCATTTTCAAGGCTTGATTACACCTTGAAAATTCCTAAAATGCCACCTTTTGCCATGAGTAGGTTAACTACCTATCCAATTAAGGTTGGCACACCCTAAACTATCTAGCGTGAAGGAATCACGCTCCTAGGAACCAATACCTATTTGAGCTCATTGGGTTCACTAAATATTCACTAGGGATAACTTCCCTAGCAACCCTCCTAATGACCCTCCTAGGCTTTAAAGCCTTGGTCATTTGGGACTCATCAAGACCAACTCTAGGGGTGACTCCCCTTGTGACCTTAGTGATGGTCTTCTTAGCCCTAGGTCTTGTTCCATAATCGAATGGAACATTATGATAAGCGGGCTTGACCACTTGAGACTTAGGTTTGTGACCCAAACCTCTCATGTCCTTGGGCTTTGATTTTTGACCCTTAGACCCTAGAGTTGACTTCTCCAAATTCTTAAGAGCCTTTTCTAAAGTGTCAAGTCTTGACCTCAAGACTTGATTTTTCTTCTTTAATACCTCAAGCTTTAATTTTCCATTTTTCTTTGAGGTATTCCTAGGCATATGTCTAGTTGTTTTGGGATTCCTATCTAGGTTTTCCTCAACCTTAAATGAGTTAACTCTAGGGTTGACATTTCTAGCATTGTCCTTATCTAGGCTAACATGTTTGGCACCTAAGCACATGTATCGGTTTCTATGGTTATCATGCTTATCATTATTGACAATTGCAATAAAACTACTAGCATGTGTCTTATTAGAATTGCAAGAATGTGCCTTAAAGGATACCTTGGGGTTTGCCTTAGCTCCCCCTATAGATGTGCTTGGTCTCTTGTCCTTGTGAGGTTGCCTCCCCCTTGGACATTGACTCCTATAATGTCCTCTTTGCTTGCATTGGAAGCACACCACGTGCTCCTTGCCCTTGCGTATCGGGACTCCGGCTTCCTTGACTTTTGGTGCTGGTGGAGTCTTCCTAATCCTCTTTGGACATTTACTTTTGCAATGCCCATATTCCCTACACTCAAAGCACATTATATGTAATTTACTTGAAATTAAGTTGCTTGAGTTACCTAGGGTTGAGGATGGATATAAGCTCTCTCCTTCATCCCTTCCGGAGGTAGAGGCTTCTTCTTCTTGCTCCAATCTTGAAGAAGAACTCTCCTCCTCTTCTTCCTTAGATGTTGAGTAGCCCTCAACTTCTAATTCCATATCTCCATGATGTGAGCTACTTGGCTCACTTGACTCCTTTTCATGACTTGAATTGGAGCTCTCCTCATGGAACTTAGTCAAGTTGTTCCACAACTCCTTGGCATTGTTGTATCCACCTATCTTACACAAGATATCATTAGGTAATGAAAATTTAAAGATTTTCGTTACCTCGTCGTTGATTATGGATTGGTGGATTTGTTCCTTCGTCCACTTCTTCTTCTCGAGAGGTTCTCCTTCTTTATCCACCGGAGGAATAAAACCTACTTGTACACAATTCCAATTTACTAGGTTAGTCATAAGAAAATACTTCATTCTTACCTTCCAATACGCGAAGTCGTCGCGATCATAAAAGGGTGGAATCGTGACGCCTTCTCCAAGTTGATCCATTCTCTAGCTCTTGCTCCCCCGTGTGTTAATCCGACAAAGAGCGACTTCACTCTGATACCACTTGATAGGACCTTCGGACGCGGCTAGAGAGGGGGGGTGTGAATAGCCGACCCCAAATTCACGTTTCTTCCTACAATTTGAGTTAGCGCAGCGGAAATAGAAAGTAGAAACGAAAATGGAGAAGATCAAACCTCAAATGCGACGATATAACGAGGTTCGGAGATGATACTCCTACTCCTCGGCGTGTCCGTAAGGTGGACGAATCCTATCAATCCGTCGGTGGATGAGACCCAGGAAAACCGGCTAATAAAAACTCCTTCTGGGTGGAGAAACCTCGCCACAATCTCTCTTGCAACAGCAAGATCAGCATACAAGAAATACAGCAAGAAGCCAAGAACAATATGAATGTAAAAACACTAGTTTGCTTGCCTTCTTGTCGACTGTTGATGAAGCAGCAACTTCACGGAGGCCAACCACAGCAGCAACTATCAGTTGGAGACCCAGCCGAGGGAAGCTCACACGAAGCTTCAGTAATGGAGAGCTCAGCAAAGCTCTGATCGCAAGGAACAAGAAGGAGCAAGAAGAAGAACAAGCACTCTACTGTAGAGGCCCTTGATTTATATGAACCTGCGAAGAAGAAGAAAGAAGAAATCTAGCTGTTGTGTCTCAACGGCTAGACCTGGACCAATCAGGCTCCACCCTGATCGGTCCAGGATGGATCTGATCGGTCAGGGGACCGATCAGGCCCTAGGTTGATCAGTCCCCAGACCGATCCCAACTCTCACAGAGAGTTGGTTGCGATCCCTGATCGGTCTGTGGACCGATCAGGCCCTAGGCTGATCGGTCCCCAGACCGATCCCAACTCTCACAGAGAGTTGGTTGCGATCCCTGATCGGTCTGTGGACCGATCAGGCCATTCCTTCTCCCAATCTGTTTGGTTACTGATCGATCACCAGATCGATCAGATGACCCAGTGTATCACTGGATCGGTCAGCAGACCGATCTAGATACCCATAGTATCACTGGATCGGTCAGCAGACCGATCCAATTTTCCAGCCTTAAACCTAAAGCCTTCCTGATCTAGAGAACGAGCTACCGAGCCCTCTCTGACCTAGTCCGGAGAACGAGCTACCGAGCCCTCTCCAACTTCCACGTCCAGTCCAGAGAACGAGCTACCGAGCCCTCTCTGACCTAGTCCAGAGAACGAGCTACCGAGCTCTCTCCAACTTCGTCTGGTCCAAAGAACGAGCTACCGAACCCTCTCTGACCTAGTCCGGAGAACGAGCTACCGAGCCCTCTCCGACTCCATCCAGTCCAGAGAACGAGCTACCGAGCCCTCTCCGACTCCATCCAGTCCAGAGAACGAGCTACCGAGCCCTCTCCGACCTCCCATGCCAAGCTTCCATACATGGACTTTTCCGTGCCAAGTCTCCATACTTGGACTTTTCCCGTGCCAAGCTCCCTGCTTGGATTTTTCCCGTGCCAAGTCTCCATACTTGGACCTTTCCCATGCCAAGCTCCCTGATTGGACCTTTCCCGTGCCAAGCTCCCTGCTTGGACCTTTCCGTGCCAAGTCTCCATACTTGGACTTTTCCCGAATCAGGTTAACTCAAGTCAGGTCAACCTTGACCAAAGGTTGCACCCACAATCCCCCAAGTTCCTATTCTTGTCAAACATCAAAATACAACTTCTCTATTCTTGTCAAACATCAAATTATACCTCGAGTCAGGTCAACTCGAGTCGGGTCACCCAGGTCAACCTTGACCTAAGGTTGCACCAACACACATAACATAAAGCATATCATAAGGAATCATAACATGATGTCATAAGTGCACATACATAAAACATATCATAAGGAATCATAACATGATATCATAGGTGCACATACATAAAGCATATAACATACAACATGGTGACATAAATTTCATAGCACATCATAAAAAGTCATTATCATGCATGGTTGGGGTTTTGATCTTCCTACAAATCCTAATTCATTGTTGGCCGAAATCTAAAGGTGAGGTTCCAACTTTTTAATACAACATATAGAATGAAACTTAACAACATATAAGAAATCATATATCACAAGGAAGCATAAATAAGCATGGTTAGGTTTTAAAACTTTGCTCTAAGTCTCAATTTCAATCTTGGCCGAAACCTAAATGTGAGGTATTTAAACTTTTAAATACAACATGAAACATGAAACTTAAACCAACCATATGATAATGATTATACATCATAAGGAAGCATATACAAGCATGATTAGATCTCAAAACCTTGCCCTAAACCTTATTTCCCAACTTGGCCGAAACATCAAGGTAGGGTTTCTAAACTTTTAACACCACATGGAGCATAAAACTCTTAACTAACAACATATAAGAGATCATGTATCATGAAGGAGCATAAATAAGCATGTTTTTATTTCAAATTTTTGCCCTAGACCTTGTATCTTAACTTGGCCGAAACTTTAAGGTAGGGTTTCTAGGTTTTTCAAGTAACATAAGCCATGGATATTTAACCTAACATAGCATAAGAAAGCATACATCATGAGGAAGTATCAAACAAGTATAGTTAGGTCAACAATTTTTCTCTAAACCTTTAATTCAACCTTGGCCGAAACCTAAGGGTAGGGTTTCTAGGGTTTTCATGCAACATAAGACTTGGAATTTCAATCTAACATTGCATAGAAAATCATACATCATGAGGAAGCATAAACAAGTATAGTTAGGTCTCAAAATCTTGCCCTAGACCTTGTGTTCATCTTTGGCCGAAACCTAAGGAAAGGTTCTAGGTTTTGTTTATACATCATGTAGCATGAGAACTAATCTAGCAACATATAATAGATCATGTATCATGTAGGAGCATAAATAAGCATGTTAGGCTTCAAAATTTTACTCTAATCCTTGTACTCCATCTTGGCCGAAACCTAAAGTAAGGATCTAGGTTTCATTTATACAACATGTAGCATAAAACTTAACTAACAACATGTAATATATCATATGTCATGAAGGAGCATAAACAATCATGTTTAGGTTTCAAAGTTTTACTCTAAGCCTTGTATTCTATCTTGGCCGAAACCTAAAGTAAGGATCTATGTCTCATTTATACAACATGTAGCATAAAAACTTAACTAACAACATGTAATATATCATATGTCATGAAGGAGCATAAACAATCATGTTTAGGTCTCAAAGTTTTACTCTAAGCCTTGTATTCTATCTTGGTCGAAACCTAAGGTAAGGATCTAGGTTTCATTTATACAACATGTAGCATAATTTGTAACTTGACAACCATAAGTGACCATAACTTCTTGTCTTAGCCGAAACTTGCAAGGAGATCCCTAAGTCCCTTTTTTTTTTTTTACAAAACATAAAGCGTACGATAACTATTGTACTGCAGGTGAGAGGATACTTACATCTCTTGCTAAATTCCCTAGGAGAAGAAATCCTTGGTTGTGAAGTTTTTCCTAGAGGGCAAATCTTCTTGCTTGGTTCAGCAATGGTGAGGAAGAGGAGGATGGTTTCGGTGGAGAGAAGGAGGAAGGAGAAAGAGAGAGCAAAAATGAAGATTCTCATTCATTTTCCCCTTTTATTCCAATTGAGAGAAAGAAGGAAACATGAATGTTTCCTTCCCTCTTCTTTTACTCATCCTTAATGAAGGGAGAAAGTAAAAACTCCCTTTTCATTGTGAGAAGAGGAAGGAAACTTGGACTTCTCCTCCTTAGTGAAGAGAGCCTCTACTTTCATTACCTTTAACAACAATTTCCCTCTTTTTCATATCAGCACACCCCTGCTGGGGCTACTGGTTATGACATGGAACCACTTACTAAGAGGTCCAAGGTTCAATCCTTGGTCATGCCTCTTTTTTTTTTTATTTTCTAAAGAAGAATCCACATAAGGCCCATACTATATCATGTATAAATCTATTTGAATTATTAAGGCTTATTTTAATCATGCATAAATCTATATTAATCATGCATAAATCTACATGAATTATTAGAGACCCTAGGGGTGTTACATGCAAGAACTTAGGAGCACAAGAAGTCGAGCGAAAGACGCAACTAGCAAGAAGGATGACACGAGAAAGAGTCAACGGGCTTTGTACGTTTGAAGGACGAGGTGCTGCGGAAGTGTACGCCGGCGGATGAGAAGAAAGCGCAGAAGATTACTCGAGGATGAAGATCAACTAAGGAGTTGATCTACTGTAGGGAAGGCTCCTTTAATGACTTAAAATGTGCCTTCCATGAACAGTGTCGAAGGCGTCTTCCCTAGCCATTAGCTAAAGATAAAACATAATCTTTGACGAATAAAGCTTTCCACTTTAAGGCACCTTGAACCCTTTGAAGATGTCTTCCACCCATAGATAGGATTTTCCAGGTGGTAGGAATTAATCAACAACTTGACAAGCCTTGTACTTTTTCCTAATTATTCTCTTGAGCTGTCAACTTCTGTAAGAGGCTTCTCCGTCTGCAATAAAGGAGAATTCTTTAGTGATCTTTTTAATAACTTAGATTAACAACCATCTTGGTTGTAATCAAGTAATTCTTACACCTCTTTTATTTTATTAGTTGTTCAATTAATTTATTAGAATTGTGCTACTAATCCAAGTTGAAAGAACAAGAAAGGATTAATTTTATTTGACAGATAATTCACCCCCTCTTGTCAACCGCACGGGACCAACATATTCATCAACTCTTTTAGAGTTTGATTCTTTCGCTCAACAACTCCATTTTGTTGAAGAGTATAAGGAGATGTTGTTTCGTGTCTAATTTCATGTTCAGCACATAACTCAGTGAATGGTAATATATATTCACCACCTTAGTCACTTTGAACCACTTTAATCTTTTTATTAAGTTAGTTTTCAACCTCATTCTTATAGAAAATAAATTTCTCTATAGTTTCATCCTTACTTTTGAGAAGATACACATAACAGTATTTTATTTTATTATCTATAAAAGTGATGAAGTATTTTTATTCCACCATGTGTGGGTGTACTTTTGAGGTCATACACGTCGATGTGAATTAGCCTAACATGTTGAAAGTGTAGGTCCCTTTGGAGGCCGGCAAGAGGGGAGGGGTGAATTGCCCTACACAATAAAACCAAAAAACCCTTCTCGGATATTCAACTAAATTAAAAGAACTTGTAAATTAAAAAGGCAGAGACTAATTAAAACATAAAATAGACACAAAGGAATTACTTGGTTTGCAATCAGGGGATTGCTAATCCAAGGCAAAGAAGGCGCACTAATTGATTCTCCTCTGGGCAGAGTAGCCTCTTGCAGCGTTGAAAGCACAGAAAGAAATAACACAAATGAAAGCACTGGATTACAAGTAGTTGTTCTTGATTCATCATTGTTTCTGGACCAAGGCTATATTTATAGTCTTGGTCCGGGCGCCTGGAAGTGTTCCGGGCGCCCTAGGGGGGATAAATTTTATCCCCCAACGGTCGGATCGAGTCAAAACTCGATCCTGTTGAAAAGTCGATTCCGGGCGCCCGGAAGGGTTCCGGGCGCCCCGGTCGGTTCCGGGCGCCCGGAGCCCTAAGGTCAACATAGGTTGACTTTTCGACTCCGGTTCAGCTCGTCTCGATCCATCTCATCTCGGTCCGGGTCTGTTCGCTCTGGCTCCGTTTGCTTGGGTGATCTCGGCCTTCCGGAATAGGGCTCACCCGAACTTATGTTCCAGCCTTCTCCTCGAGCAGCCTTCCTTCCCGGTTTCTCGTCCCTCGAACGCCGCGCACGTTCTTCTCGTCCACCGGTGTACTCTTCCGCGGTCACCTCGTCCCTCGGACGCACCGAGCCCGTCGGCTCTCTCCCCGTGCCGTCCTTCTCGTTAGCCGCGTCTTCCGCTCGACTTCCTGTGTTCCTAAGCTCCTGCACACTTAGACACAAGGGTTAAACAAACGCAGGACCTAACTTAGCTTGTTTGATCACATCAAAACACCTTGGGGTTCCAACAATCTCCCCCTTTTTTATGTGAGCAACCCAAGTTAAGTTAGGGTAACCATATTCAATAAAAACGATTTATATTCCAATAAGTCCAAATATTTTTCAATTGAAAAATTATAGTACCTCCCCCTAGACTTAACATACTTCTCCCCCTTTGATCACATTAAAAATAGAGGTTCTTTAAACAAGTCTAAGGTAAACAAAAAGGAAAAAAAATATCAAGGCAATTAATATTAATTTGTAAGAGAATATCTAGTTTAAAAAATATTCTAAGTCAATATTCAGAAAAAAAAAATTTAAGTTATTCTTCATAAAAGATTTATTTTCCAAATTTTTTTTTAATTATAAATTAATTTTAAATATTTTCTAACACAAATTGAATAACTCTTTTAAAGTATTGGGTAAATTAAATTAATAATTTTTCAGTTAGTCAATTAAACTTTTCATTTCGATATTTGGCTTCCAGGTCGTGGCGAGGCACTAAGCCTTCTTGGTTATTGGAGCAATAACCACTTCCTTAGCCAAAGCCTCATAATGAAATTAGTCGTTTAATTTCCTTGCTGAAAATGCTAAGTCTAAATTTAAATTAAACAGGTTTTTGGAACCCAGTAGAGGTCCCTACCTACAGGGTTAACCAAGTATTTCCTAGGTACATAGATTTTTGATATATTTCTAATTTGACTTTGATGAAATATATAATATCAATTTAAACCTCTATAATTTCTAAAAGTAGAAATATTTGAACTTTTATATTTTTTCAATCTTTCTATTTCTTCTTTTAGTTTTTCATTTTCAATTTTTAATTTATCAAAATCCTCTATAAGACATGATTTTGCTAAAATTCTTTTTGTTTCAAAAATTTCATCTTTTAATTTGATATTTTCATTTTCTAATTTATACATGGATTTAGTCATTGCCTTAATCCCAGAATAAAGTTGATCAGGGGGTAAAAGGCATACCTCACTTACCATATCGGATTTGAAGCCTGAATCTCCCCCTGCTTCGCTGCCTTCATCTGAGGTCGCTCCCCCTTCATCGATGCTAGGTTCTGATTTACTTTGTCTATCGTAGCTTGCCATTAGTGCTATTCCAGCATATTCTTGAGCTTCTGATTCGGATGAAGAAGTGTCGTCCCAAGTTGCTTTTAGGTTATGTTTCTTGGGAGACTTCCTTTTGGCCTTTTTGAGTTCTGGGCAGTCTTCTCTTAGGTGTCCCTCCTTCTGACACTGGTAGCACCGCACCTTTCTTCCACCTTTTTGATTCCTTTTATTCTGCATTTTAAATTTATTAGATCTAAAAAACTTTTTAAAATTTCTTACCATGTATGCTTCTTGATCGTCTTCGGAGTCTGACTCGAGTTCATCCTTCTGGGTTGCGTTCAGCGCCATAGTCTGGGTTGTATCCTTTGTCGTTCCTGCATACCTGGTTTCATGCAATTCAAGAGAAGAAAACAACTCTTCTAAAGTGCTTACCTCCAGGTCTTTTGAGATGTACTAGGCGTTGACGATTGATGTCCATTCCGGAGTTCTTGGAAACGCGTTGAGCGCGTAGCGTATAGTGTCCCGGTTTGTTACCGTTTCACCGAGGTTCTTGAGACCAGTAACTAGTTCTTTTACCTTTGCGTGTAAACCAGCTACTTTCTCACCTTTCTCCAGACGGATGTTCATCAGTTTATTGCGGAGGATGTCCCTTCTAGCGAGCTTTGCTTCGGACGTGCCTTCGTGGAGTTCCAAGAACTTCTCCCAAAGTTCTTTAGCAGATAAGTAGTTTCCGATGCGGTTGACCTCTTGAGGCGGTAACACGCTCAGCAGGTGATGTTCCGCACGGCTGTTAGCTACCGACTCATTCTGCTCCTTCTTTGTCCAATCGCTCTCTTCTTTTTCTTTTCCATCTTTATCTATTGGAGCTACAAAACCATATTTCATAATAAACCGAATTTCAAAATCTGTTTTTAGTAATACCTCCATACGATGCTTCCAGTCTGCGAAGTTCCCCTCGAATTTTGGTGGAACAATGCTTGGTCCGGCCATCTTTGTTGCTTCGATCGGCGGTTAGTCCTCCTGAAGCGACTTGCTCTGATACCACTTGTAGGTCCCTTTGGAGGCCGGCAAGAGGGGAGGGGTGAATTGCCCTACACAATAAAACCAAAAAACCCTTCTCAGATATTCAACTAAATTAAAAGAACTTGTAAATTAAAAAGACAGAGACTAATTAAAACAAAAAATAGACACAGAGGAATTACTTGGTTTGCAATCAGGGGATTGCTAATCCAAGGCAAAGAAGGCGCACTAATTGATTCTCCTCTGGGCGGAGTAGCCTCTTACAGCGTTGAAAGCACAGAAAGAAATAACACAAATGAAAGCACTGGATTACAAGTAGTTGTTCTTGATTCATCATTGCTTCTGGACCAAGGCTATATTTATAGTCTTGGTCCGGGCGCCTGGAAGTGTTCCGGGCGCCCTGGGGGGGATAAATTTTATCCCCCAATGGTCGGATCGAGTCAAAACTCGATCCTGTTGAAAAGTCGATTTCGGGCGTCCGGAAGGGTTCCGGGCGCCCCGGTCGGTTCCGGGCGCCCGGAGCCCTAAGGTCAACATAGGTTGACTTTTCGACTCCGGTTCAGCTCGTCTCGATCCAGCTCATCTCGGTCCGGGTCTGTTCGCTCCGGCTCCGTTTGCTTGGGTGATCTCGGCCTTCCGGAATAGGGCTCACCCGAACCCATGTTCCGGCCTTCTCCTCGAGCAGCCTTCCTTCCCGGTTTCTCGTCCCTCGAACGCCGCACACGTTCTTCTCGTCCGCCGGTGTACTCTTCCGCGGTCACCTCGTCCCTTGGACGCACCGAGCCCGTCGGCTCTCTCCCCGTGCCGTCCTTCTCGTTAGCCGCGTCTTCCGCTCGACTTCCTGTGTTCCTAAGCTCCTGCACACTTAGACACAAGGGTTAAACAAACGCAGGACCTAACTTAGCTTGTTTGATCACATCAAAACACCTTGGGGTTCCAACAATCTCCCCCTTTTTTATGTGAGCAACCCAAGTTAAGTTAGGGTAACCATATTCAATAAAAACGATTTATATTCCAATAAGTCCAAATATTTTTCAATTGAAAAATTATAGTATCTCCCCCTAGACTTAACATACTTCTCCCCCTTTGATCACATTAAAAATAGAGGTTCTTTAAACAAGTCTAAGGTAAACAAAAAGAAAAAAAAATATCAAGGCAATTAATATTAATTTGTAAGAGAATATCTAGTTTAAAAAATATTCTACGTCAATATTCAGAAAAAAAAAATTAAGTTATTCTTCATAAAAGATTTATTTTCCAAAAAAAATTTTTTAATTATAAATTATTTTTAAATATTTTCTAACACAAATTGAATAACTCTTTTAAAGTATTAGGTAAATTAAATTAATACTTTTTCAGTTAGTCAATTAAACTTTTCATTTCGATATTTGGCTTCCAGGTCGTGGCGAGGCACTAGGCCTTCTTGGTTATTGGAGCAACAACCACTTCCTTAGCCAAAGCCTCATAATGAAATTAGTCGTTTAATTTCCTTGCTGAAAATGCTAAGTCTAAATTTAAATTAAACAGGTTTTTGGAACCCAGTAGAGGTCCCTATCTACAGGGTTAACCAAGTATTTCCTAGGTACATAGATTTTTGATATATTTCTAATTTGACTTTGATGAAATCTATAATATCAATTTAAACCTCTATAATTTCTAAAAGTAGAAATATTTGAACTTTTATATTTTTTTCAATCTTTCTATTTCTTCTTTTAGTTTTTCATTTTCAATTTTCAATTTATCAAAATCCTCTATAAGACATGATTTTGCTAAAATTCTTTTTGTTTCAAAAATTTCATCTTTTAATTTGATATTTTCATTTTCTAATTTATACATGGATTTAGTCATTGCCTTAATCCCAGAATAAAGTTGATCAGGGGTAAAAGGCATACCTCACTTACCATATCGGATTTGAAGCCTGAATCTCCCCCTGCTTCGCTGCCTTCATCTGAGGTCGCTCCCCCTTCATCGATGCTAGGTTCTGATTTACTTTGTCTATCGTAGCTTGCCATTAGTGCTATTCCAGCATATTCTTGAGCTTCTGATTCGGATGAAGAAGTGTCATCCCAAGTTGCTTTTAGGTTGTGTTTCTTGGGAGACTTCCTTTTGGCCTTTTTGAGTTCTGGGCAGTCTTCTCTTAGGTGTCCCTCCTTCTGACACTGGTAGCACCGCACCTTTCTTCCACCTTTTTGATTCCTTTTATTCTGCATTTTAAATTTATTAGATCTAAAAAACTTTTTAAAATTTCTTACCATGTATGCTTTTTGATCGTCTTCGGAGTCTGACTCGAGTTCATCCTTCTGGGTTGCGTTCAGCGCCATAGTCTGGGTTGTATCCTTTGTCGTTCCTGCATACCTGGTTTCATGCAATTCAAGAGTAGAAAACAACTCTTCTAAAGTGCTTACCTCCAGGTCTTTTGAGATGTACTAGGCGTTGACGATTGATGTCCATTCCGGAGTTCTTGGAAACGCGTTGAGCGCGTAGCGTATAGTGTCCCGGTTTGTTACCGTTTCACCGAGGTTCTTGAGACCAGTAACTAGTTCTTTTACCTTTGCGTGTAAACCAGCTACTTTCTCACCTTTCTCCAGACGGATGTTCATCAGCTTATTGCGGAGGATGTCCCTTCTAGCGAGCTTTGCTTCGGACGTGCCTTCGTGGAGTTCCAAGAACTTCTCCCAAAGTTCTTTAGCAGATAAGTAGTTTCCGATGCGGTTGACCTCTTGAGGCGGTAACACGCTCAGCAGGTGATGTTCCGCACGGCTGTTAGCTACCGACTCATTCTGCTCCTTCTTTGTCCAATCGCTCTCTTCTTTTTCTTTTCCATCTTTATCTATTGGAGCTACAAAACCATATTTCATAATAAACTGAATTTCAAAATCTGTTTTTAGTAATACCTCCATACGATGCTTCCAGTCTGCGAAGTTCCCCTCGAATTTTGGTGGAACAATGCTTGGTCCGGCCATCTTTGTTGCTTCGATCGGCGGTTAGTCCTCCTGAAGTGCCTTGCTCTGATACCACTTATAGGTCCCTTTGGAGGTCGGCAAGAGGGGAGGGGTGAATTGCCCTACACAATAAAACCAAAAAACCCTTCTCGGATATTCAACTAAATTAAAAGAACTTGTAAATTAAAAAGGCAGAGACTAATTAAAACAGAAAATAGACACCGAGGAATTACTTGGTTTGCAATCATGGGATTGCTAATCCCAGGCAAAGAAGGCGCACTAATTGATTCTCCTCTGGGCGGAGTAGCCTCTTACAGCGTTGAAAGCACAGAAAGAAATAACACAAATGAAAGCACTGGATTACAAGTAGTTGTTCTTGATTCATCATTGCTTCTGGACCAAGGCTATATTTATAGTCTTGGTCCGGGCGCCTGGAAGTGTTCCGGGCGCCCTGGGGGGGATAAATTTTATCCCCCAATGGTCGGATCGAGTCAAAACTCGATCGTGTTGAAAAGTCGATTCCGGGCGTCCGGAAGGGTTCCGGGCGCCCCGGTCGGTTCCGGGCGCCCGGAGCCCTAAGGTCAACATAGGTTGACTTTTCGACTCCGGTTCAGCTCGTCTCGATCCAGCTCATCTCGGTCCGGGTCTGTTCGCTCCGGCTCCGTTTGCTTGGGTGATCTCGGCCTTCCGGAATAGGGCTCACCCGAACCCATGTTCCGGCCTTCTCCTCGAGCAGCCTTCCTTCCCGGTTTCTCGTCCCTCGAACGCCGCGCACGTTCTTCTCGTCCGCCGGTGTACTCTTCCGCGGTCACCTCGTCCCTCGGACACACCGAGCCCGTCGGCTCTCTCCCCGTGCCGCCCTTCTCGTTAGTCGCGTCTTCTGCTCGACTTCCTGTGTTCCTAAGGTCCTGCACACTTAGAAACAAGGGTCAAACAAACGCAGGACCTAACTTAGCTTGTTTGATCACATCAAAACACCTTGGGGTTCCAACAGAAAGGATGACCTTGTTATTTTTACTTCAACACAAGTTTCACACTTGTATTTTGGGTCAAGGTGGAATGTAGGTATGTTTTTCATGTTTATTAATCTTTGTAGCACATCGTAGTTAACTTGTCCTATTCTACCATGCTACAAATATGAAGACTCAAGTATATAAGTGGAAGAGCTTTTATCTTTATTTATCTTAATCCTAATGGTCATTACATTAAGCTTAAACAACCCATCAAATACATAACTCTCCCTACAAACATTCTATTTTTGGACAGTACAATTCTATCTGACTCAAAAATAATGCGAAAGCTATGTTTGCTTAATAGTGATCTAGATATTAAATTTTTCTGAATCTCTGGAACATACAACATATTATTCAAAGTAAGGTCCTTGCTCGAGGTCATTTTCAGTACCACTTTTTCTTAGCTCATGATCTCCGAGGTTACTGAGTTCCCAATGAACAACTTCTCCCCATCTTTGACTTCTTCAAAGTTATAGAGCAGCTCCTTATTACAACAGACATGTCTGGTGGCTTCAGTATTAATCCACCATTATCGCAGGTTTGAACCAACTAGGTTCAGTTCAGAGACAACATCGCAAAGGTCATCCATTTCTGGTCCCTTGTTCAGGTTGACCTCCTACTTCTTCTTTGACTTTTTACATTCTGAAGATTTGTGACCAACTCGGCCACAATTGAAGCATTTCCCAGAGAATTTCTTACTTACGCCTCCTCTGGGTCCCATCTTTAAAGTCTTGGGGTTCTTCCATTTCAATTTTTGACCATGCTTGACCATATTGACTTTCACAATAGCCTGAGAGAACATTTTTCTCTCTAAACTCTAGTTGTCTTCTTCAATGTGAAGTCTAACAATGAGTTCCTCCACATTCATCTTCTTTTGCTTATGCTTCAAGTAGTTCTTGAAGTCCTTTCAGCCTAGAGTTTGCCACTTGGAAAGTTTCACTCAGAACCATACCTTCTAAGTGGATCTCATGTAAGATCACATGCAGCTCCTGGATATGGTTGATCATCATCTTGGAGTCAATCATCTTATAGTACAGGAATCATCCCAAGATGAATTTCTTGGCCCCTGTATCCTCCATCTTGTACTTCTTATCCAAAGCCTTCATGTGTTGAGCATGTTACACCTCAATACTTTATTCTGTGGCTATCTCAACATAACTGAGTTTGTTTTAAGATTGTTGGACAATCTGCCAGAGATTTTGGGGAATTAGCTGACCCAACAATTTGTTCCAGGTCTGCTTAGATAATGAAGATGTAATTCTAGGTCATATTTCAAGAAGGATCCGCCATAGTTTTATACAAATACTACCGGGGGATAGAGTCAAAATTGAAGTAATTCGTTATGATTCAACTAGGGGGTGTATAATTTATAGACTTCAAAATACAGATTCAAACGATTAGATAATTTTTAAAGCATTCCTTTCATTTTCACGACGATCCAAATAAAAAAATGCAAGAGACTTATTTTCTTCTGAGGAATAGATTCAACATTAAGGTAAGGAATAATAAACATGAAAATACAGGCTTCCATTCATAAAATTTATAAAAAATGTCGACTGATCCGTCGGCACAGACGAATTATAGTGATTTGTTCTAATCCAAGACATAAACAAAGACAAGGATAACCTTTTCAAAAAAAAACTTTTTAAAATAAAGGAAGAACAAAAGGGGGAGGGATCAGTGCTGAGTGCTAACTAGTTCATCAAAGTTAGTCTACTTTCTAGGATATAACAGCGAATCGTGAGTTTCCACCGAGCATTAGTGGTCGTGGTTGTAAGATTGTAAATACGCTAGAGGGTGAGGGGGTGAATAACGTTCATCGAAAATCACAAGATAAGTTATGCAATGGAAAAGGGAAACAAAAAGATAACGCTAACAATGTCAAGTTTTACTTGGTTCAAAGCCTATGATGACTCCTACTCCAAGGCCCGCGATCATCGATCGTTTTCATTGAGAAATCACTATCAGTTCGTAAATAGATTATAAAGATTGAGTACAAGAACTGAAATTAGTTATTTCCGATAAACAGAAAGGAAATTGGAGTCACTCGTTCTTTGAACTTCGGAGTAGTCTTTCGGTGTGGTCGAATCCTTTTCGGAGCAGTACGCAAGAATGAAACTTGTAGTAGTTGTTATTTTGAAGCTGTTGGTCGAAGACCCTTATATAGGTCTATTTCAGTCTCTTGAATCCCTCTAGGCATCTGGACCATTGTTGACATGGTGATCTCTAGTCGAAACTTCATCCATGAAGTTTATCCACTTCCGGACACTTGAACCCCTTCTGAACACTTAGACTGTTGACGTGGTTTAGTTAGTCGTCACACTCCAACTCAACTTCGGGATAAAATTTACGATCTAGGCACCTAGACCATCTCTAGGCACTCAAACTGTCCGGGTGCTTACGACACCCGCCCGAGCGACACTGGTCCAAGCACCCGGACCAGCTCTGAGCACTCGGACCAACTCCGAGCGCCCAGACCACTTTTTGTCTCTTTTCTTCCTTCCAACAAAAAGTTAGTCCAGACAACAGGAAAATATATTTATCCTATAAAACAGAGTTAGCACAACATTAATAAGATGGGACTAGTAATCAGATCCTGCATTCGCGAGAGCAGGATCTAGTCAAGGTCGAAATGGGTCCTCACTAGATCTCTCCTTCAGTTACTTACTTCCACTTACCAAATGTGGTTGCTTGACTTACCTTTGACCCACCAGATTGAGAAAAGATCTCCTGGTCCATAAAAAAGTGGGTTCACTGTCCCCACTAGGTTATAATTTGAGTCGGAGTGAGTGGTCAGAGGTCACCTGGAGGCCGCCGGAAGTGGGCAAGTGTCCAGGTTGTCGGGCGCCCTTCATGGGTTTATCGTCCCCACTAGGTTATAATTTGGGTCAGAGCGGGCGGGCGGAGGTCGTCGGAAGTGGGCAAGTGTTCAGGTTGTCGGGCTTTGAGCAAGGGGCGGCCTCCGACGACCCTCTCCAACCCAAATTATAATATGGTGGGGATGGTGAACCCATAAAGGGATCACAACCAATTACAACGGGATTGCAATTTACGATCCGGCCTCAATTGGGAGTGGACCATCCCCCGGTCCACTATTTTGTGGACCTGGTCTCCACCAAGTTTTCCTACCAATTGTCAAGTCCCGCAGACCCAACCGAATTTCCCGCTAAATATCGGGTTCAGGGGCGGATCCAGTTGGGGGGGCATCGGCGGTGGAACCCCTAGTATTATGAGGTTCCACCGATGGAGATGAAAAATACCGTCCTTTGTTTATCGTGATCGCCCCTCCATTCTTGAATTCCTGGATCCGCCACTATTCAGGGGGGCCTAGCTGGATTTTAGACTAGTGTCAGGTCCTTCATACCAGCCAATTTATCAAAATCTGAGTTAAATCATTAGTACAAATTGCATCAATAGCGACAAACTGAATGATTTTATGATGCTACACGAGCCAACATAGTTTAGGACAAAGCTAGACCCTAGATTTCTTCCCCCATGACATAGCACAGACGGTGGGCGCATGACATCTCTGGCATAATAGTCATGCGTCGATTCTTAGGAACTAACGACCTGAGATTTACCCCACCATACGTTTGACATCTGTGTACCTGTATATATCTCTCTCAATATCTGTGAGGCAAACACTAGAGGAGTCGTTAATATAGTATATCTATAATTTTTTTTTTTAATATGGGACTAAAGTCTCATACACCTCTTTCCTCCCTTTCAATTTTATTTTCCATTCATATTAAAATAATAAAGCTAGATCGTCATTAAACCATAATTACTAATTATGATTCATTAAAAGCAACATAACAAAATAAGTAAAGAATTTATAGACAATCAGATATTAGATACAATTTGCAATTTATTGACGAGTTAATCCGGCTCATTATTTGACCCAGCCCCTTATTTGCATGTCGAGTTAATCCGGCCCATTATTTGACCCGGCCGTAGAATAATAATTGCCATTTGATACGGCCCATTATTTGCACATTGACGAGTAAACCAGCCCATTAATTCACATTGAGGAGTTACTCTGGGCCGGGCCGGACCGGCCAGTCCATATTGAGACTTAGGGCAAACCGTGCAAAGCGTGAATCGGCCGGGGAATCGCACGTGTATATAAATTAACGAACACCAGCCGCGGTTCTTCTTCGAGGAATTAGGGTTTGGCCAGGTCCTCTGTCGCTGTCGATCTCGCGCTTTCTCCCTGAGGTTTGATCTTTATATTCTACTGATTTCAGTTTTAGATCTCTTTTTTCTGATGATTTCTTTTTGTCTGATAGTTTTCTGGTGGCCTTTGTTCTCTATATTGTATAACTTTTAGTTCTTGATTTGCTTGCTCTTGTATCTGTAGAGTGCGTTTTTATAACTTGTTTAGCATGCGGATAAGGGAAGACGTTGCGAAAATGTCTTTGTTCCTACTGATCGGGATTGCGTAAATGTGATGTAAAAAAATGTTGTTTACTCTAGATTTTCGAAATCTTTTTCGACTTCTGTTTTGTTCTTTAGACAACAAAAATTTACATGGTTGCAATGATCTTATAATTCGTTTGACATACAAGTATTCTTGTGTCGTTGCCTGAGCATTGCCTGTGCATTTCAGTTGAATTAGGAAGTCACTGGGTATTTTTTATTGTTAAATTCAAAAAAAATTAGAAGCTTTTTTACTGTTTGACTTACAATTGCATGATCTCAACGTTGTATTGAATTGGATTCAATGCCAAGTTCTGTGGTTTTTACTCCTGCTTTTTAGATGTATGAGTAGTGAGCAAGGGTTGATCCTTTAGTTGGCTATTACCAGTTTAGGACGGTATTGTGGCTTCTCTGGTGAAGGGAGTGCATACTCTCAACCATGCTGATAGCATATTGATATCCTTGCTGACCATCTTTCACACAATCTCTTATTATTCGACCAGTGCTAAGCCCAGCTGATGGGTGAGCTGGGTCTAGGATGACAGTAGAAATAATTAAATATCACAAATATAATTGGGCCACATTATTGGAGGCGGAACCATGATAATCCAGTTGATACAGTCAGGTTCTGTTGCCTTTTTAGTGCATTGAAGCTCATGGCTTTGGTCCAACCATGAATAATGAATCAGATATTCATCTTTTTTTTTTTGCATGTGAAATGTGTTTAGATTTTGTGTCATATCTAGGCAAAATTGAGGGGAGTTTCAGATTACATTTGGAAGGTTTCAGCTTTTACATCCTTTATTTTTCAATGACTTCATGTTTAGTGATTAATCTATTTGTTAAGTAACCACAACAGATTAATATCTGCCTAACCAAAATCTCTATTGTCGTAGCATGAACAACCCTTTTCTTTCCGTACTCATTGGATTGTGGTTATAGTTTCATTTTCTCATCTGCTAACAGGATCAGTTCAGGTTTTTGCACACTTGGTAAGGATGGTGAGAGTTAGTGTCCTTAATGATGCTCTTAAGAGCATGTACAATGCTGAGAAGCGTGGAAAGAGGCAGGTCATGATAAGACCTTCCTCTAAAGTGATTATAAAGTTTCTCCTTGTCATGCAGAAGCATGGTTAGTGCTTTCCGAAATACTTTAGTTCTGATGCCACTAGCATTTCATTCCCATAATTCTTAATTTTCTGTTTCAACAGGCTACATTGGTGAGTTTGAGTACGTTGATGACCACCGTGCTGGTAAAATTGTTGTTGAATTGAATGGCAGGTTGAACAAATGTGGTGTTATTAGTCCTCGCTTTGATGTGGGTGTTAAAGAGATTGAGTCTTGGACTGCTAGACTGCTTCCATCACGGCAGGTAATTTTAGTTTGCTTTTGATCTTCTACATCAATGTTCTCAGAACATAGAACCAGAACATAGAATGATAGTAACGTTACTATTTTGATGGTTTAATTTGTTATACTTGTCAACTGATTTGCATTGATTATGTTTCTGCAAGTGCTAAATGTTTAAAAAATTAAAATATTTGGTAAAAAAATTGCTACCACAAAGCTGATACTAGATCGTTAGTGATTGGCCTAACAACTATTCCAAAACACTGGTACATTGGTCCACCTTAGTGATTTATTAAAACCTAGTAGCTAAGGCTGTAAACTTAACTAAATGTTCGTGAGCGACCTTAGTAAGAGCTTATGTATGTTTCTCCATTATGCACATGCTCAATTAAATTAACATTACTCGAATGAGCTTGAACAACTCATTAAACTAAATGAACAAGAGCTAAAACACATGTGTTCAGCTCATTAATGTTCGCTCGTTAATGTTTGTTAAATAGAGATTATGAGTGGTTCGTCAACAGTGTTTATAAACAATATCCACAAACCATGCTAATTAATGAGGCTCCTATACTTCAAATTAAGAGTTTAACAACATCTAAACTAATTGACCTTAAGTGAAGCTCGAACAAAGTCAATGTTACAGTCCACCCAATTTCAAGTTCAAGAGAGGTACTTATCCACCTTTTGCTCTCTCTTAACTCATGGTCTTTCTTTGAAAGGAAGATCATTCTAGATAACTCTTTAGACATTGGGTCAAGTTAATCTCAATTTTATATTTAGGAGGAGGGTGCCTAGAAATAGCTCTCTATCTTTCACTTGTAAACCATCCTCAAGAATATCCTTAATAATGTTAAGCTCTCTTTAAATAACCTTTTTCACAGCTTGGTTAATTTTTTTGACTCGTGGTCTTTCTTTGAAAGGAAGATCATTCTAGATAACTCTTTAGACATTGGGTCAAGTTAATCTCAATTTTATATTTGGGAGGAGGGTGCCTAGAAATAGCTCTCTGTCTTTCACTTGTAAACCATCCTCAAGAATATCCTTAATAATGTTAAGCTCTCTTTAAATAACCTTTTTCACAGCTTGGTTAATTTCTTTGAAAGGAAGATCATTCTAGATAACTCTTTAGACATTGGGTCAAGTAAATCTCAATTTTATATTTGGGAGGAGGGTGCCTAGAAATAGCTCTCTATCTTTCACTTGTAAACCATTCTCAAGAATATCCTTAATAATGTTAAGCTCTCTTTAAATAACCTTTTTCGCAGCTTGGTTAATTTAATGTCTAAATTACCTTACACATGAAAATTTTGAATTAATCTGTCAAAGAACTACGTAGCTTGAATCTAATTTTTATGATATACTTCATAGTCTTTGAGTTCCATTGATGCATGATGCTAAACTGTCATTTTTTTGAACTGAAATATGCAGTTTGGTTACATTGTGCTGACTACATCTGCCGGTATCATGGATCACGAAGAAGCAAGGAGAAAGAATGCTGGTGGCAAAGTGCTAGGGTTCTTCTACTAGTTCGGTTTTAGATTCTCTGTATTGGAAAAAAAAAAATGGATTTTGATTGATATATCTGTTGTGTTTTGCTCTTAAGATTTCTATTCGGTTGGATTATTTGGTGCCGCCTGCATTCATTCAAAATATCAATTAGAAATTTATTTTCTAGTAGTCACTACAGAAATTTTTAAGTAAACTTCCCATTAATTGTCATAGCTTTGCAGGCTTCCACCAGTGTAAGGCACTAGTTGTGAGGACTTTACATGAGCTGCCTGAGATACATGTATTTATGAATCCCTTTGTTCGTCTCCGCTTTGATCGAACACCGTAACTGTGACTGCATAGAGCTCTTTCAGCCTTTGTGCCCTCGCCTTGCTCGACTCCTGTTGTTTTTACTCTTGGGAGCAACCTTTGGTGGAGAAATCATTTCCTCCCTTAACAACATAGGAATTTTTTTAATCTATTTTAGGGGTGAATATTCGGTTAATTTGATATTAATTTTGTATAATTTTTTTTTATTATTTTAAATAAATTTAGTTAATTTGGTGTTAATTGAAATAATTAATTCGGTTAATTCAGTTTTAGTAAAATTTAGATTTGATTCGGTTAGTCAACATTAAATCGATTTTCGATTAATTTGGTTAATTTATGGATCGAATTAATCGAATGTTATATTTTACATGTTATATATATATATACACGTTATATATATATATAATATATAAATTTTATACTTTTTCTTATATTTTTAATTTTTATTTAATTTTATTTATATTATATAATTTATATTTTATATTTTATATTATATATAATATATGATTTTTATTTCATTTTTATATTAATTAGATGAATAATTTATAGATATAGAAATAAAATAAAGAATTCTTAGAAAACCTTTAAAGTTGTGGTATGGTAAGAATTTGTAGAAAAATTCTAAAGTTGTGCTATGATAATAAAATAGGGGAATTGTCGGAATTCAATTCAATTTCTTTCTATCTTAAGATTATCTTATATCTTAGATCCCTCAAATAATAATTTTTCAAAATATATGTTTTTAAATTTATATTTGAAAATATATATTTGTAAATTCATGTAAAGTAAGGATGGGAAATTAGTATATTTCATATACTTGTATTTGAACTTTTTGATGAAAATGATGGAAAAATTATCAATCTTATTATAAGATTATAAAATCATGATTTGATCTATATATTTGATAAAAAGAATAATCTTGTCCTTTCAGTTGATTATAAATAGAAAGTGTTTGATTGAAACATAAAACGTGACTTAATTGATTTTAGTCACGATGTGGAGAGTTCGAATCCTTCCTCACCCATAACCTTTCCAAAAGGGATAGTATCCTTTTTTACGTCCCCATGTCCCTCCCGTGTGACGTCCTGTGGGAACATGGGGACGTAAAAAGGAAAGAGCGGATGGTAAAATTGACACATTTCAAACTCTCTTTGATGTTTGTGTCCCGTTCGAGAGAAAGGATCACCGAATCCTAAATTGCAGTTGAAGAAGTACGCTTGAGATGCATAAATTTTGAATCGTTTCACATAAAATCTTTGTCTGACCATTTATAATCAGTGACCACTAGAATTGTAAAAAATTTAATATTAGTTTGAACACATATTTAATAGTTCGACTCCTTAACCGCCCTAGTCACTGCTTGATGCATTAAACAAGTGTTTGTGGAATTTCTTTGTCAGTTTCTGTAATCAAAATGCTGTGTTAGTGTATCAGAAACTGAAATATATTTACAGACTATCCCAAAATTGTCTTATGAACAGATCAACGCTGATTGATCATAAAATTCGCATTTGCGTTGTGTAAGGTCATAGGTGAGGTGCAGTTGCTAGACACGAACAAACACGGCGTTGATAACTTCTTTCAAGTTTTTGCATCCCAATATTTCCATCTCCAGATTCAACGCCATTATCGATTTCTCAGTTGTCTTGGCTACGATGCACCTCTTGAAACCCAGTTTAGCAACAGCTATTACTCTCTTGTCCATTCTTGGAACCTTCAGAAAAGTTGAATTGCAAACAAGGTCAAGGTTTTCAAAGAACATTTGAAAATAGTAGCAATGATAACCACAACTACAAAAGACAGATTCCCTATCATTGATATCAATCTCCATAAGAATGATCATGCTTACAACAGTAGACACAATAGGTGAAAATCAAAGCTCATTATTCTGAAATTACAGTAGCTAAGATTGTAAGTTGGAATTTCAGTCTTTGACTTTCGTACCGCATTGACGTTTCAATGCAGGTGATGGATTGGAAGTTGAAAGAAAAAAGAGGTGAAGTAGGAAGAAAACATTATTTGTGCTGACTCGGTAATTTACTGAAACATACGTTTCGACCATTTTGTACAACTCAATATGAGATTTCAAACCACGGTGTAATTATAGGAAAGAAGATAAATTCTCCATAGAACCAAAGTCTTCTAGATTATTTTAATTATATTACAATAATGGATTATTAGTTTTTAAAAATATATAAAAGAACTTGCAGCCATGGAAAACTATTTGGGCCGATATTACTTACAGAACGAAGTTCACCGCCCAGCCCAACCTCTCCAATGAAAGCAACATCGTTAGGGATAGGGAACTCCAAGAAACTGAATAAATGAAGTCCTTCAGTTGTCTTTCAACTAAATGTTAGAATAATCAAAGATTCCAGATGCTGTGTAAGAATTATTACAGTACAAAATATATGAAATAATGCTGGTGAATGAAACAAAAACATGATGTAGACAGTCAAAAGTTTCAGAAAAATGACTTGCACCGCAGTTGAGCTCATTCCAGGTATAGATAGAAGTTGATTAAAATGCAAGATTAGCTATTAACATATAGCAAAAGACATGAGGTCTTCAAATAATTGTTAAACTTGGTATAAATATGTCAGATACCAATGTGGCTTGCATCTTGCTTGGTCCATCTAACCCGCTAGTATGCATTTGGCCAATTTAGTTCCTCTTCACAACCCAACCTAACTTGTTTGATCGACTCGGGGTGAAGGAATTCAACGATGAGGTTTGATGAGGTTAGTGTTTGGGAGTGTGGTGCTCACAAGGCTAGAAAGTATTTAAGAGGCACGAGTGTGCATTATATTGCAAGAAGTTATAAGCGAGTAATATTTCGCAGAAGTCAGGAGTGCACGTATTTTGGTGACAGATTTACTTTTCACCCAATCTTGATGGCACCAAAATGTTGGATAGAAGGATCTCATCTATTCAATTTTATAACCAGTAACAACGATTAAAAGTTTCTAAAAATCTTATCTATAATTTACTCCCATTTTCCATCTAATTAAACAAACTCTATTCTGATCTTTGATGGGGTTACAAAGGATTAGAGGTATTACACATGCTAAATATCTTTTCTCAGACTCAGGAAGTTGAATGTACCAAAACAAACCTTCAACTCTCACCAATATTACTTGTGTAAAAAATAATTTCAAGCACCAACCAAAGAATTCTAAATCAACTATAGCTAAGCATTAGATTTCTAATGTGTTTAAACCAAAATTCACATTAGATGGATACTTGTATACCTGCTACAAATTGCAGCCGCAATTGCCAGGTCTCCTGCAGTCTCGTTCAACTGAAATCCACTAACAACATTCAGAAAGATGGCCTGTGGAAAGAATTGGAAATTGTTAGACTTTCCTTTCCTGTCAGCATATTATAGGCGTTGTGCATAATTCTCCTTTGAGGGAAAGGATACCAAAAGATAGATAATAGTTTGATTTCACACTGGTTTAATCAGAAACTTTCTGACTCTTGGCCTAGTAAAAGTTCACTTTCAGATTCAAAAGTCCTGAAAACAGTATTGCATCAAAAAAAAGTGATCCAGCAGATACTCAAGCAGATATAACATATTTCAAAAACAGCAGTTCACCAATTCATAGGAAAACAGACTAGTAGCCTATCATGACTTAGAAAGCCTTACATATAAGAAACAGAAAATCAGTATTTTTAAGACTAACGGCGAAAAAAAAAACTTACATTTTCTTGAAGCTTCAGGCCAACCTGCTTCATTAGAACCTTCAGAGAAAAAGGTTTTGTATGTCAGAGGCCAAATAAACTGTCTAATTTAGAAATCAGATGATAATTTAAGAACAAGAATTGAAATGCCCTGGAAAAGGCCATCTTTGCTGATTAGTGTTAACTGAACAAGTAATGCAAAGCATTCTATAGTACACAAGACCTATTAACAGGAGAGAAGCATCCAAAGACCTTGAATTGTTTACCCATGCATGCTCTAATCAGACAAATTTCCAGCTACATTAGAATCTCGTTAGAGCCTTATTTCTAGCCACAATTGTTATCAGGAAATTGTTCTGTGCAGCATAAACAAATCACACTGTCAAAACATGAAGTCACCTCACCGAAGAGCAAAAAATATTTGATACAGCATGACCAAATCATACCGACAAAACACAAACAACTCCGCTCACCAAAGAGGAAAAACATTATTAAAAGTGAAAGACAATCAATTACATGGGAACCTAACCCTTTTATGAAGATCAACGACCTAACTTTTCCACTCAAAAAATAACTTTTCTAAAAATCTAAACAACTTTAATCATTTAAAAAAACTATTAAAACTCAATAAAATTACAGAAATTGAAAGCTAAATTCTTGAGTGGCTTCTCCAATGTGTGAGAAACTGATTGATCTTCATCTTTGTTTTATTTTTGTTCCTTTTTGGGCATCCCTTTCAATGAGTCGTCAGAGACACAAATGTCTCTGATCTAGAGGTAGAAGTAATCTATGTAAATCCCATGTGACACACTAAACATATAAAGACATAGGCTTGAATATCTCCCAATAATTTATCACTCTTTGATTTGAATATTAAATGGATGTTTACATAAGCTGGCAAGTTTAACAAACAAGTCAATTTTTCTCACGGTAATAATAAATATCAGTGCCTTCATAGATCTCCAACCCCACCTAGTAGGATAATGCTGAGTTGTTGTAGTGCCTTCATAGATATGCTAATGAATGCATAGTTGTACTTTGTACCATTGTCTTTGATTCTATGGGCATGAGCATATTATGCAAAGGCGGAGGCTTGAATATATCTCCCAATAATTTAGCACTCTCTAATTTGAAAATTAAAATAATGTTTAAATAAGTTGACAAGTTAAATAAACAACATATTAAAGTAAATTTATCTCACAGTAATAAATGTTAATGCCTTCATATGACTCCTCATGGAAATTCTAAGGCTGATGAATGCATAGGTGTACCCTATGTCATCCTAGAGTCTCTAAGGCGCATAAGCATATTTTTTATAATATTTATTTCCCAACTCAATCTTTCTTCTAATATCCAAATGTGTCTCTCTTATACACAGAATTCTCAAATTAGTAGACAAAAAAATCAATACAATATCTTGGTGTAAACTGGTAAATGACATACTAGAATTATTATTAGTGATTTTACCAACTTATATTCCATCCTTCTTCTTTTGTTCTTTTAATTCAGTTGGTTCTTTTGAGTCCTTGTAGTGCGGCAATCGATTACTTGAATCATGCCTAACGTGTAGAATGTTTCTTCAATGCAATGGTTATTGAAGGGCTTTAAGAAGATTACATTAAGAATAGTAAGGAGGTGCTTTTAGCAGCTAAGCAAAAGGTTTGACAAGGGGCTCTCTAGAAGGTACGAGTGAAGGATCATCAGAGGAATCTTTAGAAGGTTCAAGTGAAGGATCATTAGAAAACTTTTTAGAAGGCTCGTGTAAAGAATCATTGGGGGACTCTTTAGGAGGCTATTGTTAGTAGACTCTTGACAAGACTTAGTGAAAGATCGTCAAGGGCTCTTTAGCTGAAGGATCGTTAAGGGTCTCCTAAGAAGACTCACAAAAAGGAATGTCAGGGGTCTTTGGGTGTTACCATTAGGAGTCTATAAGATTAGAAATATGCAAGTTATGTGGCGTCTAATGATATTTATTAAAATTATTAAATAAACAATGTTTGTCTATACCCACAATCCTAGAAACTTCTTTTATGGTTGATAGGAAACATTTTGTATATTAGATTCAAATTTCAAGTGTTAAACAAGCAAGAAAGCATCTTAAATTACACAAGTACAAGGTACTAGTGCTACTCACCGAAATTATCATATCAGCTCTGCTACATTGTATTCCATTGACATGTCTTCTTACTGAAGAATCAGAAACACACAATGCCTAGAAATAATTTTTTTAAAAATGAAATATTTTTTATGTCAGAGAAGGGAAGGAGAGGATAAATTTATAACTGAAACAATGCTAGAGAAAGACTAAAGAAACAACATTTTCAAGTGTGAAGAACAAATCAACATATTGTATTCTATTACTAACATGATCTGATGTCCTCGTACTTAGATTATTCCCACATCTACAATGCTAGTGATTCTGGCCTCTTACAAAGAAAACTACTGGCCACAAAGGTTACTGTATTATAATATTTAGAATACTCACAAACCACACAACACAGACGAGTTGGGAACAATTGTCAAATGTTGTTTTGTTGTACAAGACTCAAAACACTAAAATTTCAGCATTCTAGTGCTCATACCAATTTTTCAAACATAGATAACTTGCTAATAGTACAAGACCAGCCATCTCTCTCTCTCATGCACACAAGCACATACATGATTGCCAGTAGTAGACTAGTGTCGATACCAGTCAGACCAATTCTATTTTGCAATTCTGATTTTGTTGTGCATTACAACCACAATTCTCTTAACCCATGAAAACACAGACACAACGCTCAGTACAGCCAGCTACTAACCAGTACCAAGCATAAATATGCAAGGTCTAAAATTTTGATTTATGGTATTGGTTTCTGTAAAAACTGAAACAGACACCATTTCATGTCAAACCATTACGAAACAGGGCATGAATAGATTGTACCAACCTTGTTTTAATTAATAAACCACATTTAGGGTCTTGTAAATGGTGGTAGGCGGTGGCAGCACAGTTAGTGACCGCCTACCGCTTCAACCGTCTAGGCGATGCCTAAGCGGTTGAATTTTGTTTAATATTTTTTATACATAATATTATAAATAATTATTATTCTTTATAATGTTTACTTTTAATAAAATATATTAATTAAAATTTTAATCTAAATATTTTTAAATAAAAAAGTATTATATATATAATTAATGGGATAATTTTATTAGAATTTAACTAAGTCTATTTAAATTATCTCAATCATAACTAGAAGTTGATTAAAATTATTAACTTAAAGTTATTTAATTAAATCCTAACTTACAACTTACTTGCATGTCTTGTTTCGGCCGGACAACGAGCCTAACGTGTCTGGTCCCGTTGTCGGCTCGAGCGACGCCTCCAGGCTCAGGCATCATGTCTAGGCTTGCGCAACACATTTGGACACGTAGTCAAGCCCAAGCAACGCATCCGGGTCGCCGAGCTCGAGCGACGCTTTTCGCCTGGCTCGGACGACGAGTTTGGATTAGTCGTCGGGGTGCAGTTGATGCCCACCTCTCGCCTAGGCGGTCGCCTCGACTGCCATTTAGAATACTAAACTTAAATTTAGACCTAACGGGCTTTAATTAAGAAATAATTAGAACAGTGGATATTATGATTATGTGGAGCATAGACTCTATCTTGATTTGGTTTGGCTCAAACCAAAACCAAACTAAAGTTGAAGAGTTATTATGCAAGTACAAATAGCTTAATCAGGTTATATATTATAGGTATATGGTTTGCCTATTAATTAATGTTTTTTTCAATTAGTGATGCTAGAGTTCCTTAAGTGTGCTCTTGTCTGCATGATCATTGTTGTTCCACATTTCCTCCACTATCAATCTCAAAAGACCAAGTGAACTCGAACACTTGCCTCACAGAAATCCATTGTTGGTAACCAGATAAAATCTAAACAAGTAATTTTCTTCATCCTGACCTCATCTCAATTTTGGTGCCCTAGCAGAATAATGTTTCATTCATGACAACCGGCACAAACAAGATATGAAACCATGCAAATATGTATTTGATTCCTTGAATAGGTGTAACAAGAATATGTTGCAAAATACTTTTGTTGGGTATTAAAATACACCAACGCATAGGCACACTTGATATCCTTGTAAGATGGATGAGAATATCTTCCAGCTTGCAGCATCACATGATTGTTTTCCAACATCTTGAAAAAAATGGCAACTAGGATCCACTACCTAGATCCTAAAGGAAACTAGAATCCTAGATTGCATCTCTTACTATTGTTCAGAACTCACAGAAAATGAATGCTTGGGAAAGGGGGTAACAGAAACAACAGGCCTTATGCATTGAAGGAAATGTAAAAGAAAGCTACAAAAACAAACAACCACAAATGATACCAGCAAGCTGCGTACTCGTGTAATTTAATAGGAGTTGTAGATATATCCATATAGGAAACTGATGTAACAAGGTACAAGGTAGCACATGAATTTATGTAGGTATATGATATTAGATACATAAGCTTTATAGAAGACATAACCTTATGCTACTACTGGGTTGACACTAGGTGGCCATGAAAAACAGAATATAGGTTACCCAGGTATGAGCACTAAACTGCAGTCCATGCTTATCTCTAGCAAAAGATAATACTAATGTTGCTGAGAACACCAAGTACCACAATGATGCAAGAGAAAACCATAAGCAATTATCGGTTTCTTCAATAAAAGAAAATTGAATAACAAATTGAACATATAAGCAAAAATACCTGGATTTCAACCAGGAAAGTTCGTGAGCCATCAAGGATAACTGCTACTGCAAGACCAGCTAATACTTCAGAGTCAGAGAAGTGTTCGCTTAGGAATATTTCACTTGGATTTGAGACAGCTTGCAAACCAAACTCTGTCATTTCAAACACTCCAAGCTGACAAAAACCAAGAAGTTATTTGCATTGATTTTTTAACAATTACAACCACTCAGAAACATATTAAGATTCATCAAGTGCCAGGACTTTGTCTCATGTATACAAAAAGTTAAGACTGTTTTGGATAAAATGGCCAAGCCAATTTCTAGAAGTATACCTAGACATACCAACTAGTACAACATAACTTTTAGATAACATATAATGCACTGCAACAATAAAAGATGCATGAAATCTGTAATTTTAGTGTCTCAGTCATGATTTTCTAGTTACCAATATCCAACCCTTTCAGACCTTGATATCGCATGAATATATACAAGATCAGTTATCTAATCGTATGTCTATTAATAACCTTTTGAGCTACAAAATTTTGCATGCCAACAAATTAATATTAAAAAAACGCAATCAGATCGATAATCTTCCTATTTGGTCAAAACAAGGAAAATATTATATAACTTGGAACAGTAAGATATACCACATTTAGAAATAATTAAACAGCAAAAATGTACTTCAATTTAGCTCTCTTATCCATATTCTATCTCGTTATTGAGTACTCAATATGCATGCTTTTGTATTTACAATGTCTGCCTATCTCCTCTTCACTTTTCAAGGTTGATGTGTCATGTTCAAATCCTGTTAAGCACTAACAACTGTTAACTTGCCAATAGCACTTGAACTGCTGGCTCCCGAGAATAGTAAATGATGACTCGAATTCAAGTTTTAGCAAAAAAGGTCTCCAATAGTGATGTTATCGAGCCATAAATAATCAAGTACTGACGACTATGCTTACTATAAAAGCTGACAGAAGATAGGCCACTCCTGGATGCTGTTATACAACAGATAAGAGGGAGAGAAATACAAGAAGCTTAAAAATTCACTCCAATACTGCTACCCAAAATACCCATATGATATTTAGTGAAGTTTATTGCAGAACAGCCACACTCAAATTAAGCTCTAGCTTATGGAAACTCTACAACTGATTGAAGATACAGTTCTATAGGTAGTCATGTGAGTAGTTTATATACTAAATCCACCGAATTCTTTTGAAATCTGGTGTTCGGCCACACTTAGAAATAATTAAACAGCAAAAATGTACTTCAATTTAGCTCTCTTATCCATATTCTATCTCATTATTGAGTACTCAATATGCATGCTTTTGTATTTACAATGTCTGCCTATCTCCTCTTCACTTTTCAAGGTTGATGTGTCATGTTCAAATCCTGTTAAGCACTAACAACTGTTAACTTGCCAATAGCACTTGAACTGCTGGCTCCCGAGAATAGTAAATGATGACTCGAATTCAAGTTTTAGCAAAAAAGGTCTCCAATAGTGATGTTATCGAGCCATAAATAATCAAGTACTGACGACTATGCTTACTATAAAAGCTGACAGAAGATAGGCCACTCCTGGATGCTGTTATACAACAGATAAGAGGGAGAGAAATACAAGAAGCTTAAAAATTCACTCCAATACTGCTACCCAAAATACCCATATGATATTTAGTGAAGTTTATTGCAGAACAGCCACACTCAAATTAAGCTCTAGCTTATGGAAACTCTACAACTGATTGAAGATACGGTTCTATAGGTAGTCATGTGAGTAGTTTATATACTAAATCCACCGAATTCTTTTGAAATCTGGTGTTCGGCACTAGTTCTAGGTCAATGTCTTGTTCAGCCATTTATAAATGCAAATGCATTGAAGATATTACTTATAATATAGGTGGTCAAATACAGATTACCAAATTAATCAAAACACACGAGTCACATTGATCTAATGCGTAGATCCTTTTCAAGCATTTGACAAGCAAATAACTTCATGAGGCAAACACAACCTTTTCAGCCTAAGAAACTTACTCAGAACTATGAGAAACAATGTGGTAAACACAAAATAAAGTAAAATGCCTCCGGTACCTCATCAGTTGAACCAAAGCGGTTCTTCACAGAGCGCAGTAGCCGATAAGATGAGTACCTCTCACCCTGTAACAACAGTCTTCAGGTAAGCATATTGGATATAGGACATATTCCATTGTAATTATGGGGTTACAAGAAAAATTACAAGGCATGGAAGGATGCATGTGTGGAGGCTTGGTTACCAAAGCATGAAGGATGCCTAACTCAATTATGAAGGAACCAATAGTGGCCACTGAGACCATGTTGTGTTAAAAGAAAAAATAGCCTAGGGTTCTCATTCCCCCTTGCTTGTATTATTCACATAACAATATTACATACAAATCCCAGACTATTATACTATTTACATAATGGTGTCTAACATTAATGATGTGAGACGACCTTTTTTTCTTCTTATTTTGATCATTAAAATATTTGCAAATGATATATAGTTATTCTGTAATACCCCGGTTCTGAGATTCTGGTTAAGTATGACTTAAAAGGTTATATGGTACTATCCATATCATCAAAGTGCACCTTCCTTTTCAGAAGCCCAAACTTAAGAACTCCAAAGTTAAGTGTGCTTGGCTTGGAGAAATCTTAGGATGGGTGACCTCCTGGTAAATTTCCCAGGTGCGTGCGAGTGAGGACAAAGCACGCTGAAAGGACCTTCGGTGGTCTATGGAGCTAGTCGTCAACCCGATGGGCAATTCTGGTGGCGTGCCCAGGCCGGGGCGTTACATATTCAGTATCGGGTGTTTAACTTTATTATACACTAAAAAAACACAGTATCTTAGTTTCAAAAAGATCCAATAAAATCAAACACGAGATAGTTGGGTGCTACAGAGACACAGTACATGATACAAACCTCCATATAGAAAACACCATCTACTATGTGCTCCAACATTCGGGGCCCAGCAATATCTCCTGATTTTGTCACATGCCCAGTCTGAAACAAACAAAGAATTCTAAGACTTCTGAATTATTGTTCAAACAAAGAATTCATAAGATTTTACCAAAATATGGATAGATCTTCCAAATCAAATGTGAAGACAAAAATAGAACTGTTCTGATGGGATTAGTGGCAGGTACAAATCACATGATTATTTATTGCCCACATGCTCTGGATAATTTATATAGAAGTACTTTGTAAGCTGAATTATCATACTACTGGTGGGTTGCTGCACCAATCCATGTGAAGTGAGCATCAAATTCAAATAGCAGTTTTAGAGAAGGTTAGCTTACAAAAAGAATGGGGATATTAGTCTGCTTAGCAAATCGGAGCAATGCAGATGTACACTCCTTAACCTGTAGAGAAAAGCAAAATTAGCTACATAGGGAAAAAAAAGTGGAGATGAAAACATATTCAACTATGTTTCACATCAACGAAAGATAGGGAAAGCAAAGTTTGCTAAAGAAAAGAGGTTATTCCACGTGACAAAAGAAGATACAAACCTTTGCAAACTTAGAGAAAGTATACATACTTCTAAAGTTATTTTCAGCTAGATGCACAATCAAAACAGAGCATAGGCAAATAAAAGCACATGTTAACAAGGCAACTCTATTGTAAAGCTCCCACTGTAATAGATTTTCTCAAGTATTATATATATGCCATAACCAGTATTTTCTGACTTAAACTAGTGAGATGGGAAATTTCTTGTAGTTCTATGAGAACAAACCTGCATGATATTTCCAGCACTACCAGTAACTCCTTTCAGATAAACAGTTTGAATGGAATCAACAACAAGAGCACGTGGGAACAATGTTTGAATTTTGTCCAGGATGTCCTGCAGTTGAATTAATTTTCTGTTTATACAGTAGATTGTCAAACAACTACTAATTTATTGTAAAAACAAGTTAATATGATCCTCTTTCCATGGCATGAATTTTACAAACAAAGATATAGCATTTCAAGAACTATGGTATGGCAATCAGGTTCATATCCACAATCTATGAGAGAATATAATCTAATTGATGGTCAAATTACATTAATAGTATGTTATATTAATGATCCAACAAAAAGATCAAATACAACTTGGCTTTAATACCAAATTATGAAACACCGTATACTGGATAATATCAAGGTTTTATCCACTTTACCAATATCCTATACTATTGACCACATGGTTTTGTCCGATGAAGGAAATTGGCTCCAAAGTGGAACTTCTCTAGAGGTGACCATTGTGAAAGTTGCCTCGTCAGGACTCCTATAGTTCATTATACGTCACACCCAAAAGCTAGTCATTTTTTCCAATATATTTGATTGCTTCCTGCCTCCAACATCCTATGATTCTCCCAAGAGGTTGCTCCTTGCCCAAGCACTTTTTCTGGACAATCACTCACCACCCTTGAAAGATTGGGTTGTTCTAGGTGACTTGATTACAATAGAGAATCAAAGAATTAAAAAAATATTTTAATTGAGAAGTGGAAGAAACAAAATGGAATTCTTTAGTCTAGAAAAATAAAACAAAAACAAGAGTCAATGATTGTTTACGAAGCACATTTTCCTTGATAAACTAAAAGAAGCTAAAATTGTGCATTCAATACCATGAAAAAATCAAACTATATTGCCTTTAAACATTATACCATGCCACCTCCATTAACACGTTGATGAGGAAATAATATGTAGGATTTTTATTAAATGGAACCCCTTTAAATTAAAAAAAAAAAAGGTAGATAGCAATGTGTAATGTTCCACAAGGACACCTAATTAACATAGTTTAGTAACAAATATAACATTGATTACATTTGGCAAACTAAAAAGTCAGCTTGAATTAGCACAAATAAACATATTTGATAAAATGTTCTACAGTCACTGTTACTTTAGGTAATAAAGGGCTCAGAAATAGTGAGCATCATATGAAAATGTTTGTCGCATTCAGGAAAGTTCATTCTTTTTTGGTCATCTTTGAATTTGGGTTTCATAATGTCTTTCTTGATTTATAATTATCAAATGCCAAGAACTCAATCATAACAGCAGCTATCTGGTCAACATAATTGAAATAGACTTCTTTGGTAGTAAGAAAACACCTCAATATCGGTACTTGAATACAAGAAAAGTTCCTTTGTTGTGATACTCATTCTGTCTGCCCTGTTTCCTATTTGTTCAATGCTCTGCAAAGAAAGAACATTGAGTCAAAAAACAAAAATCAAGTTCATAGGTAAGAATTTTATGATCAGCTTCAAAGCTTATGAAAAAATTATTAAAAAGAAAATGTTATATCAGTCAGCACAAATAATTGAAAAAAAAAACAGTAATTAACAAGAAAGCAGAGGTAAAAACAATAGGACAAGGATAAAGAATAAAAGCATCACAAGAATGAAGTGTGATAGTTTTCTCAATTCATGAATCCACCAATCAAATTTTTTTCAAAATCTCATAACATTTATCTTAAAAAACTTCCTACCTAAATATTCTTATTAAGAAAAAGAGCTCCCTGTGAATGACGACGATTAAGATAGCATCTAATCATAAAATTCAAGGGTCATTACTGTCTTACAAATTTTGGGGCGTGATGTTGAGATTATAGTATCATCACTGACAGTCTCAAGCTGGGATAAAAAGGTGGACTGTTGCATTATACCATGATATCAACATAAACAATGGTGCACACTTAATGAACAAGTATTTTTAAGTTGTTAACTGTATTTGTTACAAGGTTAGATTGCCAAGATATGTGGCATAAGATGCATTCACAACCAGATTACTAATAGAAAACAATGCTCTCGGATGCTAGTTGCCATGGAGGTGACATTTGTCTAGTATCATTGTTAAAAACACGTGTTCGAAACCACTTATTTAATTGAGGAAATTTATTGGATTAAATTATAATTTAATTAAAATCTAGATTTATTTAATTAAGGAGATTTATTAGACTAATTACAACTTAATTAGATTTCAAATTTATTAATTAAAGATATTTATTGGGGTAATTGTAATTGTTCACTTGATTTAATTAAGAATTTATATACATAAATAGATTTAGTTAATTAAGTTAGCCTATAATTAGGAAATTTGGATTAGTTAATTATATTAAGAAAATAGAAAAATACAAATATATAAAAACTTATTATTTATATAATTTATGTGTATAAACTATCCATCTAATCAATTTGGAAATAAAATATAAATAATATATGTATTATATGTATTATATATATTATATATAATACAAATTATAGAGTATAAATTTAATGTAACGTGTATATAATAATTAAGAAACTATAATTTGTGAATTATAAATGGATAAAACTTAGTATATAGGAATTATAGGACTTAACATTTATAAAGGGATAAAACTTTATATGTATATACAAATTTATATGTCTATAAATTTTTATAGATTATTCATCTAATTAATATAGAAATAAAATATAAATAATATATTATATAATATAAAATGTATAATATAAATTATAAAGCATAAATAAAATTAAATAAGGAAAATATAAGATATGGAACGTGTAAAATTTATAAAAATAATATATTATATAATATAAAATGTATAATATAAATTATAAAGCATAAATAAAATTAAATAAGGAAGATATAAGATATAGAACGTATAAAAATATATAGTGCATATAAACTAATTAAGAAACTATAATATTAAAATTATATATATATATATATATATATATAATGTAAAATTTATATGACTAAGTAAAATATATATGGAATTATATAACCATGAATATAGGTTTCTATTTAGACTTAGTATTAAGTTTTATAAAAATAATATATAAGACTTAGTATTTATAAAATTGGTAGGAATTAGAAATTGAGACCAAGTCCTAAGTTCCCTCTTTTATTTAAACCCTCATCTAGAACTCCACCTTGTCTTCTTATTTCCACCGGCCCTAAACTCTCACCTCGCCCAACTCCACCGGTTCTAGAGCTCCAAGAGAACACAACTAAAGGAGGGGTTGGTAGCTAAGACTTAAAGGCATGTTCTTAACCATATTATTGTTTTATTTAGCTTCTATGTCTTGTGAAGTTTCGGATTTTATAGTTTGTTAGGTTTGGTTATGTTGTGGTCTAAATTAACCTCAATAGATGAACAAATTTGTAAGATACGACAAAATTAAATAATAAGGTTTAATAGACAAATAACCTTAACGGAATTTTTAGAAATTTTTAAGAATTTTCTAGGAATTTTTCGGAGCTCGTATGGCGTATGTTAAAGGGATCAATTATTGGGCTAAGGGAAAGCCTGTTTAAGCTACCCTATTTGAACGAGGAAATGTTTAATTTCTTTTCTTTTTCTTTCTTTCCTTCCCCGTGCCCTAACCTCACCTCTTTTCCCCGACACTTACGTTGTTCCCTTCTCGCCGTTTCTTCCCCCAGCCCTTCGTCTTCCCCAAACCGACAACGCCGCCGCGACGCTCCTTCTTCCCTGCGTACAAAACCAGTGGCCAAGGAGAAGCCAAGCACTCTGTTTCCGATTCGTCTCATCTTCCCCGACTCCTTCTCTCGATCCCCATCGCGCCGATCGCCACGAGATCACCGCCGGCAGCGATTTTCCCCTCCGCGTGCCTCACCAACGCCAAGCTCTCTTGGCTACCAGGCGGCCCGATCCTCTTCTTCCTTCCTCTCGCCTCTGCCCCGATTCCCTTTTCCTCTCTTCCTCTAGTGCCGACCGCATTTCCTCTGCCCTAGTGCTGGCAGCCCGATGCCCTAGTGCCATCATCGGAGTAGAACCATGGCCATCAGCTCCAGATCTTGGCTGTCGCCGGGTGTTCAAGAGTCGATAACAACGACTGCACTCCCTCTTGCATATCCGATCTCTTCTTCAGTTTGTTACTAGAGCACTTTGTTGCCCTAAGGCGATCTCAGAGGTAAGCGATTTAAAAATCTGGTATTAGATTTAGGTAGTTGATACATTCGTAGGGTTGATGTTTGGATTGATTGTTGGAAGGCAGTGACCTAGTTTGGTTCCGGCTACCACAGCGTCAGTAGCTTGTTGCCGACTCTGCCCGATCCATGGCACTTGCTAGCTACTGAAGAAGAAGGGGTAAGGGTACTAGCATTGAGGAATTAATAGCTTGTTTGAATGCTTAGTTTGTTGATGTAACTGTAGTAGTAGTTGAATGGATTTGTTGGAACTGAATTTGTATTAGGTTAGGTGTGTTTACTGGAAATGTTGATTTTCATATGGTGGGATAAGAGTAGGATTGAAGTGAAGGAATTGTGGTTGAGTTAAACCTAATTGGATTAATGAATTCGGCTAATTATGTCAATTAGGGGTTTTCCTAACTAGTTTTGGGAATTTTATTTAGCTATTTAATTCAAAGGAACTTAGCTAAATAAAATACTTTGATGCAGGACTCGTTTGAGACGGCATCACGACGTGGATCTATCTAATACGACATTCTTTTTGAGACGGGTACCTTTGACTTATCTTTTTGATATTGTCATTCTGATATGCTGAATGAGTTATAACTAGTAGTAATAGTTATGCTGATATCTGCTTGGTATGTCACTACTTGATACCCGTAGTATACCTATTTTGTTATCTGTTGTGCATTTATGTGTATGCCCTTCTTGATTCTTGCATTGTGTACTTATGTAGTGACACACAATGCATTACAGGATACAAGTCTAGCTACTAGATTTACTTGACATGTGTACCTAGTTTACTACTTGGCATATGTACCTAGTTATTACCTGGCATGTGTATCTAGGTTTATTACTTGGCATGGGTACCTAGATCATCTATATGGACTTGGTTTTTCTTTTGGTACACATTATGAGGAGGTTGATATTTTCAGGGTTACATGCTTAGTGTCATGTACCATTTTGCATGATTGCATGCTGAGCGATTGTCGGCTCCATTGTTGTTGAGTACATCGCCAGTTACATGGATCTGCACACACAACCACTCATGGGTTAGTGGTATATCAGACAGGGTGTGTTGCAGCAAGTTGCTCTGTCAGGGCTCTGGTCCCCTCATGGGTAGTGTGATTGCAGCGTGGTAGCGAACAGGGATTCCTCCTCTTGACTATGACATAAGGAGATGAGAGCATTAAGCTCCCCCACTATAATTTCGGATAGGAGGATAGGTGTACTCCGACAACATCCTGTCCACTCAGTCATTTAGGAGTAGTGATGGCAAAGTGCACAGTTATCCCTACCCACTCGACCTTACCATCATGTGGCTGACTGGCGTCAGGGGTGACCATGTCATTTGCATCATATGCATGGATTGCATTTATTGCTTGTGATTGCTGCATTTTGGATGCTGCATTTTTGTGGTTGCATATGATTGGCATACATACAGGAGACATGATGTGTTTGGTCTGACGACCCTTATATCCAGATAGGAGGTCTTGGTGAGTACAGCTTCTTTACTTGTTCAGTTTTCGCATTTCCTGTTTTTAATCAGGAGACTGTACTCCATGATTATTACTGTTAGATATATCTTACTATGCATGTCAGCTTGATACCCGCTGAGTTGTTGAACTCACCCTGTTGCTTTATTTCTATTTCAGGTTGAGGCTGTCGGAGGTTCCAGTCGCTAGTCCCCCACCTCGTGTAGATATGATTTTCTACTTTCAGACTTTGTTTCCTTGTTTTGTGATCTACATGCGTGTGATGTGTAGATCTTGTACTCGTGGATGTTATATCGAGTTTTGGTCTACTACCCTTGTTTTACGTTGCGATGGTTTTCCGTTGTGGGTTGTGTTTTCCTCAAGTAGTGGAGTAGGTTTTATAATAAACTGCGTGTTGTGATTTGTTGTGTAGTCAGCCGGAGGCTGATTTATTATAAACTACGTGGATTGTTTGTTTATATTATTGTATATGTTCCGGCTGTGTTGGCTGAGGATTGTGAGGCCCTGTGGGCTATGTAGTCAAGTATCAGATTGACACCCGGAGATGCTGCCAGAATTTCCTCTGGCAGGGACTCCTCGAGACGTGACATAATTTCACTTCGGTGTCTTCTGTTGAAATGTAGGAAATTTAGTTAGTTTTCATTACCAATTTACAGAACTCTTTTCGGATCAAATATGAATTTCATACGATTTTTATACCACTGACTGACGAATCTGAAATTATGCTATGACCCTGCTGCTTTTGGTTCTATTGTGGTGTAAATTAGCCTCAATGGGTGAACGAATTTCACTTTGGTGTCTTCTGTTAAAATATAAAAAATTTAGTTAGCTTTCATTACCAATTTACGAAACCCTTTTCGGATCAAAGATGAATTTCATATGATTTTTATACCACTGACTGACGAATCTGAAATTATGCTGTGACCCTGCTGCTTTTGGTTCTATTGTGGTGTAAACTAACCTCAATGGATGAACGAATTTCACTTCGGTGTCTTCTGTTGAAATGTAGTAAATTTAGTTATCTTTCATTGTCAATTTACGGAACCCTTTTCGGATCAAAGATAAATTTCATATAATTTTTATACAACTAACTGATGAATCTGGAATATGTCGTGACCCTGCTACTTTTGGTTCTGTTGTGGTGTAAATTAGCCTCAATAGGTGACCGAATTTCACTTTGATGCCTTCTATTGAAATGTAAGAAATTTAGTTAGCTTTCATTACCAATTTACAGAACTCTTTTCGGATCAAAGATGAATTTTCTATGATTTTTATACCACTGACTGACGACTCTGGAATTATGCTGTGACCCTGCTGCTTTTGGTTTTGTTGTTATGTAAATTAGCCTCAATGGGTGAGTGAATTTCACTCCGGTGTCTTCTGTTAAAATGAAGGAAATTTAGTTATCTTTCATTACCAATTTACAGAACCATTTTCGGATCAAAGATGAATTTCATATGATTTTTATACCACTGACTGATGAATCTAGAATTATGCTGTGACCTTGCTTCTTTTGGTTCTGTTGTGGTGAGTTTTAAATTCTGTTTTAAGAGTTATGAATATGAATGTTGCATTACAATTTGGGTCATGCTTCTAATTGTCTTCCCTTAGAAGATCCATGCTTAATTTTAAATATTAAATTTGTAAATTTCAGATTTATGGGAGCAGTTCTAAATTCTGTTTAGGGGGTCTTATTCATCATGATGTTGCACTACCGTTGTTCTATGTTTTCCCACATCTTGTTTTATTTTAGTTCTTCAAGTTCGTGTATGTTTAGGTACCCTATATAAGTTTCAGTTTTGGTTGTATGTATGTATTAAGGAGATGATACCATGTCAGCTTTTATAGATTTATAGGGTTTGGATTGTATAAGACCTCATGCTCTTTTATTACTTAGAAGTTGATACCATGCTAGCTCCTAGAAATTTTGATATCATAAAGTTGAACACAAGTTAATGATTACTTTGTGTCATATGTAGATTTCGATCTTAGGGGTTAAGTTGTCATGAAACTAACCATCTGGTGCTTAAGATATATGTAAATTTTTGGAATTGGATTTTGTTATACCTTTGTTTATTGATCCGGTGGTAAGAGCGGAGGACCCTCGTTGGCGGAAGGTCAACGACACGTGGAGGTCAAAGGTCAAGAGATTCAACCTTGAGACCCGGCCGACCGGGCGAAGCAGGCCGACCGACCGGATGAATCAGGCCGATCGGCTGTGAATCCCCCCGAGCCGAATGAAAGATAACCCGACTAGGAGTCGGGTTTCCGATGCTCAAGGTAAAAAGGTTCCAAGGGCCGAGACCGATGCACAAGGCAACACAGGCAGGAGCAGTCTCATCCGAGCATACGACCGAGGCAGAAGTGATATGCCTGCCGAGCGGCCTAACCGCTCGACCCTGGAACAGACAGGAAGTACAAGAGGACAAAGGAGACAGAGGATAACATCATCCTCGAGACATCTGCGACAGCGGCGAGTTGGCGGCGAAGCCATACAGAGATCATCTGGTGGAAGCTTCCCGTCGCATCGAGATATGCTCGGACGATTGCGAAATGGCGGTACTTTTCCGACAAAGGCTTGTTAAGGTATGTTTGAGGAAGCGTGACGTATAGAAGCGTGCACCTCCCGGTCTATATAAGGACCCCAGGGCGTCGGCAGTATCGCAAATCTTCTGTAGCCACATTCTGCGCCTCTCTCGTTGCACGACTTGGCGTCGAAGGGCCGTCGGAAACCCCTCGGCTCGGCTTCTTCTTGAGTTCGCGGAGATCTCGCTACGATCGAGAGGCGGTAGTGTGTGCCACGTCAGCGTCCGTCGACTCGGTAGCAGGCAGGATCAATGGCGCCGTTTGTGGGAGCACTTGAATCCGAGCGAAGATGGAAGAAGGCGTCGACTTCATAACGCTCTCTCGGGAGCTCGGCACTAAATCAGCCGTAAAAATCGTGGAGCAGCTCTCGAGCGGCGGGCGATGACGGCGACATCGACCTCGGGGCGGCGCCACGAAAACGGCGGCGGCTCGATTTGGAGGCAAAATAAGGGGCGGCACTTTCAAATGGAGTCCGCTCGCCCGATACCTTTTCGGGCTCTGTTCGGGCGCCCTCGGAGGTATGAGCTAATCAAGACAAAGGATCTTCTCGGACGAAGCACCATCAGGACGTCGGAAAAGGCGCCCGAGCGGACACGTCGCGCGGATCAGCAATTCTCAAAGGTCATTTTCGCGATCCGCTGAGGCATTATGTGCCCCTGCGATCGAGAATGCGAGACAACCGAACGGCCACAGGTAAGTTCAGCAGCACGCCACTCGCATCAATACGGATAGTGTGAAATCAAGTGTTCCTCCTGCGCTTTGGGATCGCCCGCGTGGTGGTTTCGGAGGCGCGAGCGGATCCATCAAGTTTAAAATTCGAGCGTTCCTTCATCATTTTGCGGCGGGCGCCACGGAAGACAAGCGTCGATCATTTGCCGTCAGCAAGCGCGAGGCCGCTCGAGTGTACATCGGCGCTTGACGGATGGTCATGGACATTCTAACGGTCACCTCGGAAACAATGATGAACGCGTTCACGCAGGGCTCGTGGGCGGTGACTTCTTCCGCTCGCTCGTCGGAAGCCTCCGGGACTCGACCACATGCTGCGTAAAGCAGCGAATACATCGATGTGGAGAAGCCGGTGGCGAGAAGAAAAAGCCTGGTGATCGACGACTTCAGCCGGCGGCGAGCCATCGATCCTGACCGTCTGGGACCAAGCGAATCCGCGTCCTCATCAGACACACTCGGCCTGGCAGTCCGGTAATCGCGGCTGATCGGCCCAACCAGGGGAAGGTATGGACCCGATGTTTTTCACTCCATGATCGGCTACTCACACACGCCGGGCCTCCCCATCGCTCGTCCGCGTCGAGCTACCGTCGCGATCGCCTTCACGGGCCGGTAACATCGACAGCGGGCCCGTTGAAGGATAGAAGAGATCCCGGCGGCACCGTCGGGCCGAGTCCACCATCGGGCGTCGCGTGCAACCAACACCTTCCGCTCGGAGGAGGAAAATAGAGACAGCGTCTCGGGCGAGATCAACATCATCATGGGAGGCCGGCCGGAGATTCAATAGAGCGAAAGGCGCCTGTAGCGGTGAGAATCCAGCGATCGGTGTAGCCGGAAAGGCGGCGGACCCGAAATCGAACCGGACCTAGGGACCTCGAAGGAGTTGAAGTCCCAGCGATGGCGCGATCGTTTGGTAATGCCAACTATACTATTCATCGCATTTCATTGACACGGCACTCGGTCGATATAATATTGAAGACCTTGACCCAGCAATGGACCGGTGAACTCGCGATGGCGACCCCCTCGGGTTCACTTGAGCGAAGTCTTGCCGGTCGGCAAGTCAGGTTAGCTATCTCGTTGGGCGAGGCCGCTCGAGACAAGGACCACCACCTTCATCGTGGTTGATGCTCCTTACTGCATCAGCGTTATCTTGGGGCGTCTTCGGCAGGTCGACCATGGTGCCGGGGTCTCGCTGGGGGGCGTGAACTTCACGTCGGCGTGACGCTCGACAGGGCCTCGAAGCAGAGGACCGGTCGCGTGGCGGGACATCCCGGACGGAGGTAGAAGCCGGAGGCCGACATAAAGGGAATCTGATTCCGAGTTGGCTTCAAATGTGGTTACGGTCTCCAATTGGGCAACAAGTGGAAGTATGCATCATTCCGAGACTTGAACAAGGCGTGCAGGACTTCTACCCTTGCCGGATCGATCATTGGTGGACTCCGGGGGTCACGGTGATATGCATCTTGGATGCATACAGGCTATCATCAGTGTCGCTTGCAGAAGACCAGGAGAAGGTCAGCTTCGTCACGGCGGACGGCACCTACTACTACAATGTAATGTCGTTCGGGCTGAAGAATGCAGGAGCCACCTACCAGCGTCTGATGAACAAGGTCTTCAGGGAGCAGATCGGACGCAACTTGGAAGTGTACGTGGATGACATACTTATCAAGTCCTTCCGGGCGGCCGATCTTTATGCGGATGTGGAGGAGACCTTCCAAACATTAAGAAGATATGGCGTCAAGCTTAATCCTCAGAAGTGCCTATTCGGAGCAAAAGGCGGGCGCTTCCTGGGTTACATCGTGACCGAGCGGGGCATAGAGGCGAACCCCAGCAAGATAAAGGCACTACAAGACATGTCGCCTCCCATAAATCTTCGAGAGGTACAACGTCTCACCGGTCGGATAACGGCGCTGTCAAGGTTTATCTCTAAGATCGCCGACCGGAGCCTGCCATTCTTCAAGATTCTCCGTAAAGCCACCAAGTTTCAATGGGACGAGGAGTGCGATCGGGCATTCGAGGAACTGAAGACTTACTTGAATTCCTTACCCGTGTTGGCAAAACCGGTCGTAGGTGAGTCACTCCGCATTTATTTATCTTCAACTGAGCATGCTGTGGGCTCAGCACTAGTAAGGTCGAGCGGCGAGGAACAGCCTGTATACTTTTTAAGCCATATCTTAAAGGATGTTGAGTCTCGCTACACCGGTCTCGAGAAGTTGGCCTTCGCCTTGGTCCTTGCCGCTCGGAGGTTGCGCCCTTACTTTTTGGCGCACACCATTATTGTGATAACGAACAGCCCGTTGGCAAGGGTACTCCTGAACCCTGAAGCATTCGGACGGCTCATCAAATGGACAACGGAACTTAGCGAATTCGACATCCAATACCAACCCCGCTCGGCGATCAAGGCACAGTCCTTGACAGATTTTGTGACTGAGGTACAAAAGCCCGAGCCCGAAGCTACATGGAAAATATATGTGGGCGGATCGTCCACTCGGCTCGGAAGCGGAATTGGGATCCTGCTACTTTCGCCTCAGGGAGAGCGGATGCATTTGTCCGTCCGGCTGGACTATCGGGCAACAAATAATGAGGTAGAGTACGAAGCCCTCATAGTCGGACTGCAGGCCGCACGGCATGTTGGAGCCAGCCGGGTGGTGATTCACTCAGATTCCCAACTAGCCGCTCAACAACTCATGGGTGCCTTCGAGATAAACAATGCAAGACTCAGGTTGTACGTGGAGGCTTTTGAAAAACTCAAGACTAGCTTCACCGAGGTGATGGTCCAGAAGATACCCCGAGCGGAGAACCAAGCGGCAGATGAATTAGCCAAGCTCGCAAGCTCGATATCGTCGGTCGTCATCCAGCAACCAATCGAGCAAGTATCCTTAGTAGCGCACATAGACCGGATGGAAGGCCTCACATTCCCGAGCGATTGGAGAACAACCATCATGGAGTTTCTGCGCTCAGGGGCCACGCCGTCCGATCGGGACGAAGCTCAGCTACTAAGGAGGAGAGCCGGCCGGTTCACTCTTATCGGAGATCAGCTTTACAAAAAGGTTTTCTCCCAACCGCTGCTAAAGTGCGTCAGCTCAGAGGACGCAGAATACATTCTCCAAGAGGTACACGAAGGATCTTGCGGAGGTCATCCAAGTGGTCGGTCCTTGGCTAGGAAGATCTGTGGCGGATACTTAACGATACCTGAGGACAGCTCGGACCGTGTAGCGTGTCTTTCTGTCGAAGTACCCAATTTCTCGCATAAACCGACGGAGGAAAGCGTCCGATATCTTGCCCGTTCGACGATGGGCATGGACGTGGGACCTTTCCCTATCCTGGCCGGACGGAAGTTCTGGTGGCGTCGATTACTTCTCCAGTGGGTGGAAGCGAGCCATTAGCCAAGATAACCGAGCGGATGGTCGAAATTCATCCGGCACATCATCGGTTCGGCATCTGCGTCGGCTTGTGTGGACAGCGGCGCGGTTAAAGCGGCTAGAAATGGTGCGAGGATATGGCATTGGCGGCACTTCACGTGCATGGCGTATCCCAAGCAATGGTCGAGCCGAGGTAGACGGGAGATACTCCGAATTCTTGGGCTCGGCTCGACCACATGGGAGGAAGCTGGTGGACGAGCTAAAGTCTATGGGCCATCATGCGACCCCTAAGGAGGAGCAGGAGTAACAGTTCCACAGGTGTATAAATGACGGTCGGTCGAAGTCGGTAGAGTCGTCGCGTCGAACTACGACGAAGATAATTCGGCGGGCGGCTAAATTGGACTTGATCGACGAGGAGCGAGCCAAAGCGTCCGTTCGGCTGATGGCCTACAGGCAAAGAATGAAGCAGAGCTACAACCGCCGCGTGATTCCTCGAGCATTCTAGGTGGGCGACTTAGTCTGGAAGAAAGTGAAGTCGGTTGGGGACGTAGGCAAGCTGGAGGCGCCTTGGGCAGGACCATTCAAAGTCGTCGAGAAGCTCGATCGGGAGCCTACTACTTGGAGGATGAGGATGGACGACGGCTAGAGAGGCCATGGAGCGCAAACCACCTCCAGCCCTATCGAGCTGGATGAAAGGTGCGCTGATGTAATATATTTCATGAATATTCCGTTCGGATGTATCACTTGGTTGCAGGAATGAAAGCTATAAGAACAAAGCAAAGGCATGATCATGGTGCACCTAGTGGGTAGCTGCATGACGTCGTAGCCAAGACCGCGTGCCGTTCGGCCGGGCGTATATTATCCGAGCCATATGCTCGATGGCGAAAACCCCGTGTCGTTCGGCCGGGCGTATATTATCCAAGCTATATGCTCGATGGCGAAGACCTCGTGCCGTTCGACCGGGTGTATATTATCCGAGTCATATGCTCGATGGCGAAGACCCCGTGCCGTTCGACCGGGCGTATATTATCCGAGTCATATGCTCATTATTGAAGACCGTCGAGCAGCGACATTAAATCTTAGAGTCGAACCGGCGACTATAAACCCTCCGGCCTGAAAACCGTCGAGCAGCAACGTTAAATCTTAGAGTCGAACCGGCGACTATAAACCCTCCGGCTTGAAGACCATCGAGCAGCGACGTTAAATCTTAGAGTCGAACCGACGACTATAAACCCTCCGGCTTGAAGACCGTCGAGCAGCAACGTTAAATCTTAGAGTCGGACCGGCGACTATAAACCCTCCGACCTGAAGACCGTCGAGCAGCGACGTTAAATCTTAGAGTCGGACCGGCGACTATAAACCCTCCGGCCTTAAGACCGTCGAGCAGCGACGTTAAATTCTAGAGTCGGACCGGCGACTATAAACCCCCCGGCCTGAAGAACTGTCGAGCAGCGACGTTAAACTATAGAGTCGGACCGGCCACTATAAACCCTCCAGCTTGAAGACCGTTGAGCGGCGACGTTAAACTCTAGAGTCAGACCGGCGACTATAAACCCCCCGGCTTGAAGATCGTCAAGCGGTGACGTTAAACTCTAGAGTCGGACCGGTGACTATAAACCCCCCGGCTTGATGACCGTCAAGCAGCGATGTTAAACCTTAGAGTCGAACCGGTAACTATAAACCCTCCGGTCGGAAAAAGATAATAAAAAGGTCGACCTGTGAGTCGAGAGGTCGATCGGCCAAGTTACCAAAGGTACTTCGTGAACATCTATCGAGAATTCCATTTAAAGAAGTGGGGGTGTTCAGGCGAGCGGCCTGATTACAGAGAATACTTCGTGAAAAATTCCTTTGGAAGGCAAGGCAGGACGAGAAACGATTAACGAGAAGAAAAAAGGGGAGACGCGAACGGCAGTAGTTCGCGCTCCGATCGGAAGACACAAGTATTGACAAAAAAAAGAGTAAGCTAATAAAAAGACGGCATATCTTCATTAAAATTCAGGCCCTTAGAGCCGATCGGAAGGGTTACAAAAAACACTACTCAAGGAAATCATAAACGGTCTTCGGGATGGAAGAAAGGAGTGTCACGTAGTCTTCAGCCGGGATGGTTGTGGAGTCGGGAAGCTGACCCTTGGACTTCAGATAGTCCGTTGTGGCGATAATGGCCAACTCAAATGCAGTATACATCCGCTCGCAGACCTTCTCAGAAAATTCGTTTGAGCGGATGTGCTGCTGCTTCAGGGCTGGCTCGGCCTCTTGATACTCCTTGAAGGCAGCTTGGGAAGCTTCAAGAGCCTCCTGCAAGTTCTTCAGTTCGTCCTTATGTTTGATCGCTTCACCCGAACGGCTCGCCCTCTCGCCGTCCAGCTGCTCCATCAACTCCTTAACTCGTTGTTCCAGGCCCCGCGCCTCGACATTTTTCTTCTCCAGATCGGCGATGGTCATTTTCTTCCGATCGGTGGTTAGGCTTATTTTTCGGTTAAGTGTCTTGACCTGTCGTTCGAGTTCGGCCAGAGTATAGGCCTGGTCGGCCGTCTTCTTTTGCTCAGCCTCCAACAAATCTTGGGTCTTCTTGAGCTCTTTCTGCAGCTCGGCATACGAGGGACCCTGGGAGGACGCGCCGCCCGAACTCTTTAGCCTCTTTAGCTCTTCGTCCACCATGGCCAGTCGATTGGAGACAACAATCTCCTCCATCCATCTCTGACATAAACAGGAGTATTGATAGCCGATCGGAAAGCGGGCGTAAAGGACTTCGAAAGAAAACACACTTACCCTAATGGCCTGCTGCATATGGCTGTTGGCCAGTTTGCCTAGCGGAATCATCGCGACACGGGCCCGAGCATCGGCCCACATCTCAGCGAGGGGCCCCTTCATGGTGATCATATGCTCGAGCGCGGTCGGTCGATCACACTCGGGCAAAAGTTCCTCGGTGGGAAGATGCAGGGTGGCCCTGATTGTGCGGCTCCGACCGGGAGATGTGTGAGCAAATGCAGAGGGAGCAGAGGCCGGGGCAGAGAACTTGGACAAAATAGCCGAGCGCTGGACCCGGCGGGGGGCAGGTGGAAGAGCGCTGACTGGCACAGCCTCAATAGGGTTGGCGGGCAGATTTAACTGAGACGGAGTCCGATCGGAGGATACTGCCTCCACCATTGGAGTTTTCCCACGAGAACCGGATCCCGCCCGCTCGGATACACGAACAGCAGAAGTAGCCGATCGCAACGGTGTCTCCGTCCGGCGTCTTTTTTGTCTGAGCGGGCGCTCGTCTTCCCGATGAGAGCCTTCCTCTAGGGCGGTCGGTTCCCTGTCCGACGTAGCGCCTCCCTTCACCTCCACGGGGAGGCCTGAGCGGCCGACTCCTCCGCGTTTGTCTCGCTCTCACCCTCGTGAGAGCCGATCGGAGTGATGCCCAGTTGCTCCATCTCTTTGGCGGCTACCGCCTCGAGCGCCTCGGCTTTCCTCTTCAAAATCCCGAGCATCACGGACTCCATGACAATATTTGTTGCAAAGGAAAAAGAAGAAAATCAGTTAGCACTCAAAGTACGTGTACAAGGGAAATTCTTACCGAAGCTGCTCGGAAGTGGAGTGCGGCTCGGACTCAGGCCGAATATATACAGCACGTCTTCAGGCAGCAGCTTGTTGATATCGAGCTTCAGACCAGCAAGCATGTTCGCGGCCTCGAGATAATCCGGTCGGGTCTTAAATCTTTTTAGCTCAGGAGAAGTAGGCGGTCCGACCTGCCATTTGGTTCGGAAGGTAGCCCGCTCGGGGAGACGAAGATAAAAGTAGTACTCCTTCCAGTGTTTATTGGAGGAGGGGAGTTTATCAAAAAAGACTAGACCGGGCCGAGCCTGGAATAGATAGGTACCCAGCTCGGATTGCTTGGGATAATAAAAATAGTAAAAAATTTCCGGTCGGAGAGGGATGCGGTGTATCTTGAACAGTACCACCACTCCACACAAAAGGCAAAAAGTATTGGGAACTAATTGGGCGAGCGGAAGACCAAAGAAGTTGCAAACGTCGGCGAAGAAGGGATGAAGAGGAAACCGCAGACCGGCTGTGAATTGGTCGCGGAAAAAACAAATGGCTCCGCTCGGCGGTTTGTGAGGCCGAGCGGAGGACCCTCGTTAGCGGAAGGTCAACGACACGTGGAGGTCAAAGGTCAAGAGATTCAACCTTGAAACCCGGCCGACCGGGCGAAGCAGGCCGACCGATCGGATGAATCGGGCCGACGGGCTGTGAATCCCCCGAGCCGAATGAAAGACAACCCGACTAGGAGTCGGGTTTCCGATGCTCAAGGTAAAAAGGTTCCAAGGGCCGAGCGAGCTGTCCGTTCGGCCGATGCACAAGACAACACAGGCAAGAGCAGTCTCATCCGAGCATACGACCGAGGCAGAAGTGATATACCTGTCGAGCGGCCTAACCGCTCGGCCCTGGAACAGACAGGAAGCACAAGAGGACAAAGGAGACAAAGGATAACATCATCCTCGAGACATCTGCCGCTGACAAGCAGCAGAGTTGGCGGTCGAGCCGTACACAGGATTATACGGTAGAAGCTTCCACCATCACATCTGGGATATGCTCGGGCGATTGCGGAATGACGCCAGAGGTACTTTTCTGACAGAGGCTTGTTAAGGTATGTTTGGGGAAGCGTGCACGCATAGAGAAGCGTGCCCGAGCCTCCCCGGGATCCTATATAAGGACCCCCAGACGTCGATGAAGGTATGCGCAAATCTTTACTGTAGCCACATTACGCTGCCTCTCTTGTTGCCTAACTTGAGCGTCGGAGTGCCGTCGCCGGGAAACCCCTCCCGGCTCGGCTTCTTGCAGGTTCGCCGGAGATCTACGCCACCAATCAGAGACAGCGGAGCATGCCACGTCCCCAGCGTCCGTCGACTCAACGCTCGGACAGAATCATTTATTTTGCTTCTTATCATGCTAATTAATGAGTCACATGTTAATGTTAGGGAATTAGGATGTTAGATCTAGTTATGCCCATGTTTCTTCTTTCTCTTCATCATGTTAACTTAATGAGTCATATGTTATTTCTATGTGTTTCGGACTTTTGGGGTTTAATATATGCACTCAATTATGTTTTGATAACTTAGTATGTTAGATTAGTTCGTTACTTTAGGGACATGTATGTTATGAAATTGATGATAATATGCATGTGTAATGTGGTTACAATGTGTAACTGATACCATGTGAAGTTAAAAGTAGTACTCTTTACGAAGACAATTTAAGAACCATGCATGTATACTTGCGATGTAAGATATGAAAGAGTTATATGGATAAGTAGAGGAATACGTGCATGTGTGGTGACAATATGGGATTGGTGCCTCGGGAGGAGCTCCGGGGAGGGCCTTTCTAAAAATGAATAATGGTGTAACGCATTGGTTTCGACTAGTGTGAGTTGTACCATAAGGCATATGCTTGTTGCGGAACTAATTACATGATCATGGACCAAATGAACAAGCTCTAATGATGGTTATCACACCTGCGTTATGTTCGTCCCTTATTAAGTTATGTATATGTTTTCCTTTCTGTAAAGTAAGTTTATGCTCCATGTTTCCTAATTTTGTTCTTTCTTATGTTATGCTCTTGTTAGGTTTTAGATCTTTGCATTAGTAATGCTTAAGATTATATTTTGCTATGCTCATGTTATGCTTTATCTATGCAATTATTTATGTGGAGCGAAAAGTATGATAACATATATGTTTGGCAAGAGTATGTTCACGATTATGCTCTCCTTATGTTTATGCAAAACAATTAGCTAGAGGATGAATTAGTTAGTATAGGTTCTCCGATAGAACGCATGGATATAAGAACTAATTAATGCATAATATGGTTTGAATGTGTTGAGTCTCTCAACTCACAGATTTTAACTATTTCAGGTAATGAGACGAATGAGGCAGGAGACATTGACAAATGGGCCAGCTCGGGACAACAGTAGTACAACCCAAAGACCTTTCAGTTTAGTTTCCGCATCAGTTGGATTTGAATGTTTCTTTTTGTAGAATAAATTCTGGAACTATATGACCAGTACCTAATGTGGCTAGTAGTTAAATGTTTTAAGGACTATCTAAGTATCTCAGTTAAATCGAGAGTATGTTATGGTTGTAAGTGCATTTATAATTCGGGACGTCTGTAAAAAAAAATTAGGATGTTTCACAACCACCGCCTACACATCGTGGAAGAAGAAGTAATGTGGACATGAAGAAGAGAAAAACATTTTTAAAAATTGGATCTATCGGAAGACATTGATTTGGCCTGAATCAGCAAGTTCTAAGTTCGTAGTTGCCCACAGAGATCTACACTGTCTCCATTGAACATACATCGCAACAAAAGCATTCACCATGCCACAAACACACTCACTATGAGATGATTCACCCCTCCTTTTATAGACCAAGGAGTCTGGACCTACATAAGTTCACTTGGCTTGCCAAAGCTCTAAGAAAGGAGTAAAAACAAGAAACAATCGGACAAATCTAATACACAACTCCCTGTGTTTGCCTCTCCATTGAGCAACCATTTCAACTATCTTCCAGTCTCCTCCCTATCTAAAATGTAATATATCAACGATATTTTCATATACAAGGCCAATATTTTTTAGATCAAATTGTCAGTTAGCATCTTAAAAACAATGTTCAAAGTTACGTCAACAGGTCTTTAAGATGATTTCACATTGGTGAGTTTGCAAGTATAAATATAAGAAAATATTGGCTTGCTAGGAATTTAAGTTCTAACTTTTGGCTTAGTTAAGGCACATATTTCGTAAATGGTAAATTAACCCATCACAAGTACCACCGCAATTTTGTGGGACCATACGTTTGTGGATATGTGTCAACTGTGTTCCCTACCTATATATCTTGAAGCATCAGACAATTTGGTCATGACAGCAGCCCAAGTCACACTATAAGATTCAAGGAAATGCTTCAAAGGTTACAAGAAAGGTTGTAATAAAACACAAAAACGAAAACATGAATACTCTAAATTGCCACATCAATAAGTACGACCTTAGAGTAAACAGTTGAACTGATACATACCTCCTCACCAGATACGTATACAACTGGAGCAGGCCCATTGTGATTGAATCCTTGAGCTAAAATAGAGGCAATCTTCATAGTCACAAACAGAATTTTTGTATCAGACATAACCCATAAATGGACAAACCTATTTCAAAAATATATGCATAGTAGCAATTTTCTGTAGGTCTACAATCTACATAATCAGTAGACAGAAAGCAAACAGACATAGGCTTTAACAGTAATACAGTTCAAACCTGCAATAGTAGTGTACTCTTGCCAATACCGGGGTCACCACCAATTAGAATTAAGGAGCCTGCACAACCAAAAGCATAAACAAACAATGGCTTTAAGACAATGGATAACAATCTCTGCAATCAACCTTAATTTGATCTTGCTATGTTGAGTAACTGCATCAACAATTCATGTCCTTTTCATTTCCCGGCACTGCTAATTTTCTTGTGATTCTTATCACAGAAAGTAGGAAAAAAGGATGATCATTAAAGAGTTCAGTCTGATAACTCATCGTCTATCAATATCTCTTAACTTCCATTATGCTTGTTAAGTGTTGCTTTCCTTATTTGCAATATAGTCTGAATAAATACTCAAGGTAAAATCAAATGCATGAAATGCAGTTCCACAATAGGGAACAAAATTGACTAGAAAATGAATTCTACAAAATAATGGCTGAAAGCATCAACACGTCCAAAAAAAAAGAAACATGCATATGTATGAAGGTAACTGAAACCACTTAAGATAGTGTTACAGAATCATAAATTGAATGCTGATGTAGAAGAAATAACCTTTAGTTCTTATCAAATTTCTATATTTCAAATTATCGTAAAGCAGAAAGAACCTTATCCTGAATTCAAGAGAAACAAGAGTAGACTGAAATTTGCATACCTGGCACAATACCACCACCAAGCACTCTAGAAACCTCCTGTCCAAAATGCCCCGAGCTAGAAAGTAAATGCATATCAATATTCAGAAAGATTTTTTTTCATTTTCATTTCTTATTTCTTCATTGCGAAAGAACCATTCATTTCAGAGTAAGAATATTGTTTCCATTAACTTTCTTCAATTTGATGAACAGTTGTATAAGCATAGATGAATATATTTTAATATGCAAACCCAACCTGAATATGTTCTACAACTGCATGGAATTTACCTTTTATTCAGTACATACTACATACTACATAAATGATAGATATCTAAACAAACATTTCATAAAAGCATGAACATGACTGCATATCCAGATTTCTTTTTTCAGTTGATAGGACTTTACATAGTTGCAACTAGTAGAAAATAAAGTAATGTCACCTTCATTTTTGTTTTTTTATAAACCGACTTAACTTGACCAAACAATAACAACCAAGCCTTATCCCACTAGGTGGGGTCGGTTATATGGATCCTTTTACGTCATGAGCTCTATCTTCTACTATATCAACATCTATACTTAAATAAATTTTATTTTATTGTTGCTAGCCAAGTCTTTTTTGGTGTTCTTTTTCTTCGTTTGATATGTGTGTTTGTCATAGTTTCACATCGCCTAACTGGAGCATTTATTGATCGTCTAAGTACATGCTCATACCTTAACATTCTCATCTCTGCAACTCTCATCTTCTGCTCATATGCACGACCAAGAGTTGCTTTATTAGTGATCAAACTAGAATTGATCATAATCGGATTACCTTGTTATAACACTCGACTCTAACTCTTTTTTTAAAAAAAAAAAAGGCAACCCTGTGTATCAAGCTCCCACCATTGCGGGGTCACGGGGAAGAGTTTATTGTACGCAACCTTATCTTATTTTGCAAAAGGTTATTTTCGAGACTCAAACCTGTGACCTCCTAGATCATATGGAAGCAACTTTACTATTATGTCAAGACTCCCCTTCGCCTCTAACTCTATAAGAAAGAGGAAAATAAATTTTATTTGTAAAAGCAAAGCCAACTACAATAAAGTGAAGTAGAGGAAATGTCACAGTAATGAATAAGGATAAGCAAAAATGTCGAACGATGTATGAAAAGAAAATGGGCTGACAAACATCAAAGGTTAGTTTACTTGGAGCGAAAGTAACTCAGCCTAGAGTACACACAGGAAAGAAGATAAGCATTCTAAGTCCTCTTTTCATTTTTGCAGACATTTAAGTATCTTTATAACAAGATGATAATCTCATAGACAAACAGAGTACTTGTAACAGCAATAGCGACGAAAGTAGAGTAAAATCTTCATAGCTAAACCATCAATAAGATTAATTTAATAGCAATAGATGGTGGCAAACATGTCACTAGATGATAGGTCATCTACAGTTAAAGTAGCACCATGGAAATTAACTTTCAATTTTGATCTCTACTAAAAATCTCTTAGAGACCATATAAATTGACTCCTACATAACTCCATGACAAAGAGACATTCATATATTAAAAGAAGACGATGCCCCAAATGAAAGAAGATATCTTGTAGTGTTTCACTAGACACATTCAAGGTGGTCTCAGGCATATATAAACTTCGTTCCATCTGTTCTGGATAGTTCAATGCAGAAGTACTGTGACATATAACTAACAAGTTATTGAAGAAAATCAGTGGTACTGGTGGTTCACCCCAGTTAAATCAAACCCATTACATCAATGACAGCAATAAAATAGCTGCATACAATTTAATTGATTCAGCAAGCAAATTCATTCCGCCTAAATTATTTCTATTATCCTCATTGAGTGCTAAATAGATATTACCCCTGAAATATCATACATTTTAATTAAAACCTCTTCATACATGGTGTTTCTACATTAAAGAAGTAAGCTCCACTGCAGTGATTGCAGATACATGTAAATCAGAAAGGCTTACAGTGGAATTCTCCATTCAGACTGGTTTCTGCTCGCGCTGACTTCTGCCAAGCTCAGGGGGGCCGCGGTTCTTAACTGCTGAGGGAACCACGACCTAACTACGGCTTCAGAAATCTCAGACCCCCTTGACGTACTCACCTCAGCCTCCACAAACTTCTTAACCGAGGCCAGAGTATGGCAGGATGGGCAACTTCCCCACCACTGTCCAAATCCCTCTCCACAGTTATCGCAGACCCAAGAAATCCTCCCCTTCCCCGACTTCCTCTTCACAACCGCGTAGGGTCCGACATTATGACCTTTCTTCTTTGTGAAAGGCTTCCCGACCCTGAAGCTTTCGTTCTCGTCTACAACCGGCGTGCTCTTGATCTTTCCCTCCAGTGGATCAAAGTATGGGGAAACCTTATGCATATCCTCAGCCTCACTGGATGAAGGCCAAGCTCCAGATTGTTCCTCCCACTCTGGACTTCCGGAATGAAGCGTGCACCTAGGGAAGTCGAATGGTCGATCGAGGAGCCTTGAACCCCCAGGGAGACTGGAGGAGAGGAGAGATCGTGAGCCCGCAGAGGCTTGGCTTCCAGGGAGCAAGAGGAGCTCGTGGCGGAGGAGAAGAGTGCTGAAAGGTTGCATCGAGGCGGGCTGGATTTTGAGCATCGGATACGGCAGTAGACTACCGGCGGAGGAGGAGGAGGATTCTCCGGCGGAGGCGCTGCGTTTGGCGGTGGAGATTCAGACGACGAAGAGGAGCATGTCTTGAGCATCGAGAAAGGCTCACGAAAAACACGAAAAAGTTATATAAAATTTAAGAAAAAATTATATTTTTAGTCCTGTAATTTATATTTTTTTAATTTTAATTTTATTATGAATCAATTTATATTTTTTAGTCGGGTAATTTATAATATTTTTCAATTTCAATCTTTTTCCTCTAAAATTAAAATTTTTCAATGGAAAATGATGAGTTGTAATTTGAATTTGGAGATTTTGATTTTTTATGACCCATGTATTTTTTATATTCCAACCACAAACTAGGCATTTTCTATTGAAAAATTTCAATTTTAGAGGAAAAAGGATTGAAATTGAAAAATATTATAAGTTACAGGAATAAGAACGTAAATTAACTCATGACATGACTAAAATTGAAAAAGATGTAAATTACATGATTGAAAATATAATTTACTCAAAAATTAAAGGTATTTCATTAATGGTATCCCTATAGCAATTACGTTTCATTCGAAGACCAAAATTATTGTGATCAATCTCTAAGTTTATTGTCCCTTATGTTATAATTTAGATCGAAACGGATGATAAGAGGTCATCCGAAGGCCGCTCCCCACTCGGTACTAGGTTACTTGGCCACTTGCCCACTGTCGACGATCTCCTGCCATCCGCCCCGACCCAAACTATAATATGGGGAATAGTGAACCCAGGGAGGGATCGCAACCAATTACGGTCGGATTGCGGCCACGATCCGACTGCAATTGCAAGTAGTCCACTCTGTAAGTGTTGGATCGTAAGCGTTCGATAGAGAGGGTGAATATCGATTAAAAATTTCAAGATGCGCAGCGGAAAAAGTGAACAACCAATAGCAATGCTAACACAAGAACTTTTTACTTGGTTCGGAGCTTGTATCGACTCCTACTCCAAAGCCCGCACACAAGGATGTTTTTGATGGGCAATTCACTAGCAATTCGAAGAATAGTACAATAGTAATTACAATTACTTTTTAAAATAAAAGTATACCGACGAAAACACGGAATGAAAAAGAAGAGCTTGTCATCGGAAGAGCATCGCAACGTCGCAGGAGCACAGAAAAGCAGTTCTTAAGTTGTGTTGAAGCTTCAGCCTTAACCCTCCTTATATAGGAGGTTCGGGGCGCCTTGAACATGACGTAGCCGAGCCAACAAGGGCGCTCCACGTGGCGAGGTGACGCTGACGATAAATTTTCACCTCCGGGCGCCCAGGTACCTCTCGGGTGCCCGGATCCATCCCGGGGGCTCGGGCCCTAGTTTTCCAACAGCTTCTTTCCTGCAAGAAAACGTTAGTTCAGAGGCAAACATATAATACATATATCCTGCAAAACAAAGTGTTAGCACAGTTCAAGTAGAGTATTAATTAGATTCCGTCTCCTCGAGACCGGAATCTAGTCACAATCTCGACTTAGATATCCAAAATGGTTCAAAGTCGGATCAACGCCTAATGTTCCCTTCCCGGGAACGCGTCCTCACAGTCACTCCCCTCCAGTGACTTACCTTCACTTACCTTCCAGCCGTCCGGTCAGCCCTTCGACCTGTCTGGACTTCGTGTCAGCTACCTGGTTAGTCCGTTGACCTAGCTGAGCTTCTCTGCAACACTGAGTTAGCACAGTATTAACAGAATTCAAGTATAACCTAGGGTTACCTCTTAGGGTTGCCTAGCTTCACTCACTAGGACTTCCATTGCCTGGCTTCACTCACCAAGACTTCCTCCACCTAGCTTCACTCATTAGGGCCCGACTTCACTCACCGGGACTTCCACCACCTAGCTTCACTCACTAGGGCCTGACTTCACTCACCGGGACTTCCACCACCTAGCTTCACTCACTAGAGCCCGACTTCACTCATCGGGACTTCCACCGCCTAGCTTCGCTCACTAAGGCCCGATTTCACTCACCGAGATTTCCACTTTGCATAACCTTTGGTTAGGACTTACCTTTGCTAGTCATCTAGTCCTGACTAGACTTCTCTCTCCCAAACATCAAGTCCTGTTTGGGTCAACCCTTGGTCATATTGTCAAACATCGAAACCCTAGAGGTCAATTGCACCAACAATTTCCTCATTTTTGATGTTTGACAATTTTCTTAAGTTAGGCTTGAGTCTTTTAAGGGTTAAGTCTCAAGATTTGAAAAATTCGAAAAAGTTAGTCTTTTAAGGGTTAATTCTCAAGATTTGACAAATTCAAAAAAGTTTGAGAGTAGGTTAGGAATTTAACTTAAGAGTTTTCTAACTTAAAATATCACTCTCCCCCTTTGGCACACATCAAAAGGGTATGAACTTAAGGGTTAGTTTCTATTAGGTTTTTTCACCAACAATGTGCGAAAAACTTTTTGAAAGTGAGTTTTCTAAGTGACAAAAGTGACTTTTGATAGTGTATTTTCAAAATTTGTAAAGCAAAGAGTAATTTTGTAAAAGATTTATGAAAACAATTTTTTAAACTTAGTTTCAAGATTTTCAATAGTAATTTTTTAAAGATTACTTTTAGTCTTTCAATCAGGGCTCCCCCTTAACTTGACACATTCTTAGGACTTCTTCTTAACCACAAGTAAAACTTCCTATGTGTCAAGAGGTTGCTCCAAATTAAAAGAACACAAAGTTTGAAGGTGAGCTTTCAAAATATTTTCAAAAAAATTTGAAAGTTTTAAAATGGTTTACTGAGTAACAAAATAAGTTTTCAAAATATATTAAGTCGTAATGATTTTTTGAAAAGCATAGAGTGTTTTTTTTATATATAAAATAAATTTGAAAATAGTTTTCAAAATAAAAAAAGTTTTGAAAATATTTTAAGAATATTTTTCAAATAAAGTGTGAGAAGGTTATTCAAAATACTTTCATATTTATAGATTTTTCAAATAATTTTTCAAAAGATTTTACACACATAATTCTCAAGAACACCTCCCTTGACGTCAACACTTCCCCTAAAGTCAACACTCCCCCTGAGGTCAACACTCCCCTTGAGGTCAACATTGGGATTTGGGTATGTTAATTTTAAGACTTTAACATATTTTTCTACCTAAGTGTTATAGAGGAGTTAGGGTTAGTAACATTTTCCTACATAATTATTTCTATATACTTGATATAATTGTTCATTTAAGTTTGATTAAACATTAATCAATTATACCGAAAATAATTGACTTTAGATTCAGGTGTAATAAGTTAAACTTTAGTTTAAGGTTAAATAAGATAAGTTGTTAATAATTCAATAACAATTAATCATTATCAATAATTTATTAATTAAATTTTACTTGATTAATAATTTAATACTTATTAAAATAATTTAAATTTTATGTTAATTGATTGAGTTTATTAATGAAAGTGTTAGTTATAATTTAACATTTCATTTACTTCCTTTTAAGTAGGATTTGTTGGTGCAATATTCCCTAGGTCAAGGTTGACTTGGTTGACTGAGGTTGAATTGGTTCAAGCTCGAGTCTTGATGTTTGGGTTTCAATGTTTGACAATACATGGAAACAAGACATGGAGATTACAGGTGCAATTGTTCATGTGATGAGATTGTGAAGGAGAGTCAAATATGTCAAGGTTGATTGGATACTTGACTAGAAAACCCTAGTGAGTGAAGATAGGCAGAAGAGAAATCCTGGTGAGTGAAGCCAGATGAAGGTCCTAGTGAGTGAAGCTAGGTAGAAGAGAAATCTTGGTGAGTGAAACCAAGTGAAAGAACTGGTGAGTGAAGCCAGGCAGACGGGAAGTCCTGGTGAGTGAAACCAGGCAAGGAAAATCCAGATAGATCAAGGATGATCGGACATCTGGTGTTGGGAAGTCCAAGTAGGTCAAAGGGATTGACCGGATACTTGGCATAAGGAAAATCCAGATGGATCAAGGATGATCAGACATCTGGTGTTGGGAAGTCCAAGTAGGTCAAAGGGATTGACCGAATACTTGGCACGAGAAAATCCTGATGGGAGTCCAAGTGGGTCAAAAGGATTGACTGGACACTTGGTGAGCGAGTTCTAGCAGGTTAAGAGTGACCAGATGCTAGGCATGATGGACCAACAGGTCATGGTTGACCGGATGTTGGTTTAGGCTTTAGACTTGATTTTGGGAGAAATCATGAGTTGGATCGATCAGCCGATCAGCTGAAAATATCAACCGATCGATTGGCTCATGCCCAATCGATCGGCTGATAGATTGGGTAAGTCTTTGCGATAAACCTCCTCCCAATCGATCAGTGGATTGATTGGGAGAAGTGCGCGATCGCACAGAACAGCTCTGGATCGATCAGCCGATCGATCCAGAGCCCCCAATCGATCAGTGGATCGATTGGGAGTCGCAACTCTGCGCGATAAGCCCTGGATTGATCAGCCGATCGATCCAGGCATTTTCCGAGAGCACAGAGGCACTCTGGATTGATCGACCGATCGATCCAAAACCTCCCTGATAGATTGGGAGTAATTCAATCGATTAGGATCCGACTGTTGGCGTTGATTAAAGTTGTTGTCGAGCTCTTTCTTCGCCAACCCTTACACTGTTAAGCTCCGATCTTTACCAGCGACTTCTCCACAGCTCTCACGCCAGATCTTGAAGGTTCTTGGAGGCATTCCAAGTCAAGAGGCGAGGAAGAAGCTTGGGTTAGGGTTTATTGTGCATATCTTGTAAGCTTTTGCTTATTTTGTATTTCCCTTTCCTTCTTCTTGTACTGAGAGTATTGTAGGGTTCTCCTCCTTTGGTAGTTATCATAAAGGAGTATTTTTCATAGTGGAGGGTGCGTGAGTATATGGATCATTGGATTAGTCACCTCTTGTGAGGTGGATACCAAGTAAATCCTTAGTGTTAGCCTTGTGGTTGTTTTCTCTGTATTTTCCGTTGCATATTCTTGAAGAAACAAGCAACGAAGAGCACGACGAGCGCACCGAGCTATTCACCCCCCCTCTAGCTACATAATCGGGCCCAACAGGATTAACTTAGTTTAAAGTTAGTAGTAATTCGAAGTTGAATAAATTAATAGATTAATTAATCTGTTATTTTTTTAAAACAAAGTTAAGAATTAAGTAAATTAAATAAATTGTTAATTTCAAGTTGTTAAATTACATTTAAGTAATATAGACTTAGAATTAATTTTAATTTTAAGTTTGAGTTTAGTTTAAGTTTAACTTATTTAAAATTTAATTTTAAAGTTTCATTTTAATTTTAAATTTAAGTTTTAATTTGAGTTTAAATTTTAAGTTTAACATTTAGTTTTTTTTAACTTAATTTAAGTTTTAAGTTTAACATAATTTAATTAGTTTAGTTTAGTAAATTTTAAATTTAATTTAATTTTTAGTTAAGTTGATTTTTAACCTTTAGTTTTAGTTTTGATTAAGTTAGTTGAAAATAATTTTAAAATTAATTTTTAGTTTTGATAAAATAATTTTTCAGTTAATTTTTTTTAAAATAATTTTTGAAATCATTTTTAAGATAATTTTTAGAACAAATTTTAAAATATTTTTTTTCCAAAAAAAAAGAATTTTTAAGATAATTAAAAAAAAATTAAAATAATTTTTAAAATAACTTTTAAGTTAAAAAGATTTAAAATAATTTTTAGTTAAAAAAAATTAAGATACTTTTTAAGTTTAAAATAATTTTTTAAGTTAAATTAATTACTAAAATATTTTCTTTTTATGTTTTTAAATGATTTTTAAACGATTTTTAAAAGATTTTTAAAATAATTTTTAAATAATTTTTAAAAGATATTTAAATAATTTTTAAAATGATTTTTAAATGATTCTTAAAGTGATTTTAAACTATTTTTAAAATGATTTTAAAATCATTTTAAAAAGATTTTTAAATACTTATTAAAATGATTTATAAATGATTTTAAAAAGAGGTTTAAAAGATTTTTAAATTATTTTTAAAATGATTTTTAAACAATTTTTAATAGATTTTTAAAGTAATTTTTTGAATGATTTTAAAATAATTTTTAAAATGATTTAACTGATTTTTAAAAGATTTTAAAAATAATTTTTAAAATGATTTTTAAAATATTTTTAAAATATTTTTAAAAGATTTTAAAATAATTTTTAAAATGATTTTTAAATGATTGTTAAATGATTTTTTAAAATGAATTTTAAACGATTTTCAAAAGATTTTTAAAATAATTTTTAAAATGATTTTTAAGTGATTTTTAAAAGATTTTTAAAATGATTTTCAAAATATTTTTAAAATATTTTTAACATGATTTTTTTAAAAAAATTTAAAAGATTTTTAATATGATTTTTAAAGTTTTTAAGGTTTTAAAAATAATTTTTAAAATATATTTTTAAGGTTTTAAAAATAATTTTTTAAAAAGATTTTTAAAGTTTTTAAAAAGATTTTTAAAGTTTTTAAAAGAGTTTTTAAAATAATTTTTAAAAAGATTTTTAAAGTTTTTTAAAAGTGTTTTTAAAATAATTTTTGAAAGATTTTTAAAGTTTTAGAAGAATTTTTAAAATAATTTTTAAAAATATTTGTAAAGTTTTTTTTTGAAAGATTTTTTTTAAAATAATTTTTAAAAGGATTTTTAAAGTTTTTAAAATAATTTTTGAAAAATATTTTTAAAGTTTTTAAAATAATTTTTTAAAATGATTTTTAAAGTTTTTAAAATGATTTTTAAAGATTTTATATGTGTTTTTAAAATAATTTTTATTAAGATTTTTAATGTTTTTTAAAAGAGTTTTTAAAATAATTTTTAAATGATTTTTAAAGTTTTAAAAGAATTTTTAAAATAATTTTTAAAAATATTTTTAATGAATTTTCTTAAATGATTTTTTTTAATAATTTTTAAAGTTTTTAAAAGAGTTTTTAAAATAATTTTCAAAAAGTTTGTAAAGTTTTTTAAAAGAGATTTTAAAATAACTTTTAAATATTTTAAAGGAATGTTTTTAAATAATTTTTTAAAGTTTTTACAAGAATTTTTTAAATATTTTTTAAAGTTTTAAAATCATTTTTTTAAAAATAATTTTTAAAGTTTTTTAAAAAAATTAAAATAATTTTTAAAAATATTTTTAAAGTTTTTAAAAGACTTTTCAAAATAATTTTTAAAAGGATTTTAAAGTTTTTAAATGAGTTTTTAAAATAATTTTTAATAAGATTTTTAATGCTTTTTAATAGTGTTTTTTTAAAATAATTTTTAAAATGATTTTTAAAGTTTTTAGAAGAGTTTTTAAAATAATTTTTAAAAAGATTTTTAAAGTTTTTTTTTGAAGGAGTTTTTTTAAATTAATTTTTAAAGTTAATTTAATTTAATTTATTTTAATTTTATTTAATTTTATTTAATTTATTTAATTTAATTTTATTTTATTTTATTTATTTTAATATAATATAATATAATATAGTTTAATTTATTTTAATTTAAGTTATCTATTTAATTTAATTTAATTTAATTTATTTTATTTATAATTGAGTTCTTAGTTATCTCACCCGATCGACGTTTTCAATCAAGGATTTATATAATTTTGTGAGATGAGTTAGGTTCAGTTTTAGGGTTTGGTTTAACTTTGTGTTAGATTCAGGTTTAGCTTTGAGCTCAGCAAATAGACATTATTCGGATAAACTTCTGGGCTATGGTGAGCCACTTGGACATTATTAGAGTAATCATACCTTCGAGGTTTTCCAAATAGTCCTATCTACTGAACTTAATACAAAACCTTGGTCTAATTGGTTAGGATCCATAAAGGGTAGCTTCGGTTAATCCACTTAGCCAAATGCACCAAGTCGAAGCCATATCTTCCTAGACATGCATAGACTAAGCTTCCCTAATGTACTATCATCCAAAATTTCACCAATACCATAGGTCAAGTTAAACTTGGTCCATTTCTAACTAGTCCTAATTACCCTGCCGGGTAGGTTGGTTTGGGTTAACCTGTCGGGTAGGTTAATTTTGGATGTGCCAACTATTTTGAAGCCTCCCCCTGAATTATTGGCCCAATTTAGGTTTTAGTTTTGGTTAAGATTTAATGTTTAATTTATAATTTTAAATTTAAGTTTTAAATTTTGAATTAATTGAATTGGTCAAATCGTCCTTCTTTAAAAGAGTGTATTTAATGTTTAAGTTTTTATTAATTTTTAATTTTGAATTAATTGAATTGTTTGAATTATATTTGTTGATTAATTTCATAATCAAAAGATACTTGATTATATCTTGGTTTAAAATTTGGCTTAGACTTGTAATTCGAAGTCTAGATTTAATAATTTGGTAATTATCTTTTATTGTTTATGAATTTTATTTTTCAAAAGATTGATTTGTTTTTCTAAGTTCCTGAACCTTGAATATGAAATTTTACAGATCAACGAATTATTTTCTAAATTATTGTTTAGATTTTTATTATTTAATATATTTGGTTGAGCAAACATATCTAATTTTTGAGGTAAATCCAAACTAGTGCAATGATGATTATCTAATTTATTAACATGTGTAGAAAAAATTGGATTGTCCTGTATTGTAAACTTACTAACATTTGCTCTCCCTGGATCTTTGGGTCTTCTTTTTGGGCATTGAGGTTTGTAGTGACCCATTTTTTTTGCAATTGAAGTATTGGATATATTCCTTCCCTTTTTGAACTTTAGGGGTTGGCTTCTCCTTTACCTCTGGTTGTATGGTTCGAGTCTTATAAGTGGGGCACTTACTTTTGTAGTGCCCTCTTTCACTGCATTCAAAACATATTAAATGATATTTAAATTTTGAATTCACAATTTTACCTTTAGAATCCTCATTCGAATTCTCCTCCTTGTCCATCGTCATCTCCGATTCGAATTCTGATTCAGATCCTCCTACCTCCTCTTGTGTCATTAAAGCCATAAAGTTGGGTTGGTCCGATTCTGAGGATGACTTTGGGGATTCGGACTCTATTCGAGCTTGGATTCGATTGTGACTTGATTGTCTAACTCCAATGGTTCCTCGTGAAGCTTGGTCAGATAGGTCCAAAACTCGTGAGCATCCTTGACCTTCCCTATCTTGCAAGTAACTTCGTTAGGTAATAAATCCGAAATTGACTTTATTACCTTTTGGTTTGCTTCTGAGTTTTGTGCTGGTCTTCTCAGTGTCATGCCACCATCGAGGTCGTTCATAAAAATAAAGGTTTCCATCTGCATCTTCCATAGATTGAATTCATGTCTTTCGTATATCTCATATGGAGGTGGTTCGTCGACGCTCCATCCTTCCAGAAGAGACATTAGTCTTGCACACAAGGAAATAAAAGAAAGATCCCAAGACTTGGTCTTGGATTAGTAGTGATGGAGGAAAAGAAATATGTGAAAAAAATATTTTTTTTAATAATAAAATATTAATAAAATATTAAAAAATATTATTACAAATTTTGGTAAATGTAATATTTTATTAATATTAACCAACGGTGAAAAAATGAAAATGAATTTTTCAAAAATATTTTTGGAGTGAAAAATGAAAGGCGTAAGAATATATTTTAAGAACAAACGATATCTAATTTTTCTTTAAAAAGACACCCTTTTGCCTGATTGGTGGTTGTACCAAATCAGAGCGGTACCTGCTCTGATACCACTTGTTGGATCGTAAGCGTTCGATCTAGGGGGTGGGGTGAATATCGATTAAAAATTTTGAGATGGGTAGCGAAAAAAGTGAATAACCAATAACAATGCTAACACAAGAACCTTTTACTTGGTTCGGAGCCTGTGTCGACTCCTACTCCAAGGCCCGCACACAAGGGTGCTTTCGATAGGCAATTCACTAGAAATTACAAGAATACTACAATAGTAATTACAATTGCTTTTTAAAATAAAAGTATACCGACGAAAACATGGAATGAAAAAGAAGAGCTTGTCGTTGGAAGAGCGTCGCAGGAGCACAGAAAAGCAGTTCTAGAGTTGTGTTGAAGCTTCAGCCTTGACCCTCCTTATATAGGAGGTTCGGGGCGCCTGGAACCTTCAGGGCGCCTTGAACATGACGTAGCCGAGCCAACCAGGGCGTTCCACGTGGCGAGGTGACGCTGAGGATAAATTTTCACCTCCGGGCCCCCAGGTAGCTCCCGGGCGCTCGGACCCCAGTTTTCCAGCAGCTTCCTTCCTGCAAGAAAACGTTAGTCCGGAGGCAAACATATAATACATATATCCTGTAAAATAAAATAGTAGCACAGTTCAAGTAGAGTATTAATTAGATTCCGTCTCTTCGAGACCGGAATCTAGTCACGATCTCGACTTAGATATCCAAAATAGATATAAGTCGGATCGACGCCTAATGTTCCCTTCCTAGGAACGCGTCCTCACAGTCACTCTCCTCTAGTGACTTACCTTCACTTACCTGCCAGACGCCCGGTCAGCCCTTCGACCCGTCTGGACTTCGTGTTAGCTACCTGGTCAGTCCGTCGACCTAGCTAAGCTTCCCTGCAACACTGAGTTAACACAGTATTAACAGAATTCAAGTATAACCTAGGGTTACCTCCTAGGGTTGCCTAATTTCACTCACTAGGACTTCTATTGCCTGGCTTCACTCACCAAGACTTCCTCCACCTAGCTTCACTCACTAGGACTTCCTTCACCTAGCTTCACTCACTAGGGCCTGACTTCACTCACCGGGACTTCCACCACCTAGCTTCACTCACCGAGACTTCCACCACCTAGCTTCACTCACTAGGGCCCGACTTCACTCACCGGGACTTCCACCGCCTAACTTCACTCACTAGGGCCCGACTTCACTCACCGGGACTTCCACTTTGCCTAACCTTTGGTTAGGACTTACCTTTGCTAGTCATCTAGTCCTGACTAGACTTCTCTCTCCCAAACATCAAGTCCTGTTTGGGTCAACCCTTGGTCATATTGTCAAACATCGAAACCCTAGAGGTCAATTGCACCAACAGTAAGTACCCTGAGATAGTTTTGATGTGGTCAACCCAGTTAAGTTAAGTCATATGTGCATTTGATGTCTTGTGTCTAAGTGTGCAGGAACTTATGAGTACAAAAAGTCAAGCGAAAGACGCTGCTAACGAGAAAGATATCACAGGAGAGAGTTGACAAGCTCGATGCGTCCGAGGGACGAGATGCTATAGAAGAGTACGCTGACAGACGAGAAGGAAGCACGTGGCATTTTTGATGGACAAGAAACTAGAGTGGAAGATTGCTCGAGGAGAAGGCCAGAAAATGGGTTCCAGAGAGTCCTATTTTGGATGGTCGAAATCATCTAAGCGAACAAAGTAGGAACAAAGGAGAAACCAGACAGTCAACACCATGTTACTATCCGGGCGCCCGTACCCCCTGGGCACGCTAGGGTCGTCTCCCTTGGTGAGGCTTCGAGTAGGCCAGACAACAAGGTTTGAGCGCCCGGAGCTGCTCTAGGTGCCCAGACCAAATAAGGTTGATCTATTGCGAGTCGTTACGAAGTGGATAAAGTTTTATCCATGCCCAAGTGCCCAGACCTGCCATATCAGCAAACAATCAGCTCTGACCAGCAAGCTATAAATAGAGCTCTGGTCTTAGTAGTTCAGATCAATACTTGTATTCAAATTGTTGTTTTGTTCTACTACTTTGATTGTGAGCCATCAACGTTGTAAAAGGCTACTTCCCCCAAAGGAGAATTCTAAGTGAGTTTTTTATAGTCTTGGATTAACAATCTTCTTATTGCAAACCAAGTAACATTAATTAGTTTATTTTAATTAATTCTTTTACAAGCAAGTGTTTCTCTAATTTAGTTTGAAAATGACGAGAAATATTTGATTTTATTTTCAGGGCAATTTACCCCCTCTTGTCGGCCGCACCAAATGGGACAAACAAATGGTATCAAAGTCAAGCTCACTTCAGAAGGACTAACCGTCATTTGAAGTATAAGAAATGGCCGGATCTAGCATCTACCCACTGAAATTTAAAAGAGATTTCGCAACGTGGAAAAAGCGTATGGAGGTATTCTTCAAAACTGACTTAGAGATTTTGTTAATTATAAAGTATGGTTTTGTGGTACCCAAGGATCAGCACGGAGTCGATAAAGAAGAGTATACATGGATGAAGAAGGAACAAGCCGACTTCATGGGAAATGGAAAAGCAGAATTCCATCTACTTAGTGTTCTTCCGCCTCAGGAGGTCAACCTGATCGGAAGCTATGGCTTTGACAAAGATCTTTGGGAAAAATTCCTGAAACTTCATGAGTGTACTTTGGAAGCCAAATTAGCAAGATGGGACATCCTCGAAAGTCAACTGACAAATCTCCCAATGAACAAGGGAGAGAAGGTAGCTCAATCCATATTAGGATCAAAGATCTGATCACCCAGCTCAACGACCTCAGAGAAAAGGTAACAAATTGTGACTCTTTAAGATATACACTTAATGTTTTTACGAGAACTCCAGAGTGGTCAGCCTTAATAGATGCTTATTGTTGGAACTCTAAGGTTATTTTTGTTGATGCGGTTAGCACTAACGATTTAACCCAGGTTTTGATGAATGACAAATAGGTTAAGTTAGGTTTATCGTTATCTAATGCTTTGATCGAGTATGCAGGCTAAGTCCAGACAGGTCGACGGGCTGACCGGATGTCTGGCACGAAGTCCAAGCGGGTCGACGGGCTGACCGGACACTTGGCGAGAAGTCCAGCTAGGTTGACGGGCTGACTGGATAGCTGGCACGAAGTCCAAGCGGGTCGACGGGCTGACCGGACGCTTGGCACGAAGTCCAGCTAGGTCGACGGGCTGACCGGATAGCTAGTACAAAGTCCAGACGGGTCGAAGGGCTGACCGAACGTCTGGTAGGTAAGTAAAGGTAAGTCACTGGAGGAGAGTGGCTGTGAGGATGCATCCCAGTTAAGGGAAAGTAGGCGTTGGTCCAGTTTAGGTCCATTTTGGATCCCTAAATTGAGACCCTGACTAGGTTCTGGTCTCGGGAAGACAGGACATAACTCATAAATCTATATAAAATGTCTATACATATATTTTTCTAACTCTATTTTGTAGATACAAATGTAGAGCTTTAAATTTTGCACGCATAGCAACTGACAAACCTTGATTCCGAGTTCGGAGTCAAAAGTTATAACCTTCGGAAGATGACTGTGTCAAACAAGTAGTTGGAGACGACTCGGATCAGCCAGATTCGAACTCTCCTCATCTGATCCGAATTTTTGGGATCTGATAAGCTCTGGAGACCCCTACAAAGGGCTATAAAAGGAGGGGGTGAGCAAGCTTCAAGGACATAACTCTCAGAACGAAGAATCTGCTTCCTTGTGCTCCTGCTGCGCTGCGATCTCCGACAAGCTTTTCCTTTCTGTTCTAAGTCTTTTTATTGTTGGTAATTTTTCCTTATTAGCAATATTGTACTTAACTTGTAATCTATATTTCGAATTGCTAGTGAATTTCCCAACGAAAGTACTCACGGAGTACGGGCCTTCGAGTAGGAGTCGTCACATGCTCCGAACGAAGTAAATCCACTGTGTTTAATTTTCTTATTCCGTCGTGTTTATACTCGTTGTTTTTCAAATCAATATTCACCCCCCCCTCTATCGACGTTTCACGATCCAACAATTTTTGGTGTGAACAACTAAGTTAGGTTAGGTCCTGTTATGTTTTGATCCCTGTGTCTAAGTGTGCAAGAGCTTAGGAGCAGAGGAACTCGAGTGGAAGACGTGGCTAGCGAGAAGGATGACACGGGAGAGAGCCGACGGACTCGGTGCGTTTGAGGGACGAGATGTTGCAGAAGAGTACATCGGTGGATGAGAAGGACGTGCGCGATGTTCGAGGGATGAGAAGTTAAAGCGGAAGCCTGCTCGAGGAGAAATTAGGAAATTGGGTTCGGGTGAGCCCTATTTCGGTTGACCGAAATCACTCAGGCGATCGGAGCAGCGGAAGATCTAAAGTGGAGCTATAGAGCTGCTAGAGGCGCCTTCAATAGAAGTTGAAGGTGCCTCTGCGACCTTCAGGCTGAAGGTGCCTTCTGTTGGATCATGAAAGCACTAGAGGGGTGGGGGGGGGGGGTGAATAGCAATCGTTTAAGAATTCGAAAATCGAGTAAGCAGCGGAAATAGAAAATTAAACACAACGCTAACACAAACCAATTTTACTTGGTTTGGAGCCTTCGATGACTCCTACTCCAAGGCCCGCAAATGAGAGTACTTTCGTTGGACAATCACTAATAAATCATAATAAGTACAAGAATTTATGAAAATATCGGCAACAATAAAATAAAGACTTAATCACTTAGTTGTCGGAGAGGCTTCACAATGTAGCAAGGGAGTCTTGGAAGCAGCGCGCATGAGAGTAGTCGTAGCAGAAGTTGTTGTGTTTTGCTCCAAGTGGTGGCCTCCTTATATAGGAAGCTCCGGGCGCCCAGATCCCTTCTGAGCGCCTGAAGCGTGACGTCGACCCAACCAATCAGTGCACTCCATGTTGCGTCGGGATAAAATTTGTATTCCTAGCGCTCGGATCCCTTCCGGGCGTTCTGTAAAGCCCGAAAATTCTCAAAACTATTTTAGAAATATAGTATGATTTTTCTAGAATTTTTAGATATTTTTCCGGAATTTTCCGAGTAGCGGAAGTAGCAAAAATAATTAGAACCGTAAAATAGCTTAGGCGGGAATCGAACCCGAGACCTATGGTTTACGGATAAGTTTAGTAACCGGTGAACCCAGCAGGGCCGTGCTGAAAGAAAGGAGAACCAAATATATTTATATTAGAGTTGGGTTCATTAAACCACTTAATATAAATAATAAACTTAAGTTGGAGTTGGGTTATTTTGATTTTGGTTCGGCACCTTCCCCTCTCAAACCCTCACGCCGGCGCCCCTCTTCTTCTCCTCTTCCTCATGCACGGCACACCAAGCCCAAGGTCCATCGGTTCACCTTCCGGCGACGACTCCAACACGAAAGAGGTTCTTCTCCGCGAGAGGAACGCGAAGACGTGATCGGATCGTCGAGAGGATCACCTCCACCGGAACTCTAGCGAATAGAATCGTAAGAAATTACGATCAAGAGGTAAGAAACCCCTCACCTGCAGTATAATAGCTTCGTTTGGGATTTTCTATGCATTAGATTAGTAATATGCAGATTTTGTTGACAGGTAGGGTGTTTTAACCCTCCTCTCAGATTTAGGGATTTAGTTGAGCACCTTTAGATGGGCCGGACACACCTACCCTCTTCAGTTGGGGTTGTAGACGTTGTCGGGTGCCTAAAGGTGGTCTCCCTAATAAAGAGGAGAGTTGGGGCACACTAAGTGTTTGATAAAATAACTAGATCCGTAAAAATGCAACCTAGGCATTTTAATACTACAATTAAATGCATTAGAAGCGTTTAAAATAGTAAATCAGTTTATTTTAGCTGTATGGGACTACGGTCCAATGGGTGGGCTCCCACAGTCGCCTCTAGGTTCAGACAACCTAGCTCTAGGTTCAGATAACCTAGAAACAGCATGTTATATCAGTTAGCTATATTCAGTATTTTATTTTCAGTGGCACTGTACTGGATTAGATATCCATTGGGTTGGACTCCCACAGTCGTCCCTAGGTTCAGATAGCCTAGACAACCCTGCTAAATTCGGGACTTGCAACCCCGGATCTAGTAGGGATGCGCGCACAGCAAGTACAGTTGCCGGGCCCAACAGCATGTTTAGTATTTTCACTTATTATGTATTAGATTTCAAAACTCAAAATCAGTTATGCTAGTTGAGTTTGTTTCCAGTTACAGATTCAGTTTCAGTTAGTTTAGACTATATTCAGTTCAGTGTTCATTTGGTTGCTTTGCCATGATTCAGTGCTTATGCCATGCTTATACGTTATGCCTTATGATTTCAGTATACCATGTCTTAGTAAGTTCAGTGCATATTTTCAAATAGCATGATTTAAAAGCATACTGCATCGAATGCATGATTTTGTGAGGTAGATGGTTTCTTACTAAGCTTTTTGGCTTACAGATACTATTTTCCTTATACTGCAGATACAGGTAAAAGGAAAATGGACTAGCAGAGGAAGCTGGAGGGCAATGCAAAGATGGTGGGTGTGTATGGAACTGGAATCAAAGGTCCTTAGGGGACGTAGCAAATTGAGCATTAGACTTTTAGCATTTACTTCAGCATTTTATTTATTGGTTTTGGTTTCATGTTCTAAGCACTTTTAGTTGTGTGTTGCCATGAATTCCTAAACTATGCCCTATGTTAAGTTAGATTTCTAGTTTATGTCGTTAAAATGTTATTACATGTTGTTAGAATAGTTTATGATGCATTAGTTAGATGTTGTGTGGGGTTTTGGCACGCCAAAGTGCTGAAATCAGATTCCCCGGGTGAAATCAGACCCTGATCGGTCTCCAGACCGATCAGGGCCTGGCCGTGTCACTGGATCGGTCAGCCGACCGATCCAGCCAGGTACAGTATGCTACTGTATCCTCCTGGATCGGTTAGCCGACCGATCCAGACATACCTGGATCGGTCAGCCGACCGATCCAGACATACCTGGATCGGTCGTAGCGACCGATCAGGCCACACCTGGATCGGTCTGCAGACCGATCCAGGTGCGTACAGGAGCGATGTAGCTTCGGGATCGGACAACCGACCGATCCAGGGCCTTGTGAACGTACCAGTATCAGCAGATCGGTCTGTGGATCGATCTGGAGGGGGGGTTACCAGTTGAAAATACCTCCCCTAGCCGGTGTACAACTCCAAGGTACACCCGGAATGTTAGTGTCAGAGTTAACATTAATCAGATGATTAGTAAAATTTTAATTAGCCCAGCTTTCCACACAGTATAGCACAGCAAAACCGTAGCGATTCGACCTTACAGCCCAGTACCTAGAAGGTGGGTCGTTACAGAGTGGTATCAGAGCAGTGTTCCATACTTCCTACACACACATCAGCATTATACCTGCAGCTTCCAAGTAAGAACACCTCTATTTTATTTATGCTTCTTGTTTACTATTACAGTTCATGTTTATATACCTACTGCTTGTTAGTAAGTGATAGTTTAAACATGATATTAGTAGTTAGATAACTGTGATAGTGTTAGTTATACCTATGTTCTCTATGTCTTTAGAAATGGCACGAGGACGCCCAGCGAGAAGGGCACTAGCTACTGAGCCCCAGCAAGAGGCAGGCAGTTCAGTGCCTCCTCCAGACCTTACAGCGTTAGTGGCTCAGTTACAGCAGCAACTAGCTGAACAGCAACAGGAAATAGCCACCTTAAAGGCTAATCAGCAGAGTACCCCCACAGTCACCCCGGAACCGAACCTGACGACTCCAGAAGTCTTAGAGGTTCCACCAGCTCAGCCTACAGCGCCAACACCAGCACCAGTATCAGCACCAGCAGTCCCAGCAGCTGAGCCAAGAAAGGAAGCCTATCTGATCCAGTGGCAGCGAGTCAAGCCAGAGAACTTCTCAGGCGCTAGTGAACCATGGGATGCACAAGCCTGGTTCAAAACACTGGAGAGCACGATGGAGCTTCTGGACTGGCCAGAACACGAGAAGGTGAAGTGTGCCTCCTTCACAGAGACGCACGCATGTGGTGGGAAAGAATCAGAACGAAGCGCCCAGTGAACCAGATGACATGGGCCGACTTTGAGAAAGAATTCTTTGAGGAGTTCTTTCATATGCGGGTTACAAACCGCCACTATGACGAGTTCACTGAGTTTCGGCAGGGCAACCTCTCAGTTGAGGAAGCCGTGAAGAAATTCAACAGGTTGGCTCGTCTATGCCCAGAGCTAGTCAGCACGGAAAAGGAACGGATCAGGTTGATGCTCAAGATGCTGAGGCCAGAGATAGCAGTGAACGTGGCTGGTGGCATACATAGGCCACAAACCACAGAGGAGTTAGTGAGCAGTGCCTTGACCAGAACAGCATAAGGCAGCAGAAGCAAGTCTCCTCAGAGTCCAAGGGCCAAGGAAACTCTCACACTCAAAAACAGCAAGGCCACAGCTCTAACTGGAAAGGGAACTCCAACAGCAAGCGCAAATCAGGGAGTGACTCAAAAGGAGGACCATCTAGCAAGCGACCCAGTTATCCAAAGTGTGCCACTTGTGGGAAATTCCACCCAGGGGTTTGTCGCAAGGGCACACGAGGATGCTTTGAATGTGGACAAGAAGGGCACATGGCCAAGCAGTGCCCGAACAAGACCGGTCTTCCTCAGCCACAGCAGATCCAGTTCAGTATGCAGGCCGCTCTAGAAGGTCCACTTATCAGCCGGGGCGATTAGAAGCCCCCCAGCTATGGCGAATGCGAGGATCTACTCACTCACGAGAGAGCAGTCCTCACAGGTCAGATTAGCATTTTTCAATATAGTGCTACTGTTCTATTTGATACTTGGGCAACCCATTCATATATAGCGTGGTGTTCTCCGAGAAATTAGAAATACCCCCAGATTTCTGACGGCACTACCTTCAGGAGAGGTCATGACATCCACGCATCGGCTCGAGTAGTGCCACCATTATAGCGCATGGGGAACTCTTACGTGATCCGATCCTGCTGAAATGATCGATCACGACGTCATCCTTGGATGGACTTTCGATTAAATACGGTGCTTCCATAGAGTCAGAAAGAAAAGTCGATTCCAACCCGAAGCGAGTACATCGAGAACCAAAGAGAAAAGCCAAAAATTTCTCTCAGCTGAAGGCACGAAGTTGATGGATTCGGGATGTACGGGTACCTAGCACATGTAGTCAATACCAGCCATGACGAGGACCAACTAGCAGAGGTCCGAGTTGTATTTGACTACCCAGAGTCTTCGGCCTAGCACCAGTCAGGGAGATTGAATTTGAGATAGAGCTCTTCCCCGGCACCAATCCTATTTCCAAAGCGCCCTACCGCATGGCTCCAGCAGAACTGAAGGAACTTCATGAGCAGCTACAGGAGCTACTTGACAAGGGCTTCATACGCCCTAGTCACTCACCATGGGGAGCGCCTGTGCTATTCGTGAAGAAGAAGGATGGAAGCATGCGGCTATGTATAGACTACAGAGCACTGAATCAGGTCACGATCAAGAACAGGTATCCTCTTCCCAGAATAGATGACCTGTTCGACCAGTTAAAGGGAGCAGCAGTGTTCTCTAAGATTGACCTCAGATCAGGATATCACCAAGTCAGAGTCAAGGAGGGTGATATATCGAAGACAGCATTCAGGACCAGATACGGACATTACGAGTTCGTAGTCATGCCTTTTGGCGTGACAAATGCTCCAGCTACATTCATGGATCTCATGAACAGGGTATTCAGGGAGTATTTAGATAAGTTTGTTATTGTGTTTATTGATGACATTCTTATCTACTCAGGAACTCAGGAAGAACACTCAGAGCACCTGAAACTAGTATTGCAGACCCTTCAGCAGAACCAGCTATACGCCAAGTTCACGAAATGTGAGTTTTGGCTAAATCAGGTGTCCTTCCTGGGTCACGTAATCTCAAAGGATGGTATTATGATAGATCCCAAGATAGAAGCGATAAATGGAGGAGACCTAGGAGCCAATGAGATCAAGAGCTCGGGATTAGCGAGGATATTACGAAAGTTTGTAGAGGACTTCTCCAGGATAGCCTCCCCACAGCTCTCACCGGGAAGAACAAGTGGACAGAGGACTGCGAGAACAGCTTCAGCGAACTCAAGAGGAGATTGACTAGTGCACCTATTCTGACACTGCCAGAAAATACAGACAGCTTCGATATATATAGTGACGCCTCTAAATTGGGATTAGGAACAGTGCTGATGCAAGAAGGCAAGGTAATCGCCTATGCCTCCAGACAACTCAAGGATTATGAGAAGAACTACCCTACTCATGATCTTGAGCTTGCAGCAGTAGTGTTCGCTCTCAAAATTTGGAGACATTACTTGTATGGAGCTCAGTGCAGAGTGTATACAGATCATCAGAGTCTGAAGTACTTCTTCACTCAGAAGGATCTGAATATGCGACAGCGCAGGTGGCTAGAGCTAGTCAAAGATTATGACATAGACATCCTCTACCACCCAGGGAAAGCCAATAGGGTAGCAGATGCACTTAGCAGAAAATCCAGCGCTACCTTATTATCTCTAGCAGCCATGTCACCACCCCTACAGAAGGAGATCGCGGATTTTGGTCTCGAACTCATCGTCGGACAGCTCTCTACTATGACCTTAGAGTCTACCTTGCTTGGTGATATTCAGTCAGCTCAGGACCCTGAAATTCAGAAAATCAAGCAAGGGCTAGCAGAATCAGAAAGTAGAGAATTCAGAGTGTCCGATAGCGGGGTGTTGTATTTTGGTGACAGACTCTGTGTTCCAGATCAGGAGGAGCTACGGAGACAGATTTTAGATGAGGCTCACAAGACTCCCTATGCGATGCATCCAGGTTCCACCAAAATGTACCAAGACCTGAAGAACCGTTTTTGGTGGCCCGGGATGAAGCGAGACATCGCCAGATATGTTAGCATCTGCCTCACCTGTCAGAGGGTCAAGGCAGAACATCAGCGACCAGGAGGAGTTCTGCAGCCTATACAGATTCCAGAATGGAAGTGGGAGGATATCTCGATGGACTTCATAGTGGGGCTACCCAGAACCACGAATGGTTTTGATGCCATCTGGGTAATAGTCGACAGGTTGACTAAATCAACCCACTTTTTAGCTATCAAGATATCCTACTCCATGGAGAAGCTAGCTCAGTTGTATCTTCAGGAGATCGTCAGACTACATGGAGTCCCACGAACCATCATTTCAGACAGAGACAGCAGATTCACATCACACTTCTGGGAGTGTGTACAGTCAGCATTGGGCACCAAATTGAAATTCAGCACAGCCTTCCATCCTCAGACAGATGGTCAGACGGAGCGAGTAAATCAGGTACTCGAAGATATGCTTCGAGCGTGTGCCCTAGACTTCAAGGGAAGTTGGTGCAAATATCTGAGCTTAGCAGAATTTGCATACAACAACAGTTATCAGGTCACTATCGGCATGACACCTTATGAGGCACTCTATGGGTGGAGGTGCAGATCACCAATCTGTTGGTATGAGAGTGGTGAACAGAAGGAGCTAGAGCTTCAGACAGATCTAGTGGCAGATACCACAGCAGCCATACAGCAGATTCGCCAGAGGATAGAGACAGCACAGAGTCGTCAGAAGAGCTATGCTGATACACGACGCAGACCCCTAGAGTTTTCAGTTGGGGATACAGTTTTCCTCAGAGTAGCTCCCATGAAGGGAGTCATGCGTTTTGGGAAGAAGGGCAAGCTAGCTCCCAGATATGTGGGACCATACCCTATCACGAAGAGAGTGGGCAAGGTAGCATATGAGCTAGAGCTACCTCGGGAGATGTCAGCCGTCCACAACGATTTCATGTCTCCATCAAGAAGCATATTCACGCCACCGGTGATTGAGCCCCGGTTGGTGCAGTCGTGATGATCTCAGCTATGATCGGCCTATTCGGATAATAGACCGAAAGAAAGAAATTACGAACAAGAAAGTACCATTAGTCAAAGTCACTTGGCAAAATCACACCGCAGCAGAGGCGACTTGGGAGGCAGAGGCCAGCATGAGACGAAGTACCAGAATTATTTTAAGTTCGGGGACGAACTTTTTATAAGGTATGGGGGATTGTAAAGCCCGAAAATTCTCAAAACTGTTTTAGAAATATAGTATGATTTTTCTGGAATTTTTAGATATTTTTCCGGAATTTTCCGAGTAGCGGAAGTAGCAAAAATAATTAGAACCGTAAAATAGCTTAGGCGGGAATCGAACCCGAGACCTATGGTTTACGGATAAGTTTAGTAACCGGTGAACCCAGCAGGGCCGTGTTGAAAGAAAGGAGAACCAAATATATTTATATTAGAGTTGGGTTCATTAAACCACTTAATATAAATAATAAACTTAAGTTGGAGTTGGGTTATTTTGATTTTGGTTCGGCACCTTCCCCTCTCAAACCCTCACGCCGGCGCCCCTCTTCTTCTCCTCTTCCTCATGCACGGCACACCAAGCCCAAGGTCCATCGGTTCACCTTCCGGCGACGACTCCAACACGAAAGAGGTTCTTCTCCGCGAGAGGAACGCGAAGACGTGATCGGATCGTCGAGAGGATCACCTCCACCGGAACTCTAGCGAATAGAATCGTAAGAAATTACGATCAAGAGGTAAGAAACCCCTCACCTGCAGTATAATAGCTTCGTTTGGGATTTTCTATGCATTAGATTAGTAATATGCAGATTTTGTTGACATGTAGGGTGTTTTAACCCTCCTCACAGATTTAGGGATTTAGTTGAGCACCTTTAGATGGGCCGGACACGCCTACCCTCTTCAGTTGGGGTTGTAGACGTTGTCGGGTGCCTAAAGGTGGTCTCCCTAATAAAGAGGAGAGTTGGGGCACACTAAGTGTTTGATAAAATAACTAGATCCGTAAAAATGCAACTTAGGCATTTTAATACTACAGTTAAATGCATTAGAAGCGTTTAAAATAGTAAATCAGTTTATTTTAGCTGTATGGGACTACGGTCCAATGGGTGGGCTCCCACAGTCGCCTCTAGGTTCAGACAACCTAGCTCTAGGTTCAGATAACCTAGAAACAGCATGTTATATCAGTTAGCTATAGTTATCAGTATTTTATTTTCAGTGGCACTGTACTGGATTAGATATCCATTGGGTTGGACTCCCACAGTCGTCCCTAGGTTCAGATAGCCTAGACGACCCTGCTAAATTCGGGACTTGCAACCCCGGGTCTAGTAGGGATGCGCGCACAGCAAGTACAGTTGCCGGGCCCAACAGCATGTTTAGTATTTTCACTTATTATGTATTAGATTTCAAAACTCAAAATCAGTTATGCTAGTTGAGTTTGTTTCCAGTTACAGATTCAGTTTCAGTTAGTTTAGACTATATTCAGTTCGGTGTTCATTTGGTTGCTTTGCCATGATTCAGTGCTTATGCCATGCTTATACGTTATGCCTTATGATTTCAGTATACCATGTCTTAGTAAGTTCAGTGCATATTTTCAAATAGCATGATTTAAAAGCATACTGCATCGAATGCATGATTTTGTGAGGTAGATGGTTTCTTACTAAGCTTTTTGGCTTACAGATACTATTTTCCTTATACTGCAGATACAGGTAAAAGGAAGATGGACTAGCAGAGGAAGCTGGAGGGCAATGCAAGGATGGTGGGTGTGTATGGAACTGGAATCAAAGGTCCTTAGGGGACGTAGCAAATTGAGCATTAGACTTTTAGCATTTACTTCAGCATTTTATTTATTGGTTTTGGTTTCATGTTCTAAGCACTTTTAGTTGTGTGTTGCCATGAATTCCTAAACTATGCCCTATGTTAAGTTAGATTTCTAGTTTATGTCGTTAAAATGTTATTACATGTTGTTAGGATAGTTTATGATGCATTAGTTAGATGTTGTGTGGGGTTTTGGCACGCCAAAGTGCTGAAATCAGATTCTCCGGGTGAAATTAGACCCTGATCGGTCTCCAGACCGATCAGGGCCTGGCCGTGTCACTGGATCGGTCAGCCGACCGATCCTCCTGGATCGGTTAGCCGACCGATCCAGCACGAGACAGTAGCCACCAGGAGATTTCCAGGTGCCTGGATCGGTCAGCCGACCGATCCTGACATACCTGGATCGGTCGTAGCGACCGATCAGGCCACACCTGGATCGGTCTGCAGACCGATCCAGGTGCGTACAGGAGCGATGTAGCTTCGGGATCGGACAACCGACCGATCCAGGGCCTTGTGAACGTACCAGTATCAGCAGATCGGTCTGTGGATTGATCTGGAGGGGGGGTTACCAGTTGAAAATACCTCCCCTAGCCGGTGTACAACTCCAAGGTACACCCGGAATGTTAGTGTCAGAGTTAACATTAATCAGATAATTAGTAAAATTTTAATTAGCCCAGCTTTCCGCACAGTATAGCACAACAAAACCGTAGCGATTCGACCTTACAGCCCAGTACCTAGAAGGTTGGTCGTTACACTCTCGGACCACCATTTTCCAACAACTCAATTTTCTGCAAGAAAATGTTAGTCCGAGGAAAATATAAATTATACTATCCTACAAAATAAAGTGTTAGCACAATTATAAAGTAGTAATTAGATTTCATCTCACCAAGACCGAAATCTAGTCACAATCTCAACTTAGATTCCCGAAATAGTTCTAAATTGGATCGACGCCTAAGTTCCCTAACTGAGAACGCGTTCTCACCAAGTCACTCCCCTCCAGTGACTTACCTTAACTTACCTGCTAGATATCCGGTTAGCCCATCAACCTATTTGGACTTCATGTCATCTATCAGGTCAGTCCGTCGACCTAGCTAGACTTCGTGTCAGACATCCGGTCAGCCCGTCGACTTGTCTGGACTTCATGCCAGCTATCAGGTCACCCCGTCAACCTAACTGGACTTCATGCCAGCTATCCGGTCGGCCCATCGACCTAGCTGGGCTTCGTGCCAAATATCCGGTCAGCTCGTCGACCTATCTGGACTTCTCCTATACACTCAGTCAAAGTGTTAGATTATAACAAACCTAACTTAACTAACTTTGTCATTCATTAAAACTTGAGTTAGATCGTTAGTGCTAACTGCACCAACAATCTCTCCCTTTTTGATGCAATGACTACCTGGGTTAAGTTAGTGAGGATATGCAAAAAAAAAGAATAAACATAGGATATGGTTTAAGTTAGTGTTATTTTGATGTTTGATGTTTCACCTAACTTAATCAACCTAACCCCCTCCCTTTTGTATTCATCAAAAAAGTGCAGACAAAATTGGCTACGTAAAGAAAGAGAGAAAAAAATTTTGATAATAGAAATTTTCAGATTTATTGGGAGAGTTTAATTTTCAAGAATTCAAATAAAGTTTTTGTAAAAAATAGTTTCCAAAATTTACAAAATGTACTATCTTTTCAAAGAATATAAAATTTAAAAATACTAGAAAGAGTTAGACGATTAAAGGTATAAAAAATTGAAAATGAATTTTGAAAACATTTAAAATAATTTTCAAACCATTTGAAAAATACTTTCAAAAATTGAATTTGGAAAAGGAATAATTTCAAAAATGTCTTGTAAGAGACAACCCTTTTTTTTATTTTGAAAGGTATAAGAGAAGTTTTCAAAAATTGAATGATAAAACTTTAAGTAAGATCATAAAACCGATTTTTAAAGTTGTCTTTAGGACTTATTATTTTAATAATTTTTGAAATAAAGTTTTGCAAAATATTTTCAATAATAATTCTCCCCCTGAAGTCAACACTTCCGTTAAAGTCAACATTCCTCCTGAAGTCAACACTCCCTCCCACTTAAGTTAACACTCTCTCTTAAGTTATCACTGGGATTTGTGTATGTGAAATTTCAAGGTCTTAGTACATCTTTATACCTAAATATTTTTTGGGAATTTTGTAACACCCCAAATTTCATTATTTGGAGTTCTAAAAGTGCTTATAAATACTTAGAAATACTTTAGAAATATTCTAGAGATTTTAAAGAATTTTTAGAGTATTTTTATGTAATTTTCAGAGTTCGTTTGATATTTTTACCAAAAGAAAGAAGTTTCAAAAAAATAAAGAGGTTCGGCCGAGGTTCGAATCCGTGACCTCCGACCCGATCCGAAACTTAAGCGAAGCGTGATGACCAAGAACCCAGCAGGGCCGTGCTGATTAAAGAGAGGGTGAAATTAATTTAAGTAGTAATAGATAACAGAAATATCTAGGTATTATAAAGGGAGATAAAAGAGGAACTTAAGCTTTTAATTGTCGTGACCTAAATCTCTTCCTCTCCTCTCTCGCGTGTGACGGCTGCTCGGGCGAAAACGCAAAGGAGGAGGTTAGGGTTTCGTGTTCGGCGATCGTCGAAGGGCTAATCCCGTGAGCTCTTCACGAAATAGAGATCTCCTTGTCGAAGAGAAGTCGTAGGCACGAAGAAGAGGCTGAGATTCCAAGTTTTCCGAAACCCTAGCAGCCCTTTCGTTCGGTTGTAAGTCCAAGAACAAGGTAAGTGCTTTTCACCTGCAGTAGGAGTAGTTTCGGACCTTTGTTCTTCTTGAATTCGAAGCATGTTGTAAAGATTGTTGATTTTGATGTTGCTGCCGTGAATCTCAAAGAAAGGAAATAGATTCGTTGTTTAGCATGTGGTTTTTGTTTCTTCAGGCTTTGAATTTAGTATTTCAGTTGTCTGAATTAGATTTGCTATTTGTGACCTTGATGAGCATGTTCGGTTCATATGAAATCTAGCAATTTTCTATTTTTTTTGTTGCCGTGGCATAGAGCATGAAGAACAATTATGGTTTTAGGTTTACAGTAGCAATTATCCTTACTAGTTGCATTTTGGTTCCTTTTAGTTTCCTTGCCATGGTACTGAACAGGGGGAAAGGTGTTGGTTTCGGTGGTCACTGCAATGAAAGGTTAAGTGTAGCAATTCGGTCCTTTTGTTTCCTTACTGTAGCACTGAACAGAAGGATGGTTGGTTTTCGGTTTGTGTTGCAATGGGTATGAATAAGTTTAGTTGTGGAAAGATCCAGTTAGATCATTAGAAGCATAATTAGATGTGCAGCTCAGATTTTTGGTTAAGCTTATAGTGCAGATCTTGTTAAGCTTACAGTGTAGATTTTGTTAAGTGTTATAGTGCAGATTTTGTTAAGTGTTATAGTGCAAATTTTGTTAAGCTTATAGTGCAGATTTTGTTAAGTATTATAGTGCAGATTTTGTTAAGCTTACAGTGCAGATTTTATTAAGTATCATAGTGTAGATTTTGTTAAGTATCATAGTGCCGATTTTGTTAAGTATTACAGTTTTAGAATTGTTTAAGTATTGCAGTTTTGTACAAGGCATTCAATTATTAGAAGTATTAATAAGTAAGAAGTATTTTACTTGAAGAGGCTAGTACCCGACTTCCGAGGTTGTCGTTAAACAAATCCAGGTGACCAATTCCGAGGTTTTGGCCCTGGTAAGACCAAGGTCTTTACCCTCGTAGGACTGGTGGCTCGCTACCCCAGTTGCTATTAGGGAGCGCACAATGGTACTAAGCCAGGGCCCAAGAGATTATTATTTTGAAGTATAAAAGTATAAATTTTAAACAAGTGAAATAAGCTTCACATAAGTTTAAAATTCAGCAAGTTTAGTTTCTTTTATGCTAGCATGTTATTTAGAATTTTCTTGATGTTATTTGCTATTAGATGAGCAGTTTTACATGTTTAGCATTTCAGTATGTTCACATGCATATTCGAGTTTTGTGAGTTAGATAGCGCTTACTAAGCATTTTACTTATAGTTGCATTTCTTCTTACTGCAGATAAAGGAAAGGAAAAGCTATAGTGAAGGAAGGCGACAAGGAGGTGCGGATGGATGTGTGATGTTTGGACTATGGAAGCCTTGGGACTTAGTTTAGAAATTCATTAAGATTTTGTATTCAGAATATTGGAACTATTCTTTCATGTTGCTGGATTTGCTTATTGAATATTTTGTGTTTTAGAACTCTTCCTTTTAATTGTTGTGCTATTAGTTCCATTATTTGAGTTGTATTATTGTTGCATGCATGTTCAGATTAATATATATATTTTTAGCATGTTCAGATTGATGTATAGTTTTAGTTGTGAACATATGCTTGAGTAGTATGTATAGATGAGTCTTATATGTTTGCAACTGCTAATAATTGTATCTCTTGAGTTTTTGAAAGTTTTAAGTACTGATATTTACATGTGAGCAACATTAGTTTAGTAAAGTTAATAGTCCAGTAACATCCCACCTTCACAGACTAGTGGTGAGGAGGGTGGGGTGTTACAAGTTGGTATCAAAGCGGTTCCCATTCTCCAGCATTACACACACATCAACATCAGCCTTGCCGTCTTCTAGTAAGAAAGTACTTAAATTCTTTTATTTAGCATGCATTTTCTTATTATTTGTAGTATAGAGAAATCCTTAGAAATATTTGCTGATATGTGCTTAAGCTAGATAAAAGTTCTTGTTTGTCTTTCTATGTTTTTTATATATGTCTAGAGAGTATAGAGACAATTTTAGGTTTTCTCTCTCTATACATGACTAGATGTCAAGAAGAGGACGCCCCCGTACTGCTCGCACTGAGGACCAAGCACAGGAGAACGAAAAGCCCAGAGCAACTGAACCAAATCTCTTTGAAGTTGTTGCTCAACTCCAGAGACAAGTGGCAGAGCAGCAACAAGTGATCGTCAATCTGATGGCTAATCGGCAGCCAATCCCTCCCACTCCCCCAACTATCAATGTGGAGACTCCAGTGGTGATTGAAGTTCCACCAGCCGCTCTGGAAGTCACCACAGCACCTAAAAGACAAGAAGCATATCTAATACAGTGACTGAAGCTGAAGCCAGAAAGTTTCTCAGGCACGACTGAGCCCTGGGATGCTCAGGCCTGGTTCAAGACACTGGAGAGCACCATGAAGCTTCTTGACTGGACAGAAGTCGAGAAGGTCAAGTGTGCCTCCTTCTGTCTATCTGGAGATGCTCGTATGTGGTGGGAGAGAGTGAAGAGCAAGAGAGCAGCCAACAAGATGAGCTGGGCTGACTTCGAGACAAAGTTTTACGAAGAATTCTTCTGCCAACGGATCACCAATAAACATTATGAGGAATTTTTAGAATTCAGACAAGGCGAACTGCCAGTAGAAGAAGCAGTAAAGAGATTCAACAGACTAGCTCGTCTTTGCCCCGAGCTAGTAAGTACAGAGAAAGAACGAGTCAGACTGATGCTCTGAATGCTGAGGCCAGAAATAGCACTTAACGTGAGTAGTGGAACTCACCGACCACAAGCTGGTGAAGAGCTGGTCAGCAGGGCATTAGTCGCTGAGCACTATCTGAATAGCATCAAGGCACAACAAACGCAACTCAAGCCAGTCAAGATAGAGGACAAGACAGCAGGGAGTCAGAAACCTCAGGCAAGTAAGCAACACTGGAAGGGCAAAGATAACAAGAGAAAACGGTGGAATACAGGAGGTAGCCAAAAGGGAGGTCCTACAAACAAGCAGGCCAAGTTCCCTCCCTGCCCTAAATGTAAGAGACTACATCCAGGAGTCTATCTTTTGGGTCTGACTGGATGTTATTCGTGTGGTTAAGAAGGACATCTGGCTAAGGCATGTCCTAACAAGCTCAAAGCACCTCAGTAACAAACAGCGCAATACGGGAACAAGCCTCAGTTACACTACATGCCTGCAACTCTGGACGGACCTCAGCTCAGTCAAGGAAGGTTGGAGGCCCCACCAGTTTCAGCCAGTGCCAGAGTATTCTCCCTCACTAAAGAGGAAGCTGCTAGTGCCTCCATGGTCGTAACAGGTCAAGTAGTTATTTTTCAGCATGTAGCTACTGTACTATTTGATACCGGGGCGACCCATTCTTTTATATCAGTACTCTTTGCCAAAGAATTTCAGATGCCTACAGAGAGCATGAACTCTAAATTTTTAACGACCCTACCTTCTGGGGAAATCATGGAGTCCAACCAATGGCTTCGGGCTGTACCAGTCAGAATTTCAGATCGAGAGCTATATGTGGATCTAGTAGTCCTTACGATGCAAGATTTCGATGTCATTCTGGGTATGGATTTCCTCAGCAAGTACAGTGCTTCGGTGGACTACCGTAGAAGGAAAGTGATTTTTAGCCCAGAAGGTGAACTATCCTTTGAGTTCACGGGAGTGCCAAAGTGGAAGACCCATAAATTCCTCTCTTCCCTCACAACTCACCAGATGTTAGCTAAAGGGTGTGCTGGTTTTCTTGCGTACATTGTGAATGCAGAAGAACAAGAAGGACCTAAGCAGGAAGATGTTCGGATAGTCTGTGAGTGTCTGGAGGTATTTCCAGAAGAGCTACCTGGACTACCTCCCAACCGAGAAGTGGAGTTTGAAATTGAGTTGGTTCCTGGCTTCGGTCCAATTTCAAAAGCTCTGTACCGGATGTCTCCAGCAGAGCTGAAAGAGCTACAAGAACAACTCCAGGAGCTACTTGACAAAGGTTTCATCCATCCTAGTCACTCACCATGGGGAGCTCCGGTGTTGTTCGTTAAGAAGAAAGACGGATCTATGCAAATGTGCATAGATTATAGAGCGCTGAACAAAGTGACAATTAAGAACAAGTACCCTCTTCCCAGAATAGATGATCTATTTGATCAGTTATAGGGGGTCAACAATGTTCTCTAAGATAGATCTATGCTCTGGGTATCATCAGTTGAAAGTGAAAGAAAGTGGTATACCCAGAACAGCTTTCAGGACCAGATATGGACACTACGAGTTTGTAGTCATGCATTTTGGTGTGACTAATGCACCTACAGTCTTCATGGACTTAATGAACAGAGTGTTCAGAGAATACATTGACAAGTTTGTCATCGTGTTCATCGACGCCATTCTGATTTATTCAAGAACCCCAGAGGAGCATGACACGCACTTGAGAATAGTACTGCAGACCCTTCAGCAAAAGTAGCTTTATGCTAAATTCTCAAAGTGCGAGTTCTGGTTAGAGCAGGTGGTGTTTCTAGGTCACATCATTTCTAAAGAATGTATCCAGGTGGATCCTGCCAAAATAGAAGCGGTCAACAACTGGTGTAGACCCAAGAACGCCAGGGAGATCAGAAGCTTCCTTGGTTTAGCTGGATATTACAGGAAGTTTGTGGAGGACTTTTCCAAGATAGCTTCTCCACTAACAACCCTAACTAGGAAGAACAAGAAGCTTGAATGGTCAGACAAATGTAAGCAAAGTTTCCAAGCATTGAAGAAAAGACTGACCAGTGCTCCTATCCTGACTGTTCCAGAGAGTGACAAGAGTTTTGACATTTACAGTGATGCTTCCAAGATGGGCCTCGGAGCTATTCTCATGCAAGAAGGGAAGGTTATAGCTTAGGCTTCCAGACAACTCAAAGATTATGAGAAGAACTACCCCACTCATGATCTTGAGCTGACATCCGTAGGTTTTGCACTAAAACTCTGGCGACATTATTTGTATGGAGTTCAGTGCAGAATCTTCACTGACCATCAGAGCTTGAAGTATTTATTTACCCAGAAAGATTTAAACATGAGACAACACAGGTGGCTAGAGTTGGTTAAAGATTATGACTGTGAAATGCTCTACCACCCAGGTAAAGCTAACAAAGTGGCGGATGCACTAAGTCGAAAGTCCAGTGTAGCTCTGATGCACTTGTCATCATTAGCACTGCCACTGCAGAAGGAACTGTTAGATTTTGGAGTCAAAATTGTTTATGGGCAACTCTCTGCATTGACCTTAGAGTCAACCTTGCTTAAGGATATACAGAGAAAGCAAAGTGAAGATTCAGATATCTAGAAGATCAAGCGAGGGATACAAGAAGAAGAAAATTCAGAGTTTTGGGTATCAGACAGTGGAATCCTTTATCAGGGGAGCCGCCTTTGTATCCCTAATGATGAGGAATTGAGAAAGAAGATTCTAGAAGAAGCTCATAGTACACCGTACTCCATGCATCATGGTTCCACTAAGATGTATCAAGATTTGAAGTAGAGATTCTGGCGATCTGGACTCAAGAGACATGTAGCAAAATATGTCGGTACTTGCCTGACATGCCAGAGGGTCAAAGCAGAGCACCAGAGACCAGGAGGAGTCCTACAACCCCTTCCAATACCAGAGTGGAAATGGGAAGAAATATTCATGGACTTTATAACAGGTCTTCCAAGAACTACTAATGGATATGATGCGATATGGGTGATAGTGGACAGATTGACCAAGTCTGCCTATTTTCTAGCCATCAAGGTGTCCCACTCAAGATAGCAGTTGGCACAGCTATATGTTAAGGAAGTGATCAGACTTCATGGAGTCCCAAAGTCGATTGTTTCCGATAGGGATGGGCGCTTCACCTCTCATTTTTGGGAGTGTGTCCAGAATGCATTAGGCACCAAATTCAAGTTCAGCACAACCTTCCATCCCCAGACTGATGGACAGACAGAATGAGTAAATCAGATTTTAGAAGACATGCTCAGGTCTTGTGCATTAGATTTTAAGGGTAGTTGGTGCAAGTATATGTATTTAGCTGAATTCACCACAATAATAGCTACCAGGCCACTATCAAGATGGCACCTTACGAGGCACTGTATGGTCGAAAGTGTAGATCACCTATATGCTGGTTGGAGGCTAGAGAAAGAAAAGAGATGGAATCAGAATTGGGCAGGCAAACTGAAATGATAGATGAAACCACTCAGGCTATCCAGAAGATCAAACAGAGAATTGAAACTGCCCAGAGTAGACAGAAAGTTATGCTGATGCACGCCGTAGGCCACTTGAATTCCAAGTAGGGGATTTAGTTTTTCTCAAAGTTGCTCCGATGAAGGGAGTGATGAGATTTGGCAAGAAGGGCAAGTTAAGTCCCTGCTACGTAGGACCTGTTGGAGTGTATACTGAAAGCCTAAGCTTTTGTAAATATTTATTTTGAATAAAGAATCACATTTGGTCAATTTGTCTACATTTGTTTGTAGTTGTTCAATTAATTTATATTGTAGATAACATAGTATGTGGTGTCACATGCAGAAGATGATGTTATCAGTACCTTATAAATTATAAACAGTAGCTCATGACCAAAATGGAAAGGAACAAACCATTAGAAGGTTGTAGTGTAATTAGGTATTAGTTTATCTTGACTATATAATTACACTAGTACACTCAGAGTGTATTGAGTAGGACCATTTGAGGTCGTTTCTTTTATACTGACTTTATAAAGGAGCAAAGACCTCAGTTATTATGGAAGTGTGTGCTCTTAATCCCAACATAATAACAAGCACATATATTTGATATTTATTTCTTTAAATTATCAATGGGTAAGATTTAGTTCGATGAATCAATAAGCCCGATAAGTTGGGAAATGATATCACTTATAGTGTGTGTTGTTGATTATAGAAGGAAATTGTGTCCTAGAGATACTAGGTTGATAATGTCCCCAAGAGGAGCTCATAAGCATTGTCATGTTAAACCCTGCAGGTGGACTTAGTCCGACATGATGATAAGGTTGAGTGGTACTACTCTTGGACTAAGATATTAATTAAATGAGTTGTCAGTAACTCACTTAATTAGTGGACATTCGATATCTTAAACATAGGGAGACTAACACACTCATAATAAGAAGGAGCCAAAAAATGTAATTTGGGATTGGTGCGGTAGTTCAATAATAGTTCTCTAGTGGAATGAATTATTATTGATAAAATTAAGTTGTGTGTTCGGGGTGAACACGGGATGCTTAATTTTATCGGGAGACCAAAACCAATTCCTTCTCTCGGTCCCTATCGTAGCCTCTTATTTATAGAGTACTATACCCACCTTCATACCCATGATAAGGGGGCCAGCCAAGCTAGCTTGTGGTTCAAGCTAGGGCCGGCCAAGCCTTGGTTCATGGGTGGTCAGCCCTAGCTTGAACCCAAGTTTAGGTGGCCGGCCCCCATTAAATTAAAAAGAATTTTAATTTTAATTTTTATTATGTGGAAGATATAATTTATTAAAGAGAATTAAAATTAAAATATCTTTCTTAATAGGATCTACAGAAGATTAAAGAAAGAGATTAGATCTCTTTCCTTATTTGTAGATTGGAAAGATATTTTATTTTCTCTTTGAAAATTATTCACATGTTTAAAAATTAAAATTATAGAAATTTCTTTTTATCAACCATAAAGGGACTTTTGAAGAGAAATTTTATTTTTAAAATTTCCGGAAACAAATTAGGAAGTTTTAATTTGTTGATTGAAAATTGTCTAATTTGCTTCTCTAGATGTGGTCGGCCATGATGTGGATTAATAAGAAATTTTATTTAATTTTTCTTTATTAATTCATATTAAGGAAAGTTATAAAAATTAATTGTAACTAAGTTTCCTTAATTACCAAGGCTAAGGATTATAAAAGAAGGGGTGGGGGTGCCTTCATGGGGTACAACCTCTATTATTTTTCTCCCTCTCTTATTCCTTGGTGTGGCCGGCCATCCTCTCTTCCCCTCTTCCTCTTTTTGGTGGCCGGAACTCTCCTTGGTTTGGAGCTCTTGTGGTGGCCGGATACTATTTGGAGAAGAAGAAGAAGAAGGAGAGAAAGCTTGCATCCCTTGGAGCTTGGTTGGTGGTTTTCTTCATCCTTGGTAAAGCTCTTGTTTTGGCCGAACCTAGCTAGGAGGAGAAGAAGGTGCTTTGGTGGTTTCTCATCTCGGAAGATCGTTGCCCACACAACGTCCGAGGTTAGAAGAGGAATACGGTAGAAGATCAAGAGGTCTTTCTAAAAGGTATAACTAGTAATTTTTCCTTTCCGCATCATACTAGTTATTTTTGGAAATAATACCAAATACAAGAGGCTTACGATTCTAGTGTTTCGAATTTATTTTCGATGTAGTGTTCTTATGTTTATTTCTTTTCCTTGTGATTTGATTGTTCCTTTCGGTTAACCTAAAGTTATTTTAGGAAATTAAATATTAGCTTTCCATAAAAGGTTTTGTCTAGTCGGTGGTGGTTGCTCCTATATCCAAGAAGGTCATGTGCCTCGCCACGTCAGTACTGGGAACCAATTATGGAAATTAATATTTAATGGAATTAATAACTTGGGTGATTTGGATCAAACGTGTAAAGTTCCGCAGGAGATCCAAGTCAAAACCTAAAAGAACAAATAGATTAAGTTTTGGATCAAACGTGTTAAGTTCTGCAGGCGATCCAAAATTTAATTTAAAAGAACACATGGTAGCTAGGAAAAGGTTCAGACCTTTGTACAAAATTTTTGTACAGTGGAACCTCTAGGTTTTCCGAGTAGCAACCAACAGGACCCTACCTGATCACAGAAAGGATTGAGAAAGTAGCTTATAAGCTGGACTTACCACAAGACATGTCAGTAATACATAATGTATTTCATGTCTCCATGCTAAAGAAGTGCCTTCACGACCCTAATCAAGTTATTCAGCCTCAGTCAGTGCAGATCCAGGAGGATCTTAGTTATGAGAGCAGACCTACACAGATAGTGGACAGAGAAATTAAGAGACTAAGGAACAAAGAAGTGCCACTAGTGAAGGTCATCTGGCAGAACCAGAAGCGCAAGGAAGTTACTTGGGAGCGTGAGGACACCATGAGACAGAAATATCCAAAATTATTCTAAGTTCGAGAATGAACTTTTTATAAGGTACGGAGAATTGTAACACCCCAAATTTCATTATTTGGAGTTCTAAAAGTGCTTATAAATACTTAGAAATGCTTTAGAAATATTCTAGAGATTTTTAGGAATTTTTAGAGTATTTTTATGTAATTTTCGGAGTTCGTTTGGTATTTTTACCAAAAGAAAGAAGTTTCAAAAGAATAAAGAGGTTCGGCCGAGGTTCGAACCCGCGACTTCCGACCCGATCCGAGACTTAAGTGAAGCATGATGACCAAGAACCCAGTAGGGCCGTGCTGATTAAAGAGATGGCGAAATTAATTTAAGTAGTAATAGATAACAGAAATATCTAGGTATTATAAAGGGAGATAAGAGAGGAACTTAGGCTTTTAATTGTCGTGACCTAAATCTCTTCCTCTCCTCTCTCGCGTGCGACGGCTGCTCGGGCGAAAATGCAAAGGAGGAGGTTAGGGTTTCATCTCCGGCGGACGGCGAAGGGCTAATCCCATGAGCTCTTCACGGAACAGAGATCTCCTTGTCGAAGAGAATCCGTAGGCACGAAGAAGAGGCTGAGATTCCAAGTTTTCCGAAACCCTAGTAGCCCTTTCGTTCGGTTGTAAGTCCAAGAACAAGGTAAGTGCTTCTTACCTGCAGTAGGAGTAGTTTCGGACCTTTGTGCTTCTTGAATTCGAAGCATGTTGTAAAGATTGTTGATTTTGATGTTGCTGCCATGAATCTCAAAGAAAGGAAATAGATTCGTTGTTTAGAATGTGGTTTTTGTTTCTTCAGGCTTTGAATTTAGTATTTCAGTTGTCTGAATTAGATTTGCTGTTTGTGACCTTGATGAGCATGTTCGGTTCATATGAAATCTAGCAATTTTCTATTTTTTTTGTTGCCGTGGCATAGAGCATGAAGAACAATTATGGTTTTAGGTTTACAGTAGCAATTATCCTTACTAGTTGCATTTTGGTTCCTTTTAGTTTCCTTGCCGTGGTACTGAACAGGGGGAAAGGTGTTGGTTTCGGTGGTCACTGCAATGAAAGGTTAAGTGTAGCAATTCGGTCCTTTTGTTTCCTTACTGTAGCACTGAATAGAAGGATGGTTGGTTTTCGGTTTGTGTTGCAATGGGTATGAATAAGTTTAGTTGTGGAAAGATCCAGTTAGATCATTAGAAGCATAATTAGATGTGCAGCTCAGATTTTTGGTTAAGCTTATAGTGCAGATCTTGTTAAGCTTATAGTGCAGATTTTGTTAAGTGTTATAGTGCAGATTTTGTTAAGCTTATAGTGCAGATTTTGTTAAGCTTACAGTGCAGATTTTGTTAAGTATTATAGTGCAGATTTTGTTAAGCTTATAGTGCAGATTTTGTTAAGTATCATAGTGCAGATTTTGTTAAGTATTACAGTTTTAGAATTGTTTAAGTATTGCAGTTTTGTACAAGGTATTCAATTATTAGAAGTATTAATAAGTAAGAAGTATTTTACTTGAAGAGGCTAGTACCTGACTTCCAAGGTTGTCGTTAAACAAATCAGGTGACCAATTTCGAGGTTTTGGCCCTGGTAAGACCAAGGTCTTTACCATCGTAGGACTGGTGTCTCGCTACCCCAGTTGCTATTAGGGAGCGCGCAATGGTACTAAGCTTGGGCCCAAGAAATTATTATTTTAAAGTATAAAAGTATAAATTTTAAACAAGTGAAATAAACTTCACATAAGTTTAAAATTCAGCAAGTTTAGTTTCTTTTATGCTAGCATGTTATTTAGAATTTTCTTGCTGTTATTTGCTATTAGATGAGCAGCTTTACATATTTAGCATTTCAGTATGTTTACATGCATATTCGAGTTTTGTGAGTTAGATAGCACTTACTAAGCATTTTGCTTATAGTTGCATTTCTTCTTACTACAGATAAAGGAAAGGAAAAGCTATAGCGAAGGAAGGTGACAAAGAGGTGCGGATGGATGTGTGATATTTGGACTATGGAAGCCTTGGGACTTAGTTTAGAAATTCATTAAGATTTTGTATTCAGAATGTTGGAACTATTCTTTCATGTTGCTGGATTTGCTTATTGAATATTTTGTGTTTTAGAACTTTTCCTTTTAATTGTTGTGCCATTAGTTCCATTATTTGAGTTGTATTATTGTTGCATGCATGTTCAGATTAATATATATATTTTTAGCATGTTTAGATTGATGTATAGTTTTAGTTGTGAACATATGCTTGAGTAGTATGTATAGATGAGTCTTATATGTTTGCAGCTGCTAATAATTGTATCTCTTGAGTTTTTGAAAGTTTTAAGTACTGATATTTACATGTGAACAACATTAGTTTAGTAAAGTTAATAGTCCAGAAACGTCCTATCTTCTCAGACTAGTGGTGAGGAGGATGGAGTGTTACAAATTTGGGGTTAGTAACACTCATATTCAGTATAATATTTTCATAAGTATTTCTACATACTTATCATAATTATTCACTTAAATTTCAAGTTAAATGCAATGATTTGTTACTAACTTAATTTAATACTGATTAAAACAACTTAAATTTTATATTAATTAATTGAGTTAAAAGTTACATTTTGATTAATTTAATCTTTATTTAAGTTGACCAATAAGTTGCAATTATTTTCATATTAATAGGAAATATTTATTGAAAGTACTCAAATTTAGTTGATAATTAGTATTAGATTGATTAATTGACCAGAATGATTAAATTCATGTTTATCAAATAAATTATTAAATTAGGATTAAACAATTAAGGTTTGAGTTAATTTTAATTGTTTTTTTTTAAAAAATGATTGATAAAAGAATTTTATTTAATGATTTTTGGAATATTTTTAAATACTTCAAATTTTAATTTATATTTTGAATTTGATTAATTTTAAGTTTTAAAATTTAATTTTTTAGTTTAAGTTTATGTTTTAAGTTTAAGTTTATGTTTTGTTTTATGTTTAAAGTTTATGTTTTAATTGTAAGTTTAAATTTAAGTTTTAAGTTTTAGTTTAAATTTTAAGTTTTAGTTTAAGCTTTAATTTAATTTTAATTTAAATTAATTTAGGTTTAATTTAATTTTTAAGTTAAGTTTCATTTTAAAAAGCAATTTAAAATAATTTTTAAAGATAAAATAATTTTTAAGTTGAAATAATTTTAAAATTAATTTAATTTAAAATAATTTTTAAGTTAAAATAATTTTTGGTTAAAATAAACTTAAAATAATTTTTAAGTTAAAATAATTTTTAAAATATTTTTTAGGTTAAAATAATTTTTAATTTAAAATAATTTTAAAAATAATTTTTTTGTTAAAATAATTTTTAATTTAAAATAATTTTGTAATTTAAAATAATTTTTAAATTAGTTTAATTTTAACTTAATTTTAATTTAAATTTAATATTAGTTTAATTTAATGTAAATTTAATTTTAATTTAATTTGATTTAATTTAAATTGATTTAATTTAAATTTAATTTAAATTGATTTGATTTAATTTAATTTAATTTAATTTAATTTAATTTAATTTAATTTTAATTTAATATAATTTAATTTAATAAAATTTAGTTTAGTAAAATTTAATTTAATTTAATTTAATTTTAGTTTTAATTTAATTTTAAATAATTTTAATTTAATTTAATTAATTTAAATTTTTTTAATTTTATTTTATTTTTAATTTAATTTAATTTAAATAAAATTTATTTTATTTAAATTTATTTTTAGTATAATTGAATTGAATTGAATTTTAATTTTAATTTTAATTTTAATTTTAATTTTAATTTTAATTTAAATATAATTTATTTAATTTAAATATAATTAATTTAATTTATTTTTTTTAATTAATTTAATTTAATTTAATTTAAAGTCCTTAGTTATATCACCCGATCTTTGTTTTCAATCAGCAAATCCTATAATTTTTGTGAGATGAAGTTTAGTTTAATTTTTAGGGTTTGGTTTTAACTTTGTGTTGGAATCAAGTTTAGCTTTGGACTCAACAAACAGACATTCTTTAGATAAATTTATGGGCTATGGTAAGTCACCTGGATATCATTAGAGTAACCATGTCTTCGAGATTTTTCAAATAGTTCTATCCACTGAACTTAGTACAAAATCTTGGTCTAACTAGTTAGGATCCGTAAGGGGTAGCTTCAGTTAGTTCAACTCAGCCAAATACATAAGGTCGAAGTCATATCTTCCTAGACATACATAAATTGAACTTCTCTAACCTACTATCATCCAAAAGGCAAACAAGGTGGTGATAAGTGGAGATGTGGTGTTTGACGAGAAAGCTATGTTACAGCGTACTCAGGAAGAAGGAAAGAAAACACCATAGAGAAACATGGAGAAAGATATTATGCAGGTGGAGCTAGAGACTTATGACTCTGATGATTCTAGCTCAGAGCACACGGAGCATTGCACTATAGCTAGTGGTAGAACGAGATGAGTAGTAAAACCACCAACTAGATACAGATTTGAAGACTTAGAATCTTATGCGCTTATCACTAGTAGCGAATACCCTATATCTTTTTTGGAGACGATACACAGTTCTGAGAAGGACAGGTGGACGGGTGATATGACAGAGGAGATGGAGTCGTTGCATAAGAACCAAACGTTGGATCTAGTGGAACTTCCTAAAAGGAGAGAAAACTATAGGGTGCAAGTGGATATTCAAGAAGAAAGAAGCAATGTCAGAGGGAAAAGAAGTGAAGTTTAAGGCTCGGTTGGTAGCAAAGGGGTATTCACAGAGAAAGGGGATTGACTATGAAGAAATTTTCTCTCCGGTGGTAAGATATACGCCAATTAGAGCGATGTTGGCTTTAGTGGCACATTACGATTTGCAGCTTGAGCAATTGGATGTGAAGACAACATTTCTTCATAAAAATTTAGAGGAGCAGATTTTTATGTCACAATCTGAGGGATTTAGTCAGCCTAGACAAGAGCGGTTGGTTTGCAAGTTAAAGAAATCACTTTATGGATTGAAACAATCTCCTAGGCAATGGTACAAACATTTTGATTCATACATGATTCAAAACGAGTATAGGAGATGTGAGTATGACTGCTGCATATATGTGAAGAGCCTTAAAGATGGATCACTGGTTTTCTTACTACTATACGTAGATGATATGCTCATTGTTGTGAAGAAAATGAAAGAGGTTGACAAATTGAAGAGGCTACTGAGGAAGGAATTTGATATGAAAGATTTGGGAGAGGCCAAGAAAATTCTTGGGATGGAGATTCACAAGGATAGAGCTACAGGGAGATTAAGGTTGTCTAGACGTAGCTATATAGAGAAGGTGCTGAATAGGTTCAACATGAAGAATGCAAAGTCGGTGAGCACAACCTTGGCGCATCACTTCAAGTTATCCAATACACAGTGTCCAAAGACGGATGATGATATCCAAGAGATATCAAAGGTTCCTTATGCCAATGCAGTTGGTTGTCGGATGTATGCCATGGTTTGTACGAGACCAGATTTGGCGCAAGTAGTTAATATGGTAAGCAAGTTTCTCTCAAATCTTGGTCGACCACATTGGGATGCAGTGAAATAAATTTTCAGATACTTGAGAAATACAACTGATTAAGGCATCGTGTTTAGTAGACAATCGGAAGATCCTTCAGTTGCTGGGTACGTAGATGCAGACTATGCAGGAGATTTAGATAATAGGAGGTCTACTACAGGATACGTGTTCACTGTGGAAGAAGGACCTATTTGTTGGAAATCTATGATACAATCTATTGTTGCATTGTCTACTACAGAGTCTGAGTACATGGCAATAGCTGAAGCAGCGAAGGAAGCTTTATGGCTTACAGGGTTGGTCAGAGAACTGGGTGTTCAGTAAGGTGGAGTCAAGTTGCTATGCGATAATAAGAGTGCTATCTATTTGGCGAAGAATCAAGTGTATCATGCGAGAACCAAGCATATTGATGTGAGGTTTTACAAGATCAGAGAGTTGATTATTTCCGAGGAAATTCAACTTAAGAAGGTTCACACTGCAGACAATGCTGCAGATATGCTGACAAAGCCAGTGACCACAGAGAAGTTCAAGCATTGCTTGAACTTAATCCATATCTCTAAATGCTAGAGGAAGGAAGCCCAGACCCAAAGATCCAGGTGGATCTTTATTCATATACTCATATTCTTCGAAGGGGTGAATATTCGCCAAGATGGAGATTGTTGACGGGTGGCTCATATTTGGATGAGGTCAATGCAATGGATGTTATGGAAGAAAAATCTGTTAAGATTTTTCGTAATAAAATTTTGTTACGATTTTATATAACAAAATTTTATTACGAGTTTTCATAACAGAATTCTGTTATGATTTTTCATAACAAAATTCTATTATGATTTTACTGGGTTTGTGGTTTATGCATTATTTATAGGGATTATTGTAAACATATTGTACAACAACAATTATAAGAATCATGTAATGTGATTCTCTTATGTAGAGAGGATTTTAATAAAGCTTTGATCTTTTTGTAGAGTAGGCACGTCGCTGAACCACGGTAACTCTTTTTCTTTCTCTTCTTCTTCTCCTTCCTCGTGTTTGCTCTCATTTTGTGCGTCTTTGTCTTATTGCTCCGCGCGATATCTTTTCTCTCTTCCTCTTCTTCTGTGCTTTAGAGGTTGAGAGGTGTTGTCCCTTCTTTGCGCAACAATTGGTATCAGAGTCATAGTCCAGACCAAATGCAATATGGGGCAGCCTTGAACGAAGTTGAGGGTGGACCCAGAGTAGGTCAGGGTGACCGGATACTTGCGAGGAGGCCTGGAGTAGGTCAGGGGTGACTGAATGCTCGCGGGGAGGCTCGAAGTATATCAGAATGATCAGATGTTCGCGGGGAGCCTGGAGTAGGTCAAGGTGACCAGATGCTTGGGGGGAGGCCTGGAGCAAGTCAGGGTGATTGGATACTTACGGGGAGGCAAGTAGGTCAGGGTGATCGGATGCTTGTAGGGAGGCCCAGAGTAGGCCAAGAATGACTGGAAGCAGATGCGGGGAGGCCCGGAATAGGTCAGGATGACTGGATGCTTGCGGGGAGGCCTAGAGCAGGTCAGGGTGACCAATACTTGCGGGAGGCAAGTATGTTAGGATGATCGGATGCTCGCAGGGAGGCTCGAAGCAGGTCAATGTGATAAAATGCTCATGGGGAGGCTCGGAGTAGGTTAAGGCGACCGGGTGTGGATGCTTGCAGGGAGGCCCAGAGTAGGTCAGGGTGACCGGATGCTCGCGGAAAGGCTCGGACCATGAAAGTAATTATAGTCCTTCATTTGAGGGGAGGATTGTTGGGTTCAATCAAAGTCCCACATTGGAAAGATTTGGGAAAGATCATGGGTTAAAAGAATGCATGATATCTTCATTGGCATGAGACCTTTTGGGGAGAGCCCAAGAGCAAAGCAATGAGGGCCTAGACCCAAAGTGGATAATATCATACCATTGTGAAGATATCTAGACATCCTTTGAGTGCAACAAAGATATTAAAACTGATGAACACCACTACAAAGATTCTAGCAAATACGAGTGTTATTTGTGTATGGAACAATTTAAACCTAACTCAATTTGAGTCATGTCAAGTTATAGTTCAATTATGCCCCGAATAAAACCAAACTCGAGCTCCGTCTAAAATTATTTATATTTTCAAACTTTGAATTCGATTTAAATATCGATTCTATATATTTTTAAAACTCAAACTTGAATATAAATAATTTTATACTATTCTATCCATTGCACGCCTAGTTTAGACGATATATAAATATAGCAATAATGAACATAACAATAATAATTATGATTGTGGTTATTGTGACGAGCATGATAAATATTTGTCAATCAATTAAATGTCAAGTAAATGAACCTTACCTACGAGATAGATATTAAAATTGATGATATATAGGGATGACAATGGGGCGGAGCGGGGATGAGTTTATCATTCTCATCTCCGCCCCGAATTTCATCTCCGTCTCTATCTCCGTCCCAATCCCTATTTTTTCAGCTTCGGGGAATCCCCAAACCTGAATCATCGGGATCAAATCTCCATCTCTGCCCTCATTCCCACTTTTATCCCTAAATTAATTTTTTATTATTATTATTTTACTATTAATATTAATATTAATATTAATATCAATATCAATATTAATAAAAATTTATTATTAATATTTTTTTAATATTAATATTATTATCAATATTATTATTAATATTTTTTAAAATAATATAATAATAATAATAAAAATAATACATTATTATTATTATTATTATTATTTTTATTTTTAGGATGGGTTCAAGGATGGGGATAATATCCTCATATTCGCCTCGAATCCGTCCCATCCTCGAAAAAAATCTCCGAATCCGTCCCTATCTCTGAATAAATCGGGGATCCTCATCACCATTTCAAATTTTCTTCGTGGGTTCCGAAGGGGGGGGGGGGGTTACCATCTCTAATGACATAAGGCGCTATGATGTTGCCGCTAAATGCAACGCTTTGCATGAACACCACTGCGAAAATTCCGGCAAATAAGCTCCCGAGCGCTCCGTTGAATCCTCGGTTGAACGTTGCACCTGCAAGGAATTTATGAAAGTAACAAAAAGATTTTTAAGTCTCGGTTAAACGAACCCTAGTTAACTCACCAACAGTCTACTTGAACACGATGGCCACGGTGATTAAGGCCCAAATGATGTTGGTGTTGGGGAGTTCAACACAGTGCTTGTTAATATAGATTTCATAAATATGCACAGTCAAAATAAAAATATAATAATTTCTAATTATTACATTATACACATCATACGTATTCAAGGATACAACACGATCATCATAAAAGAAAAATTTTATGATAATAAATTATACTTGTGGGTTCATTAACGAACCTTGTAGAGAATGCTCGAAGTCAACTGGAATAGAATTGGAATCAACCAAGTGACACTCTTGGATACTACAAAAAAAAATCGGGATTACCGACGGAATATTCCGTTGTAATTCCATCGGTGCAATGGTTTAGTGACAAAATTACGATGAAAAATCATTTGTCGGGAGATAATTCGACGAAAATAATTTTATCGGCTGAACTTAAATTCTGTCGGTATACATCGACAAAATCTAAATTCCATCGATAAAATTTCCAATGGAAATTAAATTCCATAGTAAGTTTTACTGACGGAAACACTATTTCTGTTAGCAATTCTTCAAGGATCTGTTGATGGAAATATTATTTCTATCGATAAACTATATCGATATTTACCAACGGAAACACTATTTTCGTCGGCAAGCCATTAGTATTCCGTTGGTAATGAAAAAAATCCACAAACCATTATATTCAGGATCTATCATGTTTACAAATTTCCATATGTACAAGAAACCATCACAGACGATGGTATTTCATACACACAATCATATTTCATAATTCACACATACAAATACATTTCATACTTCTTCACAATCTATACATGCATTTCATACAATACACATTTGATATTCTACGGTCTTTTACCTATAAGAATAGTTATGATATAAATTAGGACACTTCGTAATACACATGAATTAAAAAATTTCACAAATTCTCGAACTTACATATATTTGAAACCATAATGCAAATTCGACCTCTAAATTTGTAGCCACTTCACCTGCACCCATTGACAGATTTTATAGATATAGTTATTGTTCATACAAGCTGGGAATTTTTTTTTAAAGATAATTTAGATATCAAGCAAACAAATTAAATGAGGAATAAATATTTAATTAGAGAAGTCAACTTACTATATGCATAGTTTGACCTCATCATAGTTTAAGAGTAAGTATGTTCTTATAACATGATATTCTTCTTGAGTTAACTATTTAGAAAAAGATACACCCATTGGCTTACTAAGAAACTTGAAAATAGAAAGTATCGATAGGTCTATCGGTTGAGGATCATCAAAATTTCTAAGATACTTACGATGTCTAATTTTCACATTATCAATAAAATAATATATAGGAGCAGAAAGAAGATACTTCTTCAACTAGATAAGCATTATATATTGATCCCTCAACTCTTACTTTGTTACAAATATTATTCTTTAATTTACTAAAAAATCGTTCGAATTGATACATCTTTTTGTACTGCACATGACTAGCTATTTATGCTTCGTATGGTAAATGTACTGGTAGATATTCCATTGAATAAAAAAAACTAAGTGGAAATATGTGTTCCAGCTTACATAGTATAAAAAGAATGTCTATTCTAATCAAAGCATATCATTCATCATAATACAACATGCAATCTAAAATTAGTTTTACTTGTAACATCATAAGTGTCTGACCCTATATTCTATAATTCATTCACTTCGGTAATCATAGATTGCAAGAAAATATCTATCTTCTCTTTGAGATTGATTGGACTAGGAATAAGCACAGTAAGAATATAAATTCATCTTTTATGCACATTAATGACGGTAAATTGTACAATGTTAATATAACTAGCCAAGATTAATATTACTATCCCAACTGATCAAATGTTTGAAATCCATTTGTAGAAAGTCCTAATGTCACATTACGTGGTTCCATTGCAAATGAGGGAAATATAGTATCAAGATATTTCTATGCAAAGGAATCACAAGGATGACACATAATGTCTCCTTCGTGCTTATGCTAATGATGCCACATCATGTGGTAAGTTGTAACAGTAGATGCATACAAGCGTTAAAGCCTAGCAATTAAGGAAAAGTAATACATCACTTTCCAAGCAATATTTTTTTTCTTCCTTGGTATGTGAGTATGATGCCTATAATGAGGGTGAGTATAGATTTTGATTCACTTAGTTCACTATCTTCATTCCAAAATATCATATAGTTATTTATACAACAATCAATTTTCTCAATAAGTAAATTTAAACCTCTAACTAATTTTTTTATATTATAGAAGCTATCAGTTATTATGTTATCAGCAGGAAGCAACTCTGACATCAATTGACATATGTCATAGTAATATTTTTTTTTTAAAAAAAAATGATATTCTGCTTTCATATTCAATAACCTTGCAATAGCTGATAGTTGAGAATATCCAGAAGGAATATCTTTCTACACTTCTTTTTCACTAGCCTTTAATATTTTATATAGTTACTGATATTCATGTGTTGATATTTCATCTATATTGGTATAATCAACTATATTCATTACATCATGAAACATTGATTGCATTGCAATATCATTAGTTGATGATTCCCCAACAATAGTTGTACAAGATGATGAACCACATAAGGCCCAATTGGTTCATACAAATAAGATTCTCTGTGACAGTAACAATTATAGTAATTTGGCATAAACCATTTCTACATATATGTACTTTCATGATATCCTCATCATGGAAGACTCTATTTCTACATTTGGAATGATTATATGAACACAGTTGTTAGGATTGATTTGTGCTAGGGGGGTGAATATCTCGTCACGCTTTGGTTGTTCGCTTTGTGATGATGAAATGCAGCGGAAATACACACAAAGCACACTCACAACACTAACGCTAGGATTTACTTGGTATCCACCTCAACAAGAGGTGACTAATCTAAAGATCCACACACACACTCACTCTACTAATAAAAACACTCCTTCTCGATAACTACCGGAGGTGGAGAAACCTCGTACAACACTCACACATACAACAACTCAACACAAGAAGAAAAATACAATGAATAAAAATGAAAAAAACCCTCTCTTCTTGCTTACTTGTTGCTTGTTATTGCCTCTTGAACCTTGGAAGTACACTAGCACTTATCCCCAAAAGCCTTCAAGAACTGGCTGTGAGCAGTGGAGAAATCGTGTGAAGAATCGGGAAGAATCACCCGTGAAAAGCACTAGGAAAAATCCTCGCAACGACTATATGTTGTGCACTCCTGCGGCTCCCAATCGATTGAACTTTCTCCCAATAAATTGCCACGTTACATCCCAACCATCACAACTATCCATTGCCTGCATCCTATGCAATGGTCGAATCTCAATCGATCAACCAATTAATTGGGGAGGCTTGAATCGATCGGCTGATCATTCAACCTTCTTTTGTTCTCTCGCGTTTGCGCGAGAAACCTGACCCCAATCGATTGACCAATCAATTGGGGAGCCCAATCTATTGACTAATCGATTGGGGAAGCTACTGTGTGTGTGATATAGGCTCCCAATCGATTGGCTGATTGATTGGGCTGCCATTTGTGGCAGCATTATGCCCAATCGATCGATTGATCGATTAGGCTTTGGTTCAATCGATCGACTAATTGATTGACCTCCCTTTGAATTGCTTAACTCAAGTCTAGGGTCCCTAAATCCAACATTTGGTCAATTGTGACCTGTTGGAACTCTTCATGCCTAGCATCTAGTCAACCTTGACCTACCGGGACATCTTTGTCAAGTGTCCGATCAACCCTTTGACCCACTTGGACTTTTCTCCTCGTGCCAAGTGTCCGGTCAACCTTGACCCACTTAGACTTACCATCTCACGTCAAGTGTCTGGTCCTCCATGACCCACTTAGACTTCTACCAGATGCCCGATCACCCTTGACCCATCTGGATTTCCTCGTGCCAAGTATCCGGTCAATCCTCTGACTTACTTGGGCTTCCCAACACCAGATGTCCAGTCAATCTTGACCCACCTGGATCTCCACGTGCTTGGCTTCACTCATCAGGTCTTTCCATCTGCCTAGCTTCACTCACTAGGACTTTCCATCTGCCTGACTTCACTCACCAGGACTTTCCATCTGTCTGGCTTCACTCACCAGGACTTTCACCTAGCTTCACTCACTAGGATTTTTACCTGACTTCACTCACTAGGATTTTTCCACTGGCCGACTTCATTCACCGGGACTTTAACCTATCTAGCTTCACTCACTAGGTCTTTCACCTGACTTCACTCACCAAGATTTTCCACTGCCCAGCTTCACTCATCGAGACTTTCACCTGTCTATCTTCACTCACTAGGTCTTTCACCTGGCTTCACTCATTGGGACTTTAACCTTCCTAGCTTCACTTACTAGGTCTTTCACCTAGCTTCACTCACCAGGATTTTCTACTGCCTAACCTCCAGTTAGGACTTTCTCAGTCAAGAATCCGGTCAACCTTGACCTACTTGACTCTTCTTCACATCTAACTGGTCAGTCCTTGACTAGAGGAGAATTGTATCAACAATCTTCCTAATCAAACGATTGCATATGCAATCTTCATGTATTGCCAAACATCAAAACCTAAACATCAAGACTCAAACTTGACCCAACTCAAGCTTAGTCAACCAGGTCAGCCTTAACCTAGGAAAATTGCACCAACAATCTCCCCCTTTTTAATGTTTGACAATACCTTTAAGTTAGGCTAATCCCATAGCCTCAACTTTTTCTTCATGCCAATGCATGAATGAGAGTTTCCTTCATTCTCTCCCTTCCTAGAGGACAAACTCTCTCTTTAGGTAATGAAGGAATAATTTAGAGCCTACATTCTCCCCCAAACATTCCTAGAGAAGCAATGAAGGCCTAACTTAAACCCTACATTCTCCCCCTATTGACACACATAAAAACTCTCCTCTTGAAGAGTTACTCAACGTTGTTCACAACCTACCATGTTGTTCACAACACCACAATGAAGGTCCCATACCCTTCATTATATCCAATACTCAACCTTGAGCATTTACCACTTCACACTCACAATGAAGGTCCCATATCCTTCATTATATTCAATGCTCATCCTTGAGCATACTCCTTTTCAACAATGAAGATATCCAATCTTCTATTATTCCCCAATGCTCAACCTTGAGCATTTTCCCAAATGAAGGATTTACCACCTTCAATGGTTTCGGAAAAATATTTTCATGTTTTTAAAGAGTAGCTCCCCCTAAAAACATGCTTCAAACTTTTGTCATTACACCAACAATGACTTGGAGTTTAAATCTTTAGGAAATCCAAAAATTTGAAGTTTTGAGGTTTAAGAGATTCAATGTTGAAACTAACCTCATCCTAAACTTCAACCTAGTATTCCTTAACTATTTCTTCTTGTTTTCATCATGAAAATTACCCCTAGTATATCTACTTGAACTGGTTGTTGTTCCTCAACTCCTTGTGGAACAACATCATCCACAACACTTTGTGGTTCAAGTTCACTTCCATCAAGGCTTCAGTGCTATTGTTCGCATCTTGAACTTCTTCAAGATCGAATGTACTCCCACTAGTCTTTCTAGAAACAAAATCCATTTCTAGAAAAACCCCAGTCTTAGCCACAACTATCTTGTGTTGATTGGGAATGTAGAAGTAATATCCCTTCGTTTCCTTGGGATATCCAATAAAATAACACTTGTCGGATTTGAGTCCAAGTTTGTCCGAGACTTGACGTCTAACATAAGCCTCACAACCCCAAATCCTCAAAAAAGACACCTGGGCATCTCTCCCTGTCCATATCCTATATGGTGTCTTTATTACAGCCTTGGATGGAACTCGGTTGAGTATAAAGGCTGCCGTGTCTAGAGCATAGCCCCAAAGGAATGTAGGAATATCTGTGTGACTCATCATAGACCGTACCATATCTAATAGGGTACGATTTCTCTTTCAAATACACCATTCCACTGTGGTGTTTCAGGAGGAGTGAGTTGGGATAGAATCCCACACTCAGCTAGATAGTCATGAAACTCATGGATAAGGTATTCCCCACCTCGATCTGATCGAAGTATCTTAATACTCTTGCCAAGCTGATTTTGTACTTCATTCTTGAATTCTTTGAACTTTTCAAAGAATTCTGACTTATGTGTCATCAGGTACACATAACCATATCTACTGAAGTCATCAGTAAATGTAATGAAGTACCTATAACCACCTCTAGCAGCGACATTGAAAGGACCACATACATCACTATGTATAAGACCCAACAAGTCAGTCGCTCTCTCACTATGTCCACTAAAGGGAGTCTTGGTCATCTTGCCTAGTAGGCATGACTCGCATGTCTCATATGATTCAAAATCAAATGAATCCAGCAAACCATCTTTATGGAGCTGGGATAAGCGCTTGTCATTTATATGACCTAAGCGACAGTGCCAGAGATAGGTTTGTTTCATGTCATTTGACTTGAACCTCTTGGTACTTATGTTATAGATAGGGCTCTCAAGGTCTAGAATATAAAGTCCGTTCATCAGAGGTGCACTACAATAGAACATATCATTTAAATAAACTGAACAACATTTGTTCTTTATCATAAATGAAAACCCTTTCTTGTCCAAACAAGAAACTGATATAATGTTCTTAGTCAAAACAGGCACATAACAACAATCATCCAACACTAATACAAGCTCAGAGGGCAGAGATAGAAAATAAGTCCCTATAGCAACAGCAGCAACCCGTGCTCCATTTCCTACGCGTAGATCCACCTCGCCCTTCATCAATGCCCTGCTATTTCTCAGCGCCTACACATTAGTACAAATGTGAGAAGCGCATCCGGTATCTAATACCCATGATGAAGAAATAGATAGATTGACTTCTATAACATATATACATGAAGTGGAAGTCTCACTTCTCTTCTTCTTAAGATCTTCCAGGTACACCTTGCAGTTCCTCTTCCAGTGCCCGGTCTGACCGCAGTGGAAGCAGGTAGCATCCTTGGCGACCCCTCCTTTAGGCTTCGGTGCTTTACCTTTTTCATTGGCTTGGGACTTTCCCTTGCCTTTAGGCTTGCCCTTGCCCTTGTGTTTCTAAACCATCAGAATAGAGTTGGGCTTAACCTTCTTAAGGTTGAGCTCAGCAGTTCGTAACATACTAAGCAGTTCGGGCAGTGGCTTGTCAATTTCGTTCATGTTGTAGTTCATGACAAACTGACTGTAGCTCTCTGGCAAAGACTGCAAGATCAGGTCAGTGGCCAACTCTTGGCCAAGTGGGAATCCCAACCTCTGTAGATTCTCTATGTACCCAATCATCTTGAGTACATATGGACCTATGGGAGCCCCATCTGACATCTTGCACTGAAATAGTACCCTTGAGATCTCAAATCTCTCATGTCGCGCTTGTCCTTGATATAGTTGACGAAGATGTTCAACCATATCATAAGAACCCATTAACTCATGTTGCTTCTGAAGCTCAGAGTTCATGGTTGCAAGCATAAGACATGACATATCTAATGCGTCATCTTTATGCTTCTTATAAGCATCTTTGTCAGCTCGCGTGACATTGGCAGGAGGAGCCTCCGGAATGGGCTGCTCCAGAATGTACAATTTACGTTCTTAGGTGAGAACTATTCTCAGATTCCTGTACCAGTCCAGGAAATTTGCTCCGTTAAGCTTGTCCTTGTCAAGGACAGAACGCAGAGAGAAGGTGTTCGTGTTTGACGTCATGGTAATCTACAACAAAAAAAATGCAGAAAATAAATAAACATCATATTCTAGTAATCACTTAATTAGGTCTTTTAATTAAATGATGCTCCCACTGAATTCTATAATTTATGTGGGACAAGATCCACATCATACTACGCCTTGAGTTAGCTTTGGCTAAATCGCCCAAGACTTAGTATGATCGGTAGGTAACTAATTACCAATTACATCTCTATGCAACTCTTGTTTATAGGATCAAGATCCGCATTTATATTAAAACTCGAGTTAGCTTTGGCTAATACGCCCAAGAGTTAATATAAACGTGATTTTGACCTATCTACCAACCATTGGAAAATGCCTATAGTTAAACTCGATCCAATTGAGTTAACTAGTTACTCAATCTAATTGAGTTGTACTCACCCATGCGTTGATAGGCGGGACCAAAATTATCCCTCCGTACCCTACCAAGATAATATGTGTTGCTCTGCTTTGGCAGATTCAACAACAACATGCGATCGAGGTAGTGATAGGTATCACGGCATGGTAGGCATTACGAGTTGACGCGATTTAAATCTAATCTAATCGACGATGTGTATCATATACGCGATTTAGATCTAATCTAATCGTTAATTTTGTATCATATACATGATTTAGATCTAATCTAATCGTGGTGCATCATATAAGCGATTTAGATCTAATCTAATCGTTATGCATCATTTACGTGATTTAGATCTAATCTAATCGTCGAGGCGCTAATTAACTACTTTACTAGCATGCATCAAATACACACACACAAGAAATTAATTATACTATTTGTGATTAGTCATGGCCCTACTATGATCTTCTCAAGCCAATGAGAAGATCGGATGGTCAACCTAGGGTCAACAGTTTCTTCAAGCTCCTCCCTTTGACCACTTTGTGTTGCTCGCGCCCTCCTCGTAGCTCCGTCTCGAGTGGACCGTCCACCGGCTCATTTTGTACATTACAAAAGGGTGAAACTCGAGTTACATTCGAGTCTAAACTATTTACAACAAGAATATAAATGAAGGAAGGCACGCCGTGCAGGTCGTGAATCAAATACAACACACACAATCACATGACGACACGCAGGTCGTATTATGAATTAAAACACAAATATTCCAATCAAATTGGATCTTTTTGGGTCATGACCATCACAAATTATATATAATTCTAAATTATGTAGTTTCCATAATTTTATGTAATTTTAATACTATTTTACAATTTTTATGAGTAAAGAATTCCCGGCGATCCCGATTAGCGGTTTTCGGGCGCAATCGCAGAACGAATCCCCTTGCGGGGTTAGGGGCAGTACCCCTACCCACAATATAACCATCGCGAGTGTTCCTTAGCGATCCTACAGTGCCTTAGCCCGCTGTCCCAAAACGTTTTGGGGCGAAACCTTGTCGTTTCGAAAAAATCTTCTCGGTAGTCGAAGCCTATAAGTGTCTAAACACTTGTGCTTCGCTTCTACGAGAAAATTACCCATAAAAACTATAAAATTAGAAAATTCACAGAAACTTACAGATCTGCTATTTTTTCATAAAAATACAAATTAAACTCGTACAAGACTTCGCACGTGGCTCTGATACCACTGTTGGGTTTTTCGGACCGCAAAAATCGCTTTTTGCGTTGCGGAAACCCCGAAACCCCCATGCCACGGGTCCGTGCGAAGAAATAAAATTTTGAAAAACATTATGAGTATGAGTTTCTTACACTAGTTCTAAACTAGATCTACAAGGAGAAGGATTTTATCCTTGATGCGAAGCCCTTCGCAATCCCGCTCGTCTTCGGTTCGCCGGATCTCGAAAGTGTCAAAGTAGGCACTTCTCTATGTGTATCCACACAAGTAAGAGATGGAGAAGAACCTCTAAGGATGTGCTAGCAACCTTAAAGATCAGTAATGGAGGAGAGGGAGAGAAAGAAGAAAACTAGAGAGGAAGAAGATGATGGAGTTACTCACACAAGCACACAAAATGCACTAACTCCACATCAAAAGTGGCCGACCACTTTAAGGGGAATTGTAACCTCCATGGGATGCCAAGAGTCACAACTCTTGGTAACTCCCATAAGGTGACATTCCACTTAAGCAAACCATAATGATGTGGAGCATCATCATTGGACCACTTAATGTCAACTCACCAATGAGGTGGCAAATGGTCAAGTCAAAATTGACCCTTCATCTTCCTCTCAAGTCAAGTCAAACTTGATCACTTCTCTCCCTTGGTTGATCTAATATAACCATTGGTTCAAGCCAATTTTAATTTAATGAATCTCTATTCATTGAATTAAATTGATTAAATGAGTCTAAGTCCAAATTAGACTCACTTAACACATGAACCAAATTGAGTCCAACTCAATTAGCCTACTTTAGATTACTCTTAATCCAATTTGGTTCATCATATGAACCTAATCATTTAGGTTCATCAAATAAACCTAATCTCCATCTAATTTCCATTTGTGTGTGACCCTATAGATTCTTATAACGTTGGCAATGCTCCTAAACCAATTTAGAAGCATAAGTAATGAGCGGTATCTAGCAACACATCATTACTACCCAAGTTATAAGAATGTTGAGATCTAACATCACCTTGTGACTACTAATTGTGACTCTTCACAATATATGACATTGTCCTTCTATCCTAGACATCTAGATTGATCAATATGAGGCATAGACCGTGTCATCCTCTAATCAATCTAAATCTCGAACTCCAAGTAGACTCACTCGATCAAATGAGCTCAATATCTTATATTGACTCATTTGGGCATGGTCATGCACTTAGTGGTCTCACTCTATCAAGAATATCGATGTCTCTCCCGTCATATAGGAGGGATAGATCCCATCTACATCACTCACATCCCTCCACATAATTTGTTACATACCCAGTAATCGCCTTTATAGTCCACCCAGTTACGGGTGATGTTTAACGAAACCAAAGTACGTAACTCCTTATGTAGGGAACCATGGGGACTTCAGGTCCAAGGACTAGTAGTCATACTAATAGCCACATGAGAAAGTATATGACACTCATATAACAATCCATGATACTTTCTCATGGCGGGTCATTCAGTATACATTCTCCAATGCATACCCATGTGTCAACTTGATATCTCCATATCCATGACTTGTGAGATCAAGTCATCGAGTTAAACTACATGCTAGTCTCGTCGCATTAACATTGTCCCTGAATGTTAATACTTGACTAGGAATGATTAAGAGTAGTGGTCTCTATATCATCTCACTATCGATTCAACCAATCGATTGATATAGGTAAGGACCTTCTACTCAAGGACGCTATTATACTTAGTTATTTGACACTAATACAAGTATAATAACCAAAACAAATGCCTTTATTTATATACAAGAATATGATACAACGAGTCCATAAAACAATCATCAAATGATTGGCTCTAGGGCTCTAACTAACAGAGGAGAACTCACAAGAGGGAGTGGAGCAGCATGAGAGAAAATAAGGAGAGGAAAATAAAACTTACGGTTCGATTAATGAACTTAGGTTTATATACCAATCAACTCCTCATTTAATTTGGTATTCCAAACAGGCTTTCTCAAAGCCTATAAATTTATCCCCTTAAATCTGTCATATAACCTTCGTTTAAATCCAGAAAAAATTATAAAGATTTCTAGAAAATTCTATAGGATTATTCCTCAATTAATCCATATAATTTTATTATTATTTATGTGTTGAATCTAACACCTAGTGGGGCTACATAGTAGAAGATCTAGTTAGGAACTAGGCAATCGAAGTCCTAGAGGGCTAGGTAAGGGAGAGATCAAAGTGGGTCATGGAGAACCAAGCAATGGAGCACGGAGGACCAGACACTTGACATGAGATAGTAAGTCCAATTGGATCATGGAGAACTAGACATTTGTCACAAATGAAAATCCAAGTGGGTCATGGAGGACCGAACACTTGGCATGAGATGGGAAGTCCAAGTGGGTCAAAGGTTGATAGAACACTTAGTGAAGAAGTCTTGACATGTCAAGGTTTATCTTATGCTGGACAACGGGAAGTCCCAATAGGTCATAGATGACTGAATGTTGGGTAAAGAAAGTCCTGGTAGGTTGAGGTTTATTATCGGATACTAGGCAAGATATGAATTCAGCACAGAAAGGCTAAAATTAGGGTTAGTAATCGATTGCAAGAAGTGTAATCGATTGATAACCGCTAAACCCAGAATTCTAGATTTGCATACTCGGATTGATTGGTCTCATCGATTTACAGGTTCTACCCAATCATGAATATAGATATTTGAGAGAGTTAAAAGTGTGAAAAAATAGAATCTTGTTATGATTCCCGATTCAAAAGTTATGATCCTTTAAAATTTTAAAAATCCTCTTAGGTCGATCCTGCATCAGCAACACACTTGTTCCTTCGACATGTTATGAAGCTTTGGACTTCCACAAAACATAATAAATTAATGAAAATTTTAAACCAAGCTTTTTAAATTGTTAGGGATGAATTTAAATTACTCTACAAGTTTTCATCCCCAGAGTGAAGGGGAAATTGAGCAGATAATCAATGGGCTACTTAAGCTTTACTTAAGGAACAATATGAGCCTTTATTAGCTAGATTAGGCTTAGTTTCTAGATATGGCCTAATTCTCCTACAACTACAATGTTGCGAGGCAACAAATAAAATTCCATTTGAGACTATGATTGCGTTGCTAGCAATCCATGACACCCAATGCGAGAAGCCCAACAAACCATATGTTAACTAAGGAGTGACATGAGCAAGTTGATATTTCAAGGGTTTATTTGGGCAAAGCCACTAAGAAGAAGAAATTGGCAAATATGAAGAGGTGACATGTAGAGTTCAAGAAAGGCGGGACATCATAATCATACTGGTGAAACTCCTACTCCAACAATTTAACTCCTTACTAAATATACACAATTAGTTTCTAAGAAGACATACAAATCCCTTTGTAGTTATTAATCTTGTGAATAAAGCATCTTACCAAATATAGCTTCCATCGAAGCTCAAGATTCATCCGATCTTTTATGTGAACATTTTCAAGTCTTATCACTAAGATCAAGATGAGATGAGCATAATCATCTTTTGCTACAACTAAGACCAAGATGACCCAAGCAAAAATAAGTCCAATTGCACGCCAATAGATCAATGTTGTCACCTCCTTCAATAAAGATGTGGAGTACATCGTTGAAGACAAGATCATTCAAAGGAGAGAGGCAAATTGAACATAGTACTTGCTAAAGTGAAATAATCTACTAGATATTAAGACAAATTTGTCTTAAGCGAGTTGGGATGAGAGGATGCCTTATGACAATTCACTAGGTGTACAAGTGCATGCTACAAAAAAAACTCGCCAAAGATTTCACGAGATTAGGGGGAGAGAATGTCCTAACTCTCATCCACTTTCAACTCAAAAGAGGTTGTCAGGTCGATCGCTTGTTGAGTCGATCACTTGTTGGGTTGGTTGCTTGTCGAGTGATCCTACCCGCAAATGTCAGCGTGTGATTCACCGATGAGTTGGCTCTATTGCAACTTAATTGTAAATCATCGAGTAACAATGAGGATGATGAGGTGGTGAGGAGCCTAAATAAAGGTAAACAAGAAGAAGAGGGTCAGAATGATGACCAGGGATTCCTCCGGGCAACCACTCCGACGCTCAAGTTATAGAGTGAAGAAGATGAGTATTAGAGTTTTGCTGTACGTATGTATGTGTATGTATCTTGGATGTTGAAAATGACTACCTTTTATAGGAAAACCATAGACTTTTTCCTTCTGTTCCTCTCCTTATGTTGTCATTATTTAATTTCTTAAATGATGTGAGACTTGTTAACATCACTATTTTTTTCTTGAAATAATTCAAGATTTCTGTGATGATTTTTTTTCCTAAAATAATCTAAGATTTTTGTGATAATTTATTCTTTTCCTGAAAGAGTCCTACTTCCTATGTCACCAAGAAGCCAAGAGACCAAAGAGGCAATGGTCTAGGAGTCAAGAGACTAAGGAGTTGAGTGGTTTGAGGGTTGAGAAACCAAGGAGTTGAGAGGCTCGAGAGTCAAGAGACTAAGGAGCTTGGAGGCCCAAGAGGCCAAGAGGATGAGGAGCCGGGAGGCCCGAGAGGCTAGGAGGCTGAGGAGCTGAGATGCCCTAAACTTTCCTCTATTGGAACCACCTCAGCAGCTTTCACCAATCCTCTTTTATTCATGTAACACCTATTGATAATTTCTCGGATCATCGAGTTTATGACTTGGGTAAGATAATGATTATCCTGTGGGCAAGATAAGAAGGGTTGGGGGAGAGAGTAAGAAGAGAACACAAAGAATATCCAAGAGAAAATATGTTGTTTTCTAAAAAAAACTTTATTAATAATTGAGAGATAATTCGTCATATAGCTAGACATGTGTTTATATAGACTCTATATCCTAAGACTAATAAAGGAAATAAATCCTGATATATATACCTCAATTCCAATCTTGTAGAGAAAGAAAAGTGGTCTTCTTAGAAAGGGAAATTTCTTAACAGAAATTAAAATTAATAGATTAGGACACTGATATAGACAAACTAGGACCTATAAATATAAAAAATATTTAAATTATCCTAAATACCATAAAAATAGAAATCACTAAAAATAGTAAACATGCTCCGAAAAGAACCTAAATGGTAGAATTTGGACCCAAAATTTGGTGGCTATGACTTCTAAGTAACAAATGTAGATTTTAAAATTTTGCATGTGTGGTCATTGACAAAGTTTGATTTCAAATCCTAAATAAAAAATTATGATCCTTTAAAATTTGGGTTGATGATGTATCAATTTATCACTCGTCAAGTTGGTAGGCTAGAATACGACCCCTAGTCTTAGGTCATGACCTTCCCACACTTCTCTCTCTTATATATCCCTTTGACCTAGCTTTTTGAGCCCCACTACTTTGCATTATCGAGTACACATATTCGAGAATGTGATTGGGTCTAGCCTTCACTTCCTTCTACAAACTCACCTCTGCAAATTGACCTACTGAGCGGAGGCCTAGACGAGTCCTCTGGGCTCAGGTTTCCCCAAGGCAAGAACAAGCTGAGCGGGCTTTACCAAATGGGCTCCTTGCTTAGTTACATGTCAAGAGGAGACCCGCTATAGACCAGTCAGTAAGGACCCTCCATGTACCCTCAAGACTACCTTTCCCTATCATCATTATCTTACTGATCATTATTATCATCGATAAATGATATTTATTGACCATGAATTACAAGTAAACTTTGATGATTTTTTTAGTCGATTATCTAAATTTACCAGCTAAAAATGTATTTATTGACCAATTTTTTTGACAAATAAATTATGATATTTCTTGTTTTGACTTCGATTGATGGGTAGGGAGAAATGTTATCACCATTATCTTTATTGAGCCCATCTAGTCACTGATAGCCAATAGCTTGCTTCCCCTCCTCATGTTATCTCTTTTACTAACCATATAGTAATAAACAAAACATAGTTCCTCAACAATTACACATCTTTGAAAGAAGGAAATTTTAAATAATTAATAAAAAAAAGTTGAATCCATGTATACTTTTTTTTAAGAAGATAAATATATATCATCAAATGTACGCAATATACCTGTGTTCAAAAACAATTAGTCATACTATGATGAAGTATTAGATTTGAGTAGTTATCCAAGATATATGGTGTCATATATATGTATTTGTACTCTCATGGATATCATCCTCATGGTCAAAGTATCGCCATCAAACATACAAACATCACTTGCCTCTTGTCTCTCACAAGTCATGAATGGCATGGAATCCATATATAATTGAAGGGAGAGAAAGAGGCCAACATACAAAGTTCACCATCTCACTTCCTTAGCTCAATCTTGCAAGATGAAAATGATATCCACCAAAAAGTTTTCTTGTCCTTTCCTAAGCTTTGTAGTGGTGGACAAAGAGGCAAATACCACCCACACTACTATTCCTCTTCAATAATATACATGAGCACTTTACATGTTAATGCGTAAGAGTGTAGGCCATGCATTGTGTTAGCCATTTTTCTTGATTGAAAGGGATATGAAAAAGCACATGAGTTCCAAGTCTTAGATTCATAGGCCCTTTATCTTGTCGACTTCCATTAGGTGATTGTAGCAACCGAAAGGAAATTTTATAATTAAGCTTTTGTTAGCTTGTTATCGCTTGTTCTACCAATGCTATTGTTTGTTTATGAATGCATGTGCTGGTTTTGCGAAGGATTTCAACTTAAAATCATGACCATTTTTTTTATTATGTCTAGTCCGACATCTAGAAATAATGAGGCATAGATAGGTGTAAGTGATTTGGCATGCATAAGCTAGTCGATTAAATAATTTCAATTTTGAGATTTTTGATGTTTATATAATTTATTTAATTTATTTGGTATGCATAAGCCACTAAATTTAATGATTTTTGAGGTAATCAGTTACTTAGGGTCAAAATTCACTGATGACTTAACATGATCTAGATTCGAAAACTTTGAATATGGTCAGGATTTTCAAGAATACATAAATCTTATTTTAGAGTGAATATGATAAACTTAAGTTCATTAGTGATTTTGTGCTAAAACTATATAAACCAAAATTTATTTTATAAACTTATAGGAGTTTAAATATGTTTGGAACTAAGGTTGATGGATATTGTCACACTCATAAAAGTCCTAGGAATATATAGGTTCTGGTTTAGAGTGAATTTTAAAATCATAAGTGAAATTGGTTGGATAATGCTCAAATCTTTGGAAATACAATTAAATTAAAGTTCATAAATTTAAAAGATGAAAAATATCTTCATTGTTATGAGACACTTTGAGTAGAGTCTAAAAATAAATTCATGAGAGTTTAAGTCCAGGATAGACAATATCATACAATTATGAATATGATTTTTTTTTAGTTCTAACAAGTGGTATCAGAGTTATGATTTAGACAGGATGTCATACGAGGTGGCCTTGAATGAAGTTGAGAGGAGGTCCAAAGTAGGTTAAGAATGACCGGATGCTTAAGGGCAGACTCGGAGTATATCAAGAGTAACTAGATACTTAAGGGGAGACCCAGAGCAGATCAAAAGTGGTCAAATACTTGTGGACTTGTGGGGAGTGCCGAAGTAGGTCAAAAGTGATCAGATGCTTACGGAAAACTCTATGTAGGATTGAAAAAGCACTGGAGGGGGGGGGGGGGGGGGGGATAAATAGCCCGCTTCACTTTTTCATAATTTTTGAAAAGTACACAATGGAATAAAATAAAGAAAAGCATGAAAAAACACGTTTCTTTTTACTTAGCTCACAGCCTATGTTGCTAGTCCAAGACCAGCAATTGTTGATCACTTTCGATAGCCAATCCACTATCAATTAGTCATTTACAAAAGATTAGGAGCAATAACAAGTTTACCATGTACAAAAGGACCAATGCAAATAAAAAATTAAACCGGCATGAAGACAAGATCCAAAGTAGAGTGTCAATGTCGGAGCAGCATTTCGATATCAAAATGATGTTTTTGAAGTGTGGATCACTTGAAGAAGATAAGAAATTATTGTATCTTTGCTATGGTCAAATACTGCTTATATAAGGCATTTGGAGCATCTCAAAGACCTAGGGTGCCTCAGAGTAACGATGTACTATTGCATTATCCTCTTACAAATGAGACTTTTTATCTGGGCACACCTAGACAACTCGAGTCACCCCCAAGCATCCTGGGGGTGACCCCAGACCACTTGGGGCGCCCCTAGACTACCAAGGGTACCTTGGATTATTCTCTAAGGATTTGTCTATTTGCTTTGTTAAGATCAGTGGACCGGCTAGAGGGGGTGAATAATCTGTAAATAAAATTTTCAAATCTCTTGCTTCTAACTTAGAAAGGATACACAAATTAATTAACAAACAATAGATAATGCATTAATTGAAAAGAGGCTAAAAGATGTACTTGGTTTACAACACTTGGGTTGCTAATCTAAGAACTTTGCAAGCTCACTATTCGTCTCCTTCTTCAAGCAAAGCATTGTTGGTAGAGTAGTCTCTTACAAGAGTTGAAAGCACTAATAAAAATAAATACAGAACTAGAAATTGAAATACCGAGTGGAATATTTATTTCGATCCTAAGGGCTCCTTTTATAGCCTTCTGGTTGAAATAGTCATTTGCTAACGTGGTAGATTTATGGTGCTTGGAAGCAATCTAAGTACTTGGATTTGGTCAAGTAGATCAACTTGGCAATGGGGCGCTCAATGGCTCTAGATGAATTCGGTCATTCTAAGCACCTGAATACGATTTGGATGCTTGGAATCTATTGATGCGGACTCTGTGCTGATTCACTTTGGCAATAGCTTTGTTGACGTGGTCGCCTATTCAAGGCACTTGGAATAGTCAACTCAGAAGTTGACCATTCTTCATTCCTATCGCCTCGGTGATGCTCCGAACATCTAGAATTGAGCTTATTCGAACTCAACTCCATCATTCACCTTGAGTAGGCTTCCTCCGAGTTTCTTCTCCCTCGGATGCGCCTCATGCACCCTTCTTGCTCCACCGGTATACTGTTCCATAGCTCCTCATCCCTTGGATGCACCAAGCCCGTCAACTCCCTTCACGTGCATTATTCTTGCTTGTTACATCTCCCGCTCAACTTATTGTATTCCTAAGTTTCTGCACACTTAGACATAAAATATCAAATACATATGACCTAACTTAACTAGGTTGATCAACATCAAAACTAACTCGCGGTACTTGCATGCTTTGCCTACCTATATTATAGAGTTAGCACACAAGTACAATATAAAACCAGACATACAATAATTTTGACTCTATCTGCTCCTATTTTTGGATTTTCCTAAAACTCTAGATCAGACCGACATCTACTATTCCCTTCAAAAGAATGCACCCTCAACTACTTCTCTCAATAGATATTACCTATTTGTCAAATAGCCGGTCCACTAGAATTATTTGGACTTTTGCTAAACATCCGATCTTAACCTTCAGGATTTCCTGCTAGACGTTTGGCCCTCAACCCGCCTAGACTTCTGTCTGGTGTCCTCGACCCCAATGCTTCCCGTCTAGTGTCCTCGATCCCTAGGACTTCTGCCCGACGTTCTCGATCTGCTAGGACTTCTGCCCAGTCCACTCGGCCATGACTTCTTTTCCTAATCCACTCGACCAAAACTCCTTTGCACAATCCACTCAACTAGGACTTCTTTGCCCAATCCACTCGACTAGGACTTCTTTGCCCAATCCACTCGACTAGGACTTCTTTGTCGAGTCCACTCAACTAGAAATTCTCTGCCTAGCCTCAACTAGGACTTTACTGTACACTTAGCCAAACTCATTAGAATAACAATAAGTCTTAAATTTGAATCTTTACCAAAATCAAAATTGGCTTTGATTATCTGGTGCTCCCAGCATCAATAATCATTCCCTTTTTATTTATGACAACCTAGTTCAAAGTTAAGAAAAAAACTATAAAATATTAAGTAAACAATTTTTAAAATTTTTTACAAAAGCTCCCCTTAACTTAGCCTCTTTGCCTGAAGTTAATATCCTTGAGGTTTTTGAAAATACTTAAATTTTTTAAAAATATCTTTAACCTATTCTTTTCTCGTTTGACATACATCAAAAATCAACAGGGAGTGGAAGACATTATGAAGTAGTTTAGAAAATTTTTTTTTCCATGCAATTAGAAGTATATGGAACCATTTTAAATAACACTTCGAAAATTTCAAATACATAAAATATAACGGTGTTTAAAAAACATTATTTTTCAAGTACAAAACATTTTGAAGTTTAAATGCTAAGTTTTAAAAATAGACTTTCAAAAATATGTGAAGGTATGAACTTTTCAAAAAAAAGAAGTGAAATTATTTTGAAATTCAAAAACGAGAGTTTCAAGGAAATTTTCAAATATATTAGAATTTGAAAATAGATTTTCAATGGAATTTTTAAGTATAGAATTTTCAAAGGAAAGAATTTTCAAACATATTCCCTCTAAATAAAAACTCTTCCTCTTAAGATTTTGAAAACATCTTTTGAAAATTGTTACGAATCATAAGTGCACGATTACGTCGTTAGTAATACAAAGAATATCGAACCCACAGGAACTGTTGATTAAGCACTAGTTAACTTCACACGATGAATTATCTAGATAATTAAAGGTTAGCTTACGAATGCTAAAAGAGAGGTTGACAAGAAGGAAGAGAAGGTTTAAAGAAAAAGGAGGAAAGAGAGAATAGAGAGAGGGAAGGAATAAGAGGTGATCTTGGAAGGGGATGGATGATAGATGCTAGGATTTCAATTTCATTATGATGCTAGTTAATGTCCCTATACATTGTTCATCTACCTAACTCTATGCTTAAACTCGTGTAGTGCTTTTAACTAGAGTTTGGTATGACCTCGTGAAAGTCACATCAGAGAGTCTATCAAAGTTCTAATGTCATTAAGTAAAAAAACAACTCTAGAAAGTCCGGTTAAAGGGTTACCCTCTGTCATAGGGCCCCTCGGTCATACAATCTCTAGAGTTATCTAATGTATTTCCTAATGGTAGCACTCATGTATCCACTCCAATTAGAATGCCCTAACAAGGATTTTCCCCTATGTTAAGATCTTTTGACTCTAGAAAGTGAGTAAGTATCGATGTCCTCTGTCACTAAGAGCATAAGATGTTCGGTTGAATAAGTGTCCTCTATCACTAAGGAAGTCACAGTTATCTAGTCTAATAGCAACCTTAATATAGTGACAAATACCTCACATCTACATGAACTGACCTTACACATATTTTGTCAAACACATATAAGGCACAACACATATAGATTACGATATAAACACTTCATTGTATAGAAAAACATCTAAATACATAGTTCATATATTACAACATATCATAACTACTTCTTACATTCTGGATCTAGAGATCTACTCTACTATAAGGGAGATATAATCCAAAGATGAAGAATGAAGCAAACTATAACTCAATATATATAAATAGAGAGAAGAGATACTTATCGTTGAAGCATAACATCCTTAGAAGTGCTCCCTTGCTCCAGAGATGGACAAATCTTGAAGAACGAGAGCTTTAAGGCTTCCCCCCTAATGGGAGAACCCTTCCCCAAGGAGAGGGACAAAGTCCTCAATCCCCCAAATTAGTCAAAGAATAGGTTTCTTAACCCTTTTGTACCTCCTCCAAACTGCCCAAGAAAACTATGATTACAGAGGTTCAGTAAACTGAGTTTTTCACCCATTAAACCCAGTTTTCTCATAATTTACCCTGAACTAAAGTTATAGTCCTTGAAATTATCTACAATATGATATTTAGATCAAGCCTTGGTTCAAGCCTAGCCAAAAGTTATCGTGGTTCAAAGTTAGGTTGGCAGGTTGGGTGGAGGTCCTGATGAAGTCATAGTTTAGAGGCACAGTCGTGCCTTTTAGAATTGGTATACTCTGCTATCTCTCTATTGGGCCTAAAGAAAAGTTGTAGATATTGAAGTTAGCTACATTGTGGTATAAAAAACATCCTATAGCTCCAGTCGAGTGCAAAGTTATTGTCATTTTATGATTGGTCTGTAATCTGCCCAAAATTTAGCATGGTTTTGGCGTGACACGGCTTCAGCTTCTTCGCCACACGGCTATGTAAAAAGACACGACCATGGCATGCATGGTCTCGACCGAAGAGGCATGGCTATGTGGATTCACATGACCATGCTCTTCTTGTTCTTTGAAATTCCACACGGTCGTATGGATTCACACGGTCGTGGTCTGCTTTTGCTCTGGAAAGTCCACACGACCGTGTGGATTCACACGGTCGTAGTCTTCTTCTCTTCTAGAGTGTGCCATGGTCGTATGAACTCACACGACCAAGCTTGATTTGCCACGGGAAAGACCACACGGTCGTGTGGTTTCACACGACCTGAGCTTGATCTTCTCTATGTTCACTCCAATGTACATTTTTATTTCATTTTTGCTCCAAACAACGTCTTATCAATCAAAACAAGTGAAGAGAATATCTTTGAATAGAATATAATGGAAGTATGATATTATAATAAAATAAGATGCAATAAACATAAATTATGCTAATAAAATATAAGTAGATGTGCATTAAAGTAAGTATAAAAGTGTATATAATCTATGCACATAAAAATCTACATATTTTTTTTAAAAAATATTTTTTGAAAATATTTTATTTTAACTTTGAAATTTATCTCCCTTAATTAAAACTCTTCCCTGAAAGTTTTGAAAGCATACTTATTTTTCAAATATATTTATATTTTTGAAAATAATCTACTTTAACATTGAAAGTAGGCATTTTAAAAACTTTTCCAAAAGATGATTATTGAAAAGCACACTTTACTAATATTTTCAAGTTTCGGTGTTTTGAAAATATTTGGAATGATAGAATGTTCAAAATTATTTTTTAAGTACTTAAAATATTTGGCATACTTTTTCTAATTATCTGAAATACTTGTTTTAAATGGAATTTTTCTAAAATATATTTCATTTTTCAAAATACTTGAAGGTAAGAATAATTTTTCAAACCATGAATCTTAAAAGAAAAATATCAAGCTTAATTAAACAATTAAATCTAGGAAAATACAATACTTACACAAGATTAATTGTTTCCTTAGAGTCCAAGCATACATGTTATCATTTTTAATAATTAAATTTCTAACAATGTAATTTAATTAAATTTGTTTGGTACTAATTAAATTTATCTTAAGAATTATTTTCACTCTTAGAATTTTTAATTAAATTTGACTTAATTGAATTTGAATTTAAATTGTAATTATTGAGTAAGCTTAATTATTTAAGTTAGAGTTATTAGGTTAAATAAGTTTAAGTTTGGTTAAGTTTATCATTAATTTTAAATTTAGGTCCATTTAATTAAGTTTATGTTTAAGATTAATTATTAATTTAGTTTAATTAATTTTGGATTAAAATTATAAGTTAGATTAAATTAATTTATGAATTAATTTTGGATTAAAATTATAAGTTAGATTAAATTAATTTCTGAATTTGATTACTTTTGGATTAATAAATATTTAAGTTGAATTAATTATATTTAATTGTTTTAAGTAGATTAATTTGATTAATTCAGATTAATAGATAATTTGTAAAATACTGAAAAAGGGCGAATAACCACAAGAGAATTTTTCGAAATTTTTCGAGAATTTTTCGAAACTTGTATGGCTTAGGTTACGGGGATAAATATTGGAGCTCGGAAAAACCTGTTTATGCTATCCCGTTTTAACGAGGGAATGTTTATTTATTTTTATTCCTTTTCTTTCTTTTTCTTTTTCTTTTTCTATTTCTTTTTATTTTTCTATTTCTTTTTCTTTTTCTTTCCTCTGTTTTCTCCTCCTGCGTGCCCGTGCCCTAACCTCCTCATCGAGCTGTTTCTCCTCTCACGCCCTAACCGCTCCTTCTCCCAAACTGGCGCTGCCCACCCTCGCGTCACTTCCTCTCCTTCTCCCGACGCCGAGCAGCGCCGATCTTCCTTCTCTCCCGATTTCTCTACATCGCCCGACGCCGAGTTCCTTGCCCAAGCGTCGGCGACACTCGAGCCTCTCCCTAGATTCCGATCGCACCATCTCCTCCTTACGTCGATCGACATCCGCACTGTGCTACCCCTCGTCGGAGCAGTAGAGTTGCCGGTCTCGTTGTGCCCTAGCCACAATCGCCTGAGCGCCGCACCGTGCCCTAGTTTCCACTGCTGCAACCGCTTGCTTTCCCCGATCCTTCGCTGCCACCACTACGATCGTCGACGCCTCCTCTCTTCACTGCACCAGATCCTGTTAGCCCTAGCCTCTCTTCACTGTGTTGATTTCCGCCAGAGAGGGAAACCGTCGGTTGGGTAAGTCCGTTTACCTTTGGGTTCTAGATTCACAGAGGCTTGTGTTATGATATCATTATGGGTATGGTCTAATGGTGAAGGATGCCTGGAAGTGGGTTCTGGATAGTGTTGGCTACAAGTTAGGCAACAACTTGACCTAGTGCCACCATCAGCATCTGATTGGATCTGCTGCCATCACCGAGGAAGAGAAAAGTTAGGTAAAGATCTTTGCTAACTTCAACAGCGATGTGAATTTAGGTAAGTGTAGGAAATGAATTACGTAATTAGTTGCTTATGTGTAAATGAAATTAGGGTTGGATTATTAATCTAAGGGTTGATTGGGGATTATGTAACTAATCCTAATTAACCGATGGATTTAATTTAGGTAGGTTGAGGTGGTTTAGGGTCTTTCCCTAAATTGTTCTTAAGGATTTTTATTTAGCTATTCATTTAAGTTGCAGTTAAATAAAAATGTATATATATTGGTGACATAGGACTTTGACGCGAAACGAGCATCTCGACGTCGGGTTTGGATCGGATTGGACCTTTCTATTGGAGGCGGGTACCTTGACTTATCTATTTTGATATGTCATTTGATATGCATAGTAGTTTTTAACAAGTAGTAATAATTATGTTTCTTATCTGCATCAGTTTATCACTACCGGATACTTGTTATATTCTTGTTTTTGCTTGTTATGCATTCCATGTTAGTACCCACCTAATTTTATATGCTTATAGAGGTAGTGGCATAACCATGCCTTATTATGTTCAGGACCTAGGTTTTTATACCTTATCTGCCCTGTGTACCTAGACCATTGATTGGATATATTTATCCTATAGTACACATTATGTAGAGATGGACAGGATCAGGATATTTCCATGCTTAGTGTCATGCACCATCTCGCATGATTGCATGCTGTGCGATAGTCGGCTCAATTATTGTTGAGCACATCGCCAGCTACATAGATCTACACATACCACCACTCATGGGTTAGTAGTATGTCAGGCATGGTGTATGGTAGTTTTGCTGTTAGGCTCCGCTGGTTCAGTGACTCAGCGTGGTAGCCGGCAGACAGTTCTGCTCTGTTAGGCTTCGCTGGTCCAGTGACGCAACGTGGTAGCCGACATACAGTTTTGCTCTATTTGGCTCAGTTAGTCTGCTCATGTAGTGTGACATAGCGTGGTAGCCGATAGAGATCCCTCCTCTGGATTGTCTCAGGGAGATGAGAGCATTGCACTCCCCCACTTATGATTTGGGGTAGGAGGATAGGTATACTCCGACAGCATCCCGTCCACTCGGTCAATCGGGAGCAGTGATAGTAGAGTGCACGGTTGTCACAGTCCTACCCACTCGATCTCACCATCATGTGTGAGACGGCAGACTGGCACTAGAGGTGACCAGGACATGTCATTGGCATCATACGCATTGATGCATTTATTGCTTGTGTTTGCTGCACTTGCTTGCTATATATTTGGTGGATGCATATGTTTGACATGCATACAGGATTTCTATATCTCTTAGTCTATTATCCATACACCAGGTCCTGGTTAGTACAGTTTTTCTCCTATATATTTCAGTTTGTATTTGTCATTCTTATATCAGGAGACTGCACGCATAATTATTGCTATTGGTTATTTTCTTACTATGCATGTCAGTAGTTACTCGCTGAGGAATTGTCTCACCCCGTTGTTATTACTATTTTCAGGTTGAGGCTATCCGGAGAGTTCTAATCGCTAGCCCCCCTGCAAATCGCGAGGATATTTATTTGATCTTTTGTTTTCTTTTCTTATTATACTATCTAAACTATGTTTTAGACTTGTTCTGGATTTTTGGCACTTGGATCTTTTATGGTCTAAATTACCGTTGGGCTTTATTTGGTTATGTTCTGCTACATGCCTGCCTGGATGACAGAAGAGGTGAGTTGATTTTTATTTGCGTCGATGTGATTTGTATTTTATGGGTGTAGTTGAGTAGAAATATGATTTGAGTTTTATGGGTGTAGTTGAGTAGGAATATTGAGATGATTTCCGTATCATTGTTTTAGTTGATTGTTGGTTGCTACTCGGGAAACCTAATGGTTCCACTGTACAAAAATTTTGTACAAAGGTCTGAACCTTTTCCTAGCTACCATGTGTTCTTTTAAATTAAACTTGGATCGCCTGCGGAACTTAACACGTTTGATCCAAAGTTTAATCTATTTGTTCTTTTAGGTTTAGACTCGGATCTCCTGCGGAACTTAACACGTTCGATCCAAATCACCTAGGTTATTAATTTCATTAAATATTAGTTTCCAAAATTGGCTCCCAGTACTGACGTGGCGAGGCACATGGCCTTCTTGGATATTGGAACAACCACCACCGACTAGACAAAGCCTTTTAAGGAAAGTTAATATTTAATTTCCTTAAATAACTTTAGGTCAACCGAAAAGAACAATCAAATCACAAGGAAAAGAAAAAACAAAAGAACACAACATCGAAAACAAATTCGAAATACTAGAATCGTATGTCTCTTGTATTTGGTATTATTTCCAAAAATAACTAGTATGATGCGGAAAGGAAAAATACTAGTTATACATTTTAGAAAAACCTCTTGATCTTCTACCATATTCCTCTTCTAACCTCGGACGTTGTGTGGGCAACGATCTTCCGAGATGAGAAACCACCAAAGCACCTTCTTCTCCTTTCTTCAAGTTTCGGCCAAGCACAAAGCTTCCAAAAGATGAAGATCTTTTTCCACCAACCAAGCTCCAAGGGATGCAAGAAACAAGACTCCTTTCTCTCCTTTTCTCCAAGCTAGATCCGACCACTTCTATGCCTCCAAGAGATGATGAAGTCTCAGCCACAAGAAGGAGAAGAGAGAAGGAGAAGGGGAACCTCTAGGGGCCGGCCACACCAAGGAAGAAAAAGAATAGAGTCGTTCTCCATGAAGCCTCCTCTACCCCCTCTTTTATAATTCTTGGTCTTGGCAAATAAGGAAATTTAAATAAAAACTTCCTTAATTCTTTTTCCATGAAAAGGAAAATTTATTTAATTAAAAATAATTTCTCTTCTCCAATTTATTTGGCCGGCCACCTCTTTCCCCAAAACAAGGAGAGTTTTAATTAAAACAAAAATTAAAACTTCCTAATTTGTTTCTAGAAATTTATAAAAATTTCTCCAATAATTTTAATCCCTTCATGATTGGTTAATAAAAAGAAATTTTATAAATTAAAATATTTCTTTTAAACATGTGGATAATTTCCAAAAAGGAAAGTTATCTCTAAAAATTAAAATCTCCTTTCAATCTACAAATAAGGAAAGATATTAAATCTTTTTTTAATCTTTTGTAGAAACTAATAAAAGAGAATTTTTAATTTTTTAAACTTTCTTTTAAATCATGAACATAATTAAAAAGAAAGTTTTTACCAAAATTAAAATCAACTTTTTAATCTACAAATAAGGAAAGAGATTTTAACTCTTCTCTTAATCTTTTGTAGAATCTTATAAAAGGAAAGATTTAAATTTTTAAACTCTCTTTTAAATCATGTTATCCACATAAGAAAAATTTTAAAATTACAATTCCTTTTTATTTTAATAGGGTCGGCCACCTAAGCTTGAGTTCAAGCTAGGGTCGGCCACATGAATTCACCCATGAACCAAACCATGGCCGACCTTAGCTTGATCTCCAAGCTAGCTTGGCCGGCGCCTATAGGATGGGTAAGAAGGTGGGTATAGTACTCTATAATTAAGAGGCTACGATAGGGACCGAGAGGAGGAATTGGTTTTGGTCTCCCGATAAAATTAAGCATCCCGTGTTCGCCCCGAACACACAACTTAATTTTATCAATAATAATTCATTCCACTAGAGAACTATTATTGAACTACCGCACCAATCCCAAATTACATTTTGGGCTCCTTCTTATTATGAGTGTGTTAGTCTCCCTGTGTTTAAGATGTCGAATGTCCACTAATTAAGTGAGTTACTGACAACTCATTTAATTAATATCTTAGTCCAAGAGTAGTACCACTCAACCTTATCGTCATGTCGGATTAAGTCCACTTGCAGGGTTTAACATGACAATCCTTATGAGCTCCTCTTGGGGACATTCTCAACCTAGATTACTAGGACACAGTTTCCTTCTATAATCAACAACACACACTATAAGTGATATCATTTCCCAACTTATCGGGCTTATTGATTTATCGAACTAAATCTCACTCATTGATAAATTAAAGAAATAAATATCAAATATATGTGCTTGTTATTATATTAGGATTAAGAGCACACACTTCCATAATAACTGAGGTCTTTGTTCCTTTATAAAGTCAGTATAAAAGAAATGACCTCTAATGGTTCTACTCAATACACTCTAAGTGTACTAGTGTAATTATATAGTTAAGATAAACTAATACCTAATTACACTAGACCTTCCAATGGTTTGTTCCTTTCCATCTTGGTCGTGAGCTACTTTTATAATTTATAAGGTACTGATAACATGATCCTCTGTGTGTGACACCACACACCATGTTATCTACAATATAAATTAATTGAACAACTATATTTATCATAAATGTAGACATTTGACCAATGTGATTCTTATTTCTAGATAAATGTTTATACCAAAAGCTAGACTTTTAGTATATATCCTAACAGGTTTGTTTACTATCATACTACATGGTTGTTGCTTATTATTTATACATATGTTTCGGCCATGTTGGCCGAGGTATTTGAATTGTTGTAAGAAGTTTCAAATTCTCACCCATACAGGGGAAATGATGTCGAAATTTCTTCTGTCATGGACTACCTGGGGTGTGACAATTTATTTGGTATCAGAGCTAAGTTGCGGATGCTTGGTCTTCATATTTTGGTTTTGCGTATTAATCTGATATCAATTTATTTGGTATCAGAGACAGGTTTGCGAGTCAAACTGGTATTTTCGGATTTGTACGGATTTCTGTTATGATTATGTTTTGGAATTCCATTTTGGATTTGTATGGATTTCCGTTGATTTTCTCGTACGGAATTTTGAGGTTATAAAATGGGGGCTGGATAGCGACAGAATATCTCCAGACGACAAATAGGTATAAAGGTAATTTTATAATTTTTGTTACTTGTAGTAATATCTGAGTTATAACTTAACAGATATGAGGAGATCTACACGAGTAGCTGCGAGACGTGGTGCTGGACGACCACGTAAGAGAACTTTGGAATCTCTGGCAACAGACTCGCCAGAGATCCCTACTGGATTTGAGCCTGTCGGTCAAGGACAGACTCAAGATACTACGGGTGAGTCGGGCTCTCAGACCCCGATGGCTCCTTTAGAGGTACCTACCTCGGCTGCACCCGCTGTACCCACCCCTACCGTATTTACAATACCACCAGGGGTACCACTGGCATACCCGGCACCTGCTCCAGTCGAGCCTACGGCGTACCAGGCACCACCCCCCCAGTGCCTACAGTGTACCTAGCACCCACATAAGTGGTACCGGTTGCTCCATTTCCGGTACCACCACCTACCGTACCTCCAGCCGCGGCCACCCATATCGACCCTACAGTACCACCAGTGGTATATGCCCCAGTTTATATAGCAGCACTGGGAGTACCATTCCCGGTATATCCAGTGGTACTGCCTGTAGCACCAACTCCAAGGATTCCGCCAGTTCCCGCGACGATCCCTACCCACCTCACTAATATTGTCACGGTACGAGCCTGGATTCTAGCATTGGCAGAGTCGATGAAGAGTCGATTCACATTATTATGAGGAGAGACTGATCTGAGTGTGGCCTAGTCCTGGATAGAGACTATGGAGCTGACTTTCTTCTACATGGCTTGATCTGAGTGGGAGAAAGTAGAGTTCACTTCTTTCCATTTACGGGATGAGGTCGACACCTGGTGGGTTATGCAGCATTCTATCATAGGCGAGCAGAACATCACCTGGGCCAGATTCAGAGAGGTTTTTGAGAGTCGTTACTTCCCACGGGCATATTAGATGACTCACCGGCAGGATTTTCTGAGTCTGTGATAGAACAACCCCTCGGTGACATAGTACAATGCCGAGTTTAATCGGTTGGCCAGATTTTATCCATAACTAGTTGCTGAGGAGTGCTCCCGTATGCAATAATTTATTCAGGGACTGGATGGACATCTAAAAGTAAAGCTTGCCGGTTTTCGAAACTCTTCCTACATAGAGACACTGGACAGAGCCCTGATGATAGAGTCAGCTCACCAGAGAGCGTACCTGGACAAGAAAAAGAAATAGGCGGAACAGACATCTGGACAGATCCAGCAGTCACAGGCTACATAGCAGCAGAGTGGTCGCGGTCGACCAAGTCAGGGTACTTCTGGGGCATCTGGTCAGCCTCAGAAGTCAGGGCGATCTACATCAGAACATTTCCGGTCTTCTCAGCAGAACTAGAAACAACCCACCAGCGACATTCGCTGCACCAGATCTGGGTCCAGAGACCACATCACCTCAGCCTTCTCCCTGGGACAGTCAGTTTGCTATTATTGCAAATTGCCTGGGCACCTGAGCCGAGATTGTTTGCTGAAGGCTCAGAATATTACTTCCAGAGTTTCTGGTCACGGAGTTCAGCTCAGTTAGTCCGGGACTCATCGAGGAGGGCGGGTATCCCAATCTTCGCATCGCCAGTAGAGGATAGCTCCCCCTGCAGCTGATGCTTATGGCATATATGGACAGGAGCACCCTAGTGCCCTCAAAGTACCATAGAGTTCTGTCGTCAGATCACCATATCAGCTGTAGCCTAAACCCCTAGTCCAGTATCTACAACCCCAGTCGTTGGTTCAGTACCAGATGCAATACCAGCTTCCAGTACAGTATCAGTCGCAGTCCTCTCTTTCCCCTCTGGCCCCATATCCATCACCGCCTCAGTGGTCACCTCCTGCTCAAATGCAACCGTCGCTGGCAGCGCTACCACCTCCACCTCCGCTAGAGACTGGACGGATTCATGCGATCACTAGAGAGGATGCGCAGCAGGCCGACAGATCCATTTTCTACGGTACAATTTCCATTTATGCCTTATCTACTGATATGCTGATAGATACTGGTAGCTCGTATTCTTTTATATCCCGTACCTTTATGAGGGAGATTGGTATATTACCCACTATTAGACCACAGCGACTGACCGTTTCTCTACCGTCCGGTGATGCTCTGGACATCACCCAGGAGGTCAAAGGTTGCCCGTTAGATTTTGGCAACATGATACTTACGGTAGATCTTTTAGTATTGGAAATGGTTGACTTTGATATTATTCTGGGTATGGATTGTTTGTCAGCATATCATGCCACTGTTGATTTTCAGACGAGGGTGGTCACATTCTGACCTCCGAACCAACCCTCGTGGGGTTTCACTGGCATTAGGGACGATGCCATATCGACTATTTCGGCGATTCAGGCTCAGAAGCTGCTGTCACATGGTTGTCAAGGTTTTTTGTTATATTTGATTCATACTGAAGATGGTAGTAGTTCTTAACTCTCCGACGTTCAAGTAGTCCGAGAGTATTCAGATGTATTTCTGGAGGAGCTACTAGGTTTGCCTCCCAGAAGGCAAGTGGAATTTTCTATTGAGTTGATTCTGGGAACCACACCGACATCGAAAGCTCCTTATCGTATGACACCAAAAGAGTTGAACGAACTGAAGGTTCAACTCCAGGAGCTTTTAGACAGGGGATTTATACACCCTAGTGCTTCTTCGTGGGGTTCTCCGGTATTATTTATCAAGAAGAAGGATGGTACTCTGAGGTTGTGCATTGATTATAGACAACTGAATGCAGTGACCATCAGAAATAAGTACCCCTTACCACGGATCGAGGATTTGTTTGATCAGCTCAAAGGTACCTCAATGTATTCTAAGATTGATTTGCGGTTTGGATATCATCAGCTGGGAGTCAAAGAATCTGATATTCAGAAGACAACATTCCATACCAGGTACGAGCATTACGAGTTTTTGGTAATACCATTTGGGCTTACCAATGCTCCAGCGGTATTTATGGATTTGATGAACCACGTCTTCCTGGAGTATCTTGATCAGTTTGTTATCATTTTCATCGATGACATATTGGTATACTCACATTTCGAGGAGGAACATGCACAACATCTTCGCACAGTCTTGGAGACTCTTCGACGACATCAGCTATATGCGAAGTTTAGCAAGTGTGTCTTCTGGCTGTCTTCAGTCAATTTTTTGGGTCACATGGTTTCTAGCCGAGGTATTTCAGTAGACCCTTAAAAGATCGAGGTTATCACCAGTTGAGAGCAACTGAAATCAATACAGGAGATCCACAGTTTTCTGGGACTAGTTGGATATTACAGACGGTTCGTTGAGGGTTTCTCCCAGATTGCTATGCCACTGACACGTCTGACCAGGAAAGGCGTAAAGTTCACTTGGACAGAAGATTGCGAGACCATCTTCCAGGAGCTGAAGCGGAGATTAGTGTTGGCTCCAATTTTGGTTTGGGCGTTGTTCTGATGCAGCACGGCAGGATAGTCTCCTATGCTTCTCGTCAGTTGAAGGAGTATGAGAAGAACTACCCAGTACATGATTTGGAGCTAGCCACCATCATCTTTGCTTTGAAGATTTGGGGACATCATCTGTACAACATTACCTTTGAGATTCTTACGGATCATAAGAGTCTCAAATATATTTTCACCCAGAAGGAAATCAATCTCCGATAGAGGAGATGGATGGAGTTCCTGAAGGATTATGACTGCACGATTAACTACCATTCAGGGAAAGCTAATGTGGTTGTCGATGCACTCTACAGGAAGTCCAGAGGGACTTTGGCTTGCCACCGAGCTTCAGTCATGGACTTGATTCAGGGCTTCTCCGAGTTGGGCCTTTAGGAGCAGGGACAGACAAAGCAGGGTATTCTAGTTACCATGGTTACTCAATCGTCGATCAGGACTAGGATCTGAGAGGCCCAGGCCGGTGATCAACATTTTCAGTTCATTGGCAGCCAGATAGCTTCCAGGCAGCAGACAGACTTCACCCGAGATAATGCGGGTATTATATATTTTCGAGGCCGATTATGCGTACCTCCATCTCAACCGGTCAGAGAGGAGTTACTTTAGGAGGCTCATCACTCCCGATTTGCTATCCACCCAGGCGGGACCCACATGTATCAAGATTTGAGGCGTTCCTACTAGTGGAACGGTATGAAGAAAGGCATCACGGAATTTGTAGCTAGATGTCTAGTTTGTCAGCAGGTGAAGGCTGTGCACTAGAGACCTGTCGGATTACTTCAGCGGATTCCTATTCCTGAGTGAAAATGGGAACACATTACCATGGACTTTGTGGTGGGTTTTCCTAGGGCACGATGAGGCCATTATGCGATTTGGGTAATCGTTGATCGATTAACCAAATCGGTGCACTTCTTAGCGATCCGGAAGACTGATTCCCTGGATCAATTGGCAGATTTGTATTGTCGGGAGATCATCAGATTACATGATGTTCCTTTGAGTATTATTTCAGATAGAGACCCTCAGTTCACGTCCCGATTCTGGCAGCGTCTGTAGCAGGCCTTTGGCACTCAGCTCCGTTTTAGTATAGCTTTCCATCCGCAGACAGATGGATAGTTAGAGCGGACCATTCAGACTCTAGAGGACTTGTTGAGGTCTTGTGTATTGGATTTCGGAGGCAATTGGGAGGACCATTTGCCATTGGTAGAGTTCGCCTACAACAACAGCTTTCATTCGTCTATCCAGATGGCACCATTTGAAGCGTTATATGGTAGGCCTTATGGGACACCCACCCTCTGGGATGAGGTTGGGGAGGCCTACTTACTAGGGCCTCATAGAGCTCAGCAGGAGACAGAGTTGGTTCGTACTATTAGACGGAGGATGGCAGAGGCGTAGGGCCTCCAGAAGAGTTATGCTGATCGAAGAAGGAGACCCCTGGAGTTCTCTACAGGCGACCATGTTTTTCTGCGAGTCTCACCACGAAAGGGGTGAAGAGATTTGGCCTCAGAGGTAAGCTAGCTCCGCGCTACATTGGACCTTTCTAGATCTTAGAGAGGATTAGAGCGGTAGCTTATCGTTTGGCACTACCACCGTCCCTGGCAGGTGTTCACGATGTATTCCACGTGTCTATGCTGAGGATATACGTAGCTGACCCAACACATGTGCTATTTGATATACCAGTTCCCATTCAGCCTGACGTTACCTACGAGGAAGTACTGGTACTGATCCTGGACCGGAAGGAGCGTCAACTGCGAAACAAGACTATCCGGTTGGTTAAAGTCGGATGACAACATCATTCAGACGAGGAGGCTACCTGGGAGCTCGAGAATACGATTCGAGCTTGATACTCCCACCTTTTTACTTGAGGTATGTGAATTAATTTACTATTCAGCAGTTATACTCTTTATTTATTGCTAGTACTTACTGATGATAGATAGCGAAAAATTGGGGACTAAATTTTTATTAATGGGGGATAATGTAAAATAAGGAAAAAGGGTGAATAACCATAAATAAATTTTTCAGAATTTTTAGAAATTTTTAGGAAATTTTTCGAAGCTCGTATAGCTTAGGTTACGGGGATAAATATTGGGCCCTGGGAAAGCCTGTTTAGGCTACCCCGTTTTAATGAGGAAATGTTTATTTTTTTTATTATTCCTTTTCTTTCTTTTTCTTTTTCTATTTCTTTTTCTTTCCTCTGTTTTCTCCTCCCGCGTGCCCGTGCCCAAACCTCCTCGTTAAGCCATTTCTCCTCTCACGCCCTAACCGCTCCTTCTCCCAAACCGGCGCCGCCCTCCCTCGCGTCACTTCCTCTCCTTCTCCCGACGCCGAGCAGCGCCGATCTTCCTTCTCTCCCGATTTCTCTACATCGCCCGACCCTCTCCCTAGATTCCGATCACGTCGTCTCCTACTTGCGTTGATCGCACTGCGCTACCCCTCGTCGGAGCAGTGGCGTTGTCGGTCTTGCTGTGCCCTAGCCGCAGTCGCCTGAGCGCCGCACCGTGCCCTAGTTTCCACTGCCACAGCCGCTTGCTTTCCCCGATCCTTCGCTGCCACCACCACGATCGTCGACGCCTCCTCTCTTCACTGCACCAAATCCTGTTAGCCCTAGCCTCTCTTCACTGTGTCGATTTCCGCCAAAGAGGGAAACTGCCGGTTGGGTAAGTCCGTTTACCTTTGGGTTCTAGATTCACAGAGGCTTGTGTTTTGATATCATTATAGGTATGGTCTAATGGTGAAGGATGCCTGGCAATGGGTTCTGGATAGTGTCGGCTACAAGTTAGGCAGCAACTTTACCTAGTGCCACCATCAACATCTGATTGGATCTACTACCATCACCGAGGAAGAGGAAAGTTAGGTAAAGATCTTTATTAACTGTTGGAGTGTATACTAAAAGCCTAGCTTTTGTAAACATTTATTTTTGAAATAAAAGAATTACATTGGTCAATATCTGTATTTATTTGTTAAATGTAATTGTTCAATTAATTTATATAGTAGACAACATGGTGTGTGGTGTCACACACAGAAGATCATGTTGACGGTTCTTTATAAATTGTAAACAGTTGCTCATGACTAAGATGGAAAGGAACAAACCATCGGAATAGTCGTAGTGTAATTAAGTATTAGTTTATCTTGATTAATAAATTACACTGGTACACTCTAAGTGTATTGAGTAGGATCATTTAGGTAAGTTCTTTTTGTACTGACTTAATAAAAGAACTAAACATTAGTTATTATGGAAGTATGTGCTCTTAATCCTAATATAATAACAAGCATATATATTTAATATTTGTTTCTTTGACTTATCAAAGGTGAGGTTTAGCTCGATAAATCAATATGCCCGATAAGTTGGGAAATGATATTACTTATAGTGTGTGTTGTTGATTATAGAAGGAATCTATGTCCTAGTTATCTAGGTTGAAAATGTCCCCAAGAGGAGCTCATAAGGATTGCTATGTTAAACCCTGTAGGTGGACTTAGTCCAACATGACAATGAAGTTGAGTGGTACTACTCTTGGAGCTAGATATTAATTAAGTGAGTTGTCAGTAATTTACTTAATTAGTGGGCATTTGTTATCTTAAACACAGGGAGACTAACACACTCTTGATAAGGAGCTCATAATGTAATTTGGGATTGGTGCGATAGTGCGATAATAACTCTCTAGCGGAATGAGTTATTATCGATGAACTTGAGTTGTGTGTTCGGGGCGAACACGGGATACTCAAGCTCATCGGAAGGCCAAAACCAATTTCTCCTCTAGGTCCCTGTCGTAGCCTCATTATAGCCTCAAGTCCATCCAAATGTAAGGCTCTTCTTGGTGTCCAAGAAGGGGGCTAGTCCAATGCTTGGTGACCAAGCAAGGGCCGACCATATCCTCTTTATAGGGGCTGGCCCTATTGCTTGGTGACTAAGCATGTAGGGGCCGACCAAGATTAATTCAAAATAGGAGGGGTATTTTGAATTTTTAAAATCTTCTCTTTATAGAAAACTATAAGTTTTAAAAGAGAGATTTTAATTTTAAAAACTTTCCTTATTTGAATTAGGCCACATGTTTTAATAGAGAGTTTTAAAAGTTTTAAAAGTTTTAAAACTTTCCTTTTTTAACCATGCTCATGGTTTAAGAAAAAAGGAAGATAAGTTTTAAAATTTAAATTTTCTATTATCATGTTAAAAAAAAAGAAATTTTATAAGAGAAGTTTTAAATTTTAAAACATGGTTTTAATTTTTAAAACTTTCCTTTTTTAACTCTCACTTTAGGAAATTCAGAGAGAGCTTGTAAAATTTTATAATGACTTATAAAATTTTATTAAAAATTTTATTTTTCCTTTTTCCCTTGATGAGGTGGCCGACCACCTTGCTTGATGCCCAAGCAAGGGGCCGACCATAATTAAAATAAAAAAATCATCATAAAATTAATGTTGGTGATTGATTCAATCAAGAGGAAAGAAAAATAAAAATAAAAAGGGAAAAGGAAAAACTAGAGGATGATTTTATTTTTTGTCAAAAGTTTTTCCTTATTTGCCTTGGGCAAGTAATATAAAAGAAGGGGTGAGGAGGCCTCATGAGAGACAACTCTTATTCTCTTGCTTGGAGACTCTCTTGGTGTGGCCGACACTTGTACAAAAAAATTTTTGTACAGTGGAACCGGTACGTTTTCCTAGGACTAACCAACAATTGGTATCAGAGCTAGGGTTTGCCTCTGTGAGATTAGAATTCAAATAGGTTATGCACATGTCATACATAATTTAGGTAGGATAATAGTAGGATGTGCTAACTCTTTGGTTGCAGGCTCCAACTATTATGGCTTATTGATGTTGTGTGTGATTGGACCCTTGGACATGTCAAGGGCAATATTTTGTGTGTGCATGATTGTATGTAACTAATACAGCAGGAGCTGTATTAGCCCTAGGATTTTAGAATTTTATTTTCGATCTAGATTACATGTACATTCCCTCGTGGAATATAGGATCGATATATGTAAAATTCTATTTTTGTCGCGGATCGAATTCTTGCGAGGCGTGGTACTTTTGGAGTACCAGAGGTGCAGCGGAATAAGAAGCATGATGGATGCGACAACTCGACCCGATGGCGGTGGCTAAAGATGGCAGCAGCTAAGGTTGGAGCACATGGAGGATAGTAACAGAAAAAGGCCATCATAGTTGGAAAATAATTTCCATATTTATTGCTTTTATTTATTGTGATGTGTATGTATGCATGTGATGTATGCTAGGATAATTTAAAATTCGTCACTTTAAATAACTAAGTGGGAGAGGGATTTATTTTAATAAATTTCACGGTCTCCATTACTGGTTTGTAAGTGATGCAAACAAACTTGCGCGTTGGCTCTGAGTGTCTTCCTCTATATCAGATGAGTTTGTTTGCGGTTCACTAGATCAAACTTCCATTTTGGATGACTATAGGAAATTAATTAAGAGCGTGTGATCTTCCCCATCGGAAGGGGCACAATCTTATTAATGGACTTAGTGTCAAGTAATGGTATACACTTAGGCACATCTAATAGTATCCTCTCCATTGGAGTCACTACTATTATTTGTGTGACCAAAGGAAAATCAACTATTAATTTTATTTGTCATAAAGTTAGGTTGACAAGAATAAAATTAATGGGTAAAACCTCCTCTTACAAATATTTGATTTTATATACGTCCACACTATCGTGGCATGCAAAATTCACGGTGATTTGAGGTGTTGGTTAATTTAAAATAGTATTGTTTGAGAAATCAATATTATTCTAAATTTAGAGTCTTGACCAAAATTTATTTTTGTGATTCTTAGGATGATTTTCAACCCACTAGCCATTATACTGAAAGAGAACAAACTTACTGGTCCAAACTATATTGATTGGAAAAGAAACCTAGACATTGTTCTTACTGTTGAAAGCTATACGTTTGTACTGACTGAGGCTTGCCCTGATGCACCTGACGGTGACTCTACCCCAGAAGAGATTGAGTATCATAAGAAATGGGTAAAAGCTGATGAGATGGCGCAGTGTTACATTTTGACATCAATGTCAAATGTAGTGCAACATCAACATCAAGATTTACCAACAGCTTATGTATAATGAACAATCTCAAAGAACTCTCTGGGCACCAGAGTCGGACTGCTAGGCAAGAGGCAATGAGAAAATTAATGACAACCATCATGTCTGAGGGAACACCCGTAAGGGATCATATCCTCAAAATGATGGCCTATCTGAACGAAATACAAGTTCTTGGAGGAGAAATCGATGGGGAAACCCAGGTCGATATAATTCTCCAAATGCTACCCAGAAGTTTTGAGCAGTTCCGCCTGAACTATAACATGAACAAAAGAGAGTATACGTTGGCGAAACTTCTGACAGAACTACAGGCAGCAGAAGGTATATTTCGTCAAAGTTCTTAGATTCACTATGCTGAAAATGGTTCTACTTCTAAGCCGAAAGGCAAGAAGAAGAAGAAACAGGTCTTTTCAACAAAGAGAGTGAATAAACCTCAGGAACAAAAAGCTGGAATGAAGAAGCCGAAGGGCAAGTGCTTCATCTGCAAACAGTTAGGACATTGGAAGGCAGACTGTCCTCGTAGGAATCAGATCAATAAAGGTATATCTTATGCTCTAGTAGTTAAAACATGTTTAGCGGTGTTATCTACCAGCACCTAGTGTGTAGATACGGGAGCCACTGATCATGTCTGTAATTCTTTGCAGGGGTTCCAGGAAACTCGACGACTATTTGAAGGAGAGATTACCGTCTACATGGGGAATGGTACTAAGGTGGCAGCTGTTGCAGTGGGAGACGTCTACTTATCTTTTGATAGGAATAGAAAATTAGTTTTAAGAAATTGTCTTTATGTACCCAGTTTTAGAAAGAATTTAATTTCAGTTTCTAAACTATATTTAGATGGATATTCTGTTTCCTTTAATAATAATGTGGTTATAAAGAGAAATAGGGTTATTATCTGTTCTGGTGCATTGGTTGATAATTTATATACTTTAAATCCAATTTCTCCCACAAAGCAACAAATGTAAATTAATAACACATCTTCAAATTCCAATAAGAGAAAAGAACCTTCGGAGATGAACCAAGCATATCTTTGGCATCTAAGACTTGGTCATATTAACTTAAGTAGGATTCAAAGGCTTATAGCTGATGGACTCTTGGGTTTATTAGAGTTGGAAAATTTTCCAACTTGTGAATCTTGCTTGGAAGGTAAAATGACCAAGAGGCCTTTTAAGGCCAAGGGGTATAGAGCCAAAGAAGCATTAGAATTGGTGCATTCTGATTTGTGTGGTCCTATGTCTATCCAGGCTAGAGGTGGTTTTGAATATTTTATCTCTTTTATAGACGATTATTCAAGATACGGATACATTTACCTAATGCGCCTTAAGTCTAAATGCTTTGATAAGTTCAAAGAGTACAAGGCTGATATGGAGAAACGTTTAGGTAAAAGTATCAAGACACTACGGTCTGATCGTGGTGGTGAATACCTCTTAGGAGAGTTTAGGAATTACTTATCAAAGGCCGGGATTTAATCCCAATTGTCTGCACCTGGTACACCCCAACAGAATGGTGTGGCAGAACGAAGGAATAGGATTCTTATGGAGATGGTTAGATCGATGATGAGTTATTCAGAATTATCAAATTCATTTTGGGGATACGCTCTGGAAACGACAGCGCACATTCTGAACTTAGTACCTTCTAAATCAGTATCTTCTACTCCCACAGAATTGTGGAATGGGCGAAAGCCTAGTCTAAGACATATTTGGATTTGGGGTAGTCCAGCACATGTGCTGAAACCAAATACTGATAAGTTAGAATCTCGTACAGAAGTTCGTGTGTTTGTAGGTTATCCCAGAGGAACAAAAGGTGGTTTATTTTATATTCCTAAAGACCAGAAGGTTATTATTAGCACCAATGCCCAATTTTTAGAAGAAGACTATATAATGAATCACAAGTCCAGTAGCAAAATTGTTCTAGAAGAACTTAGAGAGGACACGTCTACTTTAGTACCAACGGTACAAGATGAAGTACCACAAGTGACTGTAGCAGGTGTCACACATGATACACAACCTTAGATAGTGCCTCGTCGTAGTGGGAGGGTTGTGAGGCAACCAGAGAGATTCATGTTTTTAGGAGAGTCTTCAGACTTGATCCTGGGTAAACATGAACCTGATCCCATGCCATATGACGAAGCACTACAAGATATAGATGCAGTATCTTGGCAAAAGGCAATGAAATCTAAAATAGAATCCATGTATTCTAATAAGGTCTGGGAACTTGTAGAACCACCAGATGGTGTAAAAGCTGTTGGATGCAAATGGATCTACAAAAGGAAAAGAGGGACAGACGGGAAGGTAGAAACCTTCAAAGCAAGGCTTGTTGCGAAAGGGTACACTCAGAAAGAGAGAATTGATTATGAGGAGACTTTTTCGCCGGTAGCTATGCTTAAGTCTATCCGGATATTCTTATCCATTGCCGCTCATATGGATTATGAGATTTGGCAAATGGATGTCAAGACAGCTTTCCTTAACGGAAGTCTTGAAGAAAACATCCATATGAAGCAACCAGAAGGGTTCATTGAAAAGGGCAAAGAGCATCTAGTGTGTAAGCTCAATCGGTCCATTTATGAACTGAAGCAAGCTTCAAGATCTTGGAACATCCGATTTAATGAAGTAATCCAGTCATATGGATTTGTTCATACAAAAATGTTGTGGTACTTCTTGTACTATACGTAGATGATATTTTATTAATTAGCAACAATGTCAAGGTATTATCGGACGTAAGGGTATGGTTGTCCAAATAGTTTGATATGAAGGACTTAGGAGAATGTGCACACATTCTTGGGATCAAAGTTATAAGGGATCGCAAGAAAAGAATGTTGTGTCAATCCCAAGTTTTATATATAGATACAATCCTTGCTCGTTTTAGCATGCAGAACTCCAAGAAAGGTTTCTTACCTTTCAGGCATAGAGTAGCCTTATCTAAAGAGATGTCTCTGAAGACATCAAAGGAGATAGAGGACATGAAGGCAGTTCCTTATGCCTCGGCTGTAGGAAGCCTTATGTATGCAATGCTGTGTACGAGACCTGATATTTGTTTTGTCGTGGGCATGGTTAGCAGATATCAGACTAACCCTGGACAAGGACATTGGACTGCGGTAAAGCATATATTAAAGTACCTGAGAAGGACTAGAGACTATATGCTAGTTTACTAGGCAGACGATTTACTCCGTGTGGGTTACACGGATTCGGACTTCTAATCAGATAGGGACAATAGTAAGTCTACGTCAGGCTATGTGTTTACTCTAGGAGGTGGAGCCATTGCATGGAGGAGTGTTAAGCAGAAATGCGTCTCGAACTCAACCATGGAAGCTGAGTATGTAGCAGCTTTTGAGGTAGCCAAAGAAGCTGTATGACTCAGGAACTTTCTAATGGACTTAGATGTGATTCCTGGTTTGCCCAAGATCATCACAAGTTATTGTGATAACAGCGGTGCAGTTGCAAACTCGAACGAACTGCGGGCCCATAAGGCAAGTAAACATATAGAGTGCAAGTACCACCTGATATGAGACATCGTCAAGCGAGGAGAAGTTGTCGTCGTCAAGATTGTATCAGCGGATAATCTGGCAGATCCTTTCACTAAGGCCCTTCCAGTGAAAGCCTTTGATCGGCATGTGGAGGGGATGAGAATCAGATGTATGGCAACAGATATGGCAGCTTAGTCTTTTAATATAAGTGGGAGATTGTTGGAGTGTATACTAAAAGCCTAGCTTTTGTAAATATTTATTTTTGAAATAAAAGAATCACATTGGTCAATATCTACATTTATTTATTAAATGTAATTGTTCAATTAATTTATATAGTAGACAACATGGTGTGTGGTGTCACACATAGAAGATCATGTTGACGGTTCTTTATAAATTATAAACAGTTACTCACGACTAAGATGGAAAGGAACATGTTAGCTAGAGCCCTAGAGCCAATCATTTGATGATTGTATTTTGGACTTGTTGTATCATATTCTATATATAAATAAAGGCATTTGGTTTTTAGTTATTATACTTACTTGTATTTGTGCCAAATAAACTATGTATAATAACGTCCTTGAGTAGAAGGTTCTCACCTATATCAATCGGTTAGTTGAACCGATAGTGAGATGATATAGGGAACACTACTCTTAATCATTCCTAGTCGAGTATTAACATTCAGGGGCAATGTTAATGCAATAAGACTAGCATGTTCAACTCGATGACTTGATCTCACAAGTCATGGATATAGAGATATCAAGTTGACACATGGGTATGCATTAGAGAATGTATATTGAATGACCCGCCATGAGAAAGTATCATGGATCGTTATATGAGTGGCATATACTTTCTCATGTGGCTATTAGTATGACTACTAGTCCTTAGACCTGAAGTCACCATGGTCCCTATATAAGGAGTTATGTACTTTGGTTTCGTCAAACGTCACCCGTAACTGGGTGGACTATAAAGGCGATTACTGGGTATGTAACAAATTATGCGGAGGGATGTGAGTGATGTAGATGGGATCTATCCTTCCTATATGGCGAGAGAGACATCGGTATTCTTGATAGAGTGAGACAACGAAGTGCATGTCCATGCCCAAATGAGTCAATATGAGATATTGAGCTCATTTGATTTAGTGAGTCTACTTTGAGTTCAAGATTTAGATTGATCAGAGGATGACACGGTATATGCCTCACATTGATCAATCTAGATATCTAGGATAGAAGGACACTTGTCATATTTTGTGAGGAGTCACAATTAGTAGTCACAAGGTGATGTTGGATCTCAACATTCTTGTAACTTGGGTAGTAATGATGTGTTGCTAGATATCGCTCATTACTTATGCTCCTAAATGGGTTTAGGGACATTGCCAACGTTACAAGAACCTATAGGGTCACACACTAAGGACAATTAGATGGAGATTAGGTTCATATGATGAACCAAGAGGATTAGATTCATTTGATGAATCAAATTGGATTAAGAGTAATCCTAATTGGGCTAATTGAGTTGGACTCAAGTTGATTCATGTGTTCAATGAGTCTAATTTAGATTATGACTCATTGAATCAATTTAATTAAATGAATTAGATTCATTATATTAAATTGGCTTGAATGAAATGGTTGGATTAGATCAACCATGAGAGAGATTAAGTCAAGTTTGACTTGACTTGAGAGGAAGAGGAAAAAGTCAAGTTTGACTTGACTTTTTGCCACATCATTAGTGAGTTGGCAAGATGTGGACCAATGATGATGCTCCACATCATCATGGTTACTTAATTGAGATGTCACCTCATGGAGGTTACAATTCTTCACTTTAATGGCTCCACATTAATTGCACTTAATGTGGAAATGGGGGTTACACCTTTTGAAAGTGGTCGGCCACTATTGTGAGTGAATTGAATGAATTTTTCATTCAAGGCATTATTCCATCTTCTTCCTCAAGTGCTCTCCTTCTTTCTCCCTCTCCTCTCCTTGGCTGAATCCCATAAGGTGCTAGCACACCTTGTTTTGGTCATCTCCACCTAGTGTGTTCGTGTGGATACGTATAGAGAAGTATCTATTTTGATACTTTCGAGATCCGGCGAATCTTAGACGAGCGGGATACGAAAAAGGGCACGCATCAAAGGTATAGATCTCTTCCATGTAGATCTAGGAGTAGATCTAAGTTTTAGTAAACTCGTATTCATATTTAAAAAATTTTCTTCGCACGGATCCATTGGCTAGGGAGTTTCGGGGTTTCCGTGACGCGAAAAGCGGTTTTCGCGGCCCGAAAATCCCAACAGTGGTATCAGAGCCACGTGCGAAGACGAATACGAGTTTATTTTGTGTTTTATGAAAACTTTTCAGTTCTGTAATATTCTGTAAATTTATGATTTTTATAGTTTTTATGATATTTTTCTCGTAGAAACGAAACACAAGTGTTTCGACACTTGTAGGCTTCGACTACCGAGAAGTTTTTCCCAAAACGGCTAAGTTTCGCCCCAAAACTTTTTGGGACAGCGAGCTAAGGCACTGTTAGATCGCAAAGGAACCCTCGCGATGGTTATATCGCGGGTAGGGGCGCTGCCCCTAGCCCCGCAAGGGGATTCGTTCCGCGATTACGCCCGAAAACCGCTAAACGGAACCGCCGGAAAATTGTACTCGTAAAAATTGTAAAAATTATATAAAAATTACATAAAATTCTAGAAATATATAATTTCGAATTATATATTATTTTTGTGATAGTCATGGCCCAAAGACCCAATTCGATTGTATAATTTGTGTTGTAATTCAAAATATGGCCTGCGTTCCATTTTGTGTGTTTGCGTGTGCTGTACTTGATACGCGACCTGCGCGTCGTGCCTCTCTATTTATATTCTGGTTGTAAATTAGATTTAGACTCGAATGTAACTCAAGTTTCAAAATGTAATGTAAATTTTGAAGCGGTGGAAGGTCCACTCAAGACGGAGTTACGAGGAAGGCGCGAGCAACACAAGGTGGTCAAAAGGAAGGCGCTTGAGAAGTTGTTGACCTTAGGTTGACCATCCGATCTTCTCATTGGCTTGAGAAGATTGTAGTAGGGTCATGATATAATCAAAAAATTATTTAATTAATTGCTTTTGTGTGTATGTGATGCATGCTAGTTAATTAAGTAATTAATTAGTGCCTAACGATTAGATTAGATCTAAGTCGTGCACATGATGCACCCTTTGAATAGATTAGATCTATCGAGTATATGATACGCATCATCATTTAGATTAGATCTAAATCGAGTCAACTCGTAATGCCTACCATGCTGTGATACCTACCACTACCTCGATCGCATGTTGTTGTTGAATCTGCCAAAGCAGAGCAACACATACTATCTTGGTAGGGTACGGAGGGGCAATCTTGGTCCTGCCTATCAACGCATGGGTGAGTACAACTCAATTAGATTGAGTAACTAGTTAACTCAATTGGATCGAGTTTAACTATATGCATTATCCAATGGTTGGTAGATAGGTCAAAATCACGTTTATATTAACTCTTGGGCGTATTAGCCAAAGCTAACTCGAGTTTTAATATAAATGCGTATTTTGATCATATAAACAAGAGTTGCATAGAGATGTAATTGGTAATCGTTACCTACCGATCATACTAAATCTTGGGCGTATTAGCCAAAGCTAACTCAAGGGTTAGTATGATGTGGATCTTGTCCCATATGAATTATAGAATTCAGTGGGAGCATCATTTAGTTAAAGGCCTAATTAAATGATTTAAAAGAATATGATATTTATTTCTACATTTTTCTGTTGTAGATAACCATGACGTCAAATTCGAACACTTTCTCCCTGCGATCTGTTCTTGAGAAGGGCAAGCTCAACGGAGCAAATTTCCTGGACTGGTACAGGAACTTGAGAATAGTTCTCACCCAAGAACGTAAACTGTACGTTCTGGAGCAGCCCATTCTGGAGGCTCCTCCTGCCACTGCCCCGCGAGCTGACCAAGATGCTTTCAAGAAGCATCAAGATGACGCATTAGATGTGTCTTGTCTGATGCTCGCGGCCATGAACTCTGAGCTTCAGAAGCAACACGAGTTAATGGGCGCTTATGATATGGTTGAACATCTTCATCAACTGTATCAAGGTCAAGCGAGGCATGAGAGATTTGAGATCTCAAGGGCACTGTTTCAGTGCAAGATGTCAGACGGGGCTCCTGTAGGCCCATATGTACTCAAAATGATTAGGTACATAGAGAACCTACAAAGGTTGGGGTTCCCACTTGGCCAAGAGCTGGCCACTGACCTGATCTTGCAATCCTTGCCGGATAGCTATAGTCAGTTCGTTCTAAACTACAACATGAACGAAATTGACAAGCCACTGCCCGAGCTGCTTAGCATGTTAAGAACTGCTGAGCTGAACCTTAAGAAGGCTAAGCCCCACTCTATTCTGATGGTTCAGAAACACAAGGGCAAGGGCAAGCCCAAAGGCATGGGAAAGTCCTAAGCCAAGGGCAAAGGCAAGGCACTGAAGCCTAAAGGAGGGGTCGCCAAGGATGCTACCTGCTTCCACTGCGGTCAGACCGGGCACTGGAAGAGGAACTGCAAGGTATACTTGAAGGATCTTAAGAAGAAGCGAAGTGAGACTTCCACTTCAGGTATATATGTTATAGAAGTCAATCTATCTATTTCTACATCATGGGTATTAGATACTGGATGTGCTTCTCACATTTGTACTGATGTGCAGGCGCTAAGAAATAGCAGGGCATTGACAAAGGGCGAGGTTGACCTACGAGTAGGCAATGGAGCACGGGTTGCTGCTGTTGCTGTAGGGACTTACTTTCTATCTCTGCCCTCTGGACTTGTACTAGAGTTAGTTGATTGTTGTTATGTGCCTGCATTAACTAAGAACATTATATTAGTTTCTTGTTTGGACAAGAAACGTTTCTCGTTTACAATAAAGAACAAATGTTGTTCCGTCTATTTAAATGATATGTCCTATTGTAGTGCACCTCTGATAAACGGACTCTATATTCTAGATCTTGAAAACCCTATCTATAACATAAATACCAAGAGGTTCAAGTCAAATGACCTGAACCAAACCTATCTCTGGCACTATCGCTTAGGTCATATAAATGACAAGCACTTATTCCAGCTCTATAAGGATGGTTTGCTGGACTCATTTGATTTTGAATCATATGAGACATGCGAGTCATGCCTACTAGGCAAGATGACCAAGACTCCCTTTAGTGGACATAGTGAGAGAGCGACTGACTTGTTGGGTCTTATACATAGTGATGTATGTGGTCCTTTCAATGTCGCTGCTAGAGGTGGTTATAGGTACTTCAATACATTTACTGATGACTTCAGTAGATATGGTTATGTGTACCTGATGACACATAAGTCAGAATTCTTTGAAAAGTTCAAAGAATTCAAGAATGAAGTACAAAATCAGCTTGGCAAGAGTATTAAGATACTTCGATCAGATCGAGGTGGGGAATACCTTAGCCATGAGTTTCATGACTATCTAGCTGAGTGTGAGATTCTATCCCAACTCACTCCTCCTGAAACACCACAGTGGAATGGTGTATTTGAAAGGAGAAATCGTACCCTATTAGATATGGTACGGTTTATGATGAGTCACACAGATCTTCCTGCATTCCTTTGGGGCTATGCTCTAGACACGGCAGCCTTTATACTCAACCGAGTTCCATCCAAGGCTGTAATAAAGACACCATATAGGATATGGACTGGGAGAGATGCCCAGGTGTCTTTCATGAGGATTTGGGGTTGTGAGGCTTACGTTCGACGTCAAGTCTCAGACAAGTTAGGACCCAAATCCGACAAGTGCTACTTTATTGGATATCCCAAGGAAACTAAGGGATATTACTTCTACATTCCCAGTCAGCACAAGGTAGTTGTGGCAAAGACTTTGGTCTTTCTAGAAAGGGACTTTGTTTCTAGAAAGACTAGTGGGAGCTGTTAGTTAGAGCCCTAGAGCCAATCATTTGATTATTGTATTTTGGACTTATTGTATCATATTCTATATAAATAAAGACATTTGGTTTTTGGTTATTATACTTACTTGTATTGGTGCCAAATAAACTAAGTATAATAATGTCCTTGAGTAGACGGTTCTCACCTATATCAATCGGTTAGTTGAACCGATAGTGAGATGATATAGGGAACACTACTCTTAATCATTCCTAGTCGAGTATTAACATTCAGGGACAATGTTAATGCAATAAGACTAGCATGTAGGTCAACTTGATGACTTGATCTCACAAGTCATGGATATAGAGATATCAAGTTGACACATGGGCATGCATTAGAGAATGTATACTGAATGACCCGCCATGAGAAAGTATCATGGATCATTATATGAGTGTCATATACTTTCTCATGTGGCTATTAGTATGACTACTAGTCCTTAGACCTGAAGTCACCATGGTTCCCTACATAAGGAGTTATGTACTTTGGTTTCGTCAAACGTCACCTGTAACTGGGTGGACCATAAAGGCGATTACTGGGTATGTAAAAAATTATACGGAGGGATGTGAGTGATGTAGATGGGATCTATCCCTCCTATATGATGGGAGAGACATCGGTATTCTTGATAGAGTGAGACCACGAAGTGCATGACCATGCCCAAATGAGTCAATATAGGATATTGAGCTCATTTGATTGAGTGAGTCTACTTGGAGTTCAAGATTTAGATTGATTAGAGGATGACATGGTCTATGCCTCACATTGATCAATTTAGATGTCTAGGATAGAAGGACACTTGTCATATATTGTGAGGAGTCACAATTAGTAGTCACAAGGTGATATTGGATCTCAACATTCTTGTAACTTGGGTAGTAATGATGTATTGCTATATACCGCTCATTACTTATGTTTCTAAATGAGTTTAGGGGCATTGCCAACGTTACAAGAACCTATTGGGTCACACACAAAGAACAAGTGGATGGAGATTAGGTTCATATGATGAACCAAGAGGATTAGATTCATTTGATGAATCAAATTGGATTAAGAGTAATCCTAATTGGGCTAATTGAGTTGGACTCAAGTTGATTCATGTGTTCAATGAGTCTAATTTAGATTATGATTCATTGAATCAATTTAATTAAATGAATTAGATTCATTATATTAAATTGGCTTGAATTAAATGGTTGGATTAGATCAACCATGAGAGAGATTAAGTCAAGTTTGACTTGACTTGAGAGGAAGATGAAGAGTCAAGTTTGACTTGACTTTATGCCACCTCATTGGTGAGTTGGCATTAAGTGGACCAATGATGATGCTCCACATCATCATGGTTACTTAAGTGAAGTGCCACCTCATGGGAGTTACCAAGAGTTGTGACTCTTGGTATCTCATAGAGGTTACAAACCACTTAATTAGATGAAAAGAGTTTCATTTTGCAAGTGTAACTCTCATTCAAGTGATCTTCCTCCTCCTAAGCTCTCTTCTTGCTCCTTCTCTTCTTTTGGTCGTGGGTTTCAAGCAAGGGAGAAGAAAGGAGAGTGAATCTAATCCAAGAAGAAAGGTTAGTGAAAGTCACATAGAGATTTTAGAGGAGTGTGTTCTCTTCTTTTCCTTTCTTCTTCTTCCAATCCTACCCGAGAGCCCTAGAGAGTGCTAGCACACTTGTGGTTCTCTCTTCTCCATCCTTGAGTGTTAGAGAACACTTCTTGTTTGTGTGGATATCACTAGAGAGTTGTCTACGTTGACAACTTCGAGATCAGGCGTACCGTTGGACGAGCGGGATTTGCGAGGGCACGCTTCAAAGGTATAAAATGTTTTTCCTTTGTAGATCTATTGTAGATCATAGTTTGAAACTCGTACTCGTATTTTTGAAATCTATCCTTCGCACGAGATCCAGTGGCATGGGTGATTCGGGGTTTCCGCGACGCGAAAAGCGGTTTTCGCGGCCCGAAAATCCCAACAGGAGCACGCTCGATCTTGAAGAAATTCAAGATGCGAACAATAGCACTGATGCCTCGATGGAAATTGAACTGGAACCACAAAGTGTTGTGGATGATGATGTTCCACAAGGAGTTGAGGAATAACAACCAGTTCAAGTAGACATACCTCTTCGCAGGTCTGATAGGGTACGTCGTCAGCCTGAGAGATACTCATTTCTCTTGTCTGACCATGATGACGTTGTGCTCATAGAGGATGAGCCTACCACCTATCAGGAAGTTGTGATGAGATCAGATTCCGAGAAATGGCTAGAAGCCATGAGATCCGAAATGGATTCCATGTACACCAACCAAGTATGGACTTTGGTTGATCCACCTGAAGGGGTAAACCCCATAGGGTGTAAGTGGGTCTTTAAGCGAAAGACTGACATGACTGGACTTATATATAAGGGTCGCTTGGTAGCTAAAGGTTTCAAGCAGATTCATGGTATTGATTATGATGAAACCTTTTCTCCAGTAGCGATGTTTAAGTTCATTCGGATCATGCTTGCTATTGCAGCTTACCACGATTACGAGATCTGGCAAATGGACGTCAAAACCGCATTTCTGAATGGAAACCTACTCGAGGATGTGTACATGACACAACTTGAGGGTTTTGTAGATCCACAACATACTAGCAGAGTATGTAAGCTGCATAGGTCCATTTATGGACTAAAGCAAGCTTCTCGGAGCTGGAATCTTCGATTCGATGATGCAATCAAACAGTTTGGTTTCATCAAGAACGAATATGAGCCTTGTGTCTACAAGAAGGTTGTAGGGGATATAGTTGTCTTCCTCATATTGTATGTGGATGACATACTTCTCATTGGGAAAGGCATCCCTTTGCTACAGTCTGTCAAGACTTGGCTAGGGACATGTTTCTCAATGAAGGACTTAGGTGAAGCATCCCGCATTCTAGGGATACAGATCTATAGAGATAGATCTAAGAGATTGCTTGGCCTAAGTCAGAGTACATATATTGACAAGGTACTCCTTCGGTTTGCCATGCAGAACTCCAAAAAGGGATTTCTACCGATGTCACATGGCTTGAGTCTTTCGAAGACTCAAGGTCCCTCTTCTAGAGTGTAGAGAGACCGCATGGATCATATCTCTTATGCCTCAGCCATAGGGTCTATCATGTATGCCATGTTATGTACTCGTCCTGATGTCTCGTATGCTTTGAGCATGACGAGCAGATACCAGTCAGATCCAGGTGAAAGTCACTGGATAGTGGTCAAGAATATTCTTAAGTACTTAAGAAGGACTAAAGAATATTTCTTGATATATGGAGGCTATTATGAGCTAGCTGTAAAGGGTTACAGTGATGCTAGCTTCCAGACCGACCAGGATGACTATAGATCGCAGTCGGGGTTCGTATTTTGCATTAATGGTGGTGATGTGAGCTGGAAGAGTTCGAAGCAGGACACAGTAGCTGATTCTATACCAGAGGCCGCTGCATCAGAGGCAGCAAAGGAGGCAGTTTGGATTCGCAAGTTCATCACTGAACTTGGGGTGGTTCCTAGCATTACTGACCCTATTGAGCTCTATTGTGACAACAATGGAGCTATAGCACAGGCGAAGGAACCTCGCTCACACCAGCGGACCAAACACATACTACGGCGCTTCCATCTCATTCGAGAGATCATCGAGAGAGGAGATGTGAAGATTTGCAGAGTACCTACAGAGGATAACATCGCAGATCCCTTGACCAAGGCTTTGGCACAGAGGAAGCATGATGGTCACACTAGGTCATTGGGGCTTAAAGACTACACTGATTGACACTAGTGCTAGTGGGAGATTGTTAGCTAGAGCCCTAGAGCCAATCATTTGATGATTGTATTTTGGACTTGTTGTATCATATTCTATATATAAATAATGACATTTGGTTTTTCGTTATTATACTTACTTGTATTGGTGTCAAATAAACTAAGTATAATAACGTCCTTGAGTAAAAGGTCAACTCGATGATATAGGGAACACTACTCTTAATCATTCCTAGTCGAGTATTAACATTCAGGGACAATGTTAATGCAATAAGACTAGCATGTAGGTCAACTCGATGACTTGATCTCACAAGTCATGGATATAGAGATATCAAGTTGACACATGGGTATGCATTAGAGAATGTATACTGAATGACCCACCATGAGAAAATATCATGGATCGTTATATGAGTGTCATATACTTTCTCATGTGGCTATTAGTATGACTACTAGTCCTTAGACCTGAAGTCACCATGGTTCCCTACATAAGGAGTTATGTACTTTGGTTTCGTCAAACGTCACCCGTAACTGGGTGGACTATAAAGGCGATTACTGGGTATGTAACAAATTATGCGGAGGGATGTTAGTGATGTAGATGGGATCTATCCCTCCTATATGACGGGAGAGACATCGGTATTCTTGATAGAGTGAGACCACGAAGTGCATGGCCATGCTCAAATGAGTCAATATGAGATATTGAGCTCATTTGATTTAGTGAGTCTACTTGGAGTTCAAGATTTAGATTGATCAGAGGATGACACGGTATATGCCTCACATTGATCAATCTAGATGTCTAGGATAGAAGGACACTTGTCATATTTTGTGAGGAGTCACAATTAGTAGTCACAAGGTGATGTTGAATCTCAACATTCTTGTAACTTGGGTAGTAATGATGTGTTGCTAGATACCGCTCATTACTTATGCTCCTAAATGGGTTTAGGGGCATTGCCAACGTTACAAGAACCTATAGGGTCACACACTAAGGACAATTAGATGGAGATTAGGTTCATATGATGAACCAAGAGGATTAGATTCATTTGATGAATCAAATTGGATTAAGAGTAATCCTATTTGGGCTAATTGAGTTGGACTTAAGTTGATTCATGTGTTCAATGAGACTAATTTAGATTATGACTCATTGAATCAATTTAATTAAATGAATTAGATTCATTATATTAAATTGGCTTGAATTAAATGGTTGAATTAGATCAACCATGAGAGAGATTAAGTCAAGTTTGACTTGACTTTTTGCCACATCATTAGTGAGTTGGCAAGATGTGGACCAATGATGATGCTCCACATTATCATGGTTACTTAATTGAGATGCCACCTCATGGAAGTTACAATTCTTCACTTTAATGGCTCCACATTAATTGCACTTAATGTGGAAATGGGGGTTACACCTTTTGAAAGTGGTCGGCCACTATTGTTAGTGAATTGAATGAATTTTTCATCCAAGGCATTATTCCATCTTCTTCCTCAAGTGCTCTCCTTCTTTCTCCCTCTTCTCTCCTTGGCCGAATCCCATAAGGTGCTAACACACCTTGTTTTGGTCATCTCCACCTAGTGTGTTCGTGTGGATACGTATAGAGAAGTATCTATTTTGATACTTTCGAGATCCGGCGAATCTTGGACGAGCGGGATACGAAAAAGGGCACGCATCGAAGGTATAGATCTCTTCCATGTAGATCTAGGAGTAGATCTAAGTTTTAGTAAACTTGTATTCGTATTTAAAAAATTTTCTTCGCACGGATCCGTTGGCTAGGGAGTTTCGGGGTTTTTGCGGCCCGAAAATCCCAACAGAACAAACCATCGGAATAGTCGCAGTATAATTAAGTATTAGTTTATTTTGATTAATAAATTACACTGGTACACTCTAAGTGTATTGAGTAGGACCATTTAGGTAAGTTTTTTTTGTACTTACTTAATAAAAGAACTAAACCTTAGTTATTATAGAAGTGTGTGCTCTTAATCCTAATATAATAACAAGCATATATATTTAATATTTGTTTCTTTGACTTATCAAAGGGTGAGGTTTAGTTTGATAAATCAATATGCCCGATAAGTTGGGAAATGATATTACTTATAGTATGTGTTGTTGATTATAGAAGGAATCTGTGTCTTAGTTATCTAGGTTGAAAATGCTCCCAAGAGGAGCTCATAAGGACTGCCATGTTAAATCCTGCAGGTGAACTTAGTTCAACAGGACAATGAAGTTAAGTGGTACTACGTTTGAAGCTAGATATTAATTAAGTGAGTTATCAGTAACTTACTTAATTTGTGGACATTTGTTATCTTAAACACATGGAGACTAACACACTCATGATAAGGAGTCCATAATGTAATTTGGGATTGGTGCGGTAGTGCGATAATAACTCTCTAGTGGAATGAGTTATTATCGATGAACTTGAGATGTGTGTTCGGGGCGAACACGGGATACCCAAGCTCATCGGAAGGCCAAAACCAATTTCTCCTCTAGGTCCCTGTCGTAGCCTCATTAAAGCCTTAAGTCCATCCAAAGAAAGACCTATCTTGGTGTCCAAGAAGGCGGGCGACCCAATGCTTGGTGACCAAGCAAGGACCGGCCACACCCTCTTTATAGGGGTCGACCCTATTGCTTGGTGACCAAGCATGTAGGGGCCGGCCAAGATTAATACAAAATAGGAGGGGTGTTTTAAATTTTTAAAATCTTCTCTTTATAAAAAACTATAAGTTTTAAAAGAGAGAATTTAATTTTAAAAACTTTCCTTATTTGAATTAGGCCACATGTTTTAATAGAGAGTTTTAAAAGTTTTAAAACTTTCCTTTTTTAACCATGCTCATGGTTTAAGAAAAAAGGAAGATAAGTTTTAAAATTTAAATTTTCTATTATCATGTTAAAAAAGGAAATTTTATAAGAGAAGTTTTAAATTTTAAAACATGGTTTTAATTTTTAAAACTTTCCTTTTTTAACTCCCACTTTAGGAAATTAGGAGAGAGCTTGTAAAATTTTATAATGGCTTATAAAATTTTATTAAAAATTTTATTTTTCCTTTTTCCCTTGATGAGGTGGCCGACCACCTTGCTTGGTGCCCAAGCAAGGGGCCGACCATAATTAAAATAAAAAAATCATCACAAAATTAATGCTGGTGATTGATTCAATCAAGAGGAAAGAAAAGGAAAAATAAAAAGGGAAAAGAAAAAACTAGAGGATGATTTTATTTTTTGTCAAAAGTTTTTCCTTATTTGCCTTGGGCAAGAATATAAAAGAAGGGATGAGGAGGCCTCATGAGAGACAACTCTTATTCTCTTGCTTAGAGACTCTCTTGGTGTGGCCGGCCCTCTCCCTTCTCTTTTCCCTTTTGCTCTCTTCTCCTTGGTGGTGGTAGTTGCTGGATTTTAGAAGAAGAGGAAGAAGCTTTTGAGTGGTGTTCATCTTGGAGGATCGTCGCTCACACGACGTCCAAGGCGAGGCGAGGAATACGACAGAAGATCTCGAGGTCATTAGCTTATAAAGAGAAGGTATAACTAGTAATTATCTTCCGCATCATACTAGTTATTTTCTTTGTAAGAATTATAAATACAAGAGGTAATTAGATCTAGTTTATCGAATTTATTTTTCGAGTTTGTGTTTTCTTCTTTTTCGAATTTGTGATTCGATTGTTCCTTTTGGTTAACCTAGAGTTATTTAAGGAAATTAAATATTAGCTTTCCTTAAAAGGCTTTGTCTAGGTGGTGGTGGTTGCTCCCGTATCCAAGAAGGCCATGTGCCTCGTCATGCAGTCCTAGAAGCCAATTTTAGAAATTAATATTTAATGGAATTAATAACATAGGTGGATTTGAATCTGTTGGGTTTTTCGGGCCGCGAAAACCGCTTTTTCGCGTCGCGGAAACCCCGAAACTCCCTAGCCAACGGATCCATGCGAAGAGTATAGAACAAAATTTTTACATGTACGAGTTTACTAACTAGATCTACACTTAGATCTACATATTTAGAAGGTTACCCTTGTTGCGTGCCTTTTGCGAATCCCTCTCGTCCAAGGTGCGCCGGATCTCGAGTGTGTTCAAACGTACACACCTCTAGTAGTATCCACACGAACAAGAAGTGTTCTCTAACACACAAGGATGGAGAAGAGAACACCACAAGTGTGCTAGCACTTCTTGATGCTCTCGGATAGGATTGGAAGATGAAGAAAGGAAAAAGAAGAGAACACACTCCTCTAAAAACTCTATGTGACTTTCACTAACCTTTCTTCTTGGATTAGATTCACTCACATTTCTTCTCCCTTGCTTGAAACTCTCGGCCAAGAAGAGGAGAAGGAGGAGGAAGAGAGCTAAGGAGGAAGAAGCATTCAACACCACTAAATCAATGCCACAAAAATGAAACTCCTTTTCTTTATGTGGTCGGCCACACATGGGTAACTCCCCATTTAATGTGGCCGACCACATTAAATAGAAAGGAGGCTTGTAACCTCTTGATCTCCCTTGATGATGTGGAGATAATGTGGCAAGGTTAGTCATGCCATGTAGGATGAGTCAACCTTCATGATGTGGAAATACATCAAGTCAAACTTGATGTTTCAACTTCCATTTGGTCAAGTCAAAATTGACCAATTCTCTTCCTTGTTGAGTTAAATCCAACCTTTGATTCAAGTCAATTTTAATTTAATGAATCTCAATTCATTAATATAAATTGACTCAATGAATCATCATTCAACAATTGAATCTAATTGAGTCTAACTCAATAAGTCTAATTTGAATTAATCTGAATCCAATCTTTGGTACATCATATGAACCTAATCCAATTGGTTCATCATATGAACCTAATCTCCATCCACTTGTTCTTTGTGTGTGACCCAATAGGTTCTTGTAACGTTGGCAATGCCCCTAAACCCATTTAGGAGCATAAGTAATGAGCGGTATCTAGCAACACATCATTACTACCCAAGTTACAAGAATGTTGAGATCCAACATCACCTTGTGACTACTAATTGTGACTCCTCACAATATATGACAAGTGCCCTTCTATCCTAGACATCTAGATTGATCAATGTGAGGTATAGACCGTGTCATCCTCTGACCAATCTAAATCTTGAACTCCAAGTAGACTCACTAAATCAAATGAGCTCAATATCTCATATTGACTCATTTGGGCATGGCCATGCACTTCGTGGTCTCACTCTATCAAGAATACCGATGTCTCTCCCGTCATATAGGAGGGATAGATCCCATCTACATCACTCATATCCTTCCGCATAATTTGTTACATACCCAGTAATCGCCTTTATAGTCCACCCAGTTACGGGTGACGTTTGACGAAACCAAAGTACATAACTCCTTATGTAGGGAACCATGGTGACTTCAGGTCTAAGGACTAGCAGTCATACTAATAGCCACATGAGAAAGTATATGACACTCATATAACGATCCATGATACTTTCTCATGGCGGGTCATTCAATATACATTCTCTAATGCATACCCATGTGTCAACTTGATATCTCTATATCCATGACTTGTGAGATCAAGTCATCAAGTTGAACATGCTAGTCTTATTGCATTAACATTGCCCCTGAATGTTAATACTTGACTAGGAATGATTAAGAGTAGTGTTCCCTATATCATCTCACTATCGGTTCAACTAACCGATTGATATAGGTGAGAACCTTCTACTCAAGGACGTTATTATACGTAGTTTATTTGGCACCAATACAAGTAAGTATAATAACCAAAATCCAAATGCCTTTAAATATATAGAATATGATACAACAAGTCCATAATACAATCATCAAATAATTGGCTCTAGGGCTCTAGCTAACAGAATCAATAGTGTTAAGTTCCGCTTGCAATTCAAATCTAAACCATTAAGAACAGATAAGTTAAATTTGTAATCAATGATGTTAAGTTCTGTCTGCGATTCCTAATTTAACTTCTAAAGAACACAATGTAATACCCCACCCTCTTCACTACTAGTCTGTGAGGGTGGAGCGCTGCTGGACTACTAACTATACTTATTTAGAATTATGCACATGTAATTATCAATACATAAAACTCTAAAAACATTGCAATTAGTGACAGCGGAAACATGAATAACTTATCTCTACATTCTACTCCAGCATATGAACACAACTAAAACTATACATCAATCTAATCATGCTGAAATAAATGTATTAATCTGAACATGCATACAACCATTATACAACTCAGATAATAGGTCTAATATGCATAACAATTTAAATGGAAGAATTCTAAATACATGAAATCACTCTGATAAAATAAAATCATCAACATGAATAAACAATTTCAATAGTCTAAATACATGGCAATCTTAATAAATTCTTATGCTAAATCCCAAGGCTTCTATAGTCTAGGCATCACACATCTATCTGCACCTCCTTGTCACCTTCCTTTGCTATAGCTTTTCCTTTCCTTTATCTGCAGTAAGAGGAAAATGCAACTATAAGCAAAATTACTTAGTAAGCGCTATCTAACTCACAAAACTCAAATATGCATGTGACAGGAAGAAATCTAGGAACTGAATGCTCAAAAGAAGATACTACTCATGCTCGTCTAACAGCAAAAGAAACATAGCATACTGAAATACTAAACATGTAAGCAAATCTAAACAACATGTCAGCATACAAGAAAACAAAACTTACTGAATTTTAAACATATGTGACGCTTATTTCTTTTGTTTAAAAACTTATACTTTAATACTTCAAAATAATAATCAATCTCTTCTTGGGCCCAGGCGTAGTACCATTGCACGCTCCCTAATATAAACTGAGGTAGCGAGCCACCAGTCCTACGAGGGTAAAGACCTCGGTCTTACCAGGGGCAAGACCTCGGAATTGGTCACCTGGATTTGTTTAACGACAACCTCAGAAGTCAGGTACTAGCCTCTCAAAGTAAAATATCTTAATTACTTCTTCTTTAAATGCCTTGGCATTTTAACAAACACCTTGTGTGTCAAAATCCCTAAAGTCTTGACTTTGGGATCTACTTAAGGCCTTGGACTTTTTCTTTCTTTCCTTTATCTTTCTTATAAAGCTCAAAATACTGATAGGGAACTCAAAATATGGAACTGAAATGCTTAATGAAAAATCTGCACTGCAATGCATATTAAAAATCTGTAATGCATATTAAAAATCTGCACTAATGCTTAACAGGAATCTGCACTAATGTTTAACAGAAATATGCACTAATGCTTAACAAAATCTGCACTAAAGCTTAACAGAAATCTGCACTAATGCTAAAGCATGAGTTACTTAAAGAATCTGCACTAAAATTCTGCACTACAAGGAGATCTATACTGCACTAAAACTCTGCACTACAAGGAGGTTTAAACTGCACTAAAATTCTGCACTACAAGGAGATCTAAACTACATTAAAACTTCCAGATTGATTTCAATTATTTCATTTTTCCCACTCATCTAGTATCAACAACTGCTTTCTAAACTTTCTGTTTCATCATCAACATGATCCATTTATAATTAGAAGAATATTTATTGACTCTAGATACAAGAAATCTAAAACTGGATTCAACAGCTTAAACGTATTGGAACCAATGTTATAACCTTAGGTTAGACAACCTGACATTCCTTTTACATTCTCGTTCACCCATTCAGGTTTGTAATGGTTTCATAGCAATCTCAGTATTAAGAATACATCAAAACTTCAGAGCAAGTCAAATTATCAAGAGCACGTTCACCCACACACACCCTTGAGATTTCATAACAAAACCACTAACATGCACCCAACAAAACTTTATAACCAATCCACTAACATGAACTCCAAAGCTGTGTAAATCTACCAACGCTAGAAATCAATAGTACTTAAAGCTCCTAACATCTCAAGAACAAACTCCAAAATGGTTTCCAAAAGTTAATAAAACTCCTTTACAAACTCTATTCCATATGGACAACTGGAAGCAAAATACTGAAAATAATTTAACAAGTACATCTAAACTTCAAAAACATCATCAAGAAATAGTTATAACCTTGTAACTGATCAATAATCTATTCACAGAATACCATAAACATTCACAAACAAAACCAAACATCACCTGGAATTCACACATCAAAACAGAAATACAGAAATATGTCCCTACTTCAATGGAAACTTGAACCTATCCCTAGCTTATGAACCATCACAACAAGAACTCAAAACTTGCTTACCCATTTCTATCCGAAAACCAAACCAATCAAAAACCAATCGAAGGAACTACTCTTACTGCAGGTGAGAGCACTTACCTTGCTTCTTGGACTCACAATCTGAACATAAGACCTCTAGGGTTTCAGAGATGTGCAACTTCCGGCCCCTTCTTTGTGCCCACAGCTTCTCCTCGACGAGAGGATCTCAACCGTGTAAAGAACCCACAGATTTAGCCCCTCGCCGGACGCCGGAGACGATGCCCTAAACTTGACTTCGTATTCGCCCGAACAGAGGCGTCGCGCACGAGAGGGAAGAGGAGAGGAGAAAGGTTAGGTCACGTAAGAAATCAAGCCCTAAGTTCCTCCCTTTATAACTCCAATATTCTGTTAACTATTACTTCTTAAATAAATTTCACTCCTTCCTTAATCAGCACAACCCTGCTGGGTTCTTGGTCATCACGCTTCGCTTAAGACTTGGACTGGGTCGGAGATCGCGGGTTCGAACCTCGGTCGAACCTCTTTATGTTTTTAAACTTCTTTCTTTTGGTAAAAATACCAAACGAACTCCAAAAATTACATAAAAATACTCTAAAAATTTATAAAAATCTCTAGAATATTTCTAAAGAATTTCTAAATATTTTTAATTACTATTAGGACTCGTAATGAGAAATTTTAGATTGTTACACATAATAGGTTATTTAAGGAAAGGTTCGACACTTGTATAAAATTTTTTGTACAGTGGAGCTGGTACATTTTCCTAGGACTAATCAACACTAACTTCAATAGCTATGTGAATTTAGGTAAGTGTAGGAAATGAATTACGTAATTAGTTGTTTATGTGTAAATGAAATTAGGGTTGGATTATTAATCTAAGGGTTGATTGGGGATTATGTAACTAATCCTAATTAACCGTTGGATTTAATTTAGGTAGGTTGAGGTTTAGGGTTTAGGGTATTTCCCTAAATTGTTCTTAAGGATCTTTATTTAGATATTCATTTGAATTGTAGCTAAATAAAAATGTATATATATGGTGACACAGGACTTTGATGCGAGATGAGCATCTCGATGTCGGATTTGGATCGGATTGGACCTTTCTATTGGAGGCGGGTACCTTGACTTATCTATTTTGATATGTCATTTGATATGCATAGTAGTTTTTAACAAGTAGTAATAATTATATTTCTTATCTGCATCGGTTTGTCACTACCAGAAACCTGTTACATGCTTGTTTTTGCTTACTTGTTATGCATTCCATGTTAGTACCCACCTAATTTTATATGCTTATAGAGGTAGTGACATAACCATGCCTTATTATGTTCAGGACCTAGATTTTTATACCTTATTTGCCCTGTGTACCTAGACCATTGATTGGATCTATTTATCCTATGGTACACATTATGTAGAGATGGGCAGGATCAGGATATTTCCATGCTTAGTGTCATGCACCATCTCACATGATTGCATGTTGTGCGATAGTCGGCTCAATTATTGTTGAGCACATCGCTAGTTACATAGATCTGCACACACCACCACTCATGGGTTAGTGGTATGTCAGGCAGGGTGTGTGGAAGTTCTGCTGTTAGGACCCGCTGGTCCGGTGACTCAGCGTGGTAGCCGGCAAACAGGTCTGCTATATTAGGCTCCGCTGGTTCGGTGATGCAGCGTGGTAGCCGACAGACATTTTTTCACTATTTGGCTCCATTGGTCCGCTCATGGGTAGTGTGACGTAGCGTGGTAGCCGGTAGAGATCCCTCCTCTGGATTGTCTCAGGGAGATGAGAGCATTGCGCTCCCCCACTTATGATTTGGGATAGGAGGATAGGTGTACTCCGACAGCATCCCGTCCACTCGGTCACTCGGGAGCAGTGATGGCAGAGTGCACGGTTGTCACAACCCTATCCACTTGGTCTCACCATCGTGTGTGAGATGGCAGACTGGCAGTAGGGGTAACCAGGACATGTCATTGGCATCATACGCATTGATGCATTTATTGCTTGTGTTTGCTACATTTGTTTGCTGCATATTTGGTGGATGCATATGTTTGACATGCATACAAGATTTCTATATCTCTCAGTCTATTATCCATACACCAGGTCCTGGTTAGTACAGTTTTTCTCCTATATGTTTCAGTTTGCATTTATCATTCTTATATCAGGAGACTGTACGCATAATTATTGCTATTGGTTATTTTATTACTATGCATGGCAGTAGTTACCCATTGAGGAGTTGATTCACCCCGTTGTTATTACTATTTTCAGATTGAGGCTATCCGGAGAGTTACAATCGCTAGCCCCCCTGCAGATCGCGAGGATATTTATTTGGTCTTTTGTTTTATTTTCTTATTATACTATCTAAATTATGTTTTAGACTTGTTCTGGATTTTTGCCACATGGATCTTTTATGGTCCTTAATTACTGTTAGGCTTTATTTGGTTATGTTCTGCTACATGCTTGCCTGGACGACAAAAGAGGTGAGTTGATTTTTATTTGCGTCGTTGTGATTTGTGTTTTATGGGTGTAGTTGAGTAGAAATATGATTTGAATTTTATGGGGGTGTAGTTGAGTAGGAATATTAAGATGATTTCTGTTTCATTGTTTTAGTTGGATTGTTTACTCTCATACTGCATGGTTGTTGCTTATTATTTATACATATGTTCCGACCATGTTGGCCGAGGTATTTGGATTTTTGTAGGAAGTTTCAGATTGTCACCCGTACAGGGGAGATGCTGCCGAAATTTCTTCTAGCAGGGACTACCTGGGGCGTGACATAATTAATCAAATTTATTTAATTAATCCAAACTTAATTAATTAAACCTTAATTAAGTTTTAGTTTAATTATTATGTTGATTAAGTTTATTTATGTAATTTTTTTTGTTTAATTAAGTAGATTTGTTTAAGTTCAATTAGTTTTAGGTTTAAGTTAAAATTTATTTTGAAATTAACTTGATTTTAGGTTTAAGTTAATTATTTAACTTGATATTATTGAATTTGTGTTAAATTGAATTTAGATTTAAATTAAGTTTGAATTAGTTAGAGTAAGTGGTTTAGTTAATTAAGTTATATTTTAAATTGATTAAGCTAATTTTAAATTAGTCCTAAAATCAATCTTAGCATTTTCTAAATTATCAATCAAGAAGCCTAAAAGTTTTGTAAGATGGTTATTTATTTTATTTTTATCACTTTAATTTAAATTATAAGGATTGATTGACATTTGAGTTACATTCAGGTTTAACAATTAGTCAATTAATTGCATATTTCAAAAATTAGCTTCCACGTAGTGGCGAGACACAGAGGCCTTCTTTGGTATCAGAGCAATGACCACTTCTAGCCAAAGTGTTTTTAAGAAATTATACACTTAACTTTTTTTCTTGAAAAACATTAGTCTAACTGACATAAGATCTGGTGAGGTAGCTTCAATTAGTTCCACTTAGCTAAGTAGACCAAGTATGTACGCTTTACCATACTTTATTCTCTAAACCAAACTTTCCTAACATACTATTATCTTGCCCCACCCTAGTACTAGGTTGATCAAATATCAAACAAGCCTAAGTCCTTATCTAACCGTTCTAAGTTAAGCAGAAAAATATATGCATGGAAAGCTGTAAATTAAATAAACATGAAAATTTATCTAATAAAGAAAATAGTTTTTCTATTGGCTTTCTCTGGATCATATATGGTCTATCTAGGTAATAAATTTGATCCTTAGGAATCCAATATTGGTTTGGTTGGACTTGGTTTCTAGCAATTCAATTTACAATTTACAATTTACAATTTACAAGTAAGATTTAATAGTGTTTTAGCCTTGTGTCTGAGTCTTAATCATTTGTATATGACCCTTTATTTTTCAAATATTATATCAATATTTTTTGGAGCTCAAAGTGAACAATTTTAATGAATCTTTAAGTTCTTTGACTTGACTTTTCAAAGTAAAATTTTCTTCCTCAAGTTGTTAGACTTGAATTAAAGTTCCACTTTGAACTTGGTCAGTCAAAGAACTTGGGCTAGTCTCCTCCTTAAGGATTATTTCCTACTTTTGGAGTGGCTTGACTTGGACATTAGATTTGTCTAATTTTTACGTTAAATACGATAACATATTGTATAGTTTTTTAACTAACGCTAGACTTACAGTAGAGTTTGAACCTTCTGAACCGGATATAGATCTGTGACTTGACTCAGACTTGGGTTCAGACTCGGACTTGGGTTCAAACTCGAACTCAGGCTTTGAATCAAAATTAGACTTGACCAATTTGTCCTGTGTTATTAACACAAAGTAGCTCTATTGAGCTTGTTCTCGCTCATCCGACTCGTCCAATGACTCAGAACATGTTTCTTTCAGGGCCTTCTTGCTTTGCTTCTTGGTTTCTTTTGTGTTCAAACACTCCATCTTGTAGTATCCTTTCTTGTTGCACTTATAGTACGTCACTTCTGACTTGGGCTTCATGGTTTGATTCGGACTTGGTTGCTTTCTATTTGCTTGGATCTTCCTCTTCTTAAGCATTTTTCGAACCAATTAGACTAGTTTGGCGGTGAATTATTGGGCATCTTCTGATTCGAATTTAGCTTAGGACTCGAGCTTCAACTCCTTAGTCTTGAGTCTACTTGAAATTAGAGCAATACCTTTCTCAGCAAGTATAGCATTAGATTGCTCATATAATTCAAACTCTAAAAATAATTCATCTAGTTTTACCTTTTAAAGGTCTCTAGAAACTTTATAAGAATCTACCATAGATATCTACAAGGTGTTTCTCAAAAACACTTTTAGAGTATACTTGATCATGTCACAGTTTTGATAGGTTGTCTAATTAGGTGTAGGTTGTTGAGAAAGTCTTGGATTCGAGTGTGGAGCTGGCTTGCTAATTCTCCTTACTACATTTTTGATGTTATACAATTTGTTTAAAATTAAATTATGTTTACTTACTTTCATGTCGGAGGTCTCCTCATGTAACTTGATCAATTTCTCCTATAGGTCTTTGGCACTTTTGAATGGTCCAACCTGATTTAGTTCTTCTTTAGTTAGTCCACACTGAAGAGTCTAGAGTTGCCTTAGCATTGGTCTCAATCTTCTTCTTTGTTGTTTTGTCCCATTTGTCGTAGGAAAGAGGTACTCCATCTTCGGTGGAGAATGTAAATCTAGTTTGGATTATGATTTACATTTCAACCTGGGTCTTTAGGTGGAACTCCATCCGACCCTTCTAGTAGACAAAGTCTTTGCTGGAGAAGAGTGGTGGTTGAGTAGTATTGTAACCTTCTTGATGGACCATTTAGAATAATTCTTGCACACAAAAAAATGACAAAGAATATACCAAGATTTAGTCTTGGATAAGTAGTACAACAGTAACAAAATAAGAGACATGAAAAATGGCTCAAGTAGTGTTGCACCAATTTTGAGCAATTATAAAAAATTTAGAAATTTTTCAGAATAGGTGATTACACCAATTCTGACTCAAGGTGAAAACTTGAAAATGAAAAATTGAAAAAAAAAAAAAAGGCATAAGAAAATTTTTTGCACAAATTTTAGCTGCACCAATTCAAAGTGACTCTTCTATAATACCAATTATAGGATCGAAGAAATGCTTGATGAGCAGGTGAATAACACATTTCACTTTTTGATGGTTTTCGAAAAGTACGCAGTGGAATAAAATAAAGACAAGCATAGAAAGACATGTTTCTTTTTTACTTGGTCCATAGATGTTATGTTTCTATAAGTGTACGGATAGGTCGTCAGTAATAAAAGATATCGTACCACAGAGACTGGTTATAAGCACTTGGGATCATTCATGTAGAATTAGCTAAACTATCGATTGTTGAAAATTTACTATCTAGAATGAAAGAAGAAACTTAGAAGAAGGAAAAGAGAACTAGAGTAGTGTTGAATATATCAATTTGGGGAATACTCTAGGAATTCGATTTCATTGTGGTGTTTACTAATGTATCATGGTCTATCAATTTCCTACCTTCAATTAGCATGCACTTGTAGGAAGTTAGATTTATTATCCATAAGTATTTAATAGAGATTATTCCTATGAAATCTAGAAATAGTTAACCCCTGTCACTAGGACACCTTGGTCATAGATTACAGGAATATATGTCTAGTAAATAATAGAAAAGATAAAAATAGAAATTAGGTGTGGTTTTTTACTTCCTTATGGAGGAATTGCTTCTCCTTTCAAAGGAATATCCTATACATTCATAAATGGATTACCCCTGTCATTATGGCCCCTCAGGTATATGATTTAAGGCACTTCTTCTATGAGATCGGCAATTTCTACACAAACATTCGATCTAACATGGAAAAACATCTCATTCATATTAGAATGAATAGATACAAAATAATTTATTATCATGTAGATAGATAAAAGGTGTAACCATGACTTTTTACATCATAACACAACCACAACTACTCTCTTGTCCTAGAACAATGAGTCTACTCTATGAAGAAAAGAAAAGAATCCAAAGACATCGAGAAATAAAACGATCAAAACCCAATGAAGAGAAGGAGGGAGAAGAAGGGTTATCCAATAACGTCAAGTAATCCTTGGGTCCAATACTTCTCTTCTAAAGTTGATGGAATGATGGAATCTATCTCGTATCGTCAAACAGTACTTGAAGATGTCATGGAACGACACCAGGATAATTCTCTCAAGGTCGGTAGCTACCTCCCCTCAGAAAAAGTTTAAAGCACCTTTTACAAGCTAGGGCATGGGCCTGGCACAACCCGTGCCACAGCCATGTGAGATTCCCATGGCCAGTGTCACCTTAGCTTCAGGTTAAGCGACACAACCATGTGAGATCCACACGGCTATGTTCTTCTTCAGCTCTGGATGTATTGCACGACCGTGTGCTTCTTCAGCTCTGGATGGGTTGCACGACAGTGTGGGATCACACGGCCGTGTAGGATCACATAGCCGGTGCCAGTATCTTTTACTTGCTCTCCGATTCATCGACGATCACCTTTTTCGCTCCAAAAGTGATTCCTGTCAATATAAATCTGCACAAAGAGCATATCTCTGACATAGAAGAGTAATTATACTGTAAATATGATAAGGAGTGTAAGAATGCATAAATCAATCATGAATAAAGTACATGATTGTGCGTTAAAATATGCATAAAAGAGTATAAGATTGACGCACATCAATAGCCTGCATTGCTAGTCCAAGGCCTGCAATTGTTGATTGTTTTCAATGGGTAATCCACTATCAATTCATCATTTACAAAGATTAGGAGAGGTAATAAGTTTACTGTCCTTATAAAACATATACGAAAAAAATGAATGCAAATAAAAAATTATACAACACTATGACAAGATCCAAAGTAGAGTGTCAATATCGGAGTAGTGTTTCGGTATCGTAATGATATTTTTAAAGCATGGAGTACTTAAAAGAAGCGTAGGAGATTTTTGTATCTTTGCTCTGGTCAAATACTATTTATATAAGGCATCTGAGGTACCTTGAAAGACCTGGGGTACCTTGGAGTAATTGACAAAGATTGGATGTCAAAGAATATATTATCACATGAATATGAGGTAGGGGTAGAGTCTTTCTTGTACTTTACAATGTGAAACGCTAACAATCCGAATGCAATACCTTGCCCATGTGCAAGATGTGGTAATCTAAAGAAGAAATATGTTGGCATTATAAGGGCACATTTATGTTGTAATGGTATAGATTTAACATCTCATACATGGATTCATCATGGGTAAATATCTAAGATCGAAAACACAATGAATGATAGTGATCAAGTATGGCAAGATGAACACAAATCTTTTGTTGAGGGACCTTTAGATATGGTACATGATGCATATGATAGTTATGCTGAGAATCTAAACCAATTCCACAACCTATTTGAAGATACTGAGAAACCTTTATATCTTGGATATACTAAATTTACAAAGTTATCTTCACTTGTAAAATTATATAACTTGAAGGCAAAATATAGTTGGAGTGATAAAAGTTTCACTGGCTTAGTTTGTTTGGGGAAATACATACAAATGATAATGAAATGCCTTTATCTTTGTATGATGCAAAGAAAAGATTATGTGCATTAGGGATGAATTATGTGAAAATTCATGCTTGTCCTAATGATTGTATCTTATACTGGAAAGAGTATGAGGATTTTACCAATTGCTATATTTGTGGAATGTCAAGGTAGAAGTTGGGTAAAATCAAACACTTGAATGAAAGAGCAAGTGCTTTGCCAGATAGGCTAAGGGGTGCATCAAGAAATCAACTAGTTTTGGTGCCACATAATGTTGGGTAAGTGATGTAGATAAATCTGGTGTGTCGGAAGGTCATCAAGTAATAAAAGGATATCGATCCCACAATGACTGGTGGTCAAGTACTAGCTTACTAAGTAAATATAATTGTCTAGACTAATCACGGGGTTTAGAGTGTTTGAGAACTAGAGATCTTTAGAAGCAAAGTGGAGAGGAGTGAGAGAAGAGTGGGAGAAGAGAATTGATCAAGAAGATTATCCTATGGTATCCGATGTGAACTTTTAGAACTATATCTGCATACCAATTCTAATTTATCGTCTACTTTCCAAGTGATAGAGCTCAGAGATTACTTTCCTAAGGAGACATCTACATATGATCCTACAATCCCTAAGTTGCCTTCTCCTACTATGTGGTAATTGTTGGATCGTAGACGTTCGATAGGGGGGGGGTTGAATATCGAAAAATGTTTGAACAGTAGTAAACATAGCGGAAAAGTAAAACAATGCTAATACAATTCAGTTTACTTGGTTCGGAGCCTGTGTCGACTCCTACTCCAAAGCCCGCGGTCATTGACTGCTTTCGGTGGGCAATCACTATCAATTCAAATATTACAAAGGTTAAGTACAAGAATTAATAGAGAAAGAAAATACCGACAATAAAATGAAAAAACAAAGCCAACACTGAGTCGGAAAGCTTTTCGTGGTGTCGCGAGAGCACAGAGAAGCAGATCTTGGATTCTGAGTTGTTGTTGGAGCTCTACCTCTGCCCCTTCTTTTATATGAGGCTCGGGGCGCCCCGGATCCCTTCCGGGCACCCTGGTGAGACGTGGCAGGTCCAACCAGTGAGCTCCACGTGGCGACGACGCGATCAGGATAAAGTTACCTCCCGGGCGCTCGGACCTCCGGGCGTCCGGATCCCGAGCGCCCGGACCTCCTTTTTCTAGAGAACACCTTTCCTGCAAAACAAGGTTAGTCCGAGGCAAATAGATAATGTATATCCTGCAAAACAAAGTGTTAGCACAGTTTAAAAGTTCAATATAAAAGGTATGACTTAGATTCCGTCTTTCCGAAACCGGAATCTAGTCACGATCTCGACTTAGATATTCGAAATGGATCTAAGCCGGATCGACGCCTAATGTTCCCTTCCCGAGAACGCATCCTCACAGTCACTCCCTTCCAGTGACTTACCTTTACTCACCTGCCAGACGTTCGGTCAGCCCTTCAACCCGTCTGGACTTCTCGCCAAGCATCCGGTCAGCCCGTCGACCCGCTTGGACTTCTCGCCAGCTATCCGGTCAGCCCGTCGACCTAGCTGGACTTCTCGCCAGCTATCCGGTTAGCCCATCGACCTAGCTGGACTTCTCGCCAAGCATCCGATCAGCCCGTCGACCTGCTTGGACTTCGTGCCAGCCATCCGGTCAGCCCGTTGACCTGTCTGAACTTCGCCTGCACACTCGGTCATAGTGTTAGATCACGACAAACCTAACTTAACCTGATTTGTCATTCATCAAAACCTGAGTTAGACCGTTAGTGCTAACCGCACCAACAGTAATAAATTAGAATAGATCTATTAAGATCTATGACAAACCATTGCTCCTTGTGGTATACAGATCTACTTTCATAGCTAACTCTCCACGTCTCATGTTTCTATGAGTCGGAGGATTGGGTTCTCCTTTCAATTTATCTCTGAATTCTCGTATAATATGGATCTCATGCTTTTAGCATCAAGATCATATTTACACAATAGATTTAGACTACAAACACACATATAATTAAATAGGAAACATTCAAACTCAATAGATTCAACAAAAGATGTTCATATATCAACGGGATATTCCCTAATTCTAGAATTAAGAAAATACTCCATAGAAATAAAGTTACAACCAGAAATCATAGTTCAAATGATTACAATCAAGATCTAATTCAAAAAAATGAGAAGAAATCTTACTCTTGTTGTGTGAATGTGTCTCCGGATGCTCTTGATCTGAATTACTAGCATTGATGGCGTCAAATCTCCTCTAAATTGTCCTCCAAGGTCTCCTTGGAGCCCTTGGATGACTCCAAATCGAGATCCCCTTTAAAATCCCACAAAATCTACTTAAATTGTTATTTCCCAGGAGCCCAACATAGGTTGTGCTAGTGGGCACATGCACCCATGTCAAGCGTTGTTAGCCCCTCTAATGCTCACCATGGGTCATGCCAGCTGCCGACACGGGCACCCATGGTGGGCTTCGTGAAAAGTTTGCATTTCCAACATGGGCTATATTGACTAGCACAGCCACTCATGGCTGGATCTGAAAGTTCCTGTGATTTGGACACGACCTGTGCCAACTGGCATCACCACCCGTGACAAGTTATGGAATCTCCGAAAGTGGTCGTTGAAGACTATTGTTTACTCCTTTTCATGCCCTATTAAAAGAGATACATGAGAGCAGTTCTTCAAACTAGAAAAATATCAAAATAAGCAAAAAGAGATGAAAATGTGAAATATATGCATATAAAATGAGACAAGATATGCATCAATACATAATAAAAAATTTATATGAAATAGTATATTAAAATCCCCTAGATTAATCATTTTCTTGTTCTCAAGTAAACATCAATATCAAGAATGCATGTGAATACTTATCTCCCAAACTCCAATAAGTTTATCTAATCCTATCGAGTAGTATCATCATTAGGCGAAGGCATTCAATCAATTTCACCAAGCCTATCGAGCTAGTTTAAGTGCATAGTGCATAATTTGTTCCTAAAGTTTCACGTTCCTCCCTAAGTCAAGTCATTATTCTATTGTATTCCCAAAGCTTCCGACATTAGGCACTTACCTGACATACGTGAGGTTCATACACTCTTTCCAACACAGCCTCAAAGGCATGCTTGGCATTAAGAGAAATGGATAAGTGTTTCCCTAGTAATCTTACTCGGTCTCAAAAGGACATCTTATTATTTCTAACCACGATGGGTATTTTTTATCTCATTATTGCCACTTAGAATATTTTTTCTTTCCTTTTTTTCACTCGAATGTTTTATTGAATTTCAAATTTTCTTCCATTCTTTTCCTTTGTTTTCTCTTTTACATGAGATTTTGATTTTTCCAAATGGGCTCACTCAAACCGTGCATGATCCAATAACTAAAATATTGGGAGAAAGATACCTACTGCTACCATGGTACTAGTCTAACTCATGACTATATTGTACTTAATTAATATTTCAAAACAAACCATAAGTGAAGTGTAATGGTCAACTATCAAGTAGGCATATGGTGAAACAAAATCAACTCAACAACGCTTCTAGATAATTTTACTACAAGATAAGAAAATATGAATCACCAAAATTAAGAGATGCATTCACATGATATCACCAATACTAAACACATCAAAACATTTCTTAAAGGGCAAAGATTGCATGTGTCTTCAATTCAAATACAAAAGATCAACAAGAACTAAACATGAAATGAAGTAAAACTAATAACTACCTCAAACCAAATAACTATCAGAAAAACATGTAAAGCAGACATCATTAAACAATATTTACAAAAGAAAAACTAACCCTAAAAATGAAACACTCCTCTATAAGATCAATTAACATGGAGGACGAGGGGGAAAATAAAGAAGGCAAAGCAACCTGGTATTTTTGTCAAAAAGATCGGAGCTAAGATGACAATGCCATAGATAATATGTTCAATCTCAAAAGTTGTAACCTCCTCTACTCCCCAGTGGTCTTCTTCCTTTTCCCATTTCTACTTTTGATCATGCATGAATCCCCTCACATCTCCCCAAAACTTCCTTGACTCTTGTCGGAAGGTTGCCTCTTCTTGCCTTCTTCTTGCTTTAGCCAAAAAAAAATATAATTCAACTTCATCATAATGTACTTCTTCCCTCTAAAAATGACTCATGGGGCCCTCAAATTTATTGCTCCAAATTCCCCCTTGTTGTTCTATATATTGCCTTATAGTAACATGCTCTGCATAGATATTTTCAAGGCTAGAATAGAAGTCATAAAAATCATAAACAGAGGGTCCTGTAAGATGTACAAAATGAGAAAAAGATAGCCCAACTGGTTCAATGTTCTAGGTGGGAGGTTCATCCCTAGATAATAGTGACTCTACTCTATCCACAAGTGATCTCTTTTTGTTAGGGTGGACTATTGGTGCATGGGGCATCTCAGAAGCAAACAAGTGTGGCTCTCTTGATTAAGGGCTAAGTGGGACTCGCTCTAACCTCTAATTCCCAAGGTTGGTGATAGTGGTGTATTCGACATTGGGAAGCTTAAAGGGTGCTTGATCTTTCCTTACTAAGCCAAATGAATTTCCATCATGAATGATCATCCTACCTAGTAGACAAGCCCCTATATCAATACTCGAATTACTCTCTACAATCTCTAACTCACTTAGGTCGTACTTGAGACTTACAAAAAATATGGGTAATAAATCCACCAACTATTATAGTCCTAGAAGGGTCTTTTCCAACCTTGACCAAATGCCTAATAAAGTGGGAACCAAAATCAATACTCACTTCATTCACCATACACCAAAGGCATAAAAGTTCACTAAGTCTTGCTTCCTCTTCACTATCTCCTCTCCCAAAAATGGAATTAGCCATCACCCTATGGAGGTATCAAAATTTTGGATTTCTAAGTTGCGAAGCTTTTACCTTGAGGGTTCATATACACTCTCCCCAGTCAATTCCCTTCAAAAGGTCATAGCATCAATGTCCCTAGACATTCTCTTCTCCCCTCCATTAGAAAATCTAAACTAATAATTGAATTATTTCAATGTCCATATATAATCATCATTAAACAATCGACACAAGATCTTACCCACCTCACACTCACTTCTAGTTAAAGCTTTGGCTTCTACAAAACTTAAGAATTCAAGAGTTGTCCTAATGTAAGTGAGACAATGAATACATACTAATTCATTCCAATTCACTTTACTAATCAAGCATGATATGGCATCCTTAATACCTAGGACTTTCATGACTTGATCATCTATATACCTAGTGAGCATAATACTACATTTCACAAGAATATAAAAATGTGCTCTATGAATTTCATCACAAAAATTAATTCCAAAAGGATTGTTACCCTTGTCGCGTGATTTCTCTTTTACCTTCTCCTTGGCTTTCTCTCTGAAAGTGGAAGCTTCTCCTCTCCTCATGCTTTTCATATTTGCTTCAAAATTTAAAGTGGAGGTTAAGGTTTAGGGATAGAGAGGGGTTTTCTCCTATGAGAAAGAGGGAGGAAGTGAGGGTTTCAGGGTGAGGGAATCTTAAAGAGGAGATCTAGAAGAAAAAGATGAACGATTTTGAGGGGTTTTAAAGATGTCATGGGTGATGGCGATGGCAACACGGTCACAACGACTAGGGTACGGGTTGTGGCATCTAGTTCCCTATATAGAGTTGGCGTAACACAGGTCGTGTCGACTGGCACGGGTACCTATGTCATGATTTGTGAATTTTCAAATTTCTGTGCCATGAGCCATGCCGACAGGCACGGGCACCCGTGTTACGCTCTATAGACTTCCTTTATTTTTCTTTTCTTCACCATGGGTCGTGCCAGTTGGCACGAGCACCCATGGTAGACTCTGAAAATTGGGTGTCTCTTTGGTATTGTTCAATAACATGTAAAAAAAATAAAATGACTTGATCAAAAACTCTTAATAGCAAAAATTAATGGATGAAAACTTCAATAATCTAAGAAATAAAAGGCTTGGGTTGCCTCCCAAGAAATGCTTGTTTATGATCATAAGCTCAACCCCCTTTTTTTAATCAACTCGAGGCCTTGGATTTGAGGTGGTTTCTCTCTCCTCCTTTGAGTGATCCAAATTGGAACGTCTCTTCTCTTAACTGGGCTCTGGCGGGTATTTTATACTTATCGTGTTTCGAAGGCTCTATATTTGGTTTAGTGTTCGGTGGTCTTTCAAGATGATCCTTCGAATGATTAAAATTGCCTTCCTCCTCTTGACCCTCTTCATGGAAATCATTTGTGTTGGTGCAATCATGCCCTGGAAGTTTCAATGTGTTGACAATTATTTAAGTTTAGGTTAATACGTTGGATCTAACATACAGTGTGAGTTTGCAGGAGAAGTTCTTGCATGTCGGAAGACCGGATGCAAGGCAAGAGAAGTCCAAGAAGGTCGAGGACCGGATTCTTGGCAGAAAAATCCTTGCAGGTCAGAAGACCGGATGCAAGGCAAGAGAAGTCCAAGAAGGTTGAGGACCGGATTCTTGTCAAAAGAAGTTCCTGCAGGTCATAAAGCTGGATGCATGATCCCTCACGTATCAGAAATCGATTGGAAAATCGATTTAGACACGGCTGTGAGGCAGAATGCCTCTGGATCGATCAGTCGATCGATTGGACGGAAGCCAATCGATCGACCGATCGATTGGGAAGGCTCTGCGCGAAGCACAGAGTGCTTCTGGATCGATCAGCCGATCGATTGGGGAAATCCAATCGATCGAACGATCGATCCAGGAAGCTTCTGTACGAAGCACAGAATGCTTCTGGATCGATCAGCCGATCGATTGGGGCAATCCAATCGATCGAGTGATCGATCCAGGAAGCTTCTGTGAGAAGCACAAAATGCTTCTGGATCGATTAGCCGATCGATTGGGGCAATCCAATCGATCGAGCGATCGATCCAGGAAGCCTCTGTGCGTAGCACAGATTTCCCTTGGATCGATCAGCCGATCGATTGAGGTTACTCAATCGATCGGGCGATCGATCCACAGAGCTACGATCTCACAAGCAGTGGTCCGAATCGATTCAAGAATTGCACCGATCAATTCAAACTCAAGTGAAGCAATCTAAGTCGTTGATTGTGACGCGATGATTTTCAACGAATACTTATGAATCGATCCAAATATGACTCTGATCAATTCACGGTGACGGGTACGTGAGAAACGGCTAGTTTTCTCAATGTTTAAAGGCATGAAAGAAAAATAAAAGAGTGTAGAAAACAAAGAAATATTGTTCCATTGCTCTCCAAGGTCTCAACTCTCTCAAGTGCTCAAGCTCTTCAAAAGGTGCTCAAGTTCAGAATCTCCCTCTCGCTACTTTTCCAAATCTCATGCAGCGAAGAAGAATCCTTTCTAAAGTCTGTAATATTTCTTTTCTTCTTCATTGTGGTGAGTGTGATTCTTTTCTTTGGAGAGGGAGGGTTGTAACTGTGTAAGGTTTCTCCACCTTCGGTGTGATTCCGAGAAGGAGGGTTTTTGATAGTGGAAGAGTGTGAGTGGTGTGGATCCTTGGACTAGTCACCTCCTTGGGGAGGTGGATACCAAGTAAATATCTGAGTTAGCATTGCCTTCAAGTTTTCACTGCACAAAATCAAGTTGATCAAGAAAACGAAGTGAGCCATTCACCCCCCCTCTAGCTCAACCGATCCTAACAAGTGATATCAGAGCATTGGTTTTCTTTTGAGGATTCATCGCCATGAAAGCACAAGTTAAAGAGATACAAGATGTCTTTGAAGGAGGGACATAGTACTTCACGACCACCATTCTATGAAGGCAGTAATTTCGCGTATTGGAAGAGTCGCATGGAACACTATCTTATAACCGAGATTGACATGTGGTTCTCAATCACGGAGGGATTCACGGCGTCACCGAAAATGGAAGAATGCTTGAATCATCGAGGTGGACTGTTGAACAAAAAATAAAGGCTCAAGCAAATGCAAAGGCGATTGTGACTCTTCAATGTGGATTAAGCTCGGAACAACTCAACAAGGTTGGACCTTTCAAGAGTGCCAAGGATTTATGGGACAAGCTCATTGAGCTAAATGAAGGCACCAAGGATTCAAGAATTGGAAAGAGAGATCTCTTGATAAACCAACTCCAAAATTTCACAATGAAGGGGGGAGAAACGATAAGTTCACTACATGGGGCGTTCAAGGAACTCCTAAACGGTCTTCATTCAGTTGGAGAGAGTGTAGAGAACCGAGACCTCATAAGGTATGCTTTAAAATCCTTCCCAAGAAACTCATTATGGTCATCCATGGTGGATGCCTATAAGGTATCAATGGATTTGTCAATAGTAAAGTTGGATGAATTATTTTGTGAACTTAAATTACATGAGCAAGCTAACACAAGCCACAAAGAGAAAGGTATAGCTTTGGTTGCAGGTGAAAAGAGCAAAAAGAAGCACAAGGAAAAGGAAAAGGAGAAGAAGGAGTCATCTTCGGAATCTGAACAAAATAGTGATAGTGATAGTGATGAAGAGTTATCATCTAGTGAAATGGCAAACTTTATTCGAAGAATGATGAGACATTCAAGGAAGTTTGACAAAAAAGGATGTCAAGAAGATTTTCAATGATGAAAAGAGAAAAGATAAATCTCTTGTGGATTCTAAGTCTAAGACTGATGTTATTTGCTATGAATGCAAGAAAAAGGAGCACTACAAAACGGAGTGTCCAAAGTTGAAGAAGCAAGAGGAAAAGATCAAGAAAAAGAAGAAGGCTTTGAAAGTCACATGGGATGACTCATCGTCAAGCTCATCGGAAGAAGATGAAGGGAAGAGCTCGAAGCACATGGCTCTCATGGCCTTAAGCCATGTTGAAGATAGTGAAGATGAAGATAGTCATGGAGAGGATGTGGAGTCTTCAAGTGAGTCATCATCTAGTGATGACGAGGTAATTTCTCCCAAGCTTGATAAGTTGTATGCCACCATTGCATGCTTAACCAACGCACTAGCTAAATCAAAAGGGAAGGTTAAGAAATTGCAAAATGACTTGAAATCACTATAAAATGAAATTGTGTCATGTGAAACTTGCATGTTTCATGAAAATGGCAAAAATGATTTTGATGATCTTAAAAAGGAAAATGTATCCTTGAAATTACAAGTTGATGATCTTAGATGTGCTCTAGAAAAATTTACTTCAAGCTCAAAGTATTTAGACATGATTCTAGGAGCTCAAAGGGGTGTGTACAACAAAGCGGGACTAGGTTTTAAATCACAAGATAAGGAAGTTAAATTCATGTCTCTAATTAGTAGAAATCATGCTTCAAGAGTTAAGTTTGTTCAAGCTTGGGTACCCAAGCAATTTGTTATTGATGCTACCGGACCCAAGGTTTGGGTACCAAAACATTTGGTTTATCGTGTTTAAATAGGCATGTGCCGAGGGGGAGCATCCAACAACATGGTTCGTAGATAGTGGATGTTCTAAGCATATGACGGGGGACTCATCAAAATTTTCATCATTTAGACACAAAAGTAAAAGTACCGTTTCTTTTGGTAATAGTGGTGAGCTAAAAGTTGTAGGAATAGGAGATATTAGAATTTCCAAAAAATTTGTTATAAAAAATGTGCTATTAGTGAAAGGCATGGTCTTTAATCTTTTAAGTGTTAGTCAACTATGTGATTAGGGTTATGGAGTTGAGTTCAACTCATCTCAATGCCTAATCAAGCATAGTGAACTAAACGACAATATTCTCATAGGCCATAGAAGAGAGAATATTTATCAAGTTGAACTATTTGGTGCTACTAATGTGTTTGCTAAGTGTCTCATGTCCAAAGAAGAGGAGACGTGGCTTTGGCACCGGAGACTCGCTCACACCAACATGAAGAATATCAAAAATCTTTCAAAGAAGGAGTTGGTGCAAGGATTGCCAAAGTAGAAGTTTCAAAAAGATAAAATATATGATGCATGTCAGATGGGTAAGCAAACCAAAGCTACTCATAAAGATAAAAATGTTGTAAGTACCTCAAATGCTTTGGAGCTTATTCACATGGATTTATTTGATAGTAGTAAATATATTTCTTTAAATGGTAGTAGATATTGCTTTGTGATTGTGGATGATTACACTAGATATACATGGGGTGTTTTTCTTGAAACATAAGGATCAAACTCTAGATACCTTGATTGCTTTTTGTAATAGAGTAGAAAATGAAAAGGCCCATAAGATAAACAAGATAAGAAGTGATCATGGAAGTGAGTTTGAAAATGATAGATTCACAACTTTTTGTATAGAAAAAGGATATAAACATGAATTTTCCACCCCTAGGACTCCTCAACAAAACGGAGTTGTTGAGAGGAAAAATAGGATTTTGCAAGAGGCCGCTCGGAGCATGTTAAATGAATATTCACTTCATAGCTTCCTATGGGCCGAAGCAATTAATACGGCATGTTATGTGCAAAATCGAACATTAATACATAGATTTCTAGGAAAAACACCTCATGAGTTGTGGTTTGGTAAACCACCTACAATTAAGCATTTTAGAGTGTTTGGGTGTAAGGTCTATATTCTAAACACCAAAGATCACTTTGGAAAGTTTTCCACTAAGGCAGATGAGGGGATCCTTGTAGGTTACTCAAGTCATAGCAAGGCGTACCGAATTTACAACAAAAGATCAAAATTAGTTGAAGAATCACTAAATGTTGTCTTTGAAGAAAATCCTTCTTTGAACTCTATAAGAACAAACGATGAAGAAATATGTTTTGATTTAGAGAAATTAACATTGGATGGAGTAGATCATCAAGGTCAAGAAAGTGATGGTGAGAAGAATGAATCTTTGCCACTTGAACCCGAAATTATAATAAATCAAGAATCAAGACCTACTAGGATTCATGTAAATCATCCCTTAGATCAAGTAGTAGGAGACATCACTCAAGGAGTGAGAACTCGATCTTACTTTAGAAATGAAGGAAGCCAAGTCGCCTTGATATCTCAAATAGAACCAAAAACCATTGATGATGCCTTGTTTGATTCCGATTGGATTTTAGCAATGCAAGATGAACTATCTCAATTTGAGAGAAGTCAAGTTTGGGATTTAGTTCCTAGGCCTACAAACAAATCGATTATTGATACAAAATGGGTCTTTAGAAACAAACTTGATGATAAGGGGATAGTTGTGAGAAACAAAGCTAGATTGGTTGCTAGGGGTTTCAATCAAGTAGAAGGGTTAGACTATGATGAAACTTATGCACCCGTAGCAAGATTGGAGTCAATTAGGATAATGTTGGTATTTGTCGCCCACAAGGGGTTCAAATTGTACCAAATGGATGTAAATTCAGTATTTTTGAATGGTGTTATAAAAGAAGAAGTATATGTTGAGCAACCACCGGGGTTTGAAAATTTTGAGTATCCAAATCATGTATATAAACTTAAAAAGGCCTTATATGGGCTAAAATAAGCTCCCCAGGCTTGGTATGAACGATTGTCAACATTTCTAGTATCAAAAGGGTTTCATAGAGGAAAATTTGATCCCACTTTATTCTTGAAAAATAGTAGTAATGATATGTTTGTGGGCCAAGTATATGTAGATGACATTATTTGTGGTGCAACAAATAAAGATTTTTTAAATGAATTCATTAATCACATGGAGAGTGAATTTGAAATGAGTTTGGTTGGTGAATTGACATTTTTCCTAGGGTTACAAATTAAGCAAACAAAAGAAGGCATTTACATTCATCAATCTAAATACGTCAAAGAGCTCTTTAAGAAATTTGGAATGAAAAATGCAAAGAAAATATCTACTCACATGGCCACTAGTACTAAATTGGATAAAGATGTTGAGGGGAAAGAAGTTGACTCCAAGGTGTATCGTAGTGCTATAGGGAGTCTTTTCTATCTTATGGCTAGTAGACCCGACATACTTTTTGCCGTAGGTATATGTGCACGGTATCAATCTTGTGCCAAGGAGTCACATTTGAGTGTCGTTAAGCGAATTCTTCGTTATCTCAAGGGGACTCAAAATGTTGGTCTTTGGTATCCTAGAACCGAAACTTTTGACCTAGTGGGCTATACCGATTCCGATTATGCCGGATGCAAATTGGATCGCAAAAGTATGAGTGGTAGTTGTCAATTTTTAGGGTCCTCTTTGGTAAGTTGGTCAAGTAGAAAACAACATTGTGTAGCTCTCTCCATAACCGAAGTGGAATATATTGTCATGGGAGAGTGTGTATCACAATTATTGTGGATGACTCATACTCTAGAGGACTATAAACTTACTTATAACAATGTTCAAGTTCTTTGTGATAATGTGAGTACAATCAACTTGACCAAAAATCTCGTTCATCATTCAAGAACGAAACACATAGAGGTTAAACATCATTTTATTCGTGATCATGTCACTCGAGGTGATATCATTTTAAATTATGTTGGATCAAAATCAAACTTAGCCGATATCTTCACTAAACCTCTTCCCGAAGTTGAATTTAGCTTTCTTAGAAGGGAATTGGGAATGTGTTGTATTGATTAAATCACATCCTCCATGATCACTTCATAGGTAGAGCTCTTTAAGGGTTATTCACCTTAACATTGCCTCTCACAAGAACATGGATTGTCCTCTTAATATGATTTAGATGGGGTGAGAGGTTAGGGACATTTATCTTGGTCATGATGCTTGTTATGATGCATTATTTTGGTCAAGAAAAGTGGTTTTCATATGAAACATTCATTTGTCTAATCATAGGGAAAGCACGTGTACAAATCATGTGCACGTTGCCCTACGATTATGATTGGAATTTTTTAAACTCACCATATGCACCATACTTATTTTTGAAACCTTGATAAGACTCACTCGAATCCTTGATGTTTTCACCAATTTTTAATTTTGTGTCAATCTTTTCTAGAGAGTGTCGCTTTTTGTCAACCTTTATTTTTCCTTAATAGTATGAGACATAAATAGTGTTTACACCAAATTTCATGATTTTTAGAGGAATATACAATTATTTGTGCATTTCCAAAACTTGGATCTGAAAGGTTTTCAGAAATGCAGAAATATCAGACTTCCCAATCGATCGGTCGATCGATTGGGAGGTTCACATTTCACTCCAGAGAGCATCTGAATCGATCAATGGATCGATTCAGATCGTTTGAATCGATCAATGGATCGATTACGACGCACTTTCATTTAAACACAGAACGTGTACTCGAGTTTTTTATCAGAAGGCATCTGAATCGATCAATGGATCGATTCAGAGCATTCCAATCGATAAATGGATCGATTGGACCGTGTTTTTCATTTTTCCAGAAGGCATCTGAATCGATCAATGGATCGATTCAGAGAGGGGCAATCGATTGATGGATCAATTGGGACGCTCCTTCAATTTTTACAAAAGGCATTTTAATCGATCAATGGATCGATTCATCACGTTTGAATCGATCGTTGGATCGATTGAGATGCCTGTTCAAATTCTCACAGAAGCGTCGTGAATCGATCGACCGATCGATTCACTTGCTCTCAATCGATCGGTCGATCGATTGAGAATTTAAAACCCGTCTTAAACCCCTAAATCCACTGGTTCTCAAATCGATCCGCTTATTCTCTTCTCGTCCTTTTCTCTCTCTCGACCCTGTCTTGCCCTAGGTGATTTTCCAGGCGACTCCTTCGTCTACCTCGCTCGTTCACTCCGACGTGATTCTCCGGCGAAGGGGAGCTCTTCCACTTCTCTTCCGGTTCTGCTCCTTCTCTCTCGACGTACTGGGCAGCCTCTTTTCCTCGTCTCCGCGTCCTCACACAACATGCAGTCTCAAAACCCTAATCCTAAGTAAATTTCTTTGCTCTCTTCTTATTTTTTTTTAGGTTTTTGCTCCTATATTTGACCTAATCTATATGTGTCTTGTGTGTCTTTGTGTATTGCATTATCCCTCATGCATTGCATTATCTGCATTGCCCTTGCATTTTTGCATATCCTTCCCTGTTGCACTGCCAAACCGTGTGCCACCTCTTGTGTTTTTTTTCTATTCCACAGAAAGAAACAAAAGGTTCGTGAATCGGGCGAAGGATCGTCTGTACCTTCCTCACGTCCTCAACCTCCTACTGATCCGAGATTCTCAAATGTTGCAATGCAACAAGCCTTTAGCAAAAACACCTTCAAACTTATAACCCCTAGATCAGTTGATTTGCAATACTATAGGACATCTTGTTTTGATACCTATAATCGATTCAAGCATTATAAACTTGACTCTTTGTTAACCTGTGAGAGGGATGTCAATGTAGGTCTTGTCTCCGAATTTTATAATAATTTGCACACTTATGATGGTGTAAATCATCGCACTCGTGTTGCGAAACGAAGCTTGGACTTCTCCTATGAGATTCTTCGATCTTTCCTTGACTGTCTACCATCCAACAATGATTTTGTCTTTTATCCCACTCTTCCCAATGAGCTGCCTCCACCTTTTGAGCATATCAGCATTACATCCATGCATCAGTTTCTTTTTGGTCGTCCTCGTCCGGATGGACTAAATGCTCAAATCACTAAATTTTCTTCGCTTGAGTTGTCGGCTGAAAATAACTCCTTGTTTAAAGTGATCATCAACTGCCTTTTCCCCATTGTTTCTCGTGCCTTAGCCGCTCTGCGACCTCCTCACATGTTTGCCCTCTATGCCATTCGTCATTCCCTTGACATCAACATCGCTCTGAACATCTTTCATTGCATCATTCATTTTACCCAACTTGTGCAGCAGACAATCCATATGCCTTTCGGGCATCTTATCATAGATTGGCTGGACTCCCAGAAGATAGATGTCTCCCGGGGACGGCTGGAGCACATGACTGTGGCTTATTCTCAGATTTCTTCCCGCTCCTTCACGAAGACGGGCTTAGTTGATGGTCCAGCGAGAGTTCGATGGCGCGATGGACGTGCTTTTGGTGAGGGACCCAGGGCTCGCCGCAGGGGGGATGCACAGGCATTGGTTCCTGCGGCAGATGATGTTGAGGAGGATATCCCTGAGCCAGCTTCTCCGACATTCGAGGAGACTGTCGACACTCGCCTGGAGGAGCTGACCATGGAGGTAGCCGACCTGCGTTCCATGATGGAGACCATGGTCTATCGACAGACTTCGATGCAGGCGACTATGGATACATTAGTGGATTTAGTGAGCTCCTGGGTGACGGGTAATCCGTCTCAGTCTGCTCCCTCCACAGCTCCCGCTCCCCAGGCTGAGGATGTTGCTGGTGCTGACTCTGCGGCGGTTCCTACTCCAGCTACTACTTCGGCTCCTCCTCCTGCTGCTGCTGATCCCCCTCCTTCGGGCGATGATCTTATCGAGTTTTATGTCTCTTTGTGATATGTTATTATATGTCTTATGGATGGTTGTTATGGAGTCCTTATGTGAACTCTATTTTATTTTTGGATGTATGATATGCTACTTGTTCTACCTTTTCTTTTGTTTCTCCAATTCATGTGGTTATATTTTGTTGATATCTGTGTGGTTTAGGGGCAGTAATCCTTGGGTTTATTGTGTTTGCGTAGTACACATTTTGAGGGGGAGTTCTATTTTTTTAATATTTGACAAAGGGGGAAATCTATGTTGAAGTTCATGCTAAATAAAATTTAAATTGAAACTCAAAGCTTACTGTGTATGCTCATACTTACTGCTTATGATTTTCAGCGTTGTTGCAATCATTATTTATCAATTGTACTATTATGGCATATTAGAAATTGGCCTAAACTTAAATAGATTGTCAAACATCAAAAAGGGGGAGATTGTTGATGCAATCATGCCCTGGAAGTTTCAATGTGTTGACAATTATTTAAGTTTAGGTTAATACGTTGGATCTAATATACAGTGTGAGTTTGCAGGAGAAGTTCTTGTAGGTCGGAAGACCAGATGCAAGGCAAGAGAAGTCCAAGAAGGTCGAGGACCGGATTCTTGGCAGAAGAATCCTTGCATGTCAGAAGACCGGATGCAAGGCAAGAGAAGTCCAAGAAGGTTGAGGACCGGATTCTTGGCAAAAGAAGTTCCTGCAGGTCATAAAGTTGGATGCATGATCCCTCACGTATCAGAAATCGATTGGAAAATCGATTTAGACACGGATGTGAGGCAGAATGCCTCTGGATCGATCAGTCGATCGATTGGGAGGAAGCCAATCGATTAAACCGATCGATTGGGAAGGCTCTGCGTGAAGCACAGAGTGCTTCTGGATCGATCAGCCGATCGATTGGGAAAATCCAATCGATCGAACTATCGATCCAGGAAGATTCTGTGCGAAGCACAAAATGCTTCTGGATCGATCAGCCAATCGATTGGGGCAATCCAATCGATCGATCCAGGAAGCTTTTGTGCGAAGCACAAAATGCTTCTGGATCGATCAGCCGATCGATTGGGGCAATCCAATCGATCGAGTGATCGATCCAGGAAGCCTCTGTGCATAGCACAGATTTCCCTTAGATCGATCAGCCGATCGATTGAGGTTACTCAATCGATCGGGCAATCGATCCACAGAGCTGCGATCTCACAAGCAGTGGTCCGAATCGATTCAAGAATTGCACCGATCGATTCAAACTCAAGTGAAGCAATCTAAGCCGTTGATCGTGACGCGATGGTTTTCAACGGATACTTATGAATCGATCCAAATATGACTCCGATTGATTCACGACGACGACTACGTGAGAAACGACAAGTTTTCTCAATGTTTAAAGGCATGAAAGAAAAAGAAAAGAGTGTAGAAAATAAAGAAATACTGTTCCATTGCTCTCCAAGGTCTCATCTCTCTCAAGTGCTCAAGATCTTCAAAAGGTGCTCAAGTTCAGAATCTCCCTCTTGCTACTTTCTCAAATCTCACGCAGCAAAGAAGAAGCCTTTCTAAAGTCTGTAATATTTCTTTTCTTCTTCATTGTGGTGAGTGTGATTCTTTACTTTGGAGAGAGAGGGTTGTAACTGTGTAAGGTTTCTCCACCTTCGGTGTGATTCCGAGAATGAGGGTTTTTGATAGTGGAAGAGTGTGAGTGGTGTGGATCCTTGGACTAGTCACCTCCTTGGGGAGGTGGATACCAAGTAAATATTCAAGTTAGCATTGCCTTCGAGTTTCCTCTGCCCCCCCCCCCCCCCCCTCTAGCTCAACCGATCCTAACAATTTGATGGCTTAGAGATGTCAAATTTCAACTTGTTTCTTCCCATCGCAAATGAAAGTTTATGATTTTTCACATCAATAATTACTCCAGTGGTGGCTAAGAAAGATCTACCAAGGATGATAGGTATGCAAGGATCCTCCTCGATTTTCAACACTATAAAATTAGTTGGCATGATAATATCCCCAATTTTTATTGGAATATCCTCTAATATTCCTAGAGGATATCGGCACGTGTGATCAACTAATTATAGAATCATAGTTGTGAGTTTAAGGTCCCTCATGTAGGACCGTTGCGACCCGCTAGAAGGGGGTTGTTGGTTAGTCCTTTAAAGACAAAAGGCAAACAACCCTTCTCGAAATCTTTAAGCTAACACTTGTATAAATAATAAGCAAAAAGTAAATAGAACATTAAAAAGAACGAGGTACAAAGATTTACTTGGTTACAACCGATGTGGTTGTTAATCCAAGGAAGATTAAGCATTAAAACTCCTTCAAGCGGAGAAGCCTCTTACAACGTTGAAGCGCAGAAACAGAAGCTTAACTACAACTAAAGCGTACAAGTGTTTGGAAATGAAATGAAATGCTCGTGATTGTTGAAAAGCTTCTAGACCAAGGCTATATTTATAGCCTTGGTCAGGGCGCCCCAAAGGGTTCCGGGCGCCCTGAGGTGATAAACTTTATCCCCCAACGATCAGATCGAGTCAAAACTTGATCCTGGTCAAAAGGCTGGTCCGGGCGCCCCGGACCCCAAAAGTCAACTCTAGTTGACTTTTTCATCCAGGACCTCTACTCCGTTTCAGTCCCGCCTCGGTCCGGGTCTTCTGCTCCGAATCTGCTTCTTTGGGTGATCTCTGCCATCCGGAAATGGGCTCACCCGAACCCAACTTCCGGTCTTCTCGAGCAGGCTGATGCTCCAGCTCCTCGTCCCTCGGAGTCGTCGCATGGTTCCTTCTCGTCCGCCAGCGTACTCGTCCGCAGTCTTCGTCCTTCAGTCGCACCGAGCCCGTCGGCTCTCTCCCGTGCCGACCTTCTCGCTAGCTGCGTCTCTTGCTCCCCGAGTAATCTTCCGCTCCGGCTTCTCGTCCCTCAGAACCAGCGCACGCTTCCTTCTCGTCCACCGGGGTACTCTTCCGCGGCACCTCGTCCCTCGGACGCACCGAGCCCGTCGGCTCTCTCCCCGTGTCGTCCTTCTCGCTAGCCGCGTCTTCCGCTCGAGTACCTGTGCTCCTAAGCTCCTGCACACTTAGACACAAGGTTTAAAACAACACAGGACCTAACTTAACTTGTTGATCACACCAAAACAACCTTGGGGTTCCAACAATCTCCCCCTTTTTGATGTGATCAACCCAAGTTAAGCTAGGGACAAAAATAGATATAAAAATTAAACATTTTAATTTTTCAACAACATAGAAAAAATTAAATTCCATTTTTACCTCCCCTAGACTTATACTTTTTCTTCTCCCCCTTTGATCACATAAAAAATTGGGGTTGCAAGAGAAATCTAAGGTTTGACACTTAGAAACTTTATAAAGATCTATTTCACTGATTTTCTGGACAATATTTCTAAGTTAAAGAAAATTTCCAAAAATTTCTAAGTCATTAAGAACTTCTAGAAAATTTTGAGAACTTTGAAAATTTTGTAATAATTTCCACAAAAGCAATCTCAAATATCAGAGAAAATTTCTAAGTTAAAAAAAAATTTTGAAAAATTTCTAAGTTTTCGTCATGAAAAATAAGAATTTTCTCAGTAGAAAACTTTATGAAAAAAAATTTTTTTGGAACATATAGAAATAATAAAAAATCTATGTGTTTATTTTAAATTTTATTTCATCATTTTTTTTATGCTTTTATCAGAAGGTTTTAAATTTCCATTTTAACGTATTACAATTTCTCAAATTTGAAGTAAGAAAATTTGAGCATGCGAAGAATTGTATCAAGTTAATATCTGTTAATAGTTTATCGAGATACTTTAATTGACATGCTATTTCTTTCAACTTTAAAGCAACAAATATTAAACATGCAAGAAATTGTATTGACAAAATAATTGGTAAAAATTCGTTTGACAATATTTCTAATTTGCAAGATTCATTCGACAAAATATTTTGTAACTTGCAAGAATCTTTTGGCAATATTTCTGATTTGAAAAATTCTTTTGACAAAATAATTTGTAATTCGCAAGAATCTTTCATCAAAACTTTTTGCAATTCGAGAAACTTTTTCGATAATATTTCTAGTTTGCAAGAATCTTTTATCAAAATGTTTTGTAATTTGAAAAATTCTTTCGATAATATTGGTAAACCGAAAAACTTTTTCGATGATTGAATTTTTTATTCGCAAAAATTTTCAGGCAACTTTTCAATTGATTGTGCCAATTGTTCAGAAGGTCATACCTTACTTACCTTTTCGGCAGTTGATTCTCCCCCTATCGAGTTGCTTTCTTCCGAAGTCTCTCCCTCTTCAACGATGCTCGTCTGGGATGAGCTTTCTGTGGCTTCGGGATGGAATTCGGTTGTTGGGGTTGTTGTGGTACTTACCTCGGTTTCGAACTCTTCAGATGGCGGATTGGTGTTGGATTCGGCCTCGACTTCAGTTGGTTCATCGTGGAGCTTCAAGAACTTTTCCCAAAGTTCTTTTGGACTTTTGTATTCGCCGATTCTATCGAGATCTTCATTTGGTATTACAGTTAGAAGATGAAATTCTGCCCGTCCGTTTGCCATTGATTCGTTACGTTGTTTGTTGGTCCAGAGGCGTAAATTGATTTCTTCTCCATTCGCGTTCTTCGGTTCTTCATAATCAAATTTCATTATTGAAAAAAATACCAGAATCAGAGTTTAGATATACCACCATTTGTTTCTTCCATGAAGAAAACTCCCCCTCGAATGCTGGTGGATATTCGCTAGCACCGACCATCGTTTTGTTGCTTCAGACGGCGATTAGTCCTTCTGAGGCGTCTCGGCTCTGATACCACTTGTAGGACCGTTGCAGCCGGCTAGAAGGGGGTTGTTGATTAGTCCTGTAAAGACAAAAGGCAAACAACCCTTCTCGAAATCTTTAAGCTAACACTTGTATAAATAATAAGCAGAAAGTAAATAGAACATTAAAAAGAACGAGGCACAGAGATTTACTTGGTTACAACCGATGTGGTTGTTAATTCAAGGAAGATTAAGCACTAAAACTCCTTCAGGCGGAGAAGCCTCTTACAAAGTTGAAGCGCAGAAACAGAGCTTAACTACAACTAAAGCATACAAGTGCTTGGAAATGAAATGCTCGTGATTGTTGAAAAGCTTCTGGACCAAGGCTATATTTATAGCCTTGGTCGGGGCGCCCCGAAGTGTAACGGCCCAATTTTCCTCATTAGGAGTTCTAAAAGTTCTTAAAAATATTTAGAAATATTCTAGAGATTTTTAGAAATTTTTAGAGTATTTTTATGTAATTTTTGGAGGTCGTTTGATATTTTTACTAAACGAAGGAAGTTTCGACAAAAAAATGTCCAAGCCGAGAATTAAACCCGCGACCTTTGACTCGGTCAAAACATGGCTGACCAGGTGGACAAATGGATTTTTCTATTTAGAAAAGGTAGCGAATTTATTTAAGATAGTTAACAGAATATTGGATTATAAAAGGGATAAGTTGATCTTGGATTTGTCTGTTTAGAAAAGGTAGCGAATTTATTTAAGATAGTTAACAGAATATTATAAAAGGGATAAGTTGATGTTGGATTTGTCTGTTTAGAAAAGGTAGCGAATTTATTTAAGATAGTTAACAGAATATTATAAAAGGGATAAGTTGATGTTGGATTTGTCTGTTTAGAAAAGGTAGCGAATTTATTTAAGATAGTTAACAGAATATTATAAAAGGGATAAGTTGATGTTGGATTTGTCTGTTTAGAAAAGGTAGCGAATTTATTTAAGATAGTTAGCATAATATTGAATTATAAAAGGGATAAGTTGATGTTGGATTTGTTTGTTTAGAAAAGGTAGCGAATTTATTTAAGGAGTTAACAGAAATATTAAGTTATAAAAAGGGATAAGTTGATGCTCTGTTTTCTCGTGACTTAAACCATTCTCTCCTTTACTTCTGCGTACGATGGCGGAGTTCGGGCAGAAAATGAAAGGGAGTTAGGGCATCATCTCCGGCGGTCGACCAAGGTCCTAGAAGCCCTTTTTGTTCGGTTGTGAGTCCAAGAATCAAGGTAAGTGCTTCTCACCTGCAGTAGGAGTAGTTTCGGACCTTTGTTCTTCGTGAATTCGAAGCATAAGAAGCGCTTATAGTGCAGATTTTTAATTAAGCCTATAGCGCAGATTTTAATTAAGCTTATAATGTAGATTTTTATGTAGAGCTTATATTGCAGATTTTAATTAAGCGCTTATAGCGCAGATTTTTAATTAAGCCTATAGTGCAGATTTTAATTAAGCTTATAATGCAGATTTTTATGTAAAGTTTATATTGCAGGTTTTAATTAAGTGCTTATAGTGCAGATTTTAACTAAGCTTATAATGCAGATTTTTATGTAGAGCTTATTATAGATTTTAATTAAGTGCTTATAGTGCAGATTTTTAATTAAGCCTATAGTACAGATTTTAATTAAGCTTATAGTGCAGATTTTTATGTAGGCTTATAGTGCAGATTTCAATTAAGCTTATAGTGCAGATTTTATGTTTGCATAGTATGCAGAAATACTGTAGCATAGAATGCAGAATCTTGATTAGAATAGTATGCAGAATTTTGATTAGCATAGTATGCAGATTTTTGTTTATGCATTTCAAAGTTAGAATTTGTTTAAACATTTCAGTTTTTAAAGAAGCATTCTTTTATTAAAGGTATTAACAAGTATAAGAAAGATAAAGAAAAGAAAGAAAAATACCAAGGCCTTAAGTAGATCCTAAAGTCAAGACTTTAGGGATTTTGGCACACAAGGTGCTCGTTAAAATGCCGAGGCATTATATATTAGAAGTATTAAAAGATAACAAGTATTTTACTTTTATCAGTGGCACTGTACTGGACTCTCAGTTGTCCTTGGGTTGGGCTCCCATAGTCGTCCCTAGGTTTAGATAACCTAGTATGCAGGACTCTCAGTAGTCCTTGGGCTGGGCTCCCATAGTCAGTTCCTAGGTTTATATAACCTAGTAAACCCTACTAGATTCGGGACCAGCTATCTCGGGTCTAGTTAGGGATGCGCGCATAGCAAGTACAGTTGCCGGGCCCAAGAAGAAAGTTGATTATTATTTTGAAGTATTAAAGTATAAGTTTTCAAACAAAATTAAAAAAGCTTCACATAAATTTAAAATCCAGCAAGTTTAGTTTTCTTTTATGCTAGCGTGTTTGTTTAGATTTGCTTTACATGTTTAGCATTCCAGTACGCCTTGTTTCTTTTGCTATTAGATGAGCATGAGTAGTGTTTCTTTCTGAGCATTCAGTTTTAGATTTCTTCCAGTACATGCATATTCGAGTTTTGTGAGTTAGATAGCGCTTACTAAGCAATTTTGCTTATAGTTTGCATTTCCTCTTACTGCAGATAAAGGAAAGGAAAAGTTATAGCAAAGGAAGGCGACAAGGAGGTGCGGATGGATGTGTGATGCCTGGACTATAGAAGCCTTGGGACCTAGCATAAGAATTTATTAAGATTGTCATTTATTAAGAATGTATTAGATGAGTCATTTAATCTTCCGCTGCTAGTTAATTGTATGTTTTGAGTTTTTTTAGAGTTTATGTATTGATCTTTACATGTGAACAACCCTAATTAAGTAAAGTTAGTAGTCCAGTAGCGCTCCGCCCTCGCAGACTAGTAGCGAGGATGGTGGGGTGTTACAGTTGGTATCAGAGCAGTTCCTATTCTCCAACATCACACATCAGCACCAACCTTACCGTCTTCAAGTAAGAAAGTATTTAATTTTTAGTATGCTTTTCTTTATTCTTTACAGTAAAGAGAAATCCTTAGAAGTATTAGATTATATGTACAGAATAGGGAGATGTTTAGAAGTGCATATAAAGTTAAGAATTTTGCTTGGTTTCTTTTACATAACAAGATGTGTTCTGGGATGGTGGTATGATCCGGGGACCTAAGCCCGGTGAGCGCGCCAGAATCAAACAAGATGTGTTCTGGGATGGTGATATGATCCGGGGACCTAAGCCCGGTGAGCGCGCCAGAATCAAACAAGATATGTTCTGGGATGGTGGTATGATCTGGGGACCTAAGCTCAGTGAGCGCGCCAGAATCAAACAAGATATGTTCTGGGATGGTGGGATGATCCGGGGACCTATGCCCGGTGAGCGTGCCAGAATAAAGGGGAACTCCGGTCCTAAGTTCGGACCCCTACCAACCTAGCGCTAGGGTAGTTGTCTGATCAACAACTTATGTTACGGTACTACTAAGTGCAACTAGGCCACCACAATAGTATGTTTATAAGTATGCATGCAAGTATGTTCAAGTCATGTTATATTTATATTTACGTTTATGTTTAAGTACATGTTATGTTCATGTTATGTTCTTGCCTATGCATATGGGCATGCTTGTGATCGAGTCTATCATTATGTTTAGTTCATCTACCATGCTTACGTTTATGTTGTCATGCTTATGTCACTGCTTATGCTTATGTTCGTTGAAAGTAGGTTAGGAGGTCCTAAGATACCTTTGATGTGGTTTTCCTTAGTACATTAGATTATGGACGCTAACTAATGCATGTACAAGGTAGAGAACATGCTATAGAATTATTCTAAGTTCGAGGACGAACTTTTTATAAGGTATGAGGGATTGTAACGACCCAATTTTCCTCATTAGGAGTTATAAAAATTCTTAAAAATATTTAGAAATATTTTAGAAATATTCTAGATATTTTTAGAAATTTTTAGAGTATTTTTATGTAATTTTTGGAGGTCGTTTGATATTTTTACTAAACGAATGAAGTTTCGACAAAAAAATGTCCAAGCCGAGAATTGAACCCGCGACCTTTGACTCGGTCAAAACACGGCTGACCAGGTGGGCAAACAGATTTTTCTATTTAGAAAAGGTAGCGAATTTATTTAAGATAGTTAACAGAATATTGGATTATAAAAGGAATAAGTTGATCTTGGATTTGTCTGTTTAGAAAAGGTAGGGAATTTATTTAAGATAGTTAACAGAATATTATAAAAGGGATAAGTTGATGTTGGATTTGTCTGTTTAGAAAAGGTAGCGAATATATTTAAGATAGTTAACATAATATTATAAAAGGGATAAGTTGATGTTGGATTTGTCTGTTTAGAAAAGGTAGCGAATTTATTTAAGATAGTTAGCAGAATATTGAATTATAAAAGGGATAAGTTGATGTTGGATTTGTTTGTTTAGAAAAGGTAGCAAATTTATTTAAGGAGTTAACATAAATATTAAGTTATAAAAAGGGATAAGTTGATGCTCTATTTTCCCGTGACTTAAACCATTCTCTCCTTCTCTTCTGCGTACGATGGCGGAACTCGGGCAGAAAACGAAAGGGAGTTAGGGCATCATCTCCGGCGGTCGGCCAAGGTCCTAGAAGCCCTTTTTGTTCGGTTGTGAGTCCAAGAATCAAGGTAAGTGCTTCTCACCTGCAGTAGGAGTAGTTTCGGACCTTTGTTCTTCTTGAATTCGAAGCATAAGAAGCGCTTATAGTGCAGATTTTTAATTAAGCCTATAGTGCAGATTTTAATTAAGCTTATAATGTAGATTTTTATGTAGAGCTTATATTGCAGATTTTAATTAAGCGCTTATACTGCAGATTTTTAATTAAGCCTATAGTGCAGATTTTAATTAAGCTTATAATGCAGATTTTTATATAGAGCTTATATTGCAGATTTTAATTAAGCGCTTATAGTGCAGATTTTAACTAAGCTTATAATGCAGATTTTTATGTAGAGCTTATATTGCAGATTTTAATTAAGCGCTTATAGTGCAGATTTTTAATTAAGCCTATAGTACATATTTTAATTAAGCTTATAGTACAGATTTTTATGTAGGCTTATAGTGCAGATTTTGTAACGACCACCCTTCTTACTACTACTACTCTCTAAGGATGACTGTTACTTATCTACTAACTCTACTTAACCGGTATGATTAAAAATCACATGGAAACCCTACCGAAAAATTTCGGCAGAATCTCCCCTGTACCGGTGACCTTATTCAACAATACATGACATAATATACACAGCCACAAGCGGCTGGGACACATATTAATCAACCACGCAGTTTATATATCAAAAAGAAGCACAATACCAAGGAAAAATCAACTCTAACGAATACACGACAAAACAAACCAAATAATAACATGCACAAGTTCTAAATACGTTAAACACTTAAACCAAAACATTCTAAATAAATTCTGGTTCAATCTCTTAGTCTACTCCATAGTCCAAACATCACACACCATCCGCGCCACCTTGTCGCCTTCCTTGCTATATCTTTTCCTTTCCTATATCTGCAGTAAGAGGAAGTGCAATCTATAAGCAAAATTTGCTTAGTAAGCGTCATCTAACTCACAAAATCACGAATGTGCATGTATACGAAAAGAACTAGAAACTATATGCTCTAAAAGAAATAAAGCATAAACATAACTGTTCATGTCAAACTAATAGCAAAGAAAAGCTAAGAAATCTACTCATGTAATTCTAATAGCTAATCATGCTACTCATCTAATAGGTAAACATGAAAACTACCCATCCACTAGATAAACATGGTAGAATAAAGAGTTAAACTTACTGATTTTTAGAACTATATGAACCTTATTTCATTTGTTCTAAACTTAATCTTTAATACTTTATGTTTATGTAAAACTCGTTTTACTTGTTCAAAAACTTATACTTATAATACTTCAAAATAATAATCAACTTCTCTTGGGCCTGGCAACTGTGCTTTTACTTTTGTAACGACCCGACCCATTCGGCGACCCATTTGGCGACCCTATGGTCGTCGACCGTCGACCGTCGGCCGTGCCGTTACTACTAGGTTATTTGAACCTACGGACGACTATGGGAGCCCAACCCAAGGACAACTGAGAGTCCAGTACAGTGCCACTGATAAAAGTAAAATACTTGTTATCTTTTAATACTTCTATATAATGCCTCGGTATTTTCTTTAGCAGCTTGTGTGCCAAAATCTCTAAAGTCTTGACTTCGGGATCTACTTAAGGCCTTGGCCTTTTCTTTCTTTTCTTTATCTATCTTATACTTGTTAACACTTCTAAAAGAATTTAATAGAGCTCTTATTCTTCCACTAGAATACATGGTTGTTCATGCTTGTTAAAATACTAATCTTTAAGCCAATCATGCTCATGGAGTTAACAAGTAAAAACTAAGCTACAAATTACACCATGCATATTAAGCTTAACTAAAATCTGCATATTAAGCTTATCTAAGATCTGCATACTAAGCTTAACAAAATCTGCATCTTAATACTTTATAAAATCTACATTGATCAACATGTAAATCTCTTTTCTCATCTTCTAAACTAAACTTCTATTCTGAACTTATTACTTGCATAACTAAATCACCCACATACTTCTCACCTTTAGACTAAACTAACCTCAATAATCGGTACAGGAATTATCTTCCTAAATATAGAACCCAAACTTACATCAAACCAATTTCATCCAAACCTTTCTAAAATCCCGGAATTATAACTATTCTTGCCCATCTAAACAATTCTTTACAGCAGCCAAAATATGAGGAAAAACACACAAGGATAACTCATTTAGAACACTACAATTCTGTCCAGAAATAGCACAGTCGACACCAAAAATGAAACCCAACGGAAGACATCTTAAACCACTTCAATCCTGTCTAAAAGAAAAATTAGGTTCTCTTCACTCTTCTTAATCCGCTGATTTAGTTCTAAAATCTCCATCAAAATACCAATCATCAAGCTAAATCCACCGATAGAATCTGTCCAAGATTTTGGAAGCTCTCAAAAGAACAAAACCTCCAACCATTGAGTCTTAACCTACCAATAATCTGTACAAAAATTCTAGAAGCCATAAAGAGGAACAAAGGCATCATCAATCAAGCTTAATCTATCAAAATCGGTACAATAGTTGCAATTTCGACAGGGAGAAGCAATAACATCCTAATTAAGACTTAATTCCCAACAAAACCTGCACTAGCAATCTTGAACACATCACAAATTCCATATCAATTGCATAAATCTGCAGTACATTTACTTACATGCTTTAAGGACTAAACTACAATCAAGTATCTGACAACATATTCACCAACATTGTGCCATTGCACACACCTTGCAACCAAACAAAGATTTGCTACTGAAAACCTAGGAAAATATGGTTGTTCTTCATGTATTGTATCATAACATACCATTCTACAAAATCAAACTACATGCTTTAAAGGAAACTAAACTCTTCCTCGTTCCTTGCCCAACACAGGAATCCAAAATCTGTTCTTCATGCTTACTAAACCAATTTGTCTCTTCTTTCTTTAAGGTTCACGGCAGCAAATAAAAAGCAAGATTCTTCACGGCAAAATTCAAGAAAACAAGAAAATTCAAGCAAAGCTTCGGAAACCAGGAGAGGAATACAAAATATGCTTCGGAGCTATCTTACTGCAGGTGAGGAAGCTACTTACCTTCGCGTTCTTGGACTCACAGTCGAGAAGGAGGCTTCTAATGCTTCTAGGGCTTGCGGAGAACTCAACAATCCGGCTCCTCTTCGTGCCCACAAGCTCTCTTCGACGAGGAGACCCCAAATCTATGAAGATCCCATGGTGAGAAGTGCTCGTCGGCCGCCGGTGACGTGCTTGCTTGCTGCCACGGTTTCGCCGAGAAGAAGTCGCGCCGTCGCGAGAGAGGAGAGGAAGAGATCCGGGTCTCGGGAAAAATAAGTCCCCTTTTCTTATCACTAGGTTTTCATTAAACCAACTACCACTTATATACAATTTATTCTTTCCTTAATTAACAAAACCCGCTAGTGCAGTTGGTTGGCTGCGTCCGGGTTTGGGTCCGGGGTCTTGGGTTCAAAACCCGGTTTCAACAAATTTTATTTCTATTTATTTATTATTATTTTTTTAAACTTCTTCCTCTTGGTAAAAATACCAAACGAACTCCAAAAATTACATAAAAATACTCTAAAAATTTCTAAAAATCTCTAGAATTTTTCTAAAGTATTTCTAAATATTTTTGAATTATTTTTGGGGCTCAAAATGAGGAAATTTGGGTCGTTACAAATTTCAATTAAGCTTATAGTGCAGATTTTATGTTTGCATAGTATGCAGAAATAGTCTAGCATAGAATGCAGAATCTTGATTAGAATAGTATGCAGAATTTTGATTAGCATAGTATGCAGATTTTTGTTTATGCATTTCAAAGTTAGAATTTGTTTAAACATTTCAGTTTTTAAAGAAGCATTCTTTTATTAGAGGTATTAACAAGTATAAGAAAGATAAAGAAAAGAAAGAAAAAGGCCAAGGCCTTAAGTAGATCCCAAAGTCAAGACTTTAGGGATTTTGGCACACAAGGTGCTCGTTAAAATGCCGAGGCATTATATATTAGAAGTATTAAAAGATAACAAGTATTTTACTTTTATCAGTGGCACTGTACTGGACTCTCAGTTGTCCTTGGGTTGGGCTCCCATAGTCGTCCCTAGGTTTAGATAACCTAGTATGCAGGACTCTCAGTAGTCCTTGGGCTGGGCTCCCATAGTCGGTCCCTAGGTTTAGATAACCTAGTAAACCCTACTAGATTCGGGACCAGCTATCTCGGGTCTAGTTAGGGATGCGCGCATAGCAAGTACAGTTGTCGGGCCCAAGAAGAAAGTTGATTATTATTTTGAAGTATTAAAGTATAAGTTTTCAAACAAAAGTAAAACAAGCTTCACATAAATTTAAAATCCAGCAAGTTTAGTTTTCTTTTATGCTAGCGTGTTTGTTTAGATTTGCTTTACATGTTTAGCATTCCAGTACGCCTTGTTTCTTTTGCTATTAGATGAGCATGAGTAGTGTTTCTTTCTGAGCATTCAGTTTTAGATTTCTTCCAGTTACATGCATATTCGAGTTTTGTGAGTTAGATAACGCTTACTAAGCAATTTTGCTTATAGATTGCATTTCCTCTTACTGCAGATAAAGGAAAGGAAAAGTTATAGTAAAGGAAGGCGACAAGGAGGTGCGGATGGATGTGTGATGCCTGGACTATAGAAGCCTTGGGACCTAGTATAAGAATTTATTAAAATTATCATTTATTAAGAATGTATTAGATGAGTCATTTAATCTTCCGCTGCTAGTTAATTGTATGTTTTGAGTTTTTTTAGAGTTTATGTATTGATCTTTACATGTGAACAACTCTAATTAAGTAAAGTTAGTAGTCCAGTAGCGCTCCACCCTCGCAGACTAGTAGCGAGGAGGGTGGGGTGTTACACGAAGGGTTCCGGGCACCTTGGGGGGATAAACTTTATCCCCCAACGATCAGATCGAGTCAAAACTTGATCCTGGTCAAAAGGCTGGTCCGAGCGCCCGAAAGGGTTTCGGGCGCCCCGGAGGGGTCCGGACGCCCCGGTCAGCTCCGGGCGCCCCGAACCCCGAAAGTCAACCCTAGTTGACTTTTTCGTCCGGGACCTCTGCTCCGTTTCAGTCCCGCCTCGGTCCGGGTCTTCTGCTCTGGATCCGCTTACTTGGGTGATCTCTGCCATCCGGAAATAGGCTCACCCAAACCCAACTTCCGGTCTTCTCAAGTAGGCTTCCGCTCCGGCTCCTCGTCCCTCGGAGTCGTCGCATGGTTCCTTCTCGTCCGCCAACGTACTTGTTCGCAGTCTTCGTCCCTCAGTCGCACCGTGCCCGTCGGCTCTCTCCCGTGCCGAACTTCTAGCTAGCTGCGTCTCTTGCTCCCCGAGCAATCTTCCGCTCCGGCTTCTCGTCCCTCAGAACCAGCGCACGCTTCCTTCTCGTCCACCGGGGTACTCTTCCGCGGCACCTCGTCCCTCGGACGCACCGAGCCCGTCGGCTCTCTCCCCGTGCCGTCCTTCTCGCTAGCCGCGTCTTCCACTCGAGTACCTGTGATCCTAAGCTCCTGCACACTTAGACACAAGGTTTAAAACAACACAGGACCTAACTTAACTTGTTGATCACACCAAAATAGCCTTGGGGTTCCAACACCTCATACCTAACTTTTTGTACATGAAAAATGACATTAGACTCACACTAACTCCTAGGTCATAAAAGTCTTTGTTTGTCTTTTTATTTTTAATGAACCACGATGATCCTGTTCGAACCGAGAGTCAACGAACGCTGGGGATGCGGCGCTCCCTGCTGGATCCTCGAGTGCTCCGGTGAACCTGCAGCAAAACCGAGCCGGGAGGGGTGTCCCGGCGACGGCCCTCCGACGCTCAAGTCAGGTAAGCTACGATGAACAAAGTGGCTTCCGAAATCTCAGAATACGTACCTCTCCGGCGAAACCTGAGGTTCTTTATATAGAGCTATGAAGGGTCTGGGCACGCGTACCTAGGTGCATAAGTGTCTTCTGTCTTTTCCTAGGTATGCGGCTGTCAGAAAACTTACCTGAGCCATATCGCTACAGTCAAAGCATGCCCTCGATGGGACAGCAGAATCCCCTATCACGAGATTTGGAGCATGTCACACACGTGAAACCTACCGGTTGTCAGAGGAGAAATCCTCGGGTCTTTTTACTTGCTCCAAACTTGTCGTCTGAGCGGACATCTCCCTCAACATCCGACCGGACATACGCAATGGTTTACCTGTGCTTGGTGGAGACGAATAAACAGGGGCGCTTTATGACTGTGGCCGGTCAAAAGGTCAGCTCGGTCCGTGACCTTTTTAACTGAGCGTCGGAACCCCGATTTGACAGGGTGTCTTCCAACCATAAGTGCGAGCCGGCCGGACCCTTCCGGGTATTCGATTCCATCGGCCGGCCGGCAGTCCGGTCGGGCCGGCCGTCTACGGTCGTCCGTCTGGTCGGACCACACTCTCCTCGGATGAGCGGCTGCTCCGGTGACTTTAACTTGGCGTTGACTTTGCCTGAAGGGGGGGGGGGCCGCTCTTACTACCGGATCACTTGCCTCCCCTTCAAGTCTAGTCGAGGGAGGCGAATAGTCCGACTGACTGGACTGTGAGTCTAGCCGAACGGCTCCTCAACGCTAATACTCTCCGCTCGGTCAGCCGTAGAAATATCCTTGAATGAATCAACGATGGCCTTCACCGGATCTCCTCGCGTTCTGCGCCAATCTTCGCCATCAAGGCCGATCATACCTTCATTAAATGCTCCGAATGATTGACTGCCACGTGGAGCAAGGCCACCAGAGTACGGAGGCGGTTCCATGATATTGTGATGTGATCGAAGCAGTTCGAAATAAACGGCTAGATGCGTGCTTTGATTCCCGTGACCTGGATCCGACGGTGGAGACCGTCCGGCCCTCACCCTATAAACTCTTCGTTTCCTTTTCACCTTCACACGCCTCCATTACCTCTACTGCTGCTCTCCGCGCTTTGGAGCTCCGGCGATCTTGTTGCTGCCCTCTGACGCTCTCCGGCGCCTCTCCTCGATCCATCTCCCTTCAGTAAGGTTTTAGAGCTTTCCTCCTTCCTTTTCGGTATCGAATTCGCCTTTCTTCCCCTAGCTCCAGTCTTTGAAATTCCATTTCTTCGTCTTTGAAACTTCCTTTTTGCTTTCTTCTGTCTGGATCATGGCCAGTTCTTCTCACCCCGAAGAACAATCCCTAGGCCCATGGTATAACACCATGCGGTCCCGTTTCGAACAACGGGATTTTGATATTTTGGCTGACAATTTCGAAATTCCCGAGGATTTCGAAGTTCTCCTAGCTGGTCCCGCCGCTCGGCCACACCGACCGCCGCGCGGCGATTTCTGTGTATTCCGCGACCAATTTACCGCCGGTCTGTGGTTCCCCGTGCATCCTTTCATAGTAGACGTTTGTAATTATTTTGGCGTGCCGCTCGGAAGTTTAGTACCAAATACCTTCCGTCTCCTCTGCGGTGTTGTCGTTTTGTTCAAGATTCATAACATTCCCCTCCGCCCGGAGGTCTTTTTTTATTTCTATTATCCTAAACAAGCCGAGTCGGGCACCTTTATGTTCCAAGCTCGGCCCGGTCTGGTCTTCTTCAATAAACTACCCACTTCCAATAAACATTGGAAGGACTATTATTTCTACATCCGCATGCCCAGTCAGCCAAACTTTCCGACCCAGTGGCAGGTCAGTCTACCTCCTACTCCCGAGTTGAAGAAATTCAAGACCCGACCGGATTATCTTCACGCCGCAAATGTACTAGCCGGTCTGAGGCTTGACATCAACAAACTTCTTCACGAGGGAGTGATGTACATTTTTGGGCTGAGTCCTATACGGACCCCACTTCCGACCGGCTTCGGTAAGAATTTTGCTTGGGCACTTGCTTTAATTGCTAACTGATTTCTTCTTCTTTTCATGCAGCTGAAATCGTCATGGACTCGGTGATGTCCGGCGTTCTAAAGAGAAAAACAGCGGCGCTGGAGGCCGCGGCGGCCAAGGAAATGGAGGCGCTGGGCATTCAGCCGGTCGGTTCACACGAAGGAGAGAGCGGCACCCAGGCTGAATCGGCCGCTCCGACCTCTCAACAGCAGGCGGCCAGCGGAGCTGCCCCCTCCAGGGAACCAACGGCCACCGAGGAAGGATCCGTTCGGGAGGAGGAACAGCCACTGCCAAAGAGGCGCCGGGTGGATACTCCGCTGCGCTCGGCTGCCTCCGCGGTCCAACCCCCCGACCGGGCCACTGCGACTGCTAAAGGCAAGGCACCAGTGCCCGAGACCATCTCGTCCGATCGGACGCCTTCTGACTGGGACGAGCTGCCTACTCGGGTTGAGGCTACTCCGGTCGACACTCTCCCCCCTGCTCGTCGTTCAGTCCAACGCTCGACCGTCCATTCGCGAATTTCTGCGCTAGCTTCTGATCCCGGTCGGGCGATCCCTGGTCACGGCCGCACAATACGAGTTACTCTTCATCTTCCAACTGAAGAGTTGCTACCAGAAGCCGACCGGCCCACCGCGCCCGAGCACACCATTACTTTGAAAGGGCCTCTCGCCGAGATGTGGGCCGACGCTCGGGCGCGAGTAGCAATGATCCCTCTCCAGAACTTAGCCAACAGCCATATGCAAGCGGCTACGGGGGTAAGTTTGTTGCTTTTTGAAGTTTTGTCTGAATATTTCCGCCCGGCTTTTAACAAATGCGTCTTGCTTCAGAGATGGGTGGAAGAGATAGCAGTTTCCAGCCGCCTGGCTATGGCGGACGAGGAGATAAGGCAACTGAGGGCGGCTGGCGGTCCGAGCGGCTCCCAAGGCCCTTCCTACTCCGAGCTACAAAAAGAGCTGAAGAAAGCTCAAACTCTGCTGGCTGCTGAGCAGAAGAAAACAGCTGACCAGGCCCACGCCCTAGCCGAGTCCGAGCGACAAGTCAAGTCGCTTGACACGAAGATAACTCTGGCCACCACTCGGAAGAACACAGCCATCTCCGATCTGGAGAAGAAAAACGTGGAGGCCCGGGGCCTGGAGTTGAAGATAAAGGAGCTGACGGAGCAGCTCGACCGGGAGAAGGCAGGCCGCTCGGCCGATGCGGAGAAGATTGAAAGTCTGAATGAGGCCCTCACAAGCTCCCAGGCGACCTTCAAAGAATACCAGGATGCTGAGCCGAGCCGAGTCGCCGCTCTCCGACAAAGCCACATCCGATCGCCCGAGTTCTCGGAGAAAATTTGCGAGCGGATGTACTCGACTTTCGACTTGGCCATGACGGCTACTATGACCTATCTGAAGTCGAAGGGCCTTCTTCCGGCGTCCACCAATATTCCGGCCGGCGATCAAATGGAGCTCTTGAGCAACATTCCGAGGGACCTCTACGACTACATTGAGTAATTCTTGTAATTTCGCCGCTCGGCTGAACATGAATCTTTTTTGTACTTAGGCCACTTGGCCTAAGGTTTTTAATTTTAATGAAATGTTTCTTTATCTTATTGCACTGTCCACTTGCTAATACCTGTGCTGTCCGCTCGTCCGCTATCACCCCTTTGGCATTCGAGGTGCATTCTTGAAGTGTTTTCCCCAGCCCTTCCGTGCGACCGAATATCATTCTGTGTTGCTAGCAAGACTCGCTCGTTATAGGCCGACCAGAACCTTTTATACCTCGAGTCTGAGCGGAACTTAGCGTCGGTCTAACAATATCGGCTGCGGGTGATTGCCGTGTCGACGATATTCCTCTCGGATTATTTTTAGACTCCGACGTGTCTCTTGATGTTTAACATCGGAGCTCGTCGGCACGGATATTTATAGTCGGTCGGCGCGGCTCTCGATCTTTAACGACGGAGCTCGTCGGCGCGGATGTTTATAGCCGGTCGGCGCGGCTCTCGATCTTTAACGACGGAGCTCGTCGACCTTCCGCTCGAAGGGTTTATAGCCGGTCGGCGCGGCTCTCGATCTTTAACGACGGAGCTCGTCGACGCGGATGTTTATAGCCGGTCGGCGCGGCTCTCGATCTTTAACGACGGAGCTCGTCGGCGCGGATGTTTATAGCCGGTCGGGGCGGCTCTCGATCTTTAACGACGGAGCTCGTCGGCGCGGATATTTATAGTCGGTCGGCGCGGCTCTCGATCTTTAACGACGGAGCTCTCGTCGGCGCGGATGTTTATAGCCGATCGGCGCGGCTCTCGATCTTTAACGACGGAGCTCGTCGGCGCGGATGTTTATATCCGCTCGATCTTTAACGACGGAGCTCGTCGGCGCGGATGTTTATAGTCGGCGCGGCTCTCGATCTTTAACGATGGAGCTCGCGCGGATGTTTATAGCCGGTTGGCGCGCTCTCGATCTTTAATGACGGAGCTCGTCGGCGCGGATGTTTATAGCTGGTCGGCGCGGCTCTCGATGTTATCGGCGCGGCTCTCGATCTTTAACGACGGAGCTCGTCGGCGCGGATGTTTATAGCCGGTCGGCGCGGCTCTCGATCTTTAACGACGGAGCTCGTCGGCGCGGATGTTTATAGCCGGTCGGCGCGGCTCTACGGTTTAACGTCTGGGCTAGACGGCTTTAAGGCTAACTCCTTGCCAGGTTGTGCGACCTTGGCCTTCCTTTCAGCAGAGAATACTCAATGAGCTTTCCTCTTTCTACTTCCTGCATCGCAAGTACATAGGCGACCAAAAAGTATATAAATTTGTATTTAGCGCACCTTTCGCCCGACTTGGAGAACGCACGCTTAGCCGAACGGCTCAGGATCTGCTTCGTCGAGCACTTTGGCTCGGCTAATTTCCCTCCGTCCAGACGGTACGGGGCCTTCGATACTCACGCGCTCGGTTCGACCCTTTTACCTCCGGCCGAACGGCGCGGGGCCATCGTTCCTCGAGCGCTTGGCTCGACCAATTTACCTCCGGCCGAATGGCGCGGGGCCTTCGTTCCTCGAGCGCTTGGCTCGACCAATTTACCTCCGGCCGAACGGCGCGGGGCCTTCGTTCCTCGAGCGCTTGGCTCGGATATTATACACCATGAAGATAGGCCGCTCGGGCGTTATGCTCCAAGTGCGCACATTATAACATTTTGCCTTCTACATTTCAAATATACAACCAAACGAAAAATATACAGCACATATTCTATTGGTGCACCTTTCACCCTGCCTCGGATAGGCTGGAGATAATTTGCGATTCATGGTGGATCCAAATGTCAACCCATCTTCATCCGCTCGGCGTATCGTCCACCCAACTTCCTCGTATGCGGTCGATTCATCACCTTTTCTGTTGTCCCGTATTGGTATTTCATTTGATGAGGATTCCCCACTGCGATTCACTGCTACAGCATCAGCAGGCATCCGGAACAGGGTCCGACGGAATAGAACGGTAGCCGGTGGTGTTTCCGCTCGGCCACCAGACGCTGACGTTGCTTGCTTCTTCGGCCGCTCGGCCGTTGCTTTTTGTTTTTGCTCCACAAGTTTGGCGGCCCTCATCTCGACCAGAGCGTCGAGTTCTTCCGTCGAAAGCGTCACCGTGTGTTGTCGTCCAGCCTCGTCCATTGTTCTTGTTCGAATGCAGGAGCGTTCCCACAGACGGCGCCAATTTGATCCTGTTCGAACCAAGCTGGATCCTCGAGTGCTCCGGTGAACCTGCAGCAAAACCGAGCCGGGAGGGGTGTCCCGGCGACGGCCCTCCGACGCTCAAGTCAGGTAAGCTACGATGAACAAAGTGGCTTCCGAAATCTCAGAATACGTACCTCTCCGGCGAAACCTGAGGTTCTTTATATAGAGCTATGAAGGGTCTGGGCACGCGTACCTAGGTGCATAAGTGTCTTCTGTCTTTTCCTAGGTATGCGGCTGTCAGAAAACTTACCTGACCCATATCGCTACAGTCAAAGCATGCCCTCGATGGGACAGCAGAATCCCCTGTCACGAGATTTGGAGCATGACACACACGTGAAACCTACCGGTTGTCAGAGGAGAAATCCTCGGGTCTTTTTCCTTGCTCCAAACTTGTCGTCCGAGCGGACATCTCCCTCAACATCCGACCGGACATACGCAATGGTTTACCTGTGCTTGGTGGAGACGAATAAACAGGGGCGCTTTATGACTGTGGCCGGTCAAAAGGTCAGCTCGGTCCGTGACCTTTTTAACTGAGCGTCGGAACCCCGATTTGACAGGGTGTCTTCCAACCATAAGTGCGAGCCGGCCGGACCCTTCCGGGTATTCGATTCCATCGGCCGGCCGACAGTCCGGTCGGGCCGGCCGTCTACGGTCGTCCGTCTGGTCGGACCACACTCTCCTCGGATGAGCGGCTGCTCCGGTGACTTTAACTTGGCGTTGACTTTGCCTGAAGGGGGGGCCCGCTCTTACTACCGGATCACACGAAATAGAAAAGCTTCCTGGATCTTTTAACTTTTGAGGATGCTCATTTTGAATTATGACACTACACTCTTCAATGAGTGCAATAGTTACATGATTCTCTTTCTTCATTTTGTAAGAGAAGATATCTTTAATGAATTTAGCAAACTACGATATTTGGTACATAACATCGAGTAACAACACCTCCATGTAAATTTTCTTCATCATCTCCAAGAAGTTTTCAAACTCTTCATCTTGCTTAGTGTTCACCAAGCGTTGTGGGAATAGGATGGATGGTTGATAAGTTTGAATTGGAGGTTTAAGCAAGAGGTCTTTATTTGTTTCCTTTGATTTGCTTGACTCCTCCTCTACCACCATAGGAATTTTTGGTGCATTAATCCCCTTACCAAGATCATTTGGTACCTCATTCAAGATACAAGAATGTTGAGATACAAGAATGTTGAGATCCAACATCACCTTGTGACTACTAATTGTGACTCCTCACAATATATGACAAGTGTCCTTCTATCTTAGACATCTAGATTGATCAATGTGAGGCATAGACCGTGTCATCCTCTGATCAATCTAAATCTTGAACTCCAAGTAGACTCACTAAATCAAATGAGCTCAATATCTCATATTGACTCATTTGGGCATGGCCATGCACTTCGTGGTCTCACTCTATCAAGAATATCGATGTCTCTCCCGTCATATAGGAGGGATAGATCCTATCTACATCACTCACATCCCTCTGCATAATTCGTTACATATCCAGTAATCGCTTTTATAGTCCACCCAGTTACGGGTGACGTTTGACGAAACCAAAGTACATAACTCCTTATGTAGGGATCCATGATGACTTCAGGTCTAAGGACTAGTATTCATACTAATAGCCATGTAACACCCCTAGAAAGCCTAGATAAGAAAGTAAGGGTAATGAGAGTATGAATGTAGTGAAAAGAAGGTGTAGATATTCTAAGTTAAATATTAAGATGGGAAGGATTTAGATGATTAAAACTTTATGAAAGAAAATAAAGTTGAGAATATAAATCATCTATGCATGATTTATAATGTATGGAATTAATGTAGACAAAAGGAAGAGATATGAGATATTATATATGCATGTATGAAATATTTATGCATAATGCATATACATGAATTATTTTGTACAAAAATATGTTAGGAGAAGGATTTGATCCTTGGTTCTCTTGTGGATGCATGCATGTGTTAACCAAGTGTGATAGGAGTGAATATTGTAAAAGGAGAGATGGGAATTATAATTAAAGGAAAGAAAGGAGAGAAATTAAGAGAAAGAAAAGAGAGAAACTCAAGAAGCATTTCTCTAGCATATTCTTTCTCATTAAGAGGAGAAGTAAATGAGGAGGATGAATCAAGTCAAGTTTTTCTCCCCTCACTTTAGTATAAATAGGCATGGAGGGGGGGGGGCTTCATCCTCAACTCACTCTCCTCCTCTCCTCCATTTGTGCCGAGCACTCTCCCTCCCTCTTTCTTCTTGTTGCCGAGAGCAACAACTCTCCCCCTTCTTTCTTTCTTTTTGTTGCCGAGCAACACAAGAGGAAGAAGCCTCCTCTTCTTCCTCCTCCTCTCCACCAAAAGACCTAGCCACTTCTTCCTTCATTGGTGCCGAGCAAAGCAAGCAAGGAAGAAAGGTCCACAAGCAAGTTCTCAACTCTAGGAAACTTAAGCAAAGAAGGTAAGCTTCCCTCACTGCGGTACAAGGCTTTCATGTGATTTTCGGATTCTTTTTCTATGCCTTGAAAGAAAGTTTTCCCCTATGTTTGTATCCATATATGATGCATGATCAGAGGTGTATGTAACCCTAGAATTTCAATCAAAAATATTGTAAATAGGTTAGGAAAATTATTGTCTAACCAAACTAGTGCAAGTTTCCCTCTATGAAATGTTAAGGACCTTCCTATGGTTTTCTTGCTTGGAAGTTGATTGGAACCAAAAGAACCCCACTCTCATGTTTCGGCCAAGAAAGAATTTAGGGTTAGGAGGACCTTGAATTTAAAATAACTATGCTTATATGACATGATATAAAGTTCTTAAGAGTTGTATACTTGTATGTTGAAAGAAACTCATGAACCTTACTCTTAATATTTCGGCCATGGTAAGGTGATAGTTTAGAGAAGCTTAAACAAAATTCTAATATGCTCAATGACCTCTGTGATATTATGTTATGAAAGATGATTAATGCTCTCATGTTTAATTGGAATGTAGAAAATTAGTTACATGATTTATGATATGTAAGATCACAAGAGTCCTAGCTTGTTTATGATCCAACCTTGTGTATGATGTTCTTAGTAAATCTTGCTATGAAATTTACTTAAGTTTCTCATGCTTTAGGCCACTTAAAGGAAGTTTATATTCTATGAATTTCGGCCAAGTAAGGTTTAAAGGACCTAGAGGCCTTGGAAATGAAACCTAAGGGGTTGAAAGTACTTCTTATGAAAACTTGATAATGTGTGAATGTGATACATGTTTGTATGACCTAAATGAATCATTATGTGTTCGGCCATGAAGGGATAGATGCCCTAGAAACCCTAGAACAAAAATTAAATATGTCTATGCCATGCTGTATGAAAATGATATGATAATAAGTTAGAATGCATGATTGCTTTAGTTACAAAATGATATGCATAATGAAGTTATATTATGAAATATGCCATGATGTGTTATAGCATAGAAAATGCTATACATAATGAAAAGAAATGAAGTTATGTTATGATATGTGATAACATAGAAAATGCTATACATAATGAAAAGAAATGAAGTTATGTTATGATATGTGATAGCATAGAAAATGCTATACATAATGAAAAGAAATGAAGTTATGTTATGATATGTGATAGCATAGAAAATGCTATACATAATGAAAAGAAATGGAAAAGAATAAATGCATGAAAGATTGTTAAGGACATGATATGATAGTTATGCATGATAAGTTATTTTTATGGTTTGTACCAAGGGTGGGCTCCGTAAACGCCCCGGGGTCGATGGAGTAAGACTCGGGCCTCGTCAGTAATGGGCCTTTGAGTGCCCTAGGTCGATGGAGTAAGACTCGGGCCTAGTATGTATGCATGGTAGGGCTCAAGACTTGCTACCTTGGACCTACGCATTAAGTATGTGGTACAAACTGGGATCCCAAATGATGATGATATTAATTTCAAGTACTATTAAGTATAAGTTTTCAAATTCACGATGCATTGCCCACATTCATATGTGCTTGAATTATATGATGATATGATATAATGTCATGTGATATTATGATATGAATATGATGCCCTTGTATGTCTCATGCTTGTGATTTATTTGTTTTATGATATGATATTCATGCTTCTATGAAATGATATGTGAATAAGAAATATGCATGATATGTTTGAATAGAATGATATGTTATGTTATGATTAGTTGAGACGATGATATGTTGATCCATTCTTGATATACGATGATTCTCGGTTTTAGTGAGTAGGAAAGGAACTTACTGAGCCATGAGTGCTCATAGCTTACTTTCCTCGTACCGCAGATAAAAGAGAAAGCTGGATGAACAACGGAGCAGCAGGAGGAGCAGATAGTGATGTGTGTGGTGGTGGCTCGGCAAGAACGATTCGGACAAATTAATATTTTTAGTTATAAGTTCAATATATGCACATTTGAACAAATCAGAATATGTGATATTATGCTTAATAAATTAAATTCTTTAAAGTTTTTATTCTTCCGCTGTTATAGTAAAACATGTACGTAAGTAGTATAAGAACGTAGCGCCACCTTTGGTTGGGTAAGAAGGGTGGGTGTTACAAGCCACATGAGAAAGTATATGACACTCATATAACGATCCATGATACTTTCTCATGGCGGGTCATTTAGTATACATTCTCCAATGCATACCCATGTGTCAATTTGATATCTCTATATCCATAACTTAAGAGATCAAGTCATCGAGCTGACCTACATGCTAGTCTTATTGCATTAACATTGTCCTTGAATGTTAATACTCGACTAGGAATGATTAAGAGTAGTGTTCCCTATATCATCTCACTATCAGTTCAACTAACCGATTGATATAGGTGAGAACCTTCTACTCAAGGACGCTATTATACTTAGTTTATTTGGCACCAATACAAGTAAGTATAATAACCAAAAACACATGCCTTTATTTATATAAGAATATGATACAATAAGTCCATAATACAATCATCAAATGATTGGCTCTAGGGCTCTAACTAACAATCTCCCACTAGCACTAGTGTCAATCAGTGTAGGCTCTAAGCCCCAATGACCTAGTGTGACCATCATGCTTCCTCTGTGCTAAAGTCTTGGTCAAGGGTTCTGTGATGTTAACCTCTGTAGGTACTCTGCATATCTTCACATCTCCTCTCTCGATAATCTCTCGAATGAGATGGAAGCGCCGTAGTATGTGTTTGGTCCACTGGTGTGAGCAAGGTTCCTTCGCCTGTGCTATAGCTCCATTGTTATCACAATAGAGCTCAATAGGGTTAGTGATACTGGGAACCACCCCAAGTTCAGTGATGAACTTGCGGATCCAAACTGCATCCTTTGCTGCCTCTGATGCAGCAATGTACTCGGCCTCTGTCGTAGAATCAGTTACTGTGTCCTGCTTCGAACTCTTCCAACTCACAGCACCACCATTAATGCAAAATACGAACCCTGACTGCGATCGATAATCATCCTGGTCGGTCTGGAAGCTAGCATCACTGTAACCCTTTACAGCTAGCTCATCATTGCCTCCATATATCAAGAAATATTCTTTAATTCTTCTTAAGTACTTAAGAATATTCTTGACCGCTATCTAGTGACTTTCACCTGGATCTGACTGGTATCTGCTCGTCATACTCAAAACATACGAGACATCAGGTCGAGTACATAGCATGGCGTACATGATAGATCCTATGGCTGAGGCATAAGGGATCTGATCCATGCAGTCTCTCTCCTCTCTAGAAGAGGGACCTTGATTCTTTGAAAGACTCACGCCATGTGACATCGGCAGAAATCCCTTCTTGGAGTTCTGCATGGCAAACCGAAGGAGTACCTTGTCAATATATGTACTCTGACTTAGGCCAAGCAATCTCTTAGATTTATCTCTATAGATCTGTATCCCTAGAATGCGGGATGTCTCACCTAAGTCGTTCATTGAGAAGCAACTCCCTAGCCAGGTCTTGACAGACTGAAGCAAAGGGATGTCCTTCCCAATGAGTAGTATGTCATCCACATACAATATGAGGAAGACAACTATATCCCCTACAACCTTCTTGTAGACACAAGGCTCATCTTCGTTCTTGATGAAACCAAACTATTTGATTGCATCATCGAATCGAAGATTCCAGCTCCGAGAAGCTTGCTTTAGTCCATAAATGGACCTATGCAGCTTGCATACTCTGCTAGTATGCTGTGGATCTACAAAACCCTCAGGTTGTGTCATGTACACATCCTCGAGTAGGTTTCCATTCAGAAATGCAGTTTTGACATCCATCTGTCATATCTCATAGTCATGGTAAGCTGCAATAGCAAGCATGATCCGAATGGACTTAAACATCGCTACTGGAGAAAAGGTTTCATCATAGTCAATACTATGAATCTTCTTGAAACCTTTAGCTACCAAGCGACCCTTATAGATAAGTCCATCCATGTCAGTCTTTCTCTTAAAGACCCACTTACACCCTATGGGTTTTACCCCTTCAAGTGGATCAACCAAAGTCCATACTTGGTTGGTGTACATGGATTCCATTTCAGATCTCAAGGCCTCTATCCATTTCTCGGAATCTGGTCTCATCACAGCTTCCTGATAGGTGGTAGGCTCATCATTTATGAGCACAACATCATCATGGTCAAACAAGAGAAATGAGTATCTCTCAGGCTGACGACGTACCCTATTAGACCTGCGAAGAGGTATGTCTAGTTGAACTGGTTGTTGTTCCTCAACTCCTTATGGAACAACATCATCCACAACACTTTGTGGTTCCAGTTCAACTTCCATCGAGGCTTCAGTGCTATTGTTCGCATCTTGAACTTCTTCAAGATCGAACGTGCTCCCACTAGCCTTTCTAGAAACAAAGTCCCTTTCTAGAAAGACCCCAGTCTTTGCCACAACTACCTTGTGCGGACTGGGAATGTAGAAGTAATATCCCTTAGTTTCCTTGGGATATCCAATAAAATAGCACTTGTCAGATTTGGGTCCTAACTTGTCTGAGATTTGACATCGAACGTAAGTCTCACAACCCCAAATCCTAATGAAAGACATCTGGGTATCTCTCCCAGTCAATATCCTATATGGTGTCTTTATCACGGCCTTGGATGGTGTTGGTTGCTACTCGGAAAACCTAGAGGTTCCACTGTACAAAAATTTTGTACAAAGATCTGAACCTTTTCCTAGCTACCATGTGTTCTTTTAAATTAAATTTTGGATCGCCTGCGGAACTTAACACGTTTGATCCAAAGCTTAATCTATTTGTTCTTTTAGGTTTTGACTTGGGTCTCCTGCGGAACTTAACACGTTCGACCCAAATCACCTTAAGTTATTAATTCCATTAAATATTAATTTCCATAATTGGTTCCCAGTACTGACGTGGCGAGGCACACGGCCTTCTTGGATATGGGAGCAACCACCACCGACTAGACAAAACCTTTTATGGAAATCTAATATTTAATTTCCTAAAATAACTTTAGATTAACCGAAAAGAACAATCAAATCACAAGGAAAAATAAAACAAAAGAAAACAACATCGAAAAACATATTCGAAATACTAGAATCGTAAGCCTCTTGTATTTGGTATTATTTTCATAAATAACTAGTATGATGCGGAAAGGAAAAATTACTAGTTATACCTTCTAGAAAGACCTCTTGATCTTCTACCGTATTTCTCTTCTAACCTCGGACGTTGTGTGGGCAACGATCTTCCGAGATGAGAAACCACCAACCACCTTCTTCTCCTCCTAGCTAGGTTCGGCCACAACAAGGAAGCTTTACCAAGGATGAAGAACAAATCACCAACCAAGCTCTAAGGGATGCAAGCTTTCTCTCCTTCTTCTTCTTCTTCTCCAAGTAGTATCCGGCCACCACAAGAGCTCCAAGGGAGATGAAGAATTCGGCCACCACAAAGAGGAAGAAAGAAAGAGAGGATGGTCGGCCACAACACCAAGGAAAAGAGGGAGAGAACAATAGAAGTTGTGTCCCATGAAGGCACCCCTACCCCTTCTTTTATATTCCTTGGCTTTGCCAAATAAGGAAATTTATTTATAATAAAATTTCCTTAAATTTCTTTGACAATAATTAATTAAGAAAATTTTAATAAAATTTCTTAATCAACTAATCATGGCCGGCCACCTCAAATAGAAAAATTAGGAGAGTTTCAATCAACAATTAAAACTTCCTTATTTGTCTTTGGAAATTTAAAAATAAAATAAAATTTCCCTTTATAATCCCTTCGTGGTTGATAAAAAGAAATTTCTATAATTTTAATTTTTCAACATGTGAATAATTTTTAAAAAAAAAAAATCTTTCCAATCTACAAATAAGGAAAGAGATCTAATCTTTTTCTTTAATCTTTTGTAGATCCTTTTAAGAGAGATATTTTAATTTTAATTCTCTTTAATAAATTATATCTTCCACATAATAAAAATTAAAATTAAAATTCTTTTTAATTTAATTATGGCCGGCCCTCTCTAGCTTGGGTTCAAGCTAGGGCCGGCCACCCTAAACCATGCTTAGGCCGACCCTAGCTTGATTCCAAGTTAGCTTGGCCGGCCCCCTTTAGGTGGGTATAGAAGGTGGGTATAGGTGGGTATAGTACTCTATAAATAAGAGGCTACGATAGGGACCGAGAGGAGGAATTGGTTTTGGTCTCCCGATAAAATTAAGCATCCCGTGTTCGCCCCAAACACACAACTTAATTTTATCAATAATAATTCATTCCACTAGAGAACTATTATTGAACTACCGCACCAATCCCAAATTACATTTTTGGGCTCCTTCTTATTATGAGTGTGTTAGTCTCCCTGTGTTTAAGATATCGAATGTCCACTAATTAAGTGAGTTACTGACAACTCATTTAATTAATATCTTAGTCCAAAAGTAGTACCACTCAACCTTATCGTCATGTCGGACTAAGTCCACCTGCAGGGTTTAACATGACAATCCTTATGAGCTCCTCTTGGGGGCATTATTAACCTAGTATCTCTAGGACACAGTTTCCTTCTATAATCAACAACACACACTATAAGTGATATCATTTCCCAACTTATCGGGTTTATTGATTCATCGAACTAAATCTCACCCATTGATAAATTAAAGAAAAAAATATCAAATATATGTTCTTGTTATTATATTAGGATTAAGAGCACACACTTCCATAATAACTGAGGTATTTGTTCCTTTATAAAGTCAGTATAAAAGAAACAACCTCAAATGGTCCTACTCAATACACTCTAAGTGTACTAGTGTAATTATATAGTCAAGATAAACTAATTCCTAATTACACTACGACCTTCCAATGGTTTGTTCCTTTCCATTTTGGTCGTGAGCTACTGTTTATAATTTATAAGGTACTGATAACATCATCTTCTATATGTGACACCACATACTATGTTATCTACAATATAAATTAATTGAACAACTACATACAAATGTAGATAAATTGACCAAATGTGATTCTTTATTTAACATAAATGTTTACAAAAGCTTAGGCTTTCAGTATACACTCCAACAGATGGAACTCGGTTGAGTATAAAAGTTGTCATGTCTAGAGCATAGCCCCAAAGGTATGTCGGAAGATCTGTGTGACTCATCATAGATCGTACCATATCTAATAGGGTATGATTCCTCCTTTCGGATACACCATTCCACTGTGGTGTTCCAGGAGGAGTGAGTTGGGATAGAATCCCACACTCAGCTAGGTAGTCACGAAACTCATGGCTAAGGTATTCTCCACCTCGATCTGATCAAAGTATCTTAATACTCTTGCCAAGCTGGTTCTGTACTTCATTCTTGAATTCTTTGAACTTTTCAAAGAATTCTGACTTATGTGTCATCAAATACACATAACCATATCTACTGAAGTCATCAGTAAATGTGATGAAGTACCTATAACCGCCTCTAGCAGCGACATTGAAAGGGCCACATACATCACTATGTATGAGTCCTAACAAATCAGTCGCTCTTTCGCTGTGCCCACTAAAGGGAGTCTTGGTCATCTTGCCTAGTAGGCATGACTCGCACGTCTCATAAGATTCAAAATCAAATGAGTCCAGCAAACCATCCTTATGGAGCTGGGATAAGCGCTTGTCATTTATATGACCTAAGCGACAGTGCCAGAGATAGGTTTGGTTCAGGTCATTTGACTTGAACCTATTGGTATTTATGTTATAGATAGGGCTTTCAAGATCTAGAATGTAGAGTCCGTTCATCAGAGGTGCACTACAATAGAACATATCTTTTAAATAAACAGAACAACATTTGTCCTTTATAATAAAAGAGAAACCTTTCTTGTCCAAACAAGAAACTGAAATTATGTTCTTAGTTAATGCAGGCGCATAACAACATTCATCTAATTCTAATACAAGCCCAGAGGGCAGAGATAGATGATAAGTCCCTACAGCAACAGCAGCAACCCGTGCTCCATTGCCTACGCGTAGGTCCACCTCGCCCTTTGCCAATGCCCTGCTATTTCTCAGCGCCTGCACATTAGTACAAATGTGAGAAGCACATCCGGTATCTAATACTCATGATGAAGAAATAGATAGATTGACTTCTATAACATATATACCCGAAGTGGAAGTCTCACTTCGCTTCTTCTTAAGATCCTCCAAGTATACTTTGCAGTTCCTCTTCCAGTGCCCAGCCTGACCGCAGTGGAAGCAGGTAGCATCCTTGGCAACACCTCCTTTAGGCTTCAGTGCCTTGCCTTTCCCCTTGGCTTGGGACTTTCCTTTGCCTTTGGGCTTGCCCTTGCCCTTGTGTTTCTGAACCATCAGAACAGAGTGGGGCTTTGCCTTCTTAAGGTTCAGCTCAGCAGAGTTTAACATGCTAAGCAGCTCGGGCAGTGGCTTGTCAATTTCGTTCATATTGTAGTTTAGAACGAACTGACTATAGCTATCCGGCAAGGATTGCAAGATTAGGTCAGTGGCCAGCTCTTGGCCAAGCGGGAATCCCAACCTCTGTAGGTTTTCTATGTACCCAATCACTTTGAGTATATATAGGCCTACGGGAGCCCCATCTGACATCTTGCACTGAAATAGTGCCCTTGAGATCTCAAATCTCTCATGCCGCGCTTGTCCTTGATACAGTTGGCGAAGATGTTCAACCATATCGTAAGCACCCATTAACTCGTGTTGCTTCTGAAGCTCAGAGTTCATGGTCGCGAGCATTAGACAGGACACATCTAATGCGTCATCTTGATGCTTCTTGTAAGCATCTTTGTCAGCTCGCGGGGCATTGGCGGGAGGAGCCTCCGGAATGGGCTGCTCCAGAACGTACAGTTTATGTTCCTGGGTGAGAACTATTCTCAAATTCTTGTACCAGTCCAGGAAATTTGCTCTGTTGAGCTTGTCCTTCTCAAGAACAGATCGCAGGGAGAAAGTGTTTGTATTTGACGTCATGGTTTATCTACAACAAAAAAATGTAGAAAATAAATATCATATTCTTTAAATCATTTAATTAGGCCTTTAACTAAATGATGCTCCCACTCAATACTATAATTCATGTGGGCCAAGATCCACATCATACTAACCCTTGAGTTAGCTTTGGCTAATACGTCCAAGACTTAGTATGATCGGTAGGTAACGATTTACCAATTACATCTCTATGCAACTCTTGTTTATAGGATCATTATCCGTAGTTATATTAAAACTTGAGTTAGCTTTGGCTAATACGCCCAAGAATTAATATAAATGTGATTTATATCCTATCTTTCCAACCATTGGAAGAATGCCTATAGTTGTACTCGATCCAACCGAGTTAACTAGGAATATTTAATCTAATTGAGTTTGTATTCGCCCATGCGTTGATAAGCGGGACCAAGATTGTTCCTCCGTACCCTACCAAGATAATATGTGTTGCTCTGCTTTGGCAGATTCAACAACACATGTGATCGAGGTAGTGATAGGTATCACGGCACGGTAGGCATTAGAGTTGATGTAATTTAGATCTAATCTAAATGATGATGCATATCATATACTCGATAGATCTAATCTAATCAAAGGGTGCATCATGTGCACGACTTAGATCTAATCTAATCGTTAGGCACTAATTAATTACTTAATCATGCATCACATATACATAAGTAATTAATTAAATTAATTTGTGATTTGTCATGGCCCTACTACGATCTTCTCAAGCCAATGAGAAGATCGGATGGTCAACCTAGGGTCAATGTCTTCTTAAGCTCCTCCCTTTGACCACCTTGTGTTGCTCGTGCCCTCCTCGTAACTCCGTCTTGAGTGGACCTTCCACCGCTCCAATTTTGTACATTACAATTTTGAAACTTGAGTTACATTCGAGTCTAAACTAATTTACAACAAGAATATAAAATAGAGAAAAGCACGACGCGCATGTCACGAATAAAATACAATACGCACATCACATCACGGCACGCAGACCGTATTATGAATTACAACACATTTACTTCAATCCAATTGGGTATTTTGGGCCATGACTATCACAAAATTAAAATATAATTCTAAATTATATATTTTCATAATTTTCTGTAATTTTCATAATTTTTTTTTACAATTTTTATGAGTAAAATTTCCCGGTAGTCCCGTTTAGCGTTTTTCGGGCGCAATCGCGGAACGAATCCCCTTGCGAGGCCAGGGGCAGCGCCCCTACCCGCGATCTAACCATCGCGAGGGTTCCTTTGTGATCCAACAGCGCCTTAGCCCGTTGTCCCAAAAAGTTTTGGGGCGAAACCAAGCCGTTTTGGAAAAATCTTCCCGGTAGCCGAAGCCTGCAAGTGCCGAAACACTTGTGCTTCGCTTCTACGAGAAAATTACCCATAAAAACCATAAAAAACCTAAATTTACAGAAAATCATAGAAGCTATATTTTTCATAAAAATAAAAAATAAACTCGTACAAGTCTTTGCACATGGCTTTGATACCACTGTTGAGTTTTTCGGGCCGCAAAAACCGCTTTTTCGCGTCACGGAAACCCCGAAAACCCCAGCCACTGGATCTGTGCAAAGAAAAACTTATACAAAATATGAGTACGAGTTTACAAAACCCTAGATCTACTTTAGATCTACAAAGGGGAAACCTTTTATACCTTTGATGCGCGCCCTACACGAATCCCGCTCGTCCAATGGTGCCGGATCTCAAGGTTGTCAAAGTAGACAACCCTCTAGAAGTATCCACACGAACACAAGAAGGAGATCACCAAATTAAAGTGTGCTAGCACCTTGGTTTGGTTCGGCAAGATGAGGAGAGGGAGAGAAGAAAATGGAGCAAGGAAGAAGAAGATGGAATGAATGAGAATTATCACAAAATGAAACTTATTCCTTCATTCATGTGGCCGGCCACATTAAGATGGGTGTGTAACTCCCATGGAATGCCAAGAGTCACAACTCTTGGTAACTCCCATGAGGTGGCATCCCACTTAAGCAATCATGATGATATGGAGCATCATCATTGGTCCACATCTTGCCAACTCACCAATGAGGTGGCATAAAGTCAAGGCAAACTTGACTCTTCATCTTCCTCTCAAGTCAAGTCAAACTTGACTTAATCTCTCTCATGGTTGATCTAATCCAGCCATTTAATTCAAGCCAATTTAATATAATGAATTTAATTCATTCAATTAAATTGATTCAATGAGTCATAATCTAAATTAGACTCATTTAACATATGAATTAACTTGAGTCCAACTCAATTAGCCAAATTAGGATTACTCTTAATCCAATTTGATTCATCAAATGAATCTAATCCTCTTGGTTCATCATATAAACCTAATCTCCATCTAATTGTCTTTAGTGTGTGACCCTATAGGTTCTTGTAACGTTGGCAATGCCCCTAAACCCATTTAGGAGCATAAGTAATGAGCGGTATCTAGCAATACATCATTACTACCCAAGATACAAGAATGTTGAGATTCAACATCACCTTGTGACTACTAATTGTGACTCCTCACAATATATGACAAGTGTCCTTCTATCCTAGACATCTAGATTGATCAATGTGAGGCATAGACCGTGTCATCCTCTGATCAATCTAAATCTTGAACTCCAAGTAGACTCACTAAATCAAATGAGCTCAATATCTCATATTGACTCATTTGGGCATGGACATGCACTTCGTGGTCTCACTCTATCAAGAATATCGATGTCTCTCCCGTCATATAGGAGGGATAGATCCCATCTACATCACTCACATCCCTTTGCATAATTCGTTACATACCCAGTAATCGCCTTTATAGTCCACCCAGTTACGGGTGACGTTTGACGAAACCAAAGTACATAACTCTTTATGTAGGGATCCATGGTGACTTCAGGTCTAAGGACTAGTAGTCATACTAATAGCCACATGAGAAAGTATATGACACTCATATAACATGATACTTTCTCATGGCTTGGTCATTCAGTATACATTCTCCAATACATACCCATGTGTCAACCTGATATCTCTATATCCATGACTTGTGAGATCAAGTCATCGAGCTGACCTACATGCTAGTCTTATTGCATTAACATTGTCCCTGAATGTTAATACTTGACTAGGAATGATTAAGAGTAGTGTTCCCTATATCATCTCACTATCGATTCAACTAACCGATTGATATAGGTGAGAACCTTCTACTCAAGGACGCTATTATACTTAGTTTATTTGGTACCAATACAAGTAAGTATAATAACCAAAAACACATGTCTTTATTTATATAAGAATATGATACAATAAGTCCATAATACAATCATCAAATGATTGGCTCTAGGGCTCTAACTAACATGACTTTTGTGGTTGTAGTTCATAACTTTGCTCATAGCTCCCTTGATCCTTCAATTATCCTTGATTTGATCAATATGAAAAGTTTGGATAGTTCTTCCATCCTGAATTGTAGGTGCTAGAGTATGGATTGTTTAGCCTTGAATTGAAATTGTCAATCACATCCATATGTTCCACTTTACCGCCTTGCATGGATGCCAAAACTGAACAATTCTCTTCAACGTGTCCTAAATTTCCACAAATCTCACAAGAAGTAATGATAGCATTAACAAGACTTATACTTAATGAGTCCAAGTGTTTGTTCATTGCTTCCAACCTTGCCATCATAAAATCTACTGAATTTACAATATGCATTCTTGGGACTTGCATAGGGGCACTTCTCTCATTGGCCCACTGATGATGGTTAAATGTTACACTTTCAATGATATCCTTAGCTTCTTCAAGTGTTTTTTTATAATAGCTCCTCCAACAGTTGAGTCAAGTAACACTTTAGCAATATAAGAAATTCTATTATGGAATGTGTGAATAATTAATCATCTTTCAAGCCCATGATGTGGGCACTGTTGCAATAGGCTCTTGTATCTATCCTGAGATTCAAATAATGATTCCTCATTTTTTTTTGAATGAAATTTGTGATAAGGTGTCGCATGTGAGTTGTCTTTCTTTGGGGGGTAATATTTGTCCAGAAATCTCAATTTTTATTAATCCCACATTGCTATACATTCTTGAGGAAGTGATGAAAGCCATATCTTAGCATTGTCCCTCAATGAGAAATGAAAGAGCATGAGTCAGATAGCATCCGTAGAAGCCCTATTTTGCTTCAAAGTTGAATAAATTTCTAGGAAATACTCCAAATGCATATTTGGGTCTTCCATAGGTGCTCCGCCAAATTGACATTGTTGAACCATGCGTATCAAAGTTAGCTTGAGCTCAAAGTTATTTGCCTCAATTGTCGGTCTGGAAATGCTAGATCTTAGTCCTCTTAAACTTGACGCTGCATAATCGTCAAGTGGCTAGTTGTTATTTGTTCAGTAAGTCTTCGATGAAATGTTTGATCTATCTTTGAATCAAATGACAACAATTTTCCTAACCTTATGCTTATGTGAATGAATAGAATTGATCCTGTGAAAAAAGACAAAGTAATAAAATTAAGATGAGTGTAAACAAATACAAAGTAAAGCTATGAAAAGAAGTAGTCTAATCAAATCAATTTGCTATTCAACTAATATAAACTAAAACTAGTCTTCGGTAATGAAGCCAACAACTTGATGTAGATAAATCTATAAGTGCATGAGAATGTCGTCAAGTAAAAAGATATTAATCCCATAAGGACTAGTGGTTAAGTACTAACTTACTAAGCAAAAAAAATTATCTAGACTAATCATGGGGTTTAGAGTGTTTGAGAACTAGAGATCTTTAGAAGCAGAGTAGAGAAGAGTAAGAGAAGAGAATTGATTAAGAAGAGAGAAAAGGAAGGAGAGTGATCCAAGAGAATTCTATTAGTGAAAGTAATTCTAGGATTTTGATTTCACCATAATGATTATAAACACTTAATATATATTTGATTTCCTACCCTCAATGGTGGTTCTTGTAGGTGACTATCCAATGGTATTTGTGAACTTTTGAAACTACACCTGCGTATCGATTCCAATTCGTCATCTACTTTTAGAGTGACATAGCTCAGAGATTACTTTCCTAAGGAGGCCCCTATCACATGATCCCACAACTTCTAAGTTACTTTCTCCTAATGTGTGGCGACAAATTAGAATAGATCCATTAAGATCTATGATATCCCATTGCTCCTCGTAGCATATAAATCTACTTTTATAGTCGACTCTCGATGTCTCGAGTTTCTAAGAGTCAGAGGATTAGGTTTTCCTTTTGGTTCATCTTCGAATCCTCATGGGATATAAATCTCATGCTTTTGGCATCAACATCATGTTTACACAGTAGATCCAAATCACAAACACACATATCATTGAATATGAAATATTCAAACTTAATAGATTCAACAAAGAATGTTCATATATCAAAGGGTTATTCTAGAATTAAGAATATACTTTATAGAAATGGAGTTACAACTAGAAATCATAGTTCAAATGATTATAATCAAGATCTAATTTAGAAAAAAAGAAGACATGTTAGTCTTGTTGTGTGAATGTGTATCCGGATGCTCTTGATCTAAATAATTAGTGTTGATTACATTGAATCTCCTTTAAATCATATTCTGAGGTCTCCTTGATGCCCTTGGGCGACTCCAAATTGGGATCCCCTTCAAAACCCAATAAAATTCGCTTAAATAGTTATTTCCCAAGCACCCGACATGAGCCATACCGGTAGGCGTGAGCACCCTTGTCGGGCACTGTGAGTCCTCTAGTGCCCGCAACAAGTTGTGTCTGTGGGCCCGAGGGCCCGTGGCGGGCTATGTGAAAAGTCTGCATTTCTGTCACAAGCCATACCGACTTGCACGACCGCCCATGGCCGAATTTGGAAAGAGCATGGGATTTGGACACAGCATGTGTCAGCTGGCATGGGCACTGGTGGAAGGTTCTGGAATCTCCCAAAGTGGTCGTTAAAGACCATTTTTGCTCCTTTTCACACCCTATCAAAGGAAATACATGAGAATAGTTCTCCGAACTAGGAAAAAGCACAAAGAGATGAAAATGTGAAATATATGTATATAAAATGAGACAATATATGCATCAATACATGATTGAAAATCTTTATAAATATGTGCATTAGTAAGTAAGAATTACAAGATCAATTTTAATTTATTTTTTTGACAATTTATTGAAATATGTATGCACTAATTATGTGGTTTATGTGTAGTTGTCATTAGATTCTATCTATCATCAATCCTTCTAAGAAGGCAGTTTATTTGTTAGATTCACTTAGTCATCACAATCATGATAAGGACTGAGAATATATAGTGGATATGTGAGTACATATTTTGTTTTTATTAAACATTTATTTTAGTCAATAAAATACTCATATGTCAACTCTTATTGATGTATGAAGGAGCTTAAGATTGTTTAATTCAAACAACGAAAGGAAAGAGAAAAAATATGTTATATGGGAAGTAGTAAAAGTATGCATATCTACTTGTAATTAATTAATAAATATTTAACTGTGTATATTAATCATTGACAATTTATGTTTAATATGGGGTCGTCGGCAACCAGATGTGAAATAGTATGGTTTTTATATGATGAGATTTATGAGAGAAATTATTGAAGAAAATATTACTAGTGAAAAGGATTCACTATCCTCAATAGTAATATTTGACATATTCTCAATCTTCTCAATTAATTATATGTTTATCATTTTGCACTTATCATCTGTTGATTGTTTTATAACTAATATAATTTATGTGTTTGTTCACATTTCATGAAAATAGAGTACTCTAAAGAAGAAATTGATGAAGTGTGTTCTGAGTGGGTGGAATGCATATAAGATTATATTTATGATTAGGTATGTAAAAGTAATACAAGATTATATTTATGACTAAGTATAAAAGTCAATTCATTCTGCCTACATTAAAGATTATATTTATGACCAGGTTTAGCAATTTATTATGGCAAATTAGTTTGCGCATTTGCAATTATAAATATATTTTGTTTTGACTTTCAATTGTATAGCTTGTTTCCTCTATCATGTAGAATAACAACCATGCTATATAGATCTTTCAAATTTTCCACATTATTTTTCTATTGATTACAGTGTTTTATACTTATCATTCCACATTTTGTTTTCCTAATAATATAATTTTTGTTTGGCATCTTAAATTTCCAATTTTCTGATAAAGCATCACAATTGTTTGCACTTATCATCCATGATCAACTTATGTTTCAGTAAACAATGATAATTTACAATTAAGGAGGGCTTGTTACTTCAAAAGTAACATTGTAATAATATGTTTATCAAGCCTTTAAAAATCATCATCATAGTGTATCCACATTTGTCCCAATTATTTAAGAATGACCAAACAAATTCTTCTTGAAGATGTGAATCAATACAGGTTGTAGTATTTAGTTATGAACCACAATTTGATGATTTGTGTTTGTTTTCTACATAAGCAAGCCAATGGTGTTTTGCTAGATGATAATTGGCAAAGAGAAACATTTCAAGGATGCATCAAATTATTAACATTTGTCAAACATGCATTGGATCATCATCATCGACAAGCAAGTATTGCTAAATTTGTTTTGTAAGTCCAACCATGAAAGGATGTAGAGAAAAAAGAGGTTTCATTCTTATGTTGATTCCTAACACCTTATTTATACATTTTAAAAGTTGAAAACTTTTAAAACTTATTGTTTCTTGTGTGCGTTATGAATTCTATAAATAACTTCCTGCTTGATTCATTCCTTCGATTTTATTGCTGATATAATGATCTTAGGATTCTACTCGAAGATTTAAACAAAAAATCTCGGGAGATAGTCTACCTTGAGAATTTGAATTGCAACAGTGTAATTAGGGTTATTTGAGTTTGATTTGATACATGATCTTGGCAGATAATCCTAAAGCGCCTCCTTGTTGAAATTTGCTTTTATGTGGTTCTTCTCATTTCTTCTTGTATGACTTCTATTTTGAGCTATGAACTAAGAATTTGTTCAAGTTGAGATGAAAGATTAATTGCATCTAGTGGTTTAATAAGGGTAAGTAGGTATAACGAAGGCAATTTTGATGAATGATATTTCTGTCGAGGATCAACTAACCATGTGTTGCTGCTAACAGATTTGTTATAGAGCCCTATTCTATCTGTCATGTTTCAAGTGAGCAGTGTTCCGATGACTAGGAATACTCACTCCCATAATGCAATTATTCACTTGACATGTCTATTGTGTCGGTTAAAGAATTGTGCCATTGAGATCTGATCCTAGACTATGCTTGTAATATATCAAATTCTAAGTTCATAGGATAGAAGCATCACACCCAGAGGTATAATAATGAAATAAGAATAATATAATAGAAGGGAATTCTAAGAAACATGTCTAAAAAAATAAGAAAAAGTATGTTCCTCATAATTATAAGAAACATGCATTTGAATAGTTGAACCATATAGTTATGTATGTTGGTCACCATACATAGGCATTACTTTTGCTAAAGGCATCTTCTTGTGTGGTTTATTTATGCTTTCTTCTAACTTCTTGTAGGGTTAGGAAGAACGTGAAGGCCTTAGCAAAGAAAAGTAAGGAATTAAGGGTCATATTAGAGTGAAAAACAAGAAGGACACAACTGTTATCAATGATTATCTAATTAGAATAGTGATTATTTTAATAAATTTGTAAAAAAATCTCTTGTAGTTTTGAGATTATTTAATTAATAATTCATATGTAGGAATTAGTTTGGATAATATTTCTAATAACTAGGCATTTGATACTTCCCAATTTGGCAATATTCTTAAAAGACTAAAAGTGGTAATATTGTTGTTCATATGATGTAGATTTGGAGCATTTTTGTTACCTTATTTTTTGAATTTTAAATACTATTACCTTTTTTTGTTGCTCAAACTAAAAGGACCCTTACTGATGTAATTTTAACTTGTTTTACATGATCAGGATTTGTTGGTTAGGGTTTCTCAAATTTTGGTTGTTTGATAAGTATCCATGAATCTGAACAAAGTAAGCTGGTACGTGATGCAAGTGATATTACTAGGGAAGGTATAAGAGAGAGCATCCTTTGTTGCTAAAGTTGTTCTTCTAACACTTTCTTTTCTTCCAACTTCCAAGATCTTTGAAGGGATGCCCTGTATTATCTTTTTGCTTGTAGTCTTTTCTTTTGAGCTATTTATAGTTAACCCTCTATTGAGATATGTACAGTTAATTTTGTAAATCTTAGTTGGTATATTTTTGATTTCTTTTACATAGCTATATTATCTTCCAATCCATATGTGTACGGTTAATTTTGAGATCTTGAACATAAGCATAGCTATGGATTGAATGTAGTAAATATTTTATTTTTGATTGGTTACTTTTTTATATTTAATTATTATCTTATATATTGTAAATAGATAACAATTTTTCTTACAAAGACAATAGTTTTTAACTATTGGAAAAAATGATTAAAGACAAAGATTTTAAAATATTGAGAAAACAATTGAAAGACAACACTTTTTAATTGTTGTCAAAATATTTTCTAATCAAGATAAACAATAGTTGTTAGAATGTTATGAAAAGTAATAAAGACAACGATTTTAAATTATTGTCGAACCATCATCTAACAATGATATCCTCAAGAAAGATTATAGTGATTAACTGTTGTCAAAAATATCTAAAGATAATAATTTTTAAATATTGTGAAACTACTATCTTTGATATTAAAAGATAACAGTTTAAAATCGTTACAGAACTATTATCTATCGTGCTCAAGATTGATAGGCATAATAATACTCTGAAAATTCCTTAGAAGACATAGGACCTAGTTTAGAATGAATCCAATAAGCTTAAATTCAACAATAAATTTTGACTAAAACTTACTAATAACTCAACATGGCCAAACTCAAGAGAGTGTCAAAAAATATATAAGTCTTGTTTTAAAGTGAATATAATAAACATAAGTCCATCAATCACATAGGCTAAATTTTTTCCATAAAATTAGAGGAGTTTAAATAGGGTTTAGAATCAAAGTTGATGGGCAAGGCCACACTCAAGAGAATCCATAGAAGGCATGGATCCTAGTTTGGAATGAATTTGATAAACTAAATCTATACTTTTGGCCAAAATTCAATGTATTTAATATGTCTAAGTTCAGTAGTGAATTTTAGTTAAAATTCACTTATAGAGCTTTACATTTTAAAAAGTAAAAAAATTTTAACATATGAAAAAAAGTGTTGCCCGGGAGTTAGGAATGCATCTACAATGATTAAGATTGAGTACTATGCAACTTTGGACATTAAACACTTTTGTTTAATAGAGGATCAAGCAAACCTACATATGAAAAGTTTTCTTTAGTGTTACACAAATGGTAAGACAATTGATCAAGATTGTGAGTTTTAGAGATTGCCGGTGTTACAAGATTATGGATACCTACTTTAGGATGTAAATGTATTTTTCGTTCGATAGTAGGGGTGACAATTTAGTAGCTCATATGAAGAAAGTCTAGTTCAATATAGATATATAGTTTCAAATCAAAGGGGTATTTTGAAAATAAATATAAATTCAGTAAATTACCAAACCATATAGACAAGTAAGAGTATTTTATCATTATATAAATATCCATTGTTTGTTTTTATTTTTAAAGGCAATTGCCCTATAATTTCACTTTTTTTGTTTCCTTTCATTCACGTGAATAAAAAGTAGTACAATTGAGCTAGAAGAAGACAAGATATCATTATATGAGTTCTTAATAATTTCTTATTGTACTTTCCTCAATTAACTTACCTGCAATATGTCTTCTATCATTTTTTTAAAAAAATTAAATTCTTTTTCCAAATTTTAACATAGTAAAAACTATTTAACATTTCTAATGATGATAAATATAATAGTCCTAGATAATAATCATAAATTGATTTCAATAAAAAAATTTATCATATTTTATAGATATAAGGTATTGATCCACTGTGTACTATCTATTGTGTGACAGTGTTCGTGATTGAGGCAAGCGGCCACGTGGTGATGAACCCACGTGGGTGCACGGCTCTCAATCGCGGACACTCCCACATATGGAGGATGCGCAATAGATCAAACCTCTATATGTATATCAAGAATGTTACCATATTTACATTATGGTGCTCATCTTATGAGCATCTAGTATATATTTTTAAAATTTTTGTTAGAGCACAGGATTTAGAATTTAAAACTTAATTTTTAGGATTTATGATTTAGATTATAATATTAAATCTAAAGAAATTAAAATATATATATAAAAAAAATTTACACAAGGAGTTTACCAGGTAAGCATCGTAATATAATATAATTGAGTAATATTAATCAGAGATGAAGTATCTATATTAGAGCAGTTATGAATTCTAAAACAGTTTATTAATAATAATTAAAGTTGAAATATTTATGTTTACTGCTACGGATTCATGATTGGTATATTGACATCACAAATACTGAGAAATAAAATGTGACAGACTGACAGTGAGGTAGGATAAGACTGGTGGTGAAGTGGAGCATCGTTCGATTAAAAATAAAAACGATGCCTTTTTAATCGTTCCATATTTTGATACTTTTTTTTAAAAAAAATTATTTTTTTTCCAAATTTTAAAATTGTAAAAACTATCTTAGCCTTTCTCTTCCAGCCATTTGCCTTAGGAGGCTATAAAGCCCAAGCACTCACCACTCTCCATTAACCATGGCCAAGATCGCTTTGGGAGACCACCGGGAGGCGGTGGAGCCCGGCACCATCCGTGCCGTGCTCGCCGAGGTCGTCCTCACCTTCCTCTTCGTCTTCGCCGGAGTTGGTTCAGCAATGACCGCCGGTGAACACAACTCGCCGATCCGCCTCCTCTCTAAATCAATTAACTAATTAACTAAAAGTGCGACGTTGTTTAATTTTCTATACGAGCAGAGAAGATGGCGGGAGGGGAGTCGATCATGGGGCTGACGGCTGTGGCGATTGCGCACGCGCTGGTGGTGGCGGTGATGATCTCAGCGGGACTGCACATCTCCGGCGGCCATCTGAACCCAGCAGTGACCCTGGGGCTGGCGCTGGGGGGCAACATCAGCGTCGTCCGGTCAGTTCTTTACATGGCGGCGCAGCTGCTCGGCTCCACCGTCGCCTGCTTCCTCCTCAAATTCCTCACCGGCGGACTCGTAATACATTCTTTCAATTTATACTATTTATTTTGCCCCCAAAAAATGATTTTTCTAAATTAACTAATAGTTTTTTAGGATAAAAAAAATCAAAAGGCATTTTTTTATTATCATAAAAACTTAATAAAAATAAAAAGGGCATCTTATATTTTAAAAATATTCTGATCTAAATCAGTAAATTTATTATGATATAATATAAAAGTCAGGATTGAAATACTATCTTGTAATATATAATAAAACGATATATTAAGATGATCCAATGTGATCCGATTCTTCTTAAAATCATATTAATCAAAATTTCATGTGTCATAATGTCCTTTAAATAGTATTTGAATAATTTTAATTCGTATTTGAGTCCTCTTGACTAATGTTAAAATTATTAAAATATTTTTTATTTAAAACTACTACAACAATTTTGAAATTTATTTGAATAGAGTTTTCATGAACCAAAAGGACTTGATAGCTAGCATTGCTGTCTCATGTCCACATTATTAAAATTATTGTACCTTCACTAGTTCTTCGCTTTACCTTTCACATCTATATATTAATTAAATTATTGTCCTTTATTTATTTATTTTTATATTAATTTATTGATAATTTTTTTAAGCATGCACATGAATATCGTTATAATATAGGACCCACCAATCCACACTTTGGCTGCCGGAATAGGTGCGCTCCAAGGAGTGATAATGGAGATTGTCCTCACTTTCTCTCTTCTCTTTTCGGTCTACGGCACCATGGTGGATCCAAAGAAGGTCATCCCGGTCGGACTTGGGGCCTTACTGGTGGGTCTAGTGGTTGGAGCCAATGTTCTTGCCGGTGGTCAATTTTCCGGTGCATCAATGAACCCAGCCAGGTCATTTGGACCGGCATTAGTTAATTGGAATTGGACGGGCCATTGGATTTATTGGGTCGGGCCGCTCGTCGGCGGTGGCCTAGCCGGGATCTTCTACGACCAAGTGTTCATGGTAAGATCGACTCATGTGCCTCTTCCAAGACACTCTGACGATTTCTAAGGGGCTGAATTAGTGAAAGCTTGAGATGAGATATTGTGTTTTATCTAGTGAATAAATGGTTGTGTATGTTTTCCTTTATCTAATTAATGTTAGATTTATAGTTGCACTAGTAATGAAATTAAGTTGGATATATATTTTTTTTAAAAGTGCTAATTAATGGCACTTTAATTTGAATAAAATCGTAAATTTTAATTTAAATATATATATTTTTATTCTAATACTACATTGTTAATTTTTGCTAAATGAATATTTGTAACGATCCGACCACTCGGTCTCTTGGGAGGCCCAACTGGCGACCCATTTGACGGCCCCTTATATCGTCGACCGACGACCCTCGGTCGTGCCGTTACTCACTAGGTCTTCCCACCCCTGGCTAGTGGATTTTTGCCTTCCCCAGGATTCGAACTCTAGACCTCTAGGTTAAGTACTAGAGTTTATGAATCCTGGTAGCCATGTGAAAGACGCTCACTTGGCTACTAGGATTCATAAACTCTAGTACTTAGCCTGGAGGTCTAGAATTCGAATCCTGGGGAAGGCAAAAACCCACTGGCCAGGGGTGAGAAGACCTAGTGAGTAACCGCACGGCCGAGGGTCGTCGGTCAACGACATAAGGGGTCGCCAATTGGGCCGCCCAAGGGGCCGAGGGGCCGAGTCGTTACAATCTAACTCATTGATTCTCATGCAATTTTGAATTCAATGAATCATCATTTCATTTATTCGAATTGACTCAATGAGTCTAGTTTGAATTGGACTTAATCCAACAATTGGATCCATTTGAGTCTAACTCAATAAGTTCAATTTGGATTAGACTTAATCTAATGATTCATCATATGAACCCATTTCCATATCTACTTGTTCTTTGTGTGTGACCCAATAGGTTCTCGTAACGTTGGCAATGTACCCAAATCAACATTTAGATACATAAACAATGAGTAACATCTAGAAAGGTATCATTGCTACCCAAGTGATGAGAAAGTCGAGATTTGACCTAACCTGTCGTGGCTATTATCTTGTATAACTTGGTCCCTCTATCCTTGATATCTAGATTGATCAATGAGGCATAGATCGTGTCATCCTCTTATCAACTTTTGTGTTTCTTGATCTCTAAGTAGACATACCCAATCAAATAAGCTCAATATCTCATATTTACTCATTTGTGCATGACCATGCTTTCTTGTGTCCTACTAATCAAGGGGCCCACAGATATCGCTTCCGTCATATGAAAAGGATAAATCCCATCTACATCACTCACATCCCTTCGTATAATTCATTGCATACCAGTAATCGATTTTATTGTCCACCTTGCCACAGGTGACGTTTGTCGATACCAAAGTACACAACTCCTTATATAGGGAACCATAGTGACTTCATGTCTAAAGACTATTCATACCAATAGTCACATGAGAATGTTTATAACACTCATATAACGATCCATGAAATATTCTCATGGAAGGTCATTCAGTATATATTCTCTAATATATATATCCATGTGTCAACCTAATATCTCATATTCATGACTTGTGAGATTAAGTCATCCGTTGACCTACATGCTAGTCTCAATGCATTAATATTGTCCTTGTATATTAATACTTGACTAGGAATAGTTAAGAGTAGTGTTCTATGTATATCTACAATATCTCACTATCAATTCAACAAATTGATATGATGTAGATAAGAACCTACTACCCAAGGACATTATTATACTTATTCAATCGACACTGAATTGAAACAAATATAATAATCAACTTTGCCTTTTATTAATAATGAAATATGATACAACAAGAGCCTATTATAATCATTTCATAATTGGTACTAGGGCTAATACTAACACAAGAAGGCTAAAGTACCGTATAACCCCCTTTTCTCCAGTGAGGATTTTAGCTATTGGAAGGGTCGAATGGAATACTACTTGAAGACCCGAGTAGAAATGTGGATAAGCATCAAAACCGAACTTGCACTATCACTCGACGACACTAGAGCACCAATAAAATGTGATAATTAGGACCCACACCTGATGAAGATGATCGAGGCCTATGCCAAAGTAACTCAGACACTCTAATGTGGCCTAACTAAAGAGGAGCTGAATCGAGTCGGTCCGTTCACAAGTGTGAAGGACCTATGGGAAAAGCTAATTGAATTGTACGAGGGGACCACCGACATTAAGGTAAGCAAACATGACTTAATTTTAAATAAGTTATATAATGTTAAAATGTAGGATGGTGAATCGGCGAGCCAATTACACTCTTAGATCCAAGACCTTCTTAACGGACTACATACGATCGGCCAAAAGGTGGAGAATCGTGATATAATAAGGTATACATTAAATACTTTTTTGAGGAATACCTTGTGAGCATCGATGGTAGATGCTTACTATTAGGACCTTCGGATGGCTAGAGAGGGGGGGGTGTGAATAGCCTCCACTCAAAACAAAATTAATTCCTCACAAAAACTTGTTAGCACAGTGGAAATAAGCAAAAAGAAAACTGATGCAAGGAAAAGAAACAACCCACCACTAACACAACAAGGATGTACGAGGTTCGGGGATAACTTGCCCCTACTCCTCGGCGTGTCCGTAAGGTGGACGATCCCTTGATCTTTCGGTAGATCACACCCCGGACAAATTTCGGCTAAGTATTTCTCCTTCTCGATGGAGTAACCTCTCCACAAAGTCTCAGAAAAGATTTAAAATGAAGCACAAGACTTACAGAGTTTAGTGGCCAAAAGTTATGAACAATCAACTTACAGCCACGATGAAATCAAAACGCAGAGACAGAAGAAGTTCCTCAGCCAAGAGCTCAAACACGCAGCCTCTTGCTTGATCGACAGAGAGTTTTTCAAAAAAATCTACTTCAAACCTCTCTTCTTCCTTCTTCTTATTGCTCTGCTTTCTCACTGTCTTCAGCCAGAGCCGAATCACTGTCACCTGTATCGAATCACTGCGACCAACTCAGACGTCGCCAATCACTCTTCCTCCTCATCTGGTTCTCTGAACTCACACCAATACCATCCATGGTCTTCACTGGTGTTTCTGAGCTCGAACCAATAAGCAAGAGTCAAGCTGTTGCCAACTGATCACAGCCAGTGAACGTTGACGCTCCAATTACACAATTTGCAGTGAAACACAGCAGAAAGAGCACTTGGTCTTATTCTTTTGATGGTGCTTAGTTTGAATTCAAGCATTGGCACGACACCTGCAATCTGTAACTCAAAAAGCTTACAGCAGATAGTTAGATCAGGTGAATCAGAAATCGTAGAGAAATATCAGAAGATAAACGACATCGTTATGGATCGGTCAACAGACCGATCCATAGCTCTCTGGACCAATCAGGACATATCCTGATCGGTCTGGGAGGCTTCTGATCGGTCTGTGGACCGATCAACCTATAGGTGGATCGGTCCACAGACCGATCCCCTATAGTCCTCTGAGTCTTCGCTTCCTTCTGATCGGTCTACAGACCGATCAGATAACATACAGTGAAGTACTGTTTGGTTACTGATCGGTCACCAGACCGATCAGATAACTAAGGTATCACTGGATCGGTCGACAGACCGATCCATACAGCCAAAGTATCACTGGATCGGTCAACAGACCGATCCAATGCCTCTGTTGGTTTTAGCGCTCCCCAGCCCTAAACCCTAACGTTTTCCTGGTCCAGAGAACGAGCTACCGAGCCCTCTTTGACCTAGTCTGGAGAACAAGCTACCGAGTCCTCTCCGACTTCCATGTCCGGGTCAGAGAACGAGCTACCGAGCCCTCTCTGACCTAGTCTGGAGAACGAGCTGCCGAGCCCTCTCCGACTTCGTCCGGTCCAGAGAACGAGCTACCGAGCCCTCTCTGACCTAGTCCGGAGAACGAGCTACCGAGCCCTCTCCGACTTCGTCCGGTCCAGAGAACGAGCTACCGAGCCCTCTCTGACCTAGTCCGGAGAACGAGCTACCGAGCCCTCTCTGACCTAGTCCGGAGAACGAGCTACCGAGCCCTCTCCGACTTCGCGTGCCATGTATCCGTACTTGGACTTTTCCTCTCCACATGATCAACCTTGATCATTAATCAGTCTGAGTTAAATTAATATCTGATACAAACTTAAATCAGTGTCAACATCAAAACAACAGCCAGGTCAGACTGTATTAACAATCTCCCCCTTTTTGTTGTTTGACAACACGATTTAAGTTTAGATCAGAAATGTTCATATTTTCCTAATTTTAGGGGAATCAAGATCCTCCCCCTAAAACCAAACTTTCATTTATCTCTAAACTTAGTTATCTTCTCCCCCTTTGTCAAACACCGAAAAGGTGCGAATTAGGTAAGAAAACGTTAAAAGACTCCCCCTTAACCCATACTGTCTTTTTTTTAATCCACCTAGAATGCCCTCTAAGTGTATTATAAGACAGTGATAAAGAAATAAGAGACATACAAGACATGGCATATGAACAGCATATTAATAGCCAATAGGAAGTGAAACATAAGCAAGCAAATGAGCAGCATAAATATATAAAATCAGCAAGTATCCAGGTCAGACATAAGTATCCAACCAACAACATCCAAAACATAGATAATCAAAATGACAGCATAGAACAATGTGTATCAATCAGCCTCCTCATCATGAGGAGCATCATCAGCGGGAGGAGTGGGTCCCTGAGGTGGCATGCCGCTGCTCGAGGATGGATAGCCTGGGAAATACTACGGAGGTGGGTATCTGGCCATCCATCCCATAATCGCCTGATGTGTCGCCAACTGCTGACTGCGTATATCATCGTAGCGCTGGTCAATCCGAACGCGCAGCCCGTGGAGCTCAGCAACCAGCAGCTCATCGTGTCGATCAATGCGACTCTCCAGCTCGGCGATCTGCCAGCGCAGATCAGGATCTGCCTCTCCATCGTCAATAGCAGCAGCAGGAGGAGCAGCAACAGGAGCAGCCGTAACCTGTCGTGGAGGTGCCCGTGGTAGCTCACCTAGTGCTCTCCCATCCTTCCACCGAACCTCCCCATTCTGTCCTATGATGCCAGACTTGGAAAATGCCCATTTCCCAAGTCTGCAGTCCTGCCTGACCATCTTGACTATTCTACCCTTGGAGACATCAATCTGAAGGGTCTCGAGCCAATCTGTAATTATATGCTCATAAGGCATATAAACAGTGAAGCTGTTTGACTCACTATAGGAGATGATCGAAGAATAGATGCTAGACATGATGTCAAAGTCGAGACACCGACGCAATTCATAAAGCATCAGGCAATGATATGGTCGGATCTCAGACAAAGGTTTAGATGTGATTGGCAGAAGGCAGTTTGTGACAATCTTAAAAAGAATGTAATTTGGGGCAGATAATCTCAAGGCTGCAAAAGTAGGAAAATCAACATCTAATTTATCTAGCCCACCCGGTCTAGGATGTCCGAAGAAATACTCATAGATGGAGTCAGATGAGATATCAAAGGGTGAAGGTAAGGGGTCAGGTAGATCAGGATATATAGAAAAGACATTTCCTGAACACCTCCGGCAATCTAGATAATCAAAGAAAGCTGAGAAACTGAAATCAAGAGTCTGCTTAGCAACTTTTGTTTTATAACTTACATCATTAGTTTGATGAAGGTTGTTATAAAACTCAGATACTAAGTCATAATTGATATCTCATTCTAAATAGACAAGTGAATCGAGTTTGTAATAGGCAATGATTTCTGACACAGATGGACAAAATTCGTCCATGAATTTTCGATCCACAGACCTACAAGGGAGCAATTTGAAGGTCCGTTGTTTAAAGGCTTGTTCAAAATGGTGATTTGGGAATCTCCCTGAGATAGATGGTTGAGGTCGGGAGGGAGCCTTAGACTTAGACTTCTCAGGCGACTTAGAGGTCCCTTCACCCACTTGTTTCTTCCTAAGGTATAACAATGTGATACAATGGGGCAAATAAGTGAGCACCGGAGCCACCAACAACCGAAAGTCAAAACAAAATGCACAGATATGGTGAGAAATGAAACTGAAATGCCAAGGTGAGTAGTTCTAGGGAAGTATGGAGTTACCTTGGTGCCATTGAAGTATCTTTTGGCTAGGGCTTTGGCTAGGGTTTCGGCGTGCAAAGAGAAGAGAAGAGTTGAGGTGTAGAAAAGTGTCGGCTAGGGCTTTAGCATGAAAGGAGAAGAGAAAGGATTGGGAAGATTTAAGAGAGATCGGTGTCCAGGTGTCGAAATGATCGGACGACTGTCCGATCAGGAGATATCATAAACTTCCTGATCGGTCCCCGGACCGATCAGTGAACCTCCTGATCGGTCTCTGGACCGATCAGGAAACCTCCTGATCGGTCTGTAGACCGATCAGAAAATGATCAGTAGCCTCTCTGCGTGCCAGACTGACCTGATCAGTCCCCGGACCGATCAGGGAACTCCTGATCGGTCTGTAGACCGATCAGTAGGCTTCCTGGCGTATAAAACGAACCTGATCGGTCCCTGGACCGATCAGATTACAAACAGAATGGTCTGGAGAGATTTTGGATCGGTCGACAGACCGATCCACCTTCTCCTGATCGGGCTGTAGACCGATCAGTGTCTGATACTGAAGTTTCTCCAGTAATTTCAGTAACTGAAATTCGTAGAGGTGTTCGATAATTCGTAGAAGTTTTTCTAGTAAAACTTCCAAATTCAGTACCTAGAGCCTGAAGAATCTACAAGCATAACTATTTCCTAAAGATTATGGTCTGAAATTGTTTATAGTCCGAAAGTTTCAGACATTTAGAAAAACAGACAACTCAAGGCTTGAAAACTGAGATTTTCGACCTTGTTATGTTTAGTTTCAAGTTTGTCAAAATATAACCAAATTGCTATCATTATTTCAAGGACTTGTCCTAGTTTCAATCAAAATCATGAAAAGTATCGATCAAAGGTATCAACCAGTCCATCAACCAAAGTTACATAATTTCTAGGTAAAGGTCCAACCAAGTTTCCTTGGTTGGAATATATGAGTAAGATCTAGGAACCAAATACACATGAATTATGTAATGGTCTTCCCCATACTCAATTTATGTCTCTTCAACCTAATTATTCAAGGGATGCATGATACATTTTGAATAATTCGGCTGATCATAGCATCTCACCTCATTTCTAGCAAACAAAAATAATTTGTTAAACCTTATAGTTTGTGTGAGATGTTCCCAAGTTGCCCAAATTAATTTCCCAATTCCTCTTGTCATTTTAATGTCCTTATCGATCATCATGAAGTCCTAATGGCCTATTGAGCCAAACACATTCCCAATTCTCTCCTTAAATGACTAAATTCATTTTCCGGAAGAGGTTTGGTAAAAATATCAGCTAGGTTTGATTTTGACTCAACATATGTGAGCGCAATGTCTCCCCTAGCTATGTGATCTCTAATGAAGTGATGACGCACTTCAATGTGTTTGGTCCTTGAATGATGGACTGGATTTTTCGTTAGGTTTATTGTGCTGATGTTGTCACACAGCACTTGCACTCCCTTATACGAAAGCCCATAATCTTCTAGGGTGTGGATCATCCACAACAATTGTGATACACTCTCTCCCATGGCAATGTATTCAGCCTTGGTTGTGGAGAGAGCAACGCAATGTTGCTTCCGACTTGACCAACTAACCAATGATGAACCTAAAAATTGGCAACCCCAACTAGTGCTTTTTCGATCCAATTTGCACCCAGCATAATCGGAGTCGGTATAACCTATCAAATCAAAAGACTCAGTACGAAGGTACCAGAGACCTACTCTAATTGTGCCCTTAAGGTATCTCAGAATTCTCTTAACTGCAATTAAATGAGATTCCTTGGCACATACTTGGTATCTAGCGCACATGCCCATAGCAAAAAGTATGTCTGGTCGACTAGCTGTGAGATATAGAAGACTACCGATCATGCTTCTATATTGCGTTAGATCAACTGGTTTTCCATTCTCATCATTGTCAAGGCGAGTGTTCGTCGCCATTGGAGTGGATACTTCCTTAGAGTCACTCATTTTGAATTTCTTAAGCATCTCTTGAGTGTATTTCGTCTGATGGACATAGATGTCATCTCAAGTTTGTTTGATTTCAAGTCCAAGGAAGAATGTCAATTCTCCCACTAGACTCATCTCAAACTCACTTTCCATGTGAGTGATAAATTCATTCAAATAGCCCTTGTTATTTGAGCCATAAATTATGTCATCGACATACACCTGGGCTACAAATATGTTTTCACCATCTCTACGCAGAAATAGTGTTGGGTCTATTTGACCTCTTACAAAACCCTTTTCTAGTAAGTAAATTGACAACCTTTCGTACCATGCTCGAGATGCTTGTTTAAGTCCTTAAAGAGCTTTCTTGAGCTTGTACACGTGGTTTGGAGCTTCGGTATTCACAAACCCCGGTGGTTGTTCAACATAGACCTCTTCTTTAATGAAACCATTTAAGAAAGCCGATTTAACGTCCATTTGATAGAGTTTGAAACCTCTATATGCAGCAAAAGCTAACATTAAACGAACGGGCTCTAATCGAGCCACGGGAGCATAAGTCTCATCATAATCGAGCCCTTCGACTTGACTATAGCCTTTGGCTACAAGTCTTGCTTTGTTTCTTACGACTTCTCCCTTTTGGTTTAACTTATTTTTGAAGACCCATTTGGTTCCAATAATGGTGGTCTTCTTAGGTCTAGGAACTAAGTCCCACACTTGGCTCCTTTCAAATTGACCTAACTCATCTTGCATAGCTAAGATCCAATCAAGATCGTGCAATGCCTCATCAACTAATTTTGGTTCGATTTCTGAGATCAAGGCGACCTCATTAGACTCATTTCTAAAGAATGATCTAGTCCTAACTCCTTGTTGAATGTCTCCCACAATCTGGTCTTGGGGATGACTAGAGGCTATCCTAGATTGTCTTGGTGTTGGCGGTGCCTCATGAGTGGTCTCACTAGACACAGGCAAGGGCTCAGTATCAGGCAAAGGATCAGACTGAGCCCTCTCTTGCCTTTGCTCATCATCATCAGAGTCAATTTCGACTCTTTCTATGTTTTGATCATTTAAACTTAGATTTCTAAGTTCAAATTGAATTTCTTCTACATCCCTTGATTGATCATTTGATTTAGGAATTTCTTCAAATGCTACATCTGAGGACTCTTCAATCAATTTAGTCCTATTGTTGTAGACTCGATAGGCTTTGCTGATGAGAGAGTACCCGACTAGTATCCCTTCGTCAGCCTTAGCCGTGAACTTTCCAAGATGATCCTTGGTGTTCAAGATAAACACCTTACAACCAAACACCCTAAGATGTTTAATTGTAGGGGGTTTTCCAAACCAAAGTTCATGGGAGGTCTTTCCTAAAAACCTATATATCAAAACTCGGTTTTGCACATAGCAAGCTATATTTACAGCTTCAGCCCATAAGTAACTCGGTAGTGAGTACTCATTGAGCATGCTTCGTGCAGCTTCTTGCAAGACTCGATTCTTTCTCTCCACAACCCCATTTTGCTGTGGGGTCCTTGGAGTAGAGAACTCATTCCTATATCCTTTTTCTTGACAAAATTCTAAAAATCTATGGTTTTGAAATTCTCCACCATGATCACTTCTAATTGTTTTAATTGTTGTTGATTTTTCATTTTCAGTTCTTCTACAAAAGGAAACAAAAATATCTATGGTTTGATCCTTATTTTTCAAAAAGAAAGTCCATGTATATCTAGTAAAGTCATCAATGATTACTAAGCAATATCTACTTCCATTCAATGAAATGACATTACTACAATCAAACAAATCCATATGCAATAAATCTAAAGCAGTAGATGTACTTACAACGCTTTTACCTTTATGAGACGCTTTTGTTTGCTTACCCTTTTGACATGCATCACATAATTTTGTCTTTTGGTACTTGATGCTTGGTAAGTCTCGCACTAATCCTTTGTTGGCCAGTTTTCGAATATTCTTCATGTTCACATGGGTCAACCTCCTATGCCACAGCCATGATTCTTCTTCTTTTAACATGAAACACTTAGCAGAGGCATTAGTAGCACTTTTAAAAAATACTTGATAAATGTTATCTACCCTTGTGCCTACTAGTACCATGTCAAATGTGTCAATGTGTTTGACCAGACATTGACTTGAATGAAACCCAATTGTGTAACCCGTATCACACAATTGGCTGACACTTAGGAGATTAAAGGTCATCCCCTTGACTAGAAGGACATTTTTGATTTGGAGACATTCGGATATATGAATATCTCCAACTCCTATAACCTTAAGGCTACCATTATTACCAAAGGACACATTACCTCTATTTTTGTTTTGAAGGGTAGTAAAGAGTGACTTGTCCCCGGTCATGTGCTTAGAGCATCCACTATCAACAAACCAAGTTGATGGATGCTCCCCCTTGACAAATGCCTACAAGACACGAAAGATAGATGTTTTAGGTACCCAAATCTTGGGACCTAATGCATCTACAATGAAAGACCTAGGAACTCATGCCTTGGTCACACCCTTCTTAGTCTCATGAACCCTAGAAGCATGTGATCTATGAAATTGGGTTCTAGACACTAGGGAAATGAAACTAGACTCCTTAGGTTGATATCCTAACCCAGCCTTGTTGTAGACCACCCTTTGGGCATTTAGAATCATATCTAAGGTCTTAGAGCTAGTTGAGAATTTCTCAAGCATTTTCTTGAGTTTCTCAACTTCACTCTTTAAGGCTTTGTTTTCATCCTCAAGAAGCTCTTGATGTAGGTCATCAACCTCATCTTCCCTAAGAGTCTTCAAGTGTTCTACTTCATCTTTTAGTGATTTGATTTCAGTTTTTGATTTCTTAAGCAAAGTAGATAAATGTGCAATAGTTTTATAGCATTTTTCTAAGTGAGGAGAAGTTACCTCTTCATCATCCGAAGATGATGAAGCCGCAGCTGATGTATCACTTCCGGAATCTGATTCCTCCCTTGCCATGAGCGCTAATTGATGAGTGCTTTTCTCCTTCTTCTCTTCCTCCGATGAACTTGAGGAGGATTCATCCCAAGTAGCTTTGAGAGCTTTCTTCTTCTTGGCCCTTTCCTCCTTCTTCTTGAGTTTTGGACACTCGCTCCGATAGTGTCCTTTCTTGCTACACTCATAACACGTAACGTTAGTCTTATCAACATTTTGATCAATAGACTTACCTTTCCCTTTGTATCTCTGGCTCCTTCTCATGATTCTCCTTACGAAATTGGCCATCTCGTTCGATGATGATCCACCTTCATCATCAGACTCGGAGGAGGATGAGGATGTAGGAATCTCTTTCTCCTTCTTCTTTTCTTTTTTCCTTCTTCCATCCTTGCTCTTTTCTTCTGCAACTAAGGCAATACCTTTCTCTTTTTGACCCTTGTTAGCAAGTTCATGAAGTTCCATTTCACAAAAGAATTCATCTAATTTAACAATTGAAAGGTCCTTGGAGACCTTGTATGCATCTACCATAGATGACCACAAGACATTCCTCGGAAAAGCTTTGAGAGCGTACCTTACAAGATCGTGATTCTCTACGCGTTCATCTACGGAATGAAGACCATTGATGATCTCTTTGAACCTTCCGTGTAGTTCACTTACCGTTTCGTTCTCCTTCATGGTGAGATTTTGTAGTTGGTTTAGGAACAAGTCTCTCTTGGCAATCCGAGAGTCTCGGGTTCCTTCTTGGAGCTCGATGAGCTTGTTCCACAAATCTTTTGCACTCACAAATGGACCTACCTTGACAAGTTGATCTTTGGCTATCCCGCATTGTAGAGTGACCACCGCCTTGGCATCGGCTTGTCCTTTGATAGTTTGCTCGGCGGACCACCTTGACGACTCTAGTTCCTTACCTTCTTCGTCCTTCGGAGGTGTGAACCCTTCCTTGACCGAGAACCACATGGAGATGTCGGTCTTGAGATAATACTCCATACGGCTCTTCCAATATTGGAAGTCCGCTCCGTCGAAGTAGGGTAGACGATTGGTGCTAAAACCTTCCTTCATAGCCATCTTCTTGCTCTTTAGGGTGTTAATTTGGATGAAGAGCGCCTTGCTCTGATACCACTTGTTAGGACCTTCGGATGGCTAGAGAGGGGGGGTGTGAATAGCCTCCACTCAAAACTCAATTAATTCCTCACAAAAACTTGTTAGCATTACGGAAATAAGCAAAAAGAAAACTGATGCAAGGAAAAGAAACAACCCACCACTAACACAACAAGGATATACGAGGTTCGGGGATAACTTGCCCCTACTCCTCGGTGTGTCCGTAAGGTGGACGATCCCTTGATCTTTCGGTAGATCACACCCCGAACAAATTCCGGCTAAGTATTTCTCCTTCTCGGTGGAGTAACCTCTCCACAAAGTCTCAGAAAAGATTTGAAATGAAGCACAAGACTTACAGAGTTTAGTGACCAAAAGGTATGAACAATCAACTTACAGCCACGATGAAATCAAAACGCAGAGACAGAAGAAGTTCCTCAGCCAAGAGCTCAAACACGCAGCCTCTTGCTTGATCGACAGAGAGTTTTTCAAAAAAATCTACTTCAAACCTCTCTTCTTCCTTCTTCTTATTACTCTGCTTTCTCACTGTCTTCAACCAGAGCCGAATCACTGTCACCTGTATCGAATCACTGCGACCAACTCAGGCGTCGCCAATCACTCTTCCTCCTCATCTGGTTCTCTGAACTCACACCAATACCATCCATGGTCTTCACTGGTGTTTCTGAGCTCGAACCAATAAGCAAGAGTCAAGCTGTTGCCAACTGATCGCAGCCAGTGAACGTTGACGCTCCAATTGCACAATTTGCAGCGAAACACAGCAGAAAGAGCACTTGGTCTTATTCTTCTGATGGTGCTTAGTTTGAATTCAAGCATTGGCACGACACCTGCAATCTGTAACTCAAAAAGCTTACAACAGATAGTTAGATCAGGTGAATCAGAAATCGCAGAGAAATATCAGAAGATAAACGACATCGTTGTGGATCGGTCAACAGACCGATCCATAGCTCTCTGGACCGATCAGGACATATCCTGATCGGTCTGGGAGGCTTCTAATCGGTCTGTGGACCGATCAGCCTATAGGTGGATCGGTCCACAGACCGATCCCCTATAGTCCTCTGAGTCTTCGCTTCCTTCTGATTGGTCTACAGACCGATCAGATAACATACAGTGAAGTACTGTTTGGTAACTGATCGGTCACCAGACCGATCAGATAACCCACAGAAAGCTACTGTGTGGTTACTGATCGGTCACGATACCGATCAGATAACTAAGTTATCACTGGATCGGTCGACAGACCGATCCAGACAACCAAAGTATCACTGGATCGGTCAACAGACCGATCCAATGCCTCTGTTGGTTTTAGCGCTTCCCAGCCCTAAACCCTAACGTTTTCCTGGTCCAGAGAACGAGCTACCGAGCCCTCTCTGACCTAGTATGGAGAACAAGCTACCGAGCCCTCTCCGACTTCCATGTCCGGGTCAGAGAACGAGCTACCGAGCCCTCTCTGACCTAGTTTGGAGAACGAGCTGTCGAGCCCTCTCCGACTTCATCCGGTCCAGAGAACGAGCTACCGAGCCCTCTCTGACCTAGTCCGGAGAACGAGCTACCGAGCCCTCTCCGACTTCGTCCGGTCCAGAGAACGAGCTACCGAGCCCTCTCTGACCTAGTCCGGAGAATGAGCTACCGAGCCCTCTCTGACTTCGCATGCCAAGTATCCGTACTTGGACTTTTCCTCTCCACATGATCAACCTTGATCATTAATCAGTCTGAGTTTAATTAATATATGACACAAACTTAAATCAATGTCAATATCAAAACAATAGCCAGGTCAGACTGTATTAACACTAATAAGCTTGGTTGAGTTTGTTCTTCTTCGTTTGATTCTTCCAATGACTCATACCATATTGCCTTCAATGCCTTCCTTCTTCCTTGCTTCATGTTCAGACACTCTAGCTTGTAGTGTCCTTTCTTATCGCACTTGTAGCAGGTTACTTTTGATTTGGGCTTTGTGGTTTGCTTAAGACCCGGTTGCTTGCTCTTGGATTGGATAATCTTTTTCTTCTTAAGAATTTTCTAAACTAGGTTAACTAGTTCAGTGGTGATCTCATCTTCGTCTTCGGAATTTGATTAGTCTTCAGATTTGGGTTCCGATTGGTACTTGGGCTTCACCTTCTTAGTCTTGATTTTTCCTGCAAGTAACATGATACCTTTCTCGGTCGGAGTAGCATTAGATTGTTCATGCAATTTAAATTCTAAAAATAGCTCATCTAGACTAATTAAAGAAAGGTCCTTAAATACTTTGTAAGTGTTGGGGTTGCAAGGTTGCAAACATAGTCCCACATTGAAAACACATGGAAAAGATCATGAGTTTATAAGAGAAAGATATCTCCATTGGCATGAGGCCTTTTGGGTAGAGCCCAAGAGCAAAACCATGAGGGCTAAGGCCCAAAGTGGACAATATCATGTCATTGTGGAGATATCTAAATTCTTTTCGATCCTACAATTGGTATCAGAGCCCGGACTGCCAGAAGGTTTAATCGCCGACTGTGCACAAGAGCTATGGTCTGCTTGAACCATGTGAGTACAATATTGACCTCGAACAAAGAAAGTGGAGGCTCCTATGTTCGGATCAAGAGGACCAGACACCAGGCAGGAAGTCCTAGTTGCGACTAGGCAAGGAAGTCCTAGTAGGTCGGGTGGACCGAGGGGCAGGAAGTCCTAGTTGCGGCTAGGCAAGGAAGTCCTAGTAGGTCGGGTATACCGAGGGGTAGGAAGTCCTAGTAGGTCGGGTAGACCGAGGGGCAGGAAGACCTGGTGGGTCGAGGATTAGATGTGGGAAGTTCATGGTCCTTTGTTTGAGGGGGGGATTGTTGGGGTTGCATGTAATACCCCGGTTCTGAGATTCTGGTTAAGTATGGCTTAAAAGGTTAGATGGTACTATCCATATCACCAAGGTGCACCTTCCTTTTCGGAAGCCCAAACTTAAGAACTCCAAAGTTAAGCGTGCTTGGCTTGGAGAAGTCTGAGGATGGGTGACCTCCTGGGAAGTTTTCCAGGGTGCGTGCGAGTGAGGACAAAGCACGCTGAAAGGACCTCCGGTGGTCTGTGGAGCTAGTCGTCAACCCGATGGGCAATTCAGGTAGTGTTCCCGGTTCGGTTCGGGTGGGGCCCGCCCGAGCCGGGGCGTTATAGATGGTATCAGAGCAACCTTGCGACCGTGAGTGCGCCTGTGGCAGGAGCACCAGGGCACCACCTAGCGAGGGAGATTCTGGGATTTGTCTATGGTGTGATTCGTGGTTACACAACGAGGACGTTGTGTCTTTAAGTGGGGGTGATTGTAATACCCCGGTTCTGAGATTCTGGTTAAGTATGACTTAAAAGGTTAGATGGTACTATCCATATCACCAAGGTGCACCTTCCTTTTCGGAAGCCCAAACTTAAGAACTCCAAAGTTAAGCGTGCTTGGCTTGGAGAAGTCTGAGGATGGGTGACCTCCTGGGAAGTTTTCCAGGGTGCGTGCGAGTGAGGACAAAGCACGCTGAAAGGACCTCCGGTGGTCTGTAGAGCTAGTCGTCAACCCGATGGGCAATTCAGGTAGTGTTCCCGGTTCGGTTCGGGTGGGGCCCGCCCGAGCCGGGGCGTTATATTGCAAGGTTGCAAACATAGTCCCACATTGAAAACACATGGAAAAGATCATGAGTTTATAAGAGAAAGATATCTCCATTGGCATGAGGCCTTTTGGGTAGAGCCCAAGAGCAAAACCATGAGGGCTTAGACCCAAAGTGGACAATATCATGTCATTGTGGGGATATCTAAATTCTTTTCGATCCTACAATTAGCACTACTGTTATAAGCTCATGTTGTTAAGACTGAATCCGAGTCTGAGACAAAATCAAAAGCTGAGTCTAAGTGAAGTCACGAATCCATATCCAATTTTAGAAGGTTCCCAATCCACTATAAGTATTGAAGGATCGATAGAAAGTGATAGAGGGGGGGGGGGGGTGAATATCACTCTTTTCATATCACAAAACCAATCAAAGTAAGCAATGGAAATTAAAACAGACAACTCAGGTGGTTACTTGGTTCAGAGGCTACGTTGACTCCTACTTCAAGATTCGTGATCCTTGACTGCACCGTTGAGCAATCCACTATGATTTTTCTTTCCAAAATCTTCAAAAAGAAGAAATGCGTACAAATACAAGTAGAAGATAGTAACAACCTACTATCTTCTTTTCAATTTAAGTATAAAGCAAGATTAAATAAATATATCGACAAAAGTGGAAGACGAAGCGTGGTTGGCACTTGAACAATGTAGCAGCTTTCTTGAAGATGAGTAACAGAGTAGCAACACTAGCAGCTTTGCATAGAGATGAACTGGTGAATTGATTCGTATATTAGCCTCGGACCTTGAGCTCCTTTTTATAAGAATCATCAACATTCGGTAGACCGATCCTTGGGTTTGGTCGACCGAACCCACTCCCTTCCTTGTTTGCTAAGATTCGATCTTCGGGCATTGATGATATTTAATGGTTCGATCGACCAATCACCTTATTCAGTCGACCAAACAGTGAACCTTCCTATTCATCGAGATCTGGAATTAATGCACACCATTAATGTCTTTATTGTTTGGTCGATCGAACCCCATGTTTCATCGACTGATCAGTTAGTCTTCCTTTGCTTCAGCTCGATCTGCTTGTGTCATCATTATTCAGTCGACCGATCATCTGGTTTGGTCGACCGATCAAGCTTTGAATGAAGGTTGTGTCTTATTTGGTTCTGGTCTAATTTGGTCTGAGTCAAACTGGTTTGGTCGATCGATCCCTGGGTATCAATCTGGCCGAACCTGTAAAATAGAGTTAATCAAAAATACATTCTTACAAAATAAATGTTAGCATAATAATATAGTATGATGCATGAGTAGTAATTAACAGTAACACTGTCTTGATCTCAACTTGGAAACTTTCCCAATTTCTTCAGTTGGATCAGCGACCTAGGGTTTGTTCCCTTCTGGAACATGACCTCACTGTTACTCCTCCAGTTGTTTACCTCAACCTACTTACCAAACCTTGGTCCTCCAAACCTGTTTGGACTTTACCGCTTAGCATCAAATCGGCCCACCAGGACTATCGAGCTTCCCTGCCAAGTGTCGAATCCTCTGGACCCACTTGGTCTTTTTGTCTGGCTTCCACGATTTGCTAAGTTTTCTCTGCCTAGTCATGACTAGGGCTTTCTCGATTGAGTAAATACCCTGCACACTCAGTTAACTTGTTAAATCACCACAAGACTTAACTTAAACATTTAACAATATCAAAACTCTGGTTTGATGCTGGTGCACCCTGCATCAACAATCTTCCTCTTTTTAATATTTGACAACCAAGGTTCACAGTTAAGTTATGCAAACATATAAGTAAACAAACATTTGTTTTTTCATATTACTTCCCCTGAGTTTAACAACTCCCTCTAAATCACCATATCTCCTCCTTTGACACACATTAAAAATAGGATAAACACAAAAGAAATTTGAAAATAAGGTTTGATAAAAAAAAATCTAAGTATCCAAGAAAAGTAGACCTTTAAAATCTTAGCTAGATTTTGAAACACGGTTTTAAAGTCAAAAACTTAAAAATATAAATATTTGGAAAATAATTTGAAGACAAAATAATTTTGATAAGGTATTATAATTTTGAAAATTTTGATAATTTAAGATTTAAAAATTTCTTAGTTAAAATATTTGTTAAGGAAAAATAATTTTGAAAAGTTGCTAAGTTGAAAAATAATTTTGAAAAGTTGCTAAGTTCAAAAATAATTTTGAAAATTAAGTGTGAGTTTAAACATTCTGAAAGATTTGAAAATAATTTTGAAAAAAAGAAATAATTTGATATATATATATATATATATATATATATATATATATATATATATATATATATATATATATATATTAAATGCTTCCCCTAAAATTGATAAGTATCTAAAAGTTCAAATATGGGTATAAAAACTAGAAAAAAATATCCTTATGATGAAACGTCCAACCTTCATATTTAGTTGACTACCACAAGATAGCAGTTACTAATTCAGGTTGGTTAATTTAAGCACATTATTCTAACTAGTTTGTTACTAGCCAAATTATCAAAATTGATCAATATATTTTGTTTAAAGCCCAGATTTATAGCGATGCACTGACTTAAGCATCTGAAATCTTAGGCTAAGTCCTAAACATCTCACACCATTCTAGGTTTCAAAATCCACAAGCAAGGTATCCTACTGTGCTTGTGAGATGTTGGTTACTACAACTATAGAAACATGCATTTCTACATAAAACTTAGGCTACTTAAAAAAGATAAAATATTTGAAAATCTGTTTTGAAAATAAATTTTTAAAGGGGGAATTTTAAAAATAGTTTTGAAAAACTACTAAGTAATATTTTTCAAAATGTGTGAAAAGATAAAGAATCATACTCTATGAAACACATACCTAATTGTCTTCTTAAGTTACTAAATTCAATTTCAGGTAAAGTTTTAGTAAATATATCAGCTAGGTTAGATTTAGAGTCAATATAATTAAGTTCAATATTTCCTTTAGTGACATGATCCCTAACGAAGTGATACTTTACTTCTCTTTGTTTAGTACTAGAGTGATGTAATGGATTTTTTGTTAGATTTATAGAACTTATATTATTAATAAATGTTTTTACATTTTTATAATCTAAATTAAAATCCTTTAAAGTGTGGGACATCTATAGTAATTGAGCTACTCATTCGCTCATTGCTATGTATTCAACTTCAGTAGTAGTTAAGGAATCACAATGTTGCTTTCTACTAAACTAGGTAACTAAAGATGAACTTAGTAGTTGACATCCTCCACTAGTACTCTTTTTATCTAACTTGTTGTCGGCATAATCTGAATTAGAATAGCCAACTAATTCAAAATTTAATATTCTTGGGTACCACATTCCTACATTAATTGTTCCTTTTAGATATTTAATTATTCTTTTAACATAAGATTGGTGGGATTCTTTAGCATAAGTTTGATAATGAGCACACATACTTACTGCAAATAATATGTCAGGTCTGCTTGCAGTAAAGTACAATAAGCTACCTATCATATTTCTATAGTATTTTAAGTCAACTATGTTACCATTTGGGTCACTATTTAGATTAATGTTGACATCTTAAGTTAGAAAAATCTTAAATTAAGTTAAAAACATTCCTAACCTACTCTTAAACTTTTTTGAATTTCTCAAATCTTGAGAATTAACCCTTAAAAGACTCAAGCCTAACTTAAGAAAATTGTCAAACATCAAAAAGGGAGAGATTGTTGGTGCAATCGACCTCTAGTATTTCGATGTTTGATAATATGACCAAGGGTTGGCCCAAACAGGACTTAATGTTTGGGAGAGAGAAGTCTAGTCAGGACTAGATGACTAGCAAAGGTAAGTCCTAACCAAAGGTTAGGCAAAGTGGAAGCCCCGGTGAGCGAAGTTGGGCCATAGTGAGTGAAGTTAGGTGGTGGAAGTCCCGGTGAGTGAAATCGGGCCCTAGTGAGTGAAGCTAGGTGGTGGAAGTCCCGATGAGTGAAGTCGGGTACTAGTGAGTGAAGCTAGGTGGAGGAAGTCCTGGTGAGTGAAGCCAGGTCCTAGTAAGTGAAGCTAGGTGGAGGGAGTCCTGGTGAGTGAAGCCAGGCCCTAGTGAGTGAAGTTAGGTGGAGGAAGTCCTGATGAGTGACGCCAGGCAATAGAAATCCTAGTAAGTGAAGCTAGGCAACCCTAGGAGGTAACCCTAGGTTATACTTGCATTCTGTTAATATTGTGTTAACTCAGTGTTGCAGGGAAGCTCAGCTAGATCGACGGGCTGACCGAGCGTCTGGCGGGTAAGTTGAGGTAAGTCACTGGAGGGGAGTGACTGTGAGGACGCGTTCCCAAAAAGGGAATTTAGGCGTCAATCCAACTTAGAACCATTTCGAAACTCTAAGTTGAGATCTTGACTAGATTCCGGTCTCGATGAGACGGAATCTAATTACTACACTATTTCTTTTTATGACAATGTTGTGTTAATACTTTGTTTTGCAGGGAAGTTTGCATTTTGCCTTGGACTAACACTTTTTTACAGATAGCTGATAAATTTTGCATTCCGGGCGTCCGGAGTAGCTCTCCCTTTTTTATGTTTGTCACTTTTCTTAAGTTAGGCTTGAGTCTTTTAAAGGTTAATTCTCAAGATTTGAGAAATTTAAAAAAGTTTGAGAGTAGGTTAGGAATGTTTTTAACTTAACTTAAGATTTTTCTAACTTAAGATATCAGTCTCCCCCTTTGGCACACATCAAAAGGATATAAACTTAAGGATTAGTTTTTATTATGTTTTTGCACCAACAATGTGCAAAAAAAACTTTTTGAAAATGAGTTTTCTAAGTGAGAAAAGTGACTTTTGAAAGTTTAGGTTACTTTTTGATAGTGTATTTTCAAAATATTTTTCAAAGTATTTTCAAAAATTTGTAAAGCAAAGAGTAATTTTGTAAACGATTATGAAAAGAATATTTCAAACTTAGTTTCAAAGATTTTCAATAGTAATTTTTTAAAGATTACTTTTAGTCTTTCAATCAGGGCTCCCCCTTAACCTGACACATTCTTAGGACTTCTTGTTAACCACAAGAAAAACTTCCTATGTGTCTAGGGGGTTGGTCCAAATTGAAGGTGAGTTTTCAGAATATTTTTTTTTAAAAAAAAATCATTGTGCATCAACACCTTTTAAGAAGACCTTGTCAACTTAAGTTTTTAAAATGTTTACTAAGTAACAAAATAATTTTTCAAAATATGTAAGAATTTTTGAACAGCATAGAGTGTTTTTTTTGTATAAAATAAATTTGTAAAAAAAAATTTACAAAATAATTTTCAAATAAAGTGTGAGAAGGTTATTCAAAATATTTTTGTATTTATAGATTTTTCAAATATTTTTACATAATTCTCAAGAATACCTCCCCTGACGTCAATACTCCCCCTAAAGTCAACATTAAGGTTTGGGTACCTAAGTATTCTAGGGGATTTAGCAATATTTTTCTATATAATTATTTGTATATACTTGGTATAACTATTCATTTATTAAACAACTAGTATAAAAGATAATTAATTTTAGATTTTGGTGTATTAAAATAATTTGTTATTAATTCAATAATTTAATACTTATTTGATTAAAATAGCTTAAATTTTGAATTAATTGATGGAGTTAATTTAATGATAATCTTAGTTATAATATTTATTTCATTTTTTGTTTTAAAATCTAATTGAAGTAGAATTAATTAAGTTTATGGTCAGTATTAATTCGAAGTTCAATAAATTAGTAGAATAAATAATCTGTTATTTTTTAAATAAGATTAAAAATTACGTAAATTAAATAAATTGTTAATTTCAAGTTCTTAAATTAGACTTAGAATTAATTTTAATTTTAATTTTAATTTAACTTTAAGTTTGGGTTTAGTTTAAGTTTAACTTAATTAAAATTTAATTTTAAAGTTTAATTCTAATTTTAAATTTAAGTTTAAAGTTTATTTTTTTTTTACTTAATTTAAGTTTTAAGTTTAACATAATTTAATTAGTTTAATTTAGTTTAGTAAATTTTAAATTTAATTTAATTTTTAGTTAAGTTGATATTAAATTTGAATTTAATTTTACTTATGATTAAGTTAGTTTTAAAATAATTTTTGAAATCATTTTTAAGATAATTTTTAAGTTAATTTTTATTAAAATTAATTTTTTTAAAAAGAATATAAAATAATTTTTCAAAAAAGATTTAAAATAATTTTTAAGTTAAATTAATTTTCAAAATAATTTTTAAGATAAATTAATTTTTAAAATAATTTTTAATTTGAAATAATTTTAAAAATAATATTTAAAATAATTTTAAAAATGAATTTAAAATAATTCTTAAAAGATTTAAAAGAATTTTTAAAATAATTTTAAAATAATTTTCAAAAGAGTTTTTAATTTTTGAAAATGATTTTTAAATAATTTTTAAAAATTATTTTTAAATAATTTTAAAAAGGATTTTAAAAATATTTTTAAATAATTTTTAAAAGAATTATTAAAGGATTTTTAAAATAATTTTAAAAGAAATCTTAAATAATTTTAAAATGATTTTTAAATAATTTTTAAAAGAATTTTTTAAAAGAATTTTTAAAATGATTTTTATATTATTTTTAAAATAGTTTTAAATTTTTGGAAATGATTTTAAAATAATTTTTAAAAGAATTTTTCAAAGATTTTTAAATAATTTTAAAAGAATTTTTTAAATAAATTTTAAAATGATTTTTAAATAAATTTTAAAAGATTTTTAAAATAATTTTTAAAAGTTTTTTAAAAGAATTTTTAAAATTATTTTTAAAATTATCTTTAAATAATTTTTAAAATTTTTTTTAAATAATTTTTTTAAAATAATTTTTAATTTTTGTAAATGATTTTTAAATAATTTCTTAAATAATTTTTAAAAGATTTTTAAAAGAATTTTTAAAGGATTTTATAAAAAATTAAAATATTTTTAAAATAATTTTTTAATTAATTTTTAAAATTATTTTTAAAAATGTTTTAAAATATTTTTAAAATAATTTTTTTAAAACAATATTTAAAGGATTTTTAAATGAATTTTAAAATATTTTTCAAATAATTTTTAAAAGAATTTTAAAATACTTTTTAGAATAATTTTTAAAAGAATTTTTAAAATGATTTTTAAAAGAATTTTATTTTTGTAAATGATTTTTAAATAATTTTTAAAAGAATTTTTAAATTATTTTAAAAATATTCTAAAAATAATTTTTTAAATATATATTTTTTAAAAAATTTAAATAGTTTTTAAAATGATGGTTAAATAATTTTTAAAAGATTGTTAAAATAATTTTTTAAAGTTTTTAGAAGAATTTTTAAATAATTTTTAAAATATTTTTTAAATAATTTTTCTAAAATAATTTTTAATTTTTGTAAATTATTTTCAAATAATTATTAAAAGAATTTTTAAAAGATTTTTAAATAATTTTAATAGAATCTTTAAAGTATTTTTCAAAAAATTTAAAACTGAACGACCGTCCAAACGAACATACTATAATTCTATCTGACTAGAACGTCCAAACGACCATCATTCGTAACTTGCAGATAAGGTTAGGAGAAAAATTCTAAGTTATCCGGCTTACCGTCCTTGCTGATCAGACCTAAGAGTTGATCGAACATAGTGTGCCTCGTCGACGACATGAAAGCTAAGTGAAGAACAAGTGAGTAGCTACATTCTATACAGTCGAGCTGGTGATATTCGGGCCGAGTGGCAGCCTGTCAGTCTATCGGCCTATAGCGGGACTCACATCCATGTTATATCATACTCTTTTAGAAGTTTGTGTTGCCGACAACAAAGAATGTCTTATAGATAAATCATACTTAGGAAACTTTTAGACTGTCACATTACAGATGATCCCATCCGGAGGCTGAGTCGGACAGAGGTCGGTCGTGGTGGACTGGGCGTTGACAGAAAGTCGCGGGCGATGCAGGCTCCCCACGGGTGGCTGACGCCGCTACAGTACCCTGCGCACACTCAGACGATCCCCCCCTCTCCACGTTAGAGACCGAGACCCAGGGAAAAAGTCCCCGGATCAAGCCCTCCGACGCTCAAGTCAGGTCCTTTTTCCCCAGAAAGAACAGAGACAAGCCAAAGGAAAAAACAGTTGTGGAAAAAAGGTGACGAGAAAATGTGTGCGCGTACCTGCGTACGAGGGATTTCTCCCCTTTTATGCATCCTCCTGCTAGAACCTGCCCTCCTGTCAGAAAACGTTAGACACCTCGCTTTGTCCGCTAGTCCCGTACACCTGTCGCGCTGTTATTTGCTGTGAGAGCATCTTTCTGTTTAGGAACCTCCGCCTTCGCACTTGGATTTTGTCCTGTAGTGAGAGACAGCTGGCAGACTACTACTGGCTATGAGGGCGTCTTTTCGTTTCAGGAACCTTCGCCTTCGCCCGCATCGTTGGTATGTAATGATTACCCCTGACGGACCGTTGAGATTCTCCGCTCCCGTATTACCTAGCTCCTCCGCTTCATGGTGTCCTCGCACCAGCCTGCGCCTGTGGTTCGCCTTTCCAGGCTTCCAACTCGCAGACCTATAGCCCTAACTGTCTAGACATAGCTACGCTGATCTCCATCCTGCATCCTGCGCTTTATACTTCCTGGCCCTCAACCGCAGGTCTGTAGCTCGGGCTGCTTCCGCTCAGCTCTGCCAACCCTGACCCATTGGCCTATACTTCCAATTCTTGGCTTCTGCTTAGCTCTGCCGATACCAACCTGCATCCTGCACTTTGTACTTCCTGCCCCTCTACTGCAGGTCTGTAACTCGGGCTGGCCCTGCTTAGCTCTGCTGATCCTGACATGTCTCCGCCTGGTTCTGCCGATGCTGAGCCCTGACTGCCCTGTTAACTTGCCTTTTCGAGCGCCAGTTAGCCATGACTATTGACCGCCACCTCCTCGTGACTTTTGACTGTCACGCGGCCTTGACTCTTCTCTTGGGCCCCTCCGATACCAACCGTATCAACAGAGATTTACGTGCTTACTTAACGAAAGATGTTAAGGACACTTTTCGACTTGTCTTTTTTAGGAAAGCTTTGGAAAATGTGTATATGCTTTGGGATGAGTACATAGGCGCTACAATGACACTATAAAAAGGGGCCTTCATTTATAGACGGAGTATACGATGCTCCATTATGCTATACACTCTTTGCTACTACTTAGCTTGCTTCTATTACTTTCTTCTTGAGACCGAGTATTGAATTTAGTGTCGGACGGTTAACGTCGAAACCTCTTCCTTAGCCTATACTAACGCTCCTTGTATTATAGAATAGTGTAGAGTCTTTACTAAGTTAACAGCAGAGCTACATTCCTAGCTGACCGTTACTTTATAGTGCTACTTATCAATGAGAACCAAATCAAATCTTCTATTACTTGAATACTCCTACGTTTTTCTTATGTTCAACTGTGCTTAAAATCAGACTATTATTCTAAATTGTTTATTTTTCTATCAAGTATTTTAGCTTCGTAGCAACATTCTTACTTTGCCAAATCTATTAGGGCGTGCACACATGATCATGGTTTAGCTTTATGCTCATCCATATCTAACACTATATTACGAATCTAGGTTGGTTTATATTTTCCACCAAGTCAGAGAAAAAACAGTTTCAAATTGTACTGCCTTTTATTATCTTCATATGTTTCATCTTCATAACATTTGGATGAATTTTCATCCCTTGATATTTTTATTGTCAAATTACATCACGTCCTCGGTACTCATTTTTGATATGTTACTCATTTTGGATATGTTAGAGGACTTAGAAATGAACCAAAGCCAGTTAGATGAACTTCTTCAGATGCTATCTCATCCAGATTAAGTAACGTAGCATTGCGTAAAAAACTTAAATCCATCAAACAACGACTAGAAGATACAGCAAAAGAGTTGGCAAACACCCAAGTTCAATTAGCAAACATCCAACAATGAGTTGACAGTAGTGAGATCCGGACAAGATATATTTGAACAAATTTTCAATCGGTTGGCACTTGGAGCATTACAATCCTCCTCGATATTAGATCTTGATGTTGAAGTTTTGGATTTGATGTTAGATTTGTGAACTTAATGTTATGAACTTGATGATGATAAAGTGTGTGTTATAAATTTGTGACTGTGCGTGTCGCGCATCATATCAGTATTTTTTTTTAATTTTTAAATTAAAAAATAATTAAAAAATTTCTTTACGATTTTATTTATAGGGTACAGGCTTTGGGTATAGTGTTAAAACTATTTTTTTTTAGATTTTACCTATAGGGTTTAGACTTTTTAATTAAGTTATAGTGTTTGGTTTAAAAAAAAATTAAAATAAAATTAATTTAAGTATTTATTGAGTATTGTAATGTGTTTAGGGGATATATCTATATATTAAATTTTAAATAAGGAAATGTTGAATTTTTTAAATTAAAAAAACTAAAAAAAAATTAAAAAACATTGATATTGTGCACACAATATCAATACTCATATATATATATATATATATATATATATATATATATATATATATATATATATATATATAATGAAAATAGAGATAAAAATAAAAATAAATATAATAAATAGCAATAGAGACGAAAAATGGAATCCGATTATCTAAGGTCCACTTTTTCGGGCCACAGGCCCATTTCCCATTGCCATATAAAGACGCCAACAGAAAGAGGGTTGACCTCTTCTCCCATCGTCCCTTTGGAACCGTTCCTCTTTTCTTAGAACTCTCTTTTACCTCTCACATCAAGGAAAGGTTCGATCTTCTTCTTCCCTTTCATACATTCTCATTTGCCTCAACGGATAAATCTTTTTTTCTTCTTCCTTTTGTCCTCGTGCCCAACTCAGAAGGTTCTATTACCTCTGCGGATTTCCTCCACTCGTTGGATTTTTTTTTTATTTTATTTTTATTTTTTATAATCATTGAGGTAGACGGCCTTTCCCTGATTCATCTACTGGCTAAATCCGAAGCACAGCTTATGCACAGATCAGCTTATTATTGTACCTAATTGGTATTTCTTTAAGCCTTCTGTTAATTGTTCACTTTGATTGTCTTTATGTTTGCTTAGATCCTTTCTGCAATTAGGTCAAATGCTTGCATTTATAATTTCGTTTTGCAACAATAAGTAACATATTAGAAACATGTTACTTATTCTTGTCTTCTTTTGCAACCATACCTTAGTTTTCAGCGTCTAGTAATGGTAGTAATGATCGCTAATTAATTTCGGTCGGAGACTTATCATATTAAGCTTTATGATCACAACTATCATAATTCTTATTGTTTCTATAATACCATATTTGGCATGATATTTTCCATATACCACTTAGATAAGTTGGATAAATATGCATATTGGAGTATAAAGAGCAGCTCAGTATATGAAACTCCCATCAGAGTATATCAAATTAATTGTACGCAGTCTTACCTTGCATTTTGTAAGAGTTGTTTCCGCAACAACCCCATGACCTCAAGGTACAATAACTTTATTAGTTGCGTCAAGACTCCCTTTCATATTGGAGTATATAGTAATAATATCATACAATGGTTTCTTTCTCTTTTCTTTTTCATTTATTGCTTAGTAATCTTGTATTGTTCCTTATTGTTGTATTTATTGTATACTTATATGTTTATCTTCTTGTTTAAAAGTTAGTTGTACTCCAGAAGCAATTTGCAAAGGTGAAAGTGTAGAGGGAATGTAGAAGTGATTCACCAACAAGTTATAGGCCGTAGAGTAGGAACCTGGTCTTCCAAACCACATAAAGGATAAATGTTTGTTTGTTTGTCTTTTGCGTTTGTATTTGATATATCTCTTGCGTACTAACTCTATTATAGACAAGAGCAAACAAATTGAAGTGTTTGGCTATTCACTTCCCTCTCTAGCTTTACTATCGAACTAACAAAGTGTTTTGGCATGTCCTTGAAAAATACTTCGGATGTTTCACTAACTTAATACTTGTTTCCTATTTTACTTTAGCGCCATATTGCTAATTATCAAGGAAAGAGCTAATAAAATTCTCCACAATGACTATGGAAAAGGATTTATTTGATGTAGTGGGACCGGTACATCTTACCTCTATAGATTGGTAACTATGATTTTATTTTAATTTTCTTTACGATTATATTTCATATATTTCAAGATTGTTGCATATTCTAAATATTTGAGGAAGAAATAATTATTGCTTTATTATTGTATTCATAGAAATTGGTACTTGTTTTATTATTGTATGCTTGTTACTCCTAATTCACATTAGCAAATGCTTAAATTCATACGATAATGAATATTCATCTATAAGAGTATCTAATATAAGGATGATCTTCTATTTAATATATATTATTGTTGAGATTTTTGAGCCGCAAAAACCGCTTTTTGCGTTGCGGAAACCTCGAAATCCCATGCCACCGGATCCGTGCGAACATTAAAAGAACAAAAAAATTTCGTGTACATGTTTTTCTATCCTAGATCTACATTAGATCTACATGGTTAAGAGATTACCCTTGTAGCGAAGCCCTTCGCGAATCCCGCTGGTCCAAAAGTTGCCGGATCTCGAGTGTGTTCAAGTGGACACACCTCTATACGTATCCACACGAACAATAGAGATGGAGAAAACACTTAGAGTGTGCTAGCACTCTAAAGGTGTTCGGCCAAGGAGGAGGAAGAAGCAAGGAGGAATAATAATGATCGATCATGAAAATAAGAGTAAAAAATGGCTTAAGTATTTTCATCTTATGAAAATACTTAATGCTCATTAACACCATTAATGAGCCTCATTAATGAGCCTTAATGAGTATTTAATATTCTTCATTAGATGACCATTTTGAAACTCATTCGAAATTAAATCTAAAATTCAAATTAAATTCCATTTATCATTGAATTCAAAATTCAATGAATATCATCATTAAGCCTCACTTGAATCTAACTCAAGTCTAGCCTCACTTGAGTCTAACTCAAGTCTAATCTCACTTGAGTCTAACTCAAGTCTAACCTCACTTGAGTCTAACTCAAGTCTAACCTCACTTGAGTCTAACTCAAGTCTAACTCAATCGAGTCTTACTCAATTAATCTAATTTAGATCACTCTTAATCCAATTTAGTTCATCACATGAACCTAATCCTCTAGGTACATCAAATGAACCTAATCTCCATCTAATTGCCCTTTGTGTGTGACCCCATAGGTTCTTGTAACGTTGGCAATGCTCCTAAACCCATTTAGAAGCATAAGTAATGAGCGGTATCTAGCAACACATCATTACTACCCAAGTTACAAGAATGTTGAGATCCAACATCACCTTGTGACTACCAATTGTGACTCTTCACAATATATGACAAGTGTCCTTCTATCCTTGACATCTAGATTGATCAATTTGAGGCATAGACGGTGTCATCCTCTGATCAATCTAAATCTTGAACTCCAAGTAGACTCACTCTAATCAAATGAGCTCAATATCTCATATTGACTCATTTGGGCATGGCCATGCACTTAGTGGTCTCACTCTATCAAGAATAACGATGTCACTCCCGTTATATAGGAGGGATAGATCTCATCTACATCACTCACATCCCTCCGCATAATTTGTTACATACCCAGTAATCGCCTTTATAGTCCACCCAGTTACGGGTGACGTTTGACGAAGCCAAAGTATGTAACTCCTTATGTAGGGAACCATGGTGACTTCATGTCCAAGGACTAATAGTCATACTAATAGTCACATGAGAAAGTATATGACACTCATATAACGATCCATGATACTTTCTCATAGCGGGTCAGTATACATTCTCCAATGCATACCCATGTGTCAACTTGATATCTCTATATCCATGACTTGTGAGATCAAGTCATCAAGTTGACCTACATGCTAGTCTCGTCGCATTAACATTGCCCCTGAATGTTAATACTTGACTAGGAATGATTAAGAGTAGTGTTCTCTATACCATCTCACTATCGATTCAACCAATCGATTGATATAGATAAGAACCTTCTACTCAAGGACGCTATTATACTTAGTTATTTGGTACCAATACAAGTAAGTATAATAACCAAAACAAACGCCTTTATATACATAAGAATATGATACAATGAGTCCATACAACAATCATCATATGATTGGCTATAGGGCTCTAACTAACAATTATAAAAAAAAAGGACAACCTAGTGCACGAAATTTCAGTCATAGGAAAGGGGCTGTTTTTGAGATTTAAACCTCTAGGTCTCACGGCAACAACTTTACCATTGTGCCAAAACTCCCTTTCTATTTAATACATGTTATAGCATCTATAAATACTCTTGAATTTCATGATAAAATGTGTTCTTAAATCAATTACATTCACTTCAACTTTGCATATGTATTTTGGAGATATGAAGTTCACCATGTGACGCCTAGTTTTTAAACTAATTAAATTATATACCAACATTATAGTATTTTTCATAGTCATTCGTTGCATTCTTATATAATGGTAGAAAAACAAGTGTCCTTTTTTATCCATATCGTCAAAAGAGCACCACTCTTTTAAAATTTATCAAAACAGTGCTCCACCCATAATTCGATTTCCAAAATACCCTTCTGTGTTCCACCTTGGAGCAACTATGACCAAAGCTACCCCACTTTAGGGTTTTAATTTATTTGATGTGAAAAAATAGTCTTTTAACTTTTTTTTTATCTAATCATTATACAGGAATTGCTTGCACCATCGGAGATCAGTCATTGCATGTTTGGTACAAGGTGCCTATGTCTTAGAGCTTGATAGGCAATACGATCGCAAAGGCCATGATGCCATTGCACCTCCTTGGTGGGAGTCATTTGGTTTTGAACTAACCGGAACACTTATTGATGATGTTGATTCTTCAATATTTGGTGCCATTTACAAATATAAACCTCCTGCCTCCAAAGATTCCTCAGTCGAAGATGCTCCTAAATTTGTCATCGCGTTCAGAGGTACAGTACGTCGGAAGGAATCTTTAACTCGAGACAGCTTGTTAGACCTGAACATCATCAAAAATGGCCTTCACAAGACATCCCGTTACACAATTGCTATGCAAGCAGTACGAAATGTAGTCTCTACTGCCAGGAGTTCCAATATTAAGGGCCACTCTGGGATCTGCCATTGCAATACTAGTCGGCAAGAACATGGCTTGCTTCTTCAACCTTTCTTTTCAACCCACCCTTTGTCTCAGCTCCGATTGAGAGCATCAAAGACAAAACCATAAAGCAGGGAATCCGTATCGCAGGCAGTTTGATCACAGCTGGTCTTTCCATCGCCTTGAAAGACAAACTCGAGGAATCTTCGCCGAAAGACTCCTTCGCCATTCTAGCAACGTGGATGCCACATCTCTTCGTGAATCCAAGTGATTATATCTGCTCTGAGTACATCGGCTATTTTGAGCACCGAACTTTCATGAACAAGCTTGGATATGGGAATATTGAGAAGCTCGCGACTCAGAATTCCATCGGGTGCCTATGCGTAAGAGCATTTGGAAACGACTCTGACCCCTTACACCTGCTTCCATCGGCAAATCTAACGGTAAATCTGAGTCATTCCCCTGATTTTACAACTGCTCATGCCGTACACCAGTGGTGGCTGCCTGATCAACATTTGCAATCCAAGCAACATCATTATCTCGAGATGCATCGTTAGAATTGTTCTTGTTCTTGTTCAAGACACCGATGGATCATTCATTTATCACAACAATTGTTCTTGTTCTTGTTGTGATAAATGCCAATTTGCTTATGTATTCAGTAATCTAACTCTCTAATTCGGTCTGTGAATATACTAAATGCATTTGTTGCTATTAAAAGTGAGAAGATCAAGTTGCAATAGGACTTCATCTTTTGTAGCTTATAATATAGAGATTATATTGCGATTGGTATGAATCAATCATCTTACTTTATGTCTCACAAACTCTTCTCAATTATTCATTGTTTTATACATTGTGACTTCGACTTCGGAACTTGATTGGAAACCTCGAAATGTTACAGAAACTTAGATGGTGGAACAACGATAGATATTTTCACCTAAACGAAGCTAGTTTTGAATTTATGGATGCGAGAACAGAACAGGCAAAATAACTTTAATTCTTTTGGAGGACTGATACTGCCAATATCGATCTCACTGTAGGTCAGCGCGATATGTCTACACGGCCTTAGTAAAGTTTCCGACATGAACTTAACTTCCTGAGTTCTTCATGTAGTTCTATCTCTGAAAAACTTTGTGCCACTCTGATATCTCTGAAAAACTTAGTAAATTACTTTTATAACATTCAACATAAAAAAAAAAGGAAAGATAAGGAGTAATTGAAATCTTTTTTTATGTGTTTAATAGCATATAGATATGCTCAATTTAAAATTGAATTGATCAAATTTTACCGTCAAAATTGAGCCAACTAAATTAATATAAAATTAATTAATTCTATCTATTACCGAATTAATCTATTAGTTGATTGATTATTACATTAAAAAGATAAAATTATCATCTTAAAAGTCTCTTAAGAAAAACTGATACTCTTAAAAGTTTCTTAGGACAAACTCATACTCTCTTGGGTAAATCATTGGAATATTTATCCTAATAAAATGATCCTTTATATAGAGGAGGACATCCACATACCTAATGAGGCATTATTTCACACCTATTGAAAATTAATTATAAATTATATTGTATCAAGCATCCATATAAGTAACAATTATTTTAATAATGTGAATGGAAAATTAATCGATTGCTTGTGATTGAGTAGTCATATTTTAATTTTATCCATTAATTTTTTTGTGGATTTTAAAATCAAAATAGAATAAACGGAAAAATAGATATCTTTTTAAAAAACTGATTTTTAAATTAATTGAACCGAATTTTCAAAATCTATGGATTCTTTGATTTAATTTGGTTTAATACATCTTTTTATAGTCACTGGTATCATATAATTTTATCAAGAATGAGAATTTCTTTTATTAAAAACAACAAACTTATTAATTGTAACCCACAAATTCAACTACTGAAAAATTAATTAAAATTTCAATAAAAATAAAATAGATTGGAGCTGATTTTTTGTTTAAATCAATAAAACAAAGTCTTTCACACACACAAGTATTATATATATATATATATATATATATATATATATATATATATATATATATATATATATATATATATATATATATATATATATTAGATTTTTCCTTAATTCTATTTTCGAATAAAACCAATTTATAGAATTTCGATAATTATCCTGAAAGACGTGACCATATTTTTATTTTTTTAGAAAAAATAGAATTTTCTTTTAACAAAAATAAATATATAATATTATTGTGAAAAACCTACAACTTTAATTTTAAATATTTTACAAATTAAAATGAGTGCACATTAAAATTACTCATATAATACTCAAGGTATTATAAGGTATTCAATTATCCAGCTCTTCGTCATCCAAAACTGTCAATATTTTTAGATATCTTTTTAATCATTTAAACGACCTAACTATTTCACAATTGCTCAGGGCATTTATTTTTAATGCATTTAGTAGTATTAGAGATGAGCAATCAGTTTACACTCCAACCATGAATCAAATAAATTAAAATTGATTAAATTAATTTTTTCGAATCCACTGAATTTTATCATTAAAATCGAATATTCTGAACCGATATAAAATTAATTAATTCGGTCAATTACCGAATTAACTGATTAGTCGACTACTTGTAATATAACAATTGATTTATATAACAATCAGTTTACACTCAACTACTTATAAAATTATTTTATAATAAATGGCTGTGAACCGATCGATTAGTGCAGCCCCAACTGATCGAGGGGTTATCTTTACTCATAAGACTCTTTCAATTGATCAATTGAGATCTAGTTCAATTTATTGTTGCGGTAGGGCTTGCAAGAGGAGTTGAATTACTTATAAAAAAAATAAATTCCTTTCTCGATCCTTTGATTAGATTAGACTAGCACAATAATAATAATGAATTAATTGAACAACTAAATAAAAAAAAATAAGAGGACAATTCTATTTACTTGGTTACAACATAGGTACTTGTTAATTCAAAACGTTGAAGAAAACTCTACTAGAATTCTCCTTTGTTGCAGGTGGAGAAACCTCTTACAGAAGTTGATAGTTCAAAAGAAAGACTAGGAAAGAGTACAATACTTGTTGTTCAAGTTGTTGGATTATTCCTAACTCCAGAGGTCTTTTTATAGCCCTTAAGAAATTCTATCCGAAACTAAAAGACACCTTTAATAGGGTGGAAGGTGCTTCCAACGTGGCAAATTTTATCTCCAAAGATAAAATTTTATCTTCGGCTAACAGCTAGGGAAGACACATTTAATAGACTGGAAGGCATCTTCATACTATTCATCAAAGGTGCTTCCAGCCATATAAGGCACCTTCCACAGGGCAGCTCAACTCAAAGCTGATTTCTTCGCGTAGGTGATTCTCCGGCTAATCGGAGTTGAGCTCACCCGAACCCAACTCCGACCTTCTCCTCGAGCAGTCTTTTTTCTAGGCTTCTCATCCCTCGAACGTCACACACATCCTTCTCATCCACCGGTGTACTCTTCTACAGTATCTCGTTCCTCGGATGCACCAAGCACGTTGGCTTCTTTCCCTTGCCATCCTTCTTGCTAGTTGCGTCTTTCGCTCAACTTCTTGTGTTCCTAAGCTCCTGCACACTTAAACACAAGGATTAAATACAACAGGACATACCTTAACTTAGTTGACCACATCAAAACTATCACGGGATACTTATACAATCGATCACTTGATTGATTGACCAACCCTAACTTGCTAAACTCAAGTCTAGGGCTCCCTTGCTGAACATCCGGTCAATCATGTCTTGTCAGGACTCCTCATTGCCTAGCATCTAGTCAACCTTGACCTACTGGGACTTTATCACCAAGTGTCCAGTCAACCCTTTGACTCACTTAGACTTTTCTCTTCGTGGCAAGTATCTGGTCAGCCTTGACCCACTTGAACTTACCATCTCGTGCCAAATGTTCGGTCCTCCATAACCAACTTAGACTTCCAAACACTAGGTGTCCGGTCAACCTTAACCCACTTGGACTTTCCTTTGCCCAACTTCACTCACCAGGACTTCTCACCACCTAGCTTTACTCACTAGGGTTTTCACCTGACTTCACTCACTAGGATTTCCTCACTGTCTAGCTGTACTCACTAGGGCTTTTCACACTGCCCGACTTCACTCATCAAGACTTTCACCTGGCTTCACTCACTAGGATTTTCATCTGCCTAGCTTCACTCACTAGGACTTTCCAATTTACCTGGCTTTATTTACCAAGACTTTCCACACCAAGTATCCAGTCATCCATGACCAACTTGGGTTTTCTTCTTCTTGCCAACTTTCCCATTGGACTTGCCCTTGACAATCCTCCAGTTAGAACTTTCCAGTCAAGTATTTGGTCAACCATGACCTACTTGACTCTTCTGGTCAACCTTTGACCATCAATCTCCCATATGAATAATTGTACCTATAATCTTCATATATTGTCAAATATCAAAACTCAAACATTAAGACTCAAGCTTAATCAACCTGGTCAACCTTAACCCAGGAAAATTGTACCAACAATCTCCCCATTTTTTATATTTGACAATACGTTTAAGTTAGGCTAATCTCATAGCCTCAACTTCTTCTTCATGCCAAAGTATGAATAAAGGTTTCCTTCATTCTCCCCCTTTGAGTGATCTCCCTCATTGCGTAAATAAAGATTTCCTAACTTAAACCCTACATTTTTCCCCTTTTGGCACACGTCAAAACCCTTTCTCCTACATAGTTATCCATATGTTGTTTATAACCTCACTTGTTGTTCACACCATCACAATAAAGGTCTCATACTCTTCATTGTCTCTAAATGCTCATCCTAGAGCATACTTCCATCAAACAATGCCCATCCTAGAGCATTCACACACCACAATGAAGATCTCCAATCTTCCATTGTTCTCCAATGCTCAATCTTGAACATTCATAATAAGGAAGGTTTACAACCTTCCATTGTTTCATTGTTTTGGAATAAAATCAATACCATGTTCTTAAGGAGTAGTTGCCCCTCAAAATATACTCTAAACTTCTATAATTGTACCAACAATGATTTGAAATTTCTAAACTTTTAAGAAACCCAAAATTTGAAATTTTGAGGTTCAAAATTCAACTTTGAAACTAAACCTCATCCAACTTCAACTTAGTCTTCTTTAACCATTCCATTTTTATTTCTATTAAGAAAACTATCCTTAAATATTCATAGATGAATTTCTTAGGGTTAGGGATGGTTAACACGACTAAACATGGCTTAATGGACTGAAATTAGACCAACACAATCAAAATCATCTTTTCTAATCGATTGAAGTTGGGACTCAATCGATTAAAGCCACTCAATCGATCAACTGATCGATTCCATGAGTTTTTGTTCACGGAAAACACCTAAATCGATCAAATAATCAATCCAGATAGGGTCAATCGATCAGCTGATCGATTCCGAGAGCTTCTGCTTACGAAAACCCCAGTTCAATCAATCAACTAATCGATTGAACATTCCCAATCGATCGGTCGATCGATTGGGTTTCTGATTTCCTGAAATCAAATTTCAACTAAAATTTAAAATTTTTTAAATAATTCTACGATTTTCAAAAACTTATAAAATTTTATGTAAACATTAATTTACGTCATATACTATCAGGAGAAAAATAGTTTTCTAAGAAAATAACTCCTATTTTTAAAGATTGACACAAAACTTGAACCCATTGAAAACTTTAATATTTTGCTTTAATTTGTGTCTAACTATCCAATGGTGATTACTATCAAAAGATAGCCTTCACCAAGGCTTTCCAAAAGTATTTTGAAATAATTTTCAACATCAATTTTCAACCATGTTCCTTGGGCTAAATGCACATGACTTATACATTAGCTTTCCCAATGATTAGATAACACATAACTATGTGTTTGGATGATACTAAAACTCAAAAAATGTACTAAATCAATATCTTGAGTTTTGTTCATCCTCCTAACATCTTACTCTTATCTAATGTGCATTAAAATACATACAAGTCAACTTATGGTCTTTATAAAATGTAGATATTATTTTTTTTGTCTAATCTAAGGGATCATGCGTATCTATCTAGGCATTTTAAAATGCAATCATCCACCTAGGATGTCATTTGATAACAAATATCATTTTTCTAAATTACAAAGATTTAAACTAATGCATGATGATTTATGACATACATTAAAATGAATAATTTTCAAAAGAAAACATACTATTGTTACATGATATATGTATGACATGGTATGATATTTTTTTTATTTTTCATAACAAAAATGAATGTAAAATATGATGTCATGGCATATAATGGGCAAACAATCAGGGCAATTTAGCATAAATGATATACCTAGATTATCTATCTAAGTAACCCTAATTATTTGCTAAATTAAAATTAATCCTAGATTGCCCTCATCTCCCTAAGAAAATGTCAAAACCCAACCTGACATTTCTTTCACTTTTCCTATTTGTGCCAATTTTAATTACACCCAATTCCTCAAATTTTAGTATATTTTACTCTTTCAAAGATTAAACAATTAATCATTCTCATTTTCAAGGAGTACAACTACCTTGAAACTACCCTCCAAGTGTCAACTTCTTTAAGATTAGGTTAACTACCCTTCTAATTAAAGTTGACACTCTCTAGATCTATCTAAGATGTAAAGAACACACTCCTAAGAATCCAAAACTGATTCGTGCTCCTTGGGTGTTCTAGGTATTCACTAGGGATAACTTTCCTTGATACCTTCCTAGGCTTCTTAGAAGTCCTGGTTAATATGGGTTATAAGGAGTGGAGTTCGAGTAATAACATGAAAGGGGATATAAGAAGAAGAAAGAGGAAGTAAGGAGGAGGTTCGGTCAAGATAAATGCTCTCGGTAAGCAAATCTCGATCGCCCTCTTTATACAGGCCGGGATAAAAATAACAGAGCACATAATATAAATAGGTATGTGAGATCCGACAAACCCAAGTGGGTGAAATACTAACAGGCGCGCTTATAAGGAAGTCTCGATTGAGTAGGAAATATCGACCGAGAATGTAGGCTTGGTCGATAGTATAATCCAGACCGAATTACCACAAATGAAGGAGTAGCACGCGTTGATACACTCGATAGTAGAAGGATGACCAAGCATAAAATATCGGCCAAGTTAAAATAATAGAGGGGTAATAAACCTAAGAGCATTTGGCAAGCAACGCTCCGTTGAGTTTAAAGACATACATCCCTAAGCAATCTCTGTAATTGGTCTAGCAAAGACCGATCACCTGTCATAAAGCCGAACGAGACTCGATAGGCAAAACCCGCGCGAGCACTAATATAATGCAAACATATTTTGCCCGGTGATATAATTCTGGACGGGCATACTCATAATTCGCTCGGTAGTGTAATCTTGGGTGACCGAGTAGGCGTACGAACCTAAATCGTCAGAAGGGGCTTAGCTTAACACGGTCGGTAGAATAAGCCCAGACGAGCATATACATAACTCGCATGGTAATGTAATCTCGGGCGACCAAGCAAGCGTACGAACCTAAATCGCCAGAAGGGGCTCAGCTTAACATGGTCGGTAGAATAAGCCAGGACGAGTATATACATAACTCGCTCGGTAATGTAATCTTGGGCGACCGAGCATGTATGTGAACCTAAATCACTATAAGGAGCTTGGCTTAACGCGGTCGGTAGAATACGCCCAGATGAGCATATACATAACTCACTCGATAATGTAATCTCGAGCGACCGAGCAGGTATGCGAACCTAAATCATCATAAGGAGCTCGGCTTAACGCGGTCGGTAGAATAAGCCCAGACGAGCATATACATAACTCGCTCGGTAATGTAATCCCGGTAAAATCTAGCAAAATCTGGACAGGCATAAAAATACTTACATTAATTAAATCTCATGAACATAGCCAGTAAGGAGTGTTACAACCGAATATAGGTGATGCATGAATAATATACAATCATATGACAATTTGGCGGGAAATGACTTCTAGAAACTTCTATAAATATGTTAGATGACAAAGAAGGTGCATTTGGGGTATGAAAAAGATTTGTTAAACTATTATTGCAGGGGCTTACGTCATCTTATAACAAACTCTAACAAACCGAGGTCTACTTCATAACTACGGAGGTTATATGAAGTGGTATAAAAAGGAGAATCCTCTCCGTTGGCCAGGTATGCTCACACACGGTTCCACCATTGAAACCCTAAGTTCCATTTGAATTCACTGTTGTCACGCCCCGGAGGAGTCTCTATCCGAAAAAATTTCGGCAGCATCTCCCCTGTACGGCGAACAATCTGAAACTTTCTACATCACCATATACCTCAGCCACATGCGGCTGGAATAATAACAATAATAAACAACCACAACATATAAACATCCACGCAGTTTAATAAGCAATGATAATAAACTGTAACAGTGAATATATGACTCAAAACCAACCCTACTCAACTACACTCATAAAGCTCAAATCCGACGATAAGATCAACTTACCTCTTCTACCGTCTAGGCAGACATGTAGTAAACAAATTCAAATTCAAACCCATCGATAAGTAAAACAATCCATACACAAGGTCCAAGTATCAAAACGTAACAAGTCTAAATACAGTCTAATAAAGAAAACCACAAGATCAACGCTCATCCTTGTGGACTGCAGGGGACTAGCAACTGGAACTCTCTCCTGACAACATCAACCTGAAATAATAAATATCCACGGGGTGAGTCAACTCCTCAGCGGGTAACAACTAATATACATAGTAAGGAAATAACATCTAGCACTAATCATGCATACAGTCTCCTGATATAAGAAGGATAAAATGCAACTGAAGTAAACAGGAGAGGAACTGTACTAACCAGGACCTGAGTATAAGGACAAACAGTCCGAGAGGTATAGAAATCCTGTATGCATGTCAGACATAGGCATCCAAACAATATGCAGCATATAAATGCAGCAAACACAAACACAAGCAATAAATGCATCATGCATATGATGCCAATGATGCGTCCTGGTCATCCCTGACACCAGTCAACCATCTCACACACAATAGTGAGGTCGAGTGGGTAGGGCTGTGACAACCGTGCACTCTATCGTCACTGCTCATGATGAGTGACCGAGTGGACGGGATGTTGTCGGAGTACACCTATCCTCCTACCTCAAATCATAAATGTGGGAGTGCAATGCTCTCAACTCCCGGTACACGATGACGGGGAGGAATCCCTGTCGGCTACCACGTTGTGTCACACTACCCATGAGCGGACCAACGAAACCAAACAAAGTCCCTGCTGCACACTCTGCCTGAATCGACCACTAACCCATGAGTGGTGGTGTGTGCAGATCCATGTAACTGACGATGTGCTCAACAATAATGGAGCGGACTATCGCACAGCTTGCAATCATGTAAATGGTTCATGTTAACAACCACAAAATATCCTGAACTAATTCATATACATACATAAGGTGCACCATAAGTCAATGAATCAAACAACGGTACACAGATCAGATAAGGTATACAACCTAGGTCCTGAACATGGTGAAGCATGGTATGTCACTACCCCCTATAAGCATGTATAAGCAGGTAACGAATACATGAGATGCAAAACAAACAACCAAGCATGTAATAAGTATTGGGTAGTGACTAACCGAAACAAATGAGAAACATAATTATTGCAATTTGTTAAAATCACTACTATGTATATCAAACGACATAAAGTCAGAAGTACCCGCCTCCAATAAGAAATGATCCAATCTGGTCCAAATCCGACGTCGAGATACTCGTCTCACGTCAAAGTCCTGTGTCAACCGATATACATACATTTATTTAGCTAACATTCGCATAAATAGCTAAATAAAACCTCTAACTCTAAATTAGGATAAACCCTAATCATACCATTAGATAAATTCCAAACCTAATCCATTTACTCATAACAACTTAGACTTAAATAGATTTATGTGCCATTCATTTCTTGTCCTTTCCTACAAATTGGTGCACACTACAACAAAAGAAACAATTGCACTATACCTTACCTAAATTCTCACAGTATAGATGTTGATCCACAACTAGGGATAGTGCTGCCGGAAGGAATAGCTGCAGCTGGAAACCTGAAACACCACCAGCACAATGAATCTACAATTAGAAATCTCCATTCCCTAGTTAACATAACCTCCACCCTATACAAGGGCTGCTCACAATAGGACAAGAAGCATAGCACAAACTCGGAAACCAAACCCTAAGCCCTTACCTTCAATCCCACCGCCGGATTACTACTGCTCGCTGTCACTTTCTCCAACTCTCGGCCTCCGGCGATCTAGGGCACAACTCCAACAAGGGCAACGGCGCACAGGGCAGAGGGTGAGGTGAAGACTCGGATGCTCAATCTCCTTTCCGACGAGTTTCTAGTGTCCGCGAGGAAAGGGGCAGTGGCTGTGAACCCAAAGCTAGGGCACGGGGGGGGGGGGGGGGGCGACGACGCTGTTCCGGGTGACGACGGCTTCACAGAGAAGAGGAAGAAGGAGATAGCCGGCGCTAGGGCTGGCGTGATCTCTGCGCGTCGACGTCCTGTGGCCGCTGATCGTTGCGATGGGGGCTGAGAGCAAGGGTGTTCGGCAGTGGCTCGTCGGACCAGAGGAGGGGAGAGGAGAGGTGGTGGAGACGGCTAGGGCACGGTGGCGGTAATCGACGTCGGCAGAGGGAGAGTGGAGAAGAGGAAAACCACTCACGAGAGAAAAGGGAGGAGAAACGACGTCGAAGGGGGTTAGGGCACGCACGGGTTCGGCAGGGAGAGGAAGGAATTAAATAAAAAGAAAAAGGAAAAGAAAAGGAAAAGAAAAATAACTTTTCCTCACTTAAATGGGTAGCCTAAACAGGCTTTTCCAGGGCCCCTTTTTTATCCCCGTTAACTCGTCCGTACGAGCTCCGAAAACTTCCCGAAAAATTTCCAAAAATTTCCTTATTAATAATATTCGCCTATTTTCGGTATTTTACATTCTCCCCCACTAATAAAAATTTGGTTCCCTAATTTCATTATCTACCATTAGCAAGTACTAACAACAGATATAAAATATAAATGCTGAACGGTAAATTAAATCACATATCTCAAGTAAAAAGATGGGGATATCGAGCTCAGATCGTATCCTCGAGCTCCCAAGTAGTCTCCTCATCCGAATGATGCTGCCATCCGACTTTAACTAGCCAGATAGTCTTGTTCCGCAACAGACGCTCTTTCCGGTCCAGAATCCGTACCGGAATCTCCTCATAAGCGACGTCAGGCTGAACTGGAACTGAGACATCTGTCAGCACATGCGTCAGGTCAGGTACGTATCTCCTCAGCATAGATACGTGGAATACATCGTGGACTCCTGCCAGGGACGGTGGTAGGGCTATCCGGTAAGCTACCGCTCCGATCCTCTCCAAGATCTCGAAAGGGCCAATGTACCGTGGATTTAGCTTACCTCTGAGGCCAAATCTCTTCACCCCTTTCGTGGGTGAAACTCGCAGAAATACATGGTCGCCAACAGAGAACTCTAGTGGTCTGCGTCTCCGATCAGCGTAACTCTTCTGGCGGTCCTGCGCCTCTGACATCCTCCGTCTGATAGTACGGACCAACTCTGCATCCTGCTGAGCTCTATGAGGTCCCAACATCTGGGCCTCTCCAACCTCATCCCAGAGGACGGGTGTTCGACAAGGCCTACCATACAACGCCTCAAACGATACCATCTGGATAGCCGAATGAAAGCTGTTGTTGTAGGCAAACTCTACCAATGACAGATGGTCTTCCCAACTGCCTCCAAAATCCATAACACATGACCTCAACAGGTCTTCTAAAGTCTGAATAGTCCGTTCTGACTATCCATCTGTCTGCGGATGGAAAGCTGTACTAAAACGGAGCTGTGTGCCCAAGGCCTGTTGTAGACTCTGCCAGAAACGAGACGTGAACCGTGGATCTCTATCCGAAATGATACTCAACGGAACACCATGTAGTCTGATGATCTCCCGACAATACAGATCTGCCAATCGATCCATGGGATCAATCCTCCGAGTCGCTAAAAAGTGCGTAGATTTGGTTAATCGATCAACGATTACCCAAATCGCGTCATGACCTCGTCGTGTCCTCGGCAACCCTACCACAAAGTCCATAGTAATGTGATCCCAGTTCCACTCAGGAATAGGAATCCGCTGAAGTAATCCTGCAGGTCTCTGGTGCTCAGCCTTCACCTGCTGACAAACAAGACATCTAGCTACAAAATCCGCGATGTCTTTCTTCATGCTGTTCCACCAATAGGAACGCCTCAAGTCTCGACACATAAGGGTCCCGCCTGGATGGATCGCAAATCGAGAGCGGTGTGCCTCCTGGAGTAGCTCTTGTAAGACCGGATGAGACTGAGGTACGCATAACCTGCCTCGGATGTATATAATACCCTCCTCGTCGCGTGTAAACTCGGTCTGCTGCCTGGAAGCAATCTGATTGCTAATGAACTGCAAATGCTGATCACCAGCCTGGGCCTCTCGGATCCTCATCCTGATCGATGACTGAGCAACCATGGTAACCAAAATACCCTGCTCTGTCGGTCCCTGCTCCTCAAGATCTAACTCAGAGAAACCCTGAACCAAGTCTGTAACTGAAACTCGGTGGCAATCCAAAGTCCCTCTGGACTTCCTGCTGAGTGCATCGGCAACCACATTAGCTTTCCCCGGGTGGTAGCTAATGGTACAATCATAATCCTTCAGGAACTCCATCTATCTCCTCTGTCGGAGATTAAGCTCCTTTTGAGTGAAAATATATTTGAGACTCTTATGATCAGTGAGAATCTCAAATGTAATATTGTATAAATAATGCCGCTAAAGCTTCAGAGCAAAGATGATGGCAGCTAACTCCAGATCATGAACTGGGTAGTTCTTCTCATGCTCCTTCAACTGTCGAGAAGCATAGGAGACTACCCTGCTGTGCTGCATCAGAACAGTGCCCAAACCCTGAAGAGACGTGTCGGTGTAGAGTACAAATCCGTCCTCTCCAGAAGGTAAAACCAAAACTGGATTCGACACTAATCTCCGCTTCAGCTCCTGAAAGCTGGTCTCGCAATCCTCGGACCACATGAATTTCACGCCTTTCCTGGTAAGGCGTGTCTGCGACAGCAATACATGAGAAACCCTCGACGAACCGTCTGTAATATCTTGCTAGTCCCAGAAAACTACGGATCTCCTGAACTAATTTCGGCTGCTCCCAATTGGTGACAGCCTCGATCTTCTGATGGTCTACTGAAATACCTTTGCTCGAGACCACTTGTCCCAGAAAACCGACTGAAGATAGCCAGAATGCACACTTGCTGAACTTCGCGTACAACTGATGTCGTCTAAGAGTCTCCAAGACTATGCGAAGATGATGTGCATGCTCCTCCTCGGAATGCGAGTAGACCAATATGTCATCAATGAAAACGATAACAAACTGATCCAGATACTGAAGAAAAATGCGGTTCATCAAGTCCATAAACACCGCTGGAGCATTAGTAAGCCCAAATGACATTACCAAAAACTCATAATGATCGTATCTCGTACGGAAAGCTGTCTTCTGAATATCTGAGTCTTTGACCCTCAACTGATGATATCCGGATCACAGATCAATCTTAGAATACACTAATGTACCTCTAAGCTGATCAAACAAATCCTCGATCTGTGGTAAAGGATATTTATTTTTGACGGTCACTGCATTCAGCTGTCTGTAGTCAATACATAACCTCATAGTGCCATCCTTTTTCTTGACAAATAATACCGGTGAACCCCATGGAGAAACACTAGGGCGAATGAATCCCCTGTCTAAAAGCTCCTGGAGTTGAACCTTCAGCTCGTTCAATTCTTTTGGTGCCATACGATATGGAGCTTTCATAGTTGGCGCGGTTCCCGGAATTAGCTCAATAGCGAACTCCATTGGCCTTCTGGGAGGCAAACCAGGTAGCTCCTCTGGAAACACATCCGGGTACTCACGGACCACAGGAACGTCGGAGAGCTGCGAACTACTGCTGTCTTCAGTACTAATCAGAGATAATAGGAAACCGTGACAGCCGTGAGACAACAGCTTCTGCGCCTGGATCGCCAAAATAATCGAGATGCCGTCGTCTCTGATGCCAGTGAAACTCCACGAGGGTTGGTTCGGAGGCCGGAAGGTGACCACCCTCGTCTGGCAATCAACGGTAGCATGATATACTGATAGCCAATCCATGCCAAGTATGATATCAAACTCGACCATCTCCAATACTAGAAGATCTACCATAAGTATCATGTTACCAAAGTCTAACGGGCAACCTCTGATCTCCTGGGTGACGTCTAAAGTATCACCGGACGGTAGGGAGACAGTCAATTGCTGCAGTCTAACAGTAGGTAATCTACCAATCTCACGCATAAAGGTACGAGATATAAAAGAATGTGAGCTACCAGTATCAATCAATATATCAACGGAAAATGCATAAATGGAAATCATACCACGGAAAACGGATCCGTCGGCTCGCTGCGCATCCTCTCTGGTAATCGCATGAATACGTCCAGTCTCTGGCGGAGGAGGAGGTGGTAACGCTGCCAGCGGCTATTGCGGCTGCTGGATAATGTGATAGAGAAGACTGAGAGGACAGTGACTGATACTGTGTAGATGGCTGGGACTGAGTCTGGTACTGGCCTAAAGGCTGAGGCTACATCTGATACTGCCCCTGCGTCGGATAATAAGGTCCTGGAACAGAACTTTGGGGTGCTATGGAAGCACTGGAGTACTCCTGTCCAAGCATGCCAAATGCCGCTGCTGCAGGTGAAGTTGTCCCCTGCTGACGATGTGAAGATTGGGCTTTCTGCCCTCCTCGATATGCCCCTGTCTGACTAGATTGTCCCCTCTAACCTGACCCTCCGGAAGTCGTGTGCTGAGCCTTCAGCTGACAATCTCGGCTCTGGTGCACAGGCAGTTTGTAATAAAAGCAAACTGGCTGTCCCAGAGAGCAAGCTGGTGTGAGGTGATCTCTGGACCCACATCGGAAACAGTGAGTATCGTTGGGAGGTGTTTGCCGGTTCTACTGAGAAAACCGGGAACGTCTTGAAGAAGACTGCCCTGACTTCTGAGGCCTACGAGATACCCTAGAAGTACCCTGACCTAGTCGACTGCGACCACCCTGTTGCTGTCCTGTCGCCTGTGTCTGCTGGATCTGCCTAGATGCCTGACCCGTATGCTTCCTCTTCCTGTCTGGAAATGCTCTCTGCTGAGCTAACTCTATCATCAAGGCTCGATCGAGCGCATCTGAGTACGATGTGATCCCTAAACCGGCAAGCCTTACTTGCAGATAACCATCCAGTCCCTGTATAAACTGCATCATGTGAGATCTGTCCTCCGCAACTAACTCTAGACAAAACTTAGCCAACCGGTTGAATTCAGTATTATACTCTGTCACCGTGCGATTGTTCTGATGCAGACTCATGAAATCCTGCCGGCGAGCCATCTGATATGCTAGTGGTAAGAAGCGGCTCTCAAAAGCCTCTCTGAACCTGACCCAAGTAACGTTCCGCTCGCTGATGATGGAACGCTGGGTAATCCACCAGGCGTTAGCCTCATCCCGTAAATGGAAAGCAGCCAGCTCTGCTTTCTCCCACTCGGAGCAAGCCATACAGAAGAAGGTCTGCTCATAGTCTCTATCCATGATAGAGCCATACTCGGATCAAGGTCTCCTCGGAAGAGTGTGAATCGAGTCTTCATCGACTCTGCTAATACTGGAATCCTAGCTCGTGCCGCGGCAATGTCAGTGAGGTGTGTCGGGATGGCTGCAGGAACTGGAGGAACTACTGGAGCTGGTGCTACAGGTGGTACCGCTGAATAGATCGGAGGAGGCACTCCCGGTGCTGCTGTATAAACTGGAGTATAAGCCGTTGGTGGCTCTGTAGGATGAACATAGGTGGCCGCGACTGGAGGTACAGTAGGTAGTGATACCGGAGGTGGAGCAGCCGGTATCGCTGGTGCAGGTGCTGCTGGGTATACTGTAGGTACTGGGGGCACAGGTGCCACTGGTGTCGGGTACACTGTAGGTCCAGGTGGCGGTGGTACCGCCGAGTACGCCGTAGGCTGCGCTGGAGCAGATGTCGGGTATACCAATGGTACCCCTAGTGGTACCGTAAATACGATAGGGGTAGGTACACTCGGCACAGTCGAGGTAGGTACCTCTATAGGAGCCATCGGGGTCTGAGAGCCCGATGCGCCTGCAGCATCCTGAGTCTGTCCCTGACTGACAGGCTCAGCACTAGTAGGCATCTCTGGCAAGTCCAGAGATCCCACGGTCCTCGTATGTGGCTGTCCAGCACCACGTCTCACAGCAATACGTGTAGACCTCCTCATATCTGTTAAGTTATATCACAAATATCATTACAAGTATCAATAATTACCAAAATAATTTCATACCTAATTGCTGTCTGGAGATGTTCGGTCGCTGTCCAGTCCCCAAATTGATCTCGGAATTCCGTACAAGAAAATCACCAGAAATCCATATAAATCCGAAACGAAAGTCCAAAACATATACGTAATAAAAAACCCGTGCAACCAAAATAACTACCCGGTTTGACTCGCAAACCAGAGCTAGCACAATATATCCAGAATACTAAAAGCAGGTATCACATCCTGCTCTGATACCAATAAATTGGTATCAGATAAATCTCGAAAATCCAACACACGGAAATTAACAACTATCGCCAAACTTTGGCGCTCTGATACCATATCAATTGGTATCAGGTTATCCCAAATATCCAAAATACGACAACAAAGATCGTAAAACTGTGCTCTGATACCACTAAATTGTCACGCCCCGGAGGAGTCTCTGTCCGAAGAAATTTCGGCAGCATCTCCCCTGTACGGCGGACAATCTGAAACTTTCTATATCACCATATACCTCAGCCACATGCGGCTGGAATAATAACAATAATAAACAACCACAACATATAGACATCCATGCAGTTTAATAAGCAATGATAATAAACTGTAACAGTGAATATATGACTCAAAACCAACCCTACTCAACTACACTCATAAAGCTCAAATCCGATGATAAGATCAACTTACCTCTTCTACCGTCTAGGCAAGCATGTAGTAAACAAATTCAAATTCAAACCCATCGATAAGTAAAACAATCCATACACAAGATCCAAGTATCAAAACGTAACAAGTCTAAATATAGTCTAATAAAGAAAACCACAAGATCAACGCTCATCCTTATGGACTGCAGGGGACTAGCAACTGGAACTCTCTCCTGACAGCATCAACCTGAAATAGTAAATATCCACGGGGTGAGTCAACTCCTCAGCGGGTAACAACTGATATACATAGTAAGGAAATAACATCTAGCACTAATCATGCATACAGTCTCCTGATATAAGAAGGATAAAATGCAATTGAAGTAAACAGGAGAGGAACTGTACTAACCAAGACCTGGGTATAAGGACAAATAGTCCGAGAGGTATAGAAATCCTGTATGCATGTCAAACATAGACATCCAAACAATATGCAGCATATAAATGCAGCAAACACAAGCAATAAATGCATCATGCATATGATGCCAATGATGCGTCCTGGTCACCCCTGACACCAGTCAACCATCTCACACACAATAGTGAGGTCGAGTGGGTAGGGCTGTGACAACCGTGCACTCTGTCGTCACTGCTCCTGATGAGTGACCGAGTGGATGGGATGCTGTCAGAGTACACCAATCCTCCTACCCCAAATCATAAATGGGGGAGCGCAATGCCCTCAACTCCCGGTACACGATGACGGGGAGGAATCTCTGTCGGCTACCACGTTGTGTCACACTACCCATGAGCGGACCAATGGAACCAAACAAAGTCCCTGCTGCAACACACTCTGCCTGAATCGACAACTAACCCATGAGTGGTGGTATGTGCAGATCCATGTAACTGGCGATGTGCTCAACAATAATGGAGCGGACTATCGCACAGCATGCAATCATGCAAATGGTGCATGTCAACAACCACAAAATATCCTGAACTAATCCATATACATACATAAGGTGCACCATAAGTCAATGAATCAAACAACGGTACACAGATCAGATAAGGTATACAACCTAGGTCCTGAACATGGTGAAGCATGGTATATCACTACCCCCTATAAGCATGTATAAGCAGGTAAGGAATACATGAGATGCAAAACAAGCAATCAACCAAGCATGTAATAAGTATTGGGTTGTGACTAACCGAAACAAATGAAAAACATAATTATTGCAATTTGTTAAAATCACTACTATGTATATCAAACGACATAAAGTCAGAAGTACCCGCCTCCAATAAGAAATGATCCAATCTGGTCCAAATCCGACGTCGAAATACTCGTCTCGCGTCAAAGTCCTGTGTCAACCGATATACATACATTTATTTAGCTAAAATTCGCATAAATAGCTAAATAAAACCTCTAACTCTAAATTAGGATAAACCCTAATCATACCATTAGATAAATTCCAAACCTAATCCATTTACTCATAACAACTTAGACTTAAATAGATTTCTGTGCCATTCATTTCTTGTCCTTTCCTACAAATTGGTGCACGCTACAACAAAAGAAACAATTGCACTATACCTTACCTAAATTCTCACAGTACAGATGTTGATCCACAACTAGGGATAGTGCTGCCGGAAGGAATAACTGCTGCTGGAAACCTGAAACACCACCAGCACAATGAATCTACAATTAGAAACCTCCATTCCCTAGTTAACATAACCTCCACCCTATACAAGGGCTGCTCACAATAGGACAAGAAGCATAGCACAAACTTAGAAACCAAACCCTAAGCCCTTACCTTCAATCACACCACCGGATTACTACTGCTCGCTGTCACTTTCTCCAACTCTCGGCCTCCGGCGATCTAGGGTACAACTCCAACAAGGGCAACAGCGCACAGGGCAGAGGGTGAGGTGAAGACTCGGATGCTCAATCTCCTTTCCGACGAGTTTCTAGTGTCCGCGAGGAAAGGGGCAGTGGCTGTGAACCCAAAGCTAGGGCACAGGGGGGGGGGGGTCGGCGGCGCTGCTCTGGGTGACGACGACTTCATAGAGAAGAGGAAGAAGGAGATAGCCGGCACTAGGGCTGGCGTGATCTCTGCGCGTCGATGTCCAGTGGTCGCTGATGTCGCGATGGGGGCCGAGAGCAAGGGTGTCCGGCAGTGGCTCGTCGGACCAGAGGAGGGGAGAGGAGAGGTGGTGGAGACGGCTAGGGCACGGTGGCGGTAATCGATGTCGGCAGAGGGAGAGTGGAGAAGAGAAGAAACCACTCGTGAGAGAAAAGGGAGGAGAAACGGTGTCGAAGGGGATTAGGGCACACACGGGTTCGGCGGGGAGAGGAAGGAAATAAATAAAAAGAAAAAGGAAAAGAAAAGGAAAAGAAAAATAACTTTTCCTCACTTAAATGGGTAGCCTAAACAGGCTTTTCCCGGGCCCCATTTTTATCCCCGTTAACTCGTCCGTACGAGCTCCGAAAAATTCTGAAAAAATTTCTAAAAATTCTGAAAAATTCCCTTATTAATATTCGCCTATTTTCGGTATTTTACAACTGTACTTCTTCTTCTTCTTTTTCTTCTTCTTCCCACCTGAAATGGAGAGAGCTAAGTTGAGCTTTGGAGGGCCTAGCCAGGGATTCCCACTCTGGTCTTAGGTCATTGACATCTAGTTGATTGGCTACGTGGTGTGCAGGAGACAATAGCATCCGCCGGAACCGTGAGCTGGGTTTTCTTCATCACGGTGTTTTAATTCACCGGAGTCTTCCCTAGATCGCCTTTGGGTTTCTCCGATCTAGCTTCGACATGCTATTATTTTCGCTGGAGGTATTTTCTAGTTATATTTCTTTGGGATCTTCTTTGGTTTTCTCAAATCCGCTGTGATTCCTCTTCCCTGGAGCCGTCATCTACTTGCTCCTCGAAATCTTCGCTCGTCGCCTCCATCTCTTCGTCGCATTACGCTTTCAAACAGGATCACTGGTCATGCTAGACTCTTCTAGGTCAACTCTAGGGATAACTTCCCTTATGATCTTCTTAGTGACTTTCTTAGACTTCTTAGAAGCCTTAGTCACGTTGATCTTTTCAAAGTTAACTTTAGGGATGGTGGTATCGAGTTTGTCACACTCGCAAATCAAATTAACAATTTATATTCAATGAACTCTTTAACTACACAATGATATTGTAATAACGATCCTAGAGTCGAATCACTCGAGGAACTAACAGTAGGATGATAATGTAGGATTGTTTGTTATTAATATTTTTTGGAGTTTTTAACATGAAAATGGGGGTCTGGATTGTGATTATATACCTAACAAATTAAAAGCAAAATAAGTAGGAGACTAATCTAATGCTTGAATGAAATCTAACTAAGTGCCAACAATTAATCCACAACGCATTGTCACTCTATGCTATGGGTTTCACCTTTAACATAAGTGATCTATGGTATGAAATAGAAAGACATAAATGAAATCTAATAAAAACCACTAAATAAAATGAAAGGCCAATCCAACTCGCAATCAACTCTTCAATCAACCCTCTTGTTGTCACACAAAAGAATTTGATCTTGGGAAACGCCTTTCAAGCAATCGATGAAGAAGAAGAACCCAACTCCCAGCTAAGGATAGATATACCTTTGGGAAACACCCTTTAAGCAATCAACGAAAAAGATCTGAACACCCCATCTGAGAATAGATGTTGCTCACAGCTCATGGGAAACACCCTTCAAACTTGCAAACAACTTTGCTGGATGATGGAGACTCAAATCAAGATCACAGACAGGGAAAACTCCTCCTGTCGCACTCTGATCCTTGGACGTTGATTGATGGTTTGAGTCTCGGGTAGTGAAGTCACAGATTGGGGAGATGCCTCCAAGTCTGACATGATTCTTAAAATATAGACCAGGAGCAAAGTCGCCGTTAAAACCTCCCTTCGACGAACTTCCAGGTGGTCAAAAGATGGTCTAGAAGCTATCTTGAAACTCCCTCTCTGATGGCGGTGCTTGAGGAGATGATTTGAGATGGAATCGGGAGCTACATGCGATAAATCCTGGATGAACAGTAACCCGAGCTACTGTTCATCCATGAGAAAACTACATTTTATACCCTAGTTTAAACCAAACTTTGGATCTGGTTTGGGTCTGGTTCAATGGAAGTTTTAGGGATTTGTGGAGGAGGATTTGACTTGGTTTAATCTCCTTGGAATGGGTTGAATCGAGTAGGATTTGAGCTTCTCCATTTGTTGTATGAACCAAGCTTGTTGACCCTTGATCATGCACCACTTGGAATCAATTTAAGGTCCTAGAAAACAAGAATCAAATTGTGAGAAAATATCATGAATTAGAAGAGAAATGCACTTACACTTAGAACAATCATCCACATATAAACATGATAAAAATTGTATATTAACACATGCAATTAAATCCAATAAGCCCAATATCAACCAAAAAAAATATGCCAAATAAATGAGTTATCAAATCCCCACACTTATTCTGGCATGTCTCGTGCAAGTGAACAAAACTAAAGAAACAACTAAATTTGTACCCCCTAACAATTCTCATTCATGTTTAGAAAACAATAAAAGCAAGTTCTAAAAATTCTCATTCGTGTGTGATTAGGGCACACGCGGGTTCGGCGGGGAGAGGAAGGAAATAAATAAAAAGAAAAAGGAAAAGAAAAGGAAAAGAAAAATAACTTTTCCTCACTTAAATGGGTAGCCTAAACAAGCTTTTCCCGGGCCCCATTTTTATCCCCGTTAACTCGTCCGTACGAGCTCCGAAAAATTCTGAAAAAATTTCCAAAAATTCTGAAAAATTCCCTTATTAATATTCGCCTATTTTCGGTATTTTACAACTGTACTTCTTCTTCTTCTTCTTCTTCTTCCCACCTGAAATGGAGAGAGCTAAGTTGAGCTTTGGATGGCCTATCCAGGGATTCCCACTCTGGTCTTAGGTCATTTACATCTAGTTGATTGGCTACGTGGTGTGCAGGAGACAATAGCATCCGCCGGAACCGTGAGCTGGGTTTTCTTCATCACGGTGTTTTAATTCACCGGAGTCTTCCCTAGATCGCCTTTGGGTTTCTCCGATCTAGCTTCGACGTGCTATTATTTTCGCTGGAGGTATTTTCTAGTTATATTTCTTTGGGATCTTCTTTGGTTTTCTCAAATCCACTGTGATTCCTCTTCCCTGGAGCCGTCATCTACTTGCTCCTCGAAATCTTCGCTCGTCGCCTCCATCTCTTCGTCGCATTACGCTTTCAAACAGGATCACTGGTCATGCTAGACTCTTCTAGGTCAACTCTAGGGATAACTTCCCTTATGATCTTCTTAGTGAATTTCTTAGACTTCTTAGAAGCCTTAGTCACGTTGATCTTTTCAAAGTTAACTTTAGGGATGGTGGTATCGAGTTTGTCACACTCGCAAATCAAATTAACAATTTATATTCAATGAACTCTTTAACTACACAATGATATTGTAATAACGATCCTAGAGTCGAATCTCTCGAGGAACTAACAGTAGGATGATAATGTAGGATTGTTTGTTATTAATATTTTTTGGAGTTTTTAACATGAAAATGGGGGTCTGGATTGTGATTATATACCTAACAAATTAAAATCAAAATAAGTAGGAGACTAATCTAATGCTTGAATGAAATCTAACTAAGTGTTAACAATTAATTCACAACGCATTGTCACTCTATGCTATGGGTTTCACCCTTAACACAAGTGATCTATGGTATGAAATAGAAAGACATAAATGAAATCTAATAAAAAACACTAAATAAAATGAAAGACCAATCCAACTCGCAATCAACTCTTCAATCAACCCTCTTGTTGTCACACAAAAGAATTTGATCTTGGGAAACGCCTTTCAAGCAATCGATGAAGAAGAAGAACCCAACTCCCAGCTAAGGATAGATATACCTTTGGGAAACACCCTTTAAGCAATCAACGAAAAAGATCTGAACACCCCATCTGAGAATAGATGTTGCTCACAGCTCCTGGGAAACACCCTTCAAACTTGCAAACAACTTTGCTGGATGATGGAGACTCAAATCAAGATCACAGACAGGGAAAACTCCTCCTGTCGCACTCTGATCCTTGGACGTCGGTTGATGGTTTGAGTCTCGGGGAGTGAAGTCACAGATTGAGGAAATGCCTCCAAGTCTGACATGATTCTTAAAATATAGACCAGGAGCAAAGTCGCCGTTAAAACCTCCCTTCGACGAACTTCCAGGTGGTCAAAAGATGGTCTAGAAGCTATCTTGAAACTCCCTCTCTGATGGCGGTGCTTGAGGAGATGATTGGAGATGGAATCGGGAGCTACATGCGATAAATCCTGGATGAACAGTAACCCGAGCTACTGTTCATCCATGAGAAAACTACATTTTATACCCTAGTTTGAACCAAACTTTGGATCTGGTTTGGGTCTGGTTCAATGGAAGTTTTAGGGATTTGTGGAGGAGGATTTGACTTGGTTTAATCTCCTTGGAATGGGTTGAATCGAGTAGGATTTGAGCTTTTCCATTTGTTGTATGAACCAAGCTTGTTGACCCTTGATCATGCACCACTTGGAATCAATTTAAGGTCCTAGAAAACAAGAATCAAATTGTGAGAAAATATCATGAATTAGAAGAGAAATGCACTTACACTTAGAACAATCATCCACATATAAACATGATAAAAATTGTATATTAACACATGCAATTAAATCCAATAAGCCCAATATCAACCAAAAAAAATATGCCAAATAAATGAGTTATCAAATCCCCACACTTATTCTGGCATGTCTCGTGCAAGTGAACAAAACTAAAGAAACAACTAAATTTGTACCCCCTAACAATTCTCATTCATGTTTAGAAAACAATAAAAGCAAGTTCTAAAAATTCTCATTCGTGTGTGATTAGGGCACACACGGGTTCGGCGGGGAGAGGAAGGAAATAAATAAAAAGAAAAAGGAAAAGAAAAGGAAAAGAAAAATAACTTTTCCTCACTTAAATGGGTAGCCTAAACAAGCTTTTCCCGGGCCCCATTTTTATCCCCGTTAACTCGTCCGTACGAGCTCCGAAAAATTCTGAAAAAATTTCCAAAAATTCTGAAAAATTCCCTTATTAATATTCGCCTATTTTCGGTATTTTACAACTGTACTTCTTCTTCTTCTTCTTCTTCTTCTTCCCACCTGAAATGGAGAGAGCTAAGTTGAGCTTTGGAGGGCCTAGCCAGGGATTCCCACTCTGGTCTTAGGTCATTGACATCTAGTTGATTGGCTACGTGGTGTGCAGGAGACAATAGCATCCGCCGGAACCGTGAGCTGGGTTTTCTTCATCACGGTGTTTTAATTCACCGGAGTCTTCCCTAGATCGCCTTTGGGTTTCTCCGATCTAGCTTCGACGTGCTATTATTTTCGCTGGAGGTATTTTCTAGTTATATTTCTTTGGGATCTTCTTTGGTTTTCTCAAATCCGCTGTGATTCCTCTTCCCTGGAGCCGTCATCTACTTGCTCCTCGAAATCTTCGCTCGTCGCCTCCATCTCTTCGTCGCATTACGCTTTCAAACAGGATCACTGGTCATGCTAGACTCTTCTAGGTCAACTCTAGGGATAACTTCCCTTATGATCTTCTTAGTGACTTTCTTAGACTTCTTAGAAGCCTTAGTCACGTTGATCTTTTCAAAGTTAACTTTAGGGATGGTGGTATCGAGTTTGTCACACTCGCAAATCAAATTAACAATTTATATTCAATGAACTCTTTAACTACACAATAATATTGTAATAACGATCCTAGAGTCGAATCTCTCGAGGAACTAACAGTAGGATGATAATGTAGGATTGTTTGTTATTAATATTTTTTGGAGTTTTTAACATGAAAATGGGGGTCTGGATTGTGATTATATACCTAACAAATTAAAAGCAAAATAAGTAGGAGACTAATCTAATGCTTGAATGAAATCTAACTAAGTGCCAACAATTAATCCACAACGCATTGTCACTCTATGCTATGAGTTTCACCATTAAAACAAGTGATCTATGGTATGAAATAGAAAGACATAAATGAAATCTAATAAAAAACACTAAATAAAATGAAAGGCCAATCCAACTCGCAATCAACTCTTCAATCAACCCTCTTGTTGTCACACAAAAGAATTTGATCTTGGGAAACACCTTTCAAGCAATCGATGAAGAAGAAGAACCCAACTCCCAGCTAAGGATAGATATACCTTTGGGAAACACCCTTTAAGCAATCAACGAAAAAGATCTGAACACCCCATCTGAGAATAGATGTTGCTCACAGCTCCTGGGAAACACCCTTCAAACTTGCAAACAACTTTGCTGGATGATGGAGACTCAAATCAAGATCACAGACAGGGAAAACTCCTCCTGTCGCACTCTGATCCTTGGACGTCGGTTGATGGTTTGAGTCTCGGGGAGTGAAGTCACAGATTGGGGAAATGCCTCCAAGTCTGACATGATTCTTAAAATATAGACCAGGAGCAAAGTCACCGTTAAAACCTCCCTTCGACGAACTTCCAGGTGGTCAAAAGATGTCTAGAAGCTATCTTGAAACTCCCTCTCTGATGGTGGTGCTTGAGGAGATGATTGGAGATGGAATCGGGAGCTACATGCGATAAATCCTGGATGAACAGTAACCCGAGCTACTGTTCATCCATGAGAAACCTACATTTTATACCCTAGTTTGAACCAAAATTTGGATCTGGTTTGGGTCTGGTTCAATGGAAGTTTTAGGGATTTGTGGAGGAGGATTTGACTTGGTTTAATCTCCTTGGAATGGGTTGAATCGAGTAGGATTTGAGCTTCTCCATTTGTTGTATGAACCAAGCTTGTTGACCCTTGATCATGCACCACTTGGAATCAATTTAAGGTCCTAGAAAACAAGAATCAAATTGTGAGAAAATATCATGAATTAGAAGAGAAATGCACTTACACTTAGAACAATCATCCACATATAAACATGATAAAAATTGTATATTAACACATGCAATTAAATCCAATAAGCCCAATATCAACCAAAAAATATATGCCAAATAAATGGGTTATCAAATCCCCACACTTATTCTGGCATGTCTCGTGCAAGTGAACAAAACTAAAGAAACAACTAAATTTGTACCCCCTAACAATTCTCATTCATGTTTAGAAAACAATAAAAGCAAGTTCTAAAAATTGTCATTCTTGTGTGATTAGGGCACACACGGGTTCGGCCCGGTTTCGAAAGACTCACGCCATGTGACATCGGCAGAAATCCCTTCTTGGAGTTCTGCATGGCAAACCGAAGGAGCACCTTGTCAATGTATGTACTCTTACTCTGACTTAGGCCAAGCAATCTCTTAGATCTATCTCTATAGATCTATATCCCTAGAATGCGGGATGCCTCACCTAAGTCCTTTATTGAGAACCAACTCCCTAGCCAGGTCTTGACAGACTGAAGCATAGGGATGTCCTTCCCAATGAGTGGTATGTCATCCACATACAATATGAGGAAGACAACTATGTCTCCTACAACCTTCTTTTAGACACAAGGTTCATCTTCGTTCTTGATGAAACCAAACTGTTTGATTGCATCATCGAATCGAAGATTCCAGCTCCGAGAAGCTTGCTTTAGTCCATAAATGGACCTATGCAGCTTGCATACTCTGCTAGTATGCTGTGGATCGACAAAACCCTCAGGTTGTGTCATGTACACATCCTCGAGTAGGTTTCCATTCAGAAACGCGGTTTTGACATCCATCTGCCATATCTCATAGTCATGGTAGGCTGCAATAGCAAGCATGATCCGAATGGACTTAAACATCGCTATTGGAGAAAAAGTTCATCATAGTCAATACCATGAATCTGCTTGAAACCTTTAGCTACCAAGCGACCCTTATAGATAAGTCCATCCATGTCAGTCTTTTTCTTAAAGACCCACTTGCACCCAATGGGTTTTACCCCTTCAGGTGGATCAACCAAAGTCCATACTTGGTTGGTGTACATGGATTCCATCTCGGATCTCATGGCCTCTAGCCATTTCTCGGAATTTGGTCTCATAACAGCTTCCTGATAGGTGGTAGGCTCATCCTCTATGAGCACAATGTCATCATGGTCAGACAAGAGAAATGAGTATCTCTCAGGCTGACGACGTACCCTATCAGACCTGCGAAGAGGTATGTCTACTTGAACTAGTTGTTGTTCCTCAACTCCTTGTGGAACATCATCCACAACACTTTGTGGTTCCAGTTCAACTTCCATCGAGGCTTCAGTGCTAGTATTCGCATCTTGAACTTCTACCGAACTTCCTCACTAGTCTTTCTAGAAACAAAGTCCCTTAGAAAGACCTGCTTACCCACCTACAGTGCTGACTGGGAATGTAGAAGTAATATCCCTTAGTTTCCTTGGGATATCCGATGAAATAGCAATTGTCGGATTTGGGTCCTAATTTGTCTGAGACTTGACGTCGTATGTAAGCCTCACAACCCCAAATCCTTATGAAAGACACCTGGGCATCTCTCCCAGTCCATATCTTATATGGTGTCTTTATCACGGCCTTGGATGGAACTCGGTTGAGAATGAAAGCTGCCGTGTCTAGAGCATATCCCCATAGATATGTCGGAAGATCTGTGTGACTCATCATAGATCGTACTATATCTGATAAGGTACGATTCCTCCTTTCGGATACACTATTCCACTGTGGTGTTCCAAGAGGAGTGAGTTGAGATAAAATCCCACACTCAGCTAAGTAGTCATGGAACTCATGGCTTAAGTATTCACCACCTCGATCTGATCGAAGTATTTTAATACTCTTGCCAAGCTGGTTCTGTACTTCATTCTTGAATTCTTTGAACTTTTCAAAGGATTCGGACTTATGTGTCATCAAGTACACATAACCATATCTACTGAAGTCATCAGTAAATGTGATGAAGTATCTATAACCGCCTCTAGCAGCGACATTGAAAGGGCCACATACATCACTATGTATGAGTCCTAACAAATCAGTCGCTCTCTCGCTGTGCCCACTAAAAGGAGTCTTGGTCATCTTGCCTCGTAGGCATGACTCGCATATCTCATATGATTCAAAATCAAATGAGTCCAGCAAACCATCCTTATGGAGCTGGGATAAGCGCTTGTCATTTATATGACCTAAGCGACAGTGCCAGAGATAAGTTTGGTTCATGTCATTTGACTTGAACCTCTTGGTACTAATGTTATAGATAGGGCTCTCAAGGTCTAGAATATAGAGTCCGTTTATTAGTGGTTCACTATAATAGAACATATCTTTTAAATAAATAGAACAACATTTGTCTTTTATTATAAAAGAGTATCCTTTCTTGTCTAACAAGAAACTGAAACTATGTTCTTAGTAAGAGCAGGCACATAACAACAATCATCTAAATTTAGTACAAGCCCAGAGGGCAGAGATAGCTGATAAGTTCCTACAGCAACAGCAGCAACCCGTGCTCCATTGCCTACTCGTAGGTCCACCTCGCCCTTTGCCAATGCTCTGCTATTTCTCAGCACATCAGTACAAATGTGAGAAGCACATCCAGTATCTAATACCCATGATGTAGAAATAGATAGATTGACTTCTATAACATATATACCTGAAGTGGAAGTCTCACTTCGCTTCTTCTTAAGATCCTCCAAGTATACCTTGCAGTTCCTCTTCCAGTGCCCGGTCTGACCGCAGTGGAAGCAGGTAGCATCCTTGGCGACCCCTCCTTTAGGCTTCAGTGCCTTGCCTTTGCCCTTGGTTTGAGACTTTCCCTTACCTTTGAGCTTGCCCTTGCCCTTGTGCTTCTGGACCATCAGAATGGGCTTAACCTTCTTAAGGTTAATCTCAACAGTTCGTAACATACTAAGTAGCTCGGGCAGTGGCTTGTCAATCTCGTTCATGTTATAGTTGAGAACGAATTGACTATAGCTATCCGGCAAGGACTGAAAGATCAAGTCAGTGGCCAGCTCTTGGCCAAGTGGGAACCCCAATCTTTGTAGGTTCTCTATGTACCCAATCATCTTGAGTACATAAGGACCTATAGGAGCCCCGTCTGACATCTTACACTGAAACAGTGCCTTAGAGATCTCAAATCTCTCATGCCTCGCTTGTCCCTGATATAGTTGGCGAAGATGCTCAACCATATCGTAAGCGCCCATCAACTCGTGTTGCTTCTGAAGCTCAGAGCATTAGACAGGACACATCTAATGCGTCGTCTTGATGCTTCTTGTAAGCATCTTTGTCTGCTCGCGGGGCATTGGCAGGAGGAGCCTCCGGAATGGGCTGCTCCAGAACGTACAGTTTACGTTCCTGGGTGAGAACTATTCTCAAGTTCCTGTACCAGTCCAGGAAATTCGCTCCGTTGAGCTTGTCCTTCTCAAGGACAGATCGCAGGGAGAAGGAATTCGTGTTCGACGTCATGGTTATCTACAACAGAAAATTTGCAGAAATAAATATCATATTCTTTTAAAATCATTTAATTAGGTCTTTAACTAAATGATGCTCCCACTGAATACTATAATTCATGTGGGACAAGATCCACATCATACTAACCCTTGAGTTAGCTTTGGCTAATACGCCCAAGGCTTAGTATGATCGGTAGGTAACGATTACCAATTACATCTCTATGCAACTCTTGTTTATAGGATCAAGATCCATATTTATATTAAAACTCGAGTTAGCTTTGGCTAATACGCCCGAGAGTTAATATAAACATGATTTTGTCTTACCTTTCCAACTATTGGAAGAATGCCTATAGTTGACTCAATCTAACCGAGTAACTAGGAATACTCAATCTAATTGAGTTTGTATTCACCCATGCGTTGATAGGCGGGACCAAGATTGTCCCTCCATACCCTACTAAGATAATATGTATTGCTCTGCTTTGGCAAATTGAACAATACATGTGATCGAGGTAGTGATAGGTATCACGGCACGGTTAGGCATTAGAGTTGAGTCGATTGAGATCTAATCTAATCGAAAAGGATGCATCTTGTGCACGACTTAGATCTAATCTAATCGCAAGGGTGCATCATGTGCACGACTTAGATCTAATCTAATCGTAAGACACTAATTAATTAACTACTTATTAAATATGCATCACATACACAAGCAATTAATTAATCTATTTGTGATTTAGTCATGGCCCTACTACGATCTTCTCAAGCCAATGAGAAGATCGATTGGTCAACCTAGGGTCAACAGCTTCTCCAAGCTCCTCCCTTTGACCACCTTGTGTTGCTCGTGCCCGCCTCGGAACTCCGTCTCGTGTGGACCCTCCACCGCTCCAATTTGTACATTACAATTTGAAACTCGTGTTACATTTGAGTCTAAATCTAATTTACAACAAGAATATAAGAGAAGGCACGACGCGCAGGTCGCGAATATAATACAACACATAACGGCACGCAGGCCGTATTATGAATTACAACACAATCCAATCATATTGGGTTTTTGGGCCATGATTATCACAAAATTAATATATAATTCAAAATTATATATTTTTCATAATTTTCTGTAATTTTAAAATTAATTTTTACAATTTTACGAGTAAAATTTCCCGGCGGACCCGTTTAGCGGTTTCGGGCGCAATCGCGGAACGGATCCCCTTGCGGGGCCAGGGGCAGCGCCCCTACCCGCGATCTAACCATCGCGAGGGTTCCTTTGCGATCCAACAGCGCCTACACCCGCTGTCCCAAAACGATTTGGGCCGAGACATTACCGTTTCGGAAAAATCTTCCCGGCGGGTTCGTTTTTAGCGATTTCGAGTGCAACCGCGGAGCAAATCCCCTTGCGGGGTTAGGGGCAGTACCCCTACCCGCGATCTAACCATCGCGAGTTGCTCCTAAGCGATCTAATGGCACCCAAGCCCGCTGTCCCCAAAAATTTTGGGGCGAAACGAAGCCGTTTTGGAAAAATCTTTCCGATAGCCGAAGCCTACAAGTGCCGAGACACTTGTGCTTCGCTTTTACGGAAAAATTACCCATAAAAACTCGAAAATCATAATTTTACAGAAAATTACAGAAACTTTAGTTTTCATAAAACCAAAAACAAACTCGTACAAGCCTTGCACGTGGCTCTGATACCACTGTTGGGTTCTTCGGGCCGCGAAAATCGCTTTTCGCATCGCGGAAACCCCGAATCACCCAAGGCTAACAGATCCGTGCAAGGAAAACCAAACGAAAATTACGAGTACGAGTTTCAAAATATCTAGATCTACTCCTAGATCTATGTGTTAAGAATATACCTTGAAGCGTGCCCTTTTCGCGTTCCCGCTCGTCCAAGGAGTTGCCGGATCTCTAGACCGTCAAGCGTCGGTCCTCTAGAAGTATCCACATGGACACGTAGGTGGAGAAAACCTCACACAAAGGTGTGCTACCACCTTGGTGAGATTCGGCCAAGCAAGGAGGAGAGGGAGAGGAAGAGCTTCAAGAGGAAGAAGAAGAAGATACACCACTTGAATGAAAAAATGAATTCCCATTCAAACCCAAAGTGGCCGGCCACTCTCAATGGTGAAAACTCCCAAATTAATTACATTAATTGCAATTAATATGAAGCCATTAAAGAGAATGACTTTGTAACTTCCATGAGGTGGCACCCATGATGATGTGGAGTATCATCATTGGTCCACCTAATGCCAACTCACCAATGAGGTGGCAAAAGGTCAAGTCAAAATTAACCTTTGGTCTTCCTTCTTAAGTCAAGTCAAACTTGACCCAATCTCTTCCATGGCTGATCTAATCTAACCATTTGATTCAAGCCAACTTAATATAATGAATCTAATTTATTTAATTAAATTGATTCAATGAGTCAAAATCTAAATTAGACTCATCGAACACATGAATCAACTTGAGTCGAACTCAAGTTAGCCCAATTAGGATTACTCTTAATCCAATTTGATTCATCAAATGAATCTAATCCTCTTGGTTCATCATATGAACCTAATCTCCATCTAATTGTCCTAAGTGTGTGACCCTATAGGTTTTTGTAACGTTGGCAATGCCCTAAACCCATTTAGGAGCATAAGTAATGAGCGGTATCAAGCAACACATCATTACTACCCAAGTTACAAGAATGTCGAGATCCGACATCACCTTGTGACTACTAATTGTGACTCCTCACAATATATAACATTGTCCTTCTATCCTAGACATCTAGATTGATCAATGTGAGGCATAGACTGTGTCATCCTCTAATCAATCTAAATCTTGAACTCCAAGTAGACTCACTCAATCAAATGAGCTCAACATCTCATGTTGACTCATTTGGGCATGGCCATGCACTTCGTGGTCTAACTCTATCAAGAATATTGATGTCGCTCCCGTCATATGGGAGGGATAGATCCCATCTACATCACTCACATCCCTCTGCATAATTTGTTATATACCCAGTAATCGCCTTTATAGTCCACCCAGTTACGGGTGACGTTTGACGAAACCAAAGTACATAACTCCTTATGTAGGGATCCATGGTGACTTCAGGTCAAAGGACTAATAGTCATACTAATAGCCACATGAGAAAGTATATGACACTCATATAACGATCCATGATATTTTCTCATGGCGGGTCATTCAGTATACATTCTCTAATGCATACCCATGTGTCAGCTTGATATCTCTATATCCATGACTTGTGAGATCAAGTCATCGAGCTGACCTACATGCTAGTCTTATTGTATTAACATTGTCCCTGAATGTTAATACTCGACTAGGAATGATTTAGAGTAGTGTTCCATATATCATCTCACTATCGATTCAACTAATCGATTGATATAGGTATGAACCTTCTACTCAAGGACGCTATTATACTTAGTCTATTTGGCGCTAATACAAATAAGTATAATAACCAAACAAATGCCTTTATTAATATACAAGAATATGATACAATGAGTCCATACAATCATCAAATGATTGACTCTAGGGCTCTAACTAACATGCTTAGCCATACTTCCCTCAAAAAATTAATTTCCTCTTCTTTCTAAATTAACTTCCAGATGCTCAGCAATAAATTCCAAATTTCAACTTCTTTTCAGTTAATACCAATTTGATAAACCTCAAACAAAACAATTAAAAAGTGAAGTTGATTCTTCACTTAATGTTTCAGAATTTTGAATGGTGTAATGTTGGATTTGCATCTTGAATATTCCAACCTAAGTAAATGTTCATTTAGCACTCAATTGAATGAAACTTCACTTACTTCATTTTGGATCAGATTCACTCTAACATTTGGCACAAAATTCTGCACAATGTAAGCTTACAATAGGATTTCATCTCTTCACATATTTAGTCATCCTTCTAAATTCTTTTTCAACTATTTCCTTTGTATCAGTGACACATGAACATGTATTCCCTTCTAATTTTCAATTAATCATTCTCAAATTGGCACGATCGAATTAAAACTTTATTTCTGAATTTCTGTGATAGGTAACAGAAAATATATTCTGTGAATCTATAATTCCTGATCATTCAATGCAAATCCTGATCTCCCTGACTTCCAGATGATCAACCTTTAACAATTAAGTTCTATAGTGACAACTTATTTAACATTCAATCAATTCTAGCTTGAATCTAATTGATTTCAAATTAGGAAAATAGTCTTACATTTTGGTACAGAATTATGAAGGTTTAGCAATTTCCAGCTTCTGACATCTTCTGTATATTTCAATTTCCCACATATATCAACTTCCAATCTACAATTTCAATAACTATTCTTCATCTACATGTAATTCTTCTCTTTGGTTAGCTAGAAGATAATTCTGTTTTGCAATTAGAACCACACAAATTCACTGCCACATAGATTCATACTAAACTGTTTCAATTGGCTAACTTCATAAATTTAATTTTGTTCTCACATCAGTTTAAATCCATATTCCAAAACCAAATTAAAGCTCAAGCTCGAGGAATTTCTAGAAATAAAGATCACGGATTCTATCTTAGATTTGAAACTCATAGAATCTGGAATTTTGAATTTTTACACATCAATTCAAATTCTGAAATATGATCTTACTGATTTCTGATCAAGCTTTGACATTTAATCCCTATGGATCATCTCATTTAAGACTCAATCAATAACAGTTTGAGTTTAATTGGTATTAGCTGCAAAAATCAAAATTTTCAAAGTGGCATAGCTTCCATTTTTAAAGTTTTAGCCTTTTACAATTCCTGTTTCAAAAATCAGAATCTGTCCAATCTTCATCTTCCCTTTTCAACACTTCAAATCCAAACTAGAGTGCTATTTGAATGAAATGGTGCTCACCAAATGAAGTTCCTATTGGATCGAGAAGCGCTAGAGGGGGGGGGGGGGGGGGAATAGCGCTCGTGGCTATTTTGCATTTCGGAATCGACTTCGTAAAACTCAACAAGTAGTAAGAGTAATAAAGCAGCGGAAAATAAAAGGCACACAATTCGAACACAGGTCGTTTACTTGGTTTGGAGCCTGTGACGACTCCTACTCCAAGGCTCACGGTCGTTGACCTCTTTCGGTGGGCAATAACTATAGAATTGATAAAGTTTACAAGTATAACAATTACAGCTCAAATTAAAATAATAATCTTATACCGATAACAAGAGATAAGGAAACGAAGCTCTAGGTCATCAGGAGGTTGTCACAACACTTCGGGATCGTGTCGTTAGCAGCTTTTCGCAGAAGGATCGCTTGGATGAAGTTGTTTGGAGTGCTGCCTCGAACCCCTCTTTTATACTGTGCTGGAGGCGCCTCCAAGCCTGTCCAAGGCGCCTCCAAGCCTGTCCAAGGCGCCTCCAGGCCGCCGAGTCGCACGGGTGGATCAGCACAAACCTGGTCACACCTTATCTGGTTTAAGGCACCTTCAAGCCTCCTCAAGGCGCCTTCAAGCCTTGGTCCAAGGTGCCTCCAGCTTCATCTGAGGCGCCTCCTGCTCCTCTGGACAGCTGGCTTCGGCTTGCACCCGAGGCGCCTCTAAGCTCCATGGAGGCGCCTCGGACACTGTTCATTCGAGACTAAACTCTAGTTGTTGGCCCTGCAAAACATGTTAGTCTACAAATACAAACACATCCTACAAAACCAAGTTAGCACTGATATTAAACATGATAATAGAATATTCTGACAGTCTTCAGACTGTCCGGGTCTGACTTCGGATTTCTGATCGGAAGTCCTAGGTCGACCCTACGCCTACTGTTCCCTCTGCGGGGAACGCGTCCTCACCTACTCCACTCAGGAGTTTTACCTGTTGCCAGTACGATCCTCCAGATCGACTGGACTTTTGCTTGGTGCTCGATGCTTCCGGACTTTCTGTTAGACTCCCGCTTCCCGGCTCATCCAGTCTTCCACCTGGTTCGCGACACCAGGACTTCCTACCTAGGGTTACCACCCCCTAGGACTTTTACCTGAAGCCCTCGACCCGCCAAGACTTTCCGCATAGGGTTACCACCCCCTAGGGTTTTCCACCTGCCTAACCGCAGCTAGGACTTTTGCCTAAGCCTGCAAGCTCCATTAACTTTGTTAGATAACAACATAACCTTAACTTTGAATTCCTTTGAAATTATCAAAACAACTGTTCGATCCTCGGATGCTTCCCGCACCAACAATCTCTCCCTTTTTGATTATGGCAACTGAAATTCAAAGTTAAGTAAAATAGATGCATAAATATTTTTCAAAGTTTAAGCAAAAAAATAATATTTAAATGCAAGCATAGTTAAGCTGAAACTAACTTAAACTTTGTAAGGCTCCCCCTTAATAAAGGCTCTCTTTATAAATTTTACTTTTGAATTTTCCTACTTTGAATTTCCCTACTCTCCCCCTTTGCCATTTATCAAAAATAAGCAAGTTTGAATAATTCTAACTTTTCAAACAGATTTTATAGTTAGAAAAATAGAGCATTAAATAAACATTAGGCTTTAAAGAGGGATAAAGATACTTTGATAACACTTGGCTTTTTGAAATTAATTGTAGAATTCTTAGATAAGATAAATAAGGGTCTAAAGAGATATTTTTCTTTCAACTGAGTTTAAAAAACTAATAAAATGTTGACTTTGAAAGATAACGTTAGCCAATTTTTGAAACTTAGTTGAACTCTTTGAAAAATATGTTGTAAAATTTGGAAAACATATTGAAGCATACTTCAGGTAAGTTGAAATACTTTGAAAGTCTTAGCTAAATTTTGAAAATCTATTAGAAAAATACTTAGCTAAATTTTCAAAAGCTATTGAAAGACTTAAATAAATTAGAAAGGTTTTGTTGGTAAATATTTTCTTAATTTTAAAAAAGCTTTTTGAACAATAATTTTGAAAGAGAGAAAATTAATAAAGGCTAAGGCCATTTAACAAAATATTTAACCGAATAAAGAATTCCAAGATACTTAAAGGCAAAGGAGGATTAATAAGCTTAAAATCTTAATGTCCAAGCATGAGCTGAGTTAAAGAGATTGCAAATTAATTAATTTCTTTTAGTAAGGTATCAGAGCCCTAATGTCTAAGCATGAGTAAAAAAATTTAAAATCAAGCACTTAACTTCTTGGCCACATGTCTAACCATCTAGCTACTTGTAACGACCCAAATTTTCTCATTTTGAGCCCTAAAAATAATTCAAAAATATTTTTAAATGCTATAGAAAAATTCTAGAGATTTTTAGAAATTTTTAGAGTATTTTTATGTAATTTTTGGAGTTCGTTTGGTATTTTTGCCAAGAGGAAGAAGTTTTAAAAAAAAAGAAAAAAAAAAGTGTTGAAGCCGGGTTTTGAACCCAAGACCTCGAACTTGGCCCGAGTCTTAACCGAATCCAACCAGCCAACTGGTCTGCGACCTGTTTGTGAACATGTATGGGATGAAATATATATAAGCAGTATTTAGGAACGTTTAAATAAATTGGAAATAAAAAGTGCACGGCTGAGGAATCGAAGATACGACCTGGGATTTGGTTAAAGCCGGGCTGACCAAGTGTGCTAGCGATTGTTTGTTATTAAAGAAGGATAAAAATTCTATTTAAGCAGTAGTTAGGAAATAGAGAATAAATAGAAAATAAAATGGTTGCAGCCGAGACTCGAACCCACGAACCGAGTTTTAAGCGGAACGCAGCCAACCAACTGGTCCGCAGATATTTCGTGAAAAAGTAAGGCACGAAATATTCTTAAGCAATAGTTGATAACGGAAATTACCTTAGGTTATAAAAAGAGAGCTTAAGTGATTTTCAAAAATAAAAAAAAAACCTAACTTTTCCTTTCTCCTCTCTCGGCGACGGCGTTTTCTCTCGGGTGAAAAACGCAGCAGAACTAGGGCATTGTCTTCCAGCGGCCGACCGAGGGTTTCCGAGGGGTTTTCTCCACGCCATCACGATCCTTCGTCGAGGAGGACCCGTAAGCACGAAGAGGAGGCCAAGATCTCAGCCAACCGAAACCCTAGAAGTTCTTCTCCTTCGATTTGAATTCAGGGATCATGGTAAGCGTTTTCTCACCTGCGGTAGGAGTAGTTCAGATTTTTGTTAGCTTCTTGTTTCTCTCGGAGCTTGTTGAAAACCCTAGAGTAGTTTCGGGATTGCTCTTGTTGCTTTTGGGCAGTTTAGGTTTTGATGCAGTGTGGTTGGATTTGAATCCTGTTTTGGTTTCTAGCGCAGCTAAGTTTTTGTGAATTTTATTCGTTGACCATCGGATTCATTGATTCTGCCGTGATCTTCAAAAAAAGATTAGAATGGGTAAATTTCAAGCATGTGGTTTTACCTCAAGCTTTGTAGCTAGAATTCAGATTTTGTTGTCATAGAGCAGGAAGAACAATTAATGTTGCATAATTCGGTTTTAAGGTTGTGCTGGATTCTTGCTTATTTGCTACCGTGAATCACAAAGAAAGGAAGTAAATAGTATAGTTTAAGCATGTGATTAGATGGTTCCTTTTTGTTAGATTTGCAGATTTAGTTAGTTTATGTAGCCTTGTATTAATTCGGATTAATGTGGCTGGTAAGGTTCAGATTTGTGCTTACTATGCTATCATGTTCTAGTCACAATAAAAGCTGTGTATGTTTCCAACTATGTTATTGTTTAGAGAAGTTTCTATATTAGTATGAACAGCTTCATTTGAAGCTTAGAGCAGTCCTCTTTGGAGCTGCTGTACAGTACGGGGTTGCCTAAAGTTTCTGTAGATTTATTGAAGTGTCGGTGGTAAAGCATGCTTAAAGGTTTCCTTTACTCTATAAAAACATAAGCTGTGAATAAGTTTTTGTGTATAGGTCTTTATGTTAAAGTATTACAGCAAGTTTAACTTGGCATAGATAAGGCATGTGGGTTAGATTCTTTAGTCTTATGATTTAGCATGTTGTTGGACTTTCCCTATTTGTTATTAGTTAAGCATGTGTAGTTTCTTTATTACTAGAATAGCATGAGCAGTATTGAATTATTAATAGTATGCAGAAATTTATTAAGTAGTATGCAGATTTTCGTGAGTTATATATGCAGATTTCTATTTAAGCTTCAAGGCAGGTTCTGTTAAAGCTTATAGTATGCAGAATTTTGTAGCGAAGTATGCAGAACTTTAGTGCAGTTTAGATCTCTTGGTTGTGCAGTTTAGTACTTCAATGTTAGAAATTGTTTTAAACATTTCAGTGTCTTTTTAAGAAGCATTCTTTTATGAGAAGTATTAACAAGTATAAGAAAGATAAAGAAAAGAAAGAAAAAAGCCAAGGCCTTAAGTAGATCCCAAAGTCAAGACTTTAGGGATTTTGGCACACAAGGTGCTAAAGAAAATCCCGAGGCATTATATAGAAGTATTAAAAGATAACAAGTATTTTACTTTTATCAGTGGCACAGTGCTGGACTCTTAGTTATCCTTGGGTTGGGCTCCCATAGTCGTCCCTAGGTTTAGATAACCTAGTAGTAACGGCACGGTCGACGGTCGACGACCCGAGGGTCGCCAAATGGGTCGGGTCGTTACAAAAGTAAAAGCAAGTACAGTTGTCGGACCGAAGAGAAGTTGATTACTATTTTGAAGTATTATAAGTATAAGTTTTTGAACAAGTAAAGCAAGTTTTACATAAGTATAAGTGTCGGGTCGGGTATGTATCTCCTCAACATAGATACGTGAAATACGTCATGGACACCTGTTAGGGACGATGGAAGTGCCAGACGATAAGCTACTGCTCCAATCCTCACCAGGATCTGAAAAGGGCCAATGTACCGCGGAGCTAGCTTACCTCTGAGGCCAAATCTCTTCACCACTTTCATGGGTGAAACTCCCAGAAATTCATGGTCGCTAGTAGAGAACTCCAGGGGTCTGCGTCTCCGATCAACATAACTCTTATGGCGGCCCTGCGCCTCTGACATCCTCCGTCTGATAGTACGAACCAACTCTGCCTCATGCTGAGCTCTATGAGGTCCCAACAACTGGGCCTCCCCAACCTCATCCCAGAGGGTGGGTGTCCGACAAGGCCTACCATACAACGCTTCAAACGGTGCCATCTGGATAGCAGAATGAAAGCTGTTGTTGTAGGCAAACTCTACCAATGGCAAATGGTCCTCCCAACTGCCTCCAAAATCCAATACACAAGACCTCAGCAAGTCCTTTAGAGTCTGAATGATCTGCTCTGACTGTCCATCTATCTGCGGATGGAAAACTGTACTGAAATGGAGTTAAGTGCCCAAGGTCTGCTGCAGACTCTGCTAGAAACAAGACGTGAACCGGGGGACTCTATCCTAAATAATAGTCAAAGGGACACCATATAATTTGATGATCTCCCGACAATACAGATCTGCCAATCGATCCAGGGAATTAGTCTTCCGGATCGCTAAAAAGTGCACGGATTTGGTTAATCGATCAACGATTACCCAAATCACGTCATGACCTCGTCGTGTCCTCGGCAAACCCACCACAAAGTCCATGGAAATGTGTTTCCATTTCCACTCGGGAATAGGAATCCGCTGAAGTAAGCCGGCAGGTCTCTAGTGCTCGGCCTTCACCTGTTGATAGACAAGACATCTAGCTACAAATTTCGCGATGTCTTTCTTCATACCGTTCCACCAGTAGGAACGCCTCAAATCTTGATACATGCGGATCCCACTTGGATGGATTGTAAATCAAGAGCAATGAGCCTCCTGAAGTAGCTCCTGTAAGATCGGGTGAGATTGAGGTACGCATAATCTGCCTCGGAAGTATATAATACCCTACTCATCTCGTGTGAACTAGGGGTGCTGCCCAGAAGCTATCTGGCTGCCAATAAACTACAAATGTTGATCACCGACCAGGGCCTCTCGGATCCTCGTCCTGATCGACGACTGATCAAACATGGTAACCAGAATACCCTGCTCTGTCTGTCCCTGCTCCTGAAGGCCCAACTCGGAGAAACCCTGAACCAAGTCTGTGACTGAAACTCGGTGGCAAGCCAAAGTCCCTCTGGACTTCCTGCTGAGTGCATCGGCAACCACATTAGCTTTCCCCGGGTGGTAGCTAATGGTACAATCATAATCCTTCAGGAACTCCATCTATCTCCTCTGTCGAGATTAAGTTCTTTCTGGGTGAAAATATATTTGAGACTCTTATGATCTGTAAGAATCTCAAAGGTAATGTCGTACAGATAATGCCGCCAAATCTTCAAAGAAAAGATGATGGCGGCTAGCTCCAATCATGTACTGGGTAGTTCTTCTCATGCTCCTTCAACTGCCGAGAAGCATAGGAGACTACCTTGTCGTGTTGCATCAAAACAGCGCCCAAACCCTATAGAGAATCGTCGGTGTAGAGTACGAATCCGTTCTCTCCAGAAGGCAAAATCAAAATCGGAGCCGACACTAATCTCTGCTTTAGCTTCTGAAAGCTGGTCTCACAGGCTTCTGACCAAGTGAACTTCACGCCTTTTCTGGTCAGGCGTGTCAGTGGAATAACAATGCGAGAGAAACCCTCGACGAACCATCTGTAATATCGAGTTGGACCAAGGACGTTGCGAGTCTCCTGTATAGACTACGACTACTACCTACTGGTAACAAACTCTATCTCCTGTGGATCCACGATATTCTCTATTGGTAACCATGTGTCCCAAAAATCTCATAGAAGACAATCCCAATACGTACTACTGAACTTCACATACAGATGTTCCCGTTGTCAGCTCTAGAACTATGCGAAAATAGTGTAAGTGATTCACCTCGGATCAGAAATAGATCATAACATTGTCAACAAAGACAATGGAAACCAATCCAAACATCCTAGGAATACCAAAATCATCGAGTCCATGAAAACATCTAGGGCACTATAAACCTAAATGGTAAAATCAAGAACTCATAATGTCTGTTCAACAAACATTCTCAACCAGATATCCTCGATAACAAGTCTGAAATCTGATCACTAACTACAAATCACCAAAGAATAGATCATCTAATGTGAGAGCAACACTTCGTCACAAGAAATACTACATATGTGGAAGCAACGCTCTACCACCAACAAGGCAACCTATATGGGAGCAGCGCTCCACCACAACAATCCAAAATATGTTGGAGCAACGCTCCACCACAAACAATCCATAATATGTGGGAGTAACGCTCCACCACAACAATCCAAAATATATGGGAGCAACGCTCCACCACAAACAATCTAAATATGTGGGAGCAACGCTCCACCACAACAATCCAAAATATGTGGAGCAACGCTCCACCACAAATAATCCATAAGTGAACCGGGCATCTAACTATCCAACTAGTGACTGCACGAAATCACTCTACCACATATCAGTGTGAGCAACCAAGGTATCATAACCTAGTAAGCAAATTAAATCCATCATCAACTCTATCAACATCGTAGTGGGTCACCCACTAATAGGAGAATTAGTTGGCAAGGCAATACAACAAATGACATAATGTAGACACTCCACATAAGTAGAATCATCATGATGCTACCAACAATACACCTGACACATGTGCACACACAACATAGGTATGATCGACATAATCCTCCAATTAGTACACACCAAACATACTCATAACACAGGTATAAATCAGTGTGATACCTCCAAAAATACATTCCGAACCCGTGTGTATATATCAACGTAGGTATAATCGTCAATACACCTCAAACAACACTCACCTAACATATATACACCTATGCTAAGAGTATAATCAACGTAATACTTCAAAAAAATCTTTATAGACACGAGTGCACACACAGAACAAATATAATCAACAAGATACCTCCCATAATACACCAAACACATGTACACATACCATAACATAGATTTAATCGACATGATACCTTCAATAATACAATCAGACACGTACACTGAACTACATAGCTATAATCCACAAGGAACCTACAATAACCATATCGGAACATGTATACAAATACTACTTGCAAATGGACAGTCTATCACAGGACTCTTACAACACATAACAATCATATGTACACGCAGCATAGATATGAATAATCAGCATATTTAACACAATCAACCTGACATTGCCTATACTACCTTCTATGTTATCCAACTAGGTACATACAGTCAAAAATTAAAGTCCACATGGAATAGGATACATCGATCCTCTATAGACTGACCCAAACTGACAATGGTATACGGCTAATTCAGTCTTTTCCACGTCAGTACAAAACATGTACTCAAATGTGCTCTAGACCTAACTAAGCACAAATAACCCAAAGATTCGAACCTCTAAAAATAGAGTATGACAATCGCCTACTGATCGGATCAACAAAACTAAATCGGTCATCTACTAACTAATCAAGAATACATTAATCCTCCATAAGAAACTAAGGTATATCGATCCACGACTACCCAAATCAACAAGTGTAAATCAGACTTCTACTGACCGATCTAACAAGAGTAAATCAATTATCTACTAACAAAATTAACTAAGATAACATGGTATTCTACTGGCTAAGTCTACATGAATATGTAGATACTATCCACTACTCAGCTAATAATAGCAGAGACTGGTATGTGCCTCCATCTCCTAACCAACTAGTAGTAACAGAAGCTAAAACTACTGGTGGTATGATATGAAAAATCACCAGAGACTATAATCCTTGATCTCTATTAAGGTCGACCATGATCAGTGGTTTACCTAATACATAAAATATATGCTATATTAACTAGACAGGTACTAATAAAGAATGCTAATGCATGTCATAAACTATAATAGTCAATAGTGCATATACGAACAAAAAGGTAGGATAACATATATCAACATACCTCCTATAACTTGGACATGTCCTACCGCTGCTAGGTCCCAAAAAATGAAAAGTCTCATCGAGAAAACCAAATCACGAAATCCGAAACACAGGAAATAAGAATCGTAAACCGGCTCAGATACCAATAAATTGTCACGCCCCAGAGGAGTCCTTGTCAGAGGAAATTCCGGCAGCATCTCCCCTGTACGGGTGACAATCTGAACCATTTCTACAGATACAATATACCTCAACCACAGGCAGCTGGAATATACACACAACTATGCAGTTTATATGCAGCCTACTCGGCTGATACAATAAAAACACAACCACACAGTTATATGTAAATATAACAGCCCACTCGGCTATACCAAAACCAAACACAACGAAAATACAATGGACAACACATACAAACTAACAATGAAGACTGCTAGACGGCTAGGCTTACACCACACAACAAAACAACACTCCAGAAATAAAACCGGAACACAAAGCTAAATACACAATTTCATATACCAAAAATAAAAATATACAAAAACGGAGATAGGTCTTCTGATGTGACGTGGGGACCGGTAGGTAGGATACTCCAAGCGACTCCATAAACAACCTGGTACTTGAAAAAGATAGTGTCCACGGGGGTGAGTTCAACAACTCAGCAGATACCTAGTTGACATGTATAGTAAACTATAATAAATAGTAATAACTATGGAGTACAATCTCCTCGACAAAAGCTGGAAATGCACAATAGAAAAGGTTGAAGAGAAATGTACTCACCATGGCCTCCTATCAGAATAGTCAGGTCGTCAGACCGAGAGTGTCATAAATCTTGTATGCATGTCAATCATATGCATCCATCCAAATGCAGCAAATAAATGCAACAAACACAAGCAATAAATGCATCATGCATATGATGCCAATGACATGTCCTGGTCACCCCTGCTGCCAGTCAGCCATCTCACACACAATGGTGAGACCGAGTGGGTAGGGCTGTGACAACCGTGCACTCTGCCATCACTGCTCTTGATGAGTGACCGAGTGGACGGGATGCTATCGGAGTACACCTATCCTCCTACCCCAAATCATAAGTGGGGGAGCACAATGCTCTCATCTCCTAGTACACGATAACGGAGAGGGATCCCGGCGTGCTACCACGCTGCAGTCACACTACCCATGAGCGTCCTAGCAGAGTACCACCGAGCAAAACTGACGTGCTACCACGCTGCGTCACGCTACCCATAAGCGGACCAGCGGAGCAGTGACAGAGATGAAACTGGCGATGTGCTCAACAATAATGGAGTAGACTATCGCGCAGCATGCAATCATGCGAATGGTGCATGACACTAAGCATGGCAAAATCCTGAACAGCATAGCAATATCCATATATATATAAAATGTGTACCATAGGACAATGAACCAAATCAAAGGTACACAGATCAGATAAGGTATAAAAAATCTAGATCCTGAACATAATAAACACATGGTTGTTTCACTACCCCTATAAGCATGTATAATCAGGTAAGTACTAACATGAAGTGCATAATAAGTAAACAAAACAAGCATGTAACAGGTATCGGGTAGTGACCAACCGAAGCAAAGACGAGCATAATCATTACTAAAGGTTATAACTTACTAAATATATCAACATGACATTATCAAAGATAAGTCAAGGTACCCGCCTCCAATCGAAAAATCCTATCCAGTCCAAATCCGACGTCGAGATGCTCGTCTCATGTCAAAGTCCTGTATCACCAATATAAATATATTTTATTTAGCTACAATTCTTATAATTAGCTAAATAAAATCTCTAACCCTAAATTAGGGCAAAACCCAAATCATATGACCATCATCCTACCTAAACAAAATTGACGATCAATTAGGGTTAGTTAATGATCCCCAATCAACTATAAATAAAAACCTAATTCACACATCAATTATACTAAAAACCTAAATCAATCCTAATTAATCTCTTACCTCAACTCCAAGTCACTGCTGTTGATCCACAAACAAAAAGGTTGTTGCCGAATCAAGAGTTGCCGCTGAAAAACAATAGAGGAAGCTGCAGTGACTAGTGAATCTATCAACACATAAAATCCTATCTGAAATCAACATCCAGGTTTCCACCATCCCATAACATACTTATTCCAAGTTCACACTGATCACCTCCTCTCTACCTATAACCAATGTAGCCACTCTAAGATCACCGTATAGCAACAAGATGCTCTCCAAGATCATAGCTAGGGCAGAGGAAAGATTGACCGGAGTTAGGGCAAAGGGTATCGGAGGAGAATTGGCAGTTAAGGCTTGGTGTCACTAGCGGCAGTGGAAACTAAGGCACCGACAGAGTGAAGCCAGCGGCCGGCGATCGACTGAGAGGGGCGAGGTGAAGTCGGCTAGGGCTTGGATTCCACGCTATGGCACACTAAAGAGGAGTGTGCTGGATTTGCGTCGGCACTAGGGCACGGATAAGGTCGGCTGTGAACAACTCCCTTCGGCGTTGGCTGCTCACAAGGATGAACGGTGATGAGCAGCAACGACGGTGTCGGTCGTGGCGACCAGAGGCGACGCGGGAAAAGGTGAAGTGTCGGCACAGGCAAGGCGACCGGCTGTCGGCGCTAAGCAGAGGCAATTGGCCGAATGCCGGCGCTCGGGAAGGAAAAGGAGGAGAGGCGAGGGGGCATCAGGTTCGGCGAGGGAGAAGACGAGAAGAGGGGAGAAGAAACTGTCGCGTGCGGTTAGGGCACGGCGTCGGGCGCGTGAGAGGGGAAGGAGGGAATCGGGCACACGAGGGAGAGGAAAGAAACGAAGAAAAAGAAAATAAAATAAAAAGAAAATAAAATAAAGAGAAAATCAACATTTCCTTGCTTAAAATAGGGTAGCTCAAACAGGCTTTCCCAGAGCCTATTTTTATCCCCATAACTCGTCGATACAAGCATTTCGTCTCTCGAAAAATTCTCAAAAATTTTCTAAAAATTTTGGAAAATTCCCTTATCATTATTCGCCCATTTTCGATATTTTACAGCATTTCGTCTCTCGAATTCACCAAGCCCGTCGACTCCTTTTTCCATGTCATCTTTCTCATTAGCTACGCTTCCACTCGACTTCTTGTGTTTCTAAGCTCCTGCACACTTAGACATAAGGATCAAATAAACAAGACCTAACTTAACTTGGTTGACCATATTAAAACTACCATGGGGTACTTACAATCTCTCTTTTTTTTTATGTGCATCAACCCAAATTAAAGTTAGGTTTAAACAAAAAGTAATAACATGATTATGTAAAGAAGTTGCAATTAGAATAAAATATTATAATGAATTAAGCAAGTTAATAACATTTCAAAATTTGTACAAAGATAAAAATGTCCCTACGCCCCCTTAACTTTACCTATTTCTCCCCTTTTGATCATATTAAAAAAATAAGGAAAAAATAAAATAAACTGTTAGAAAATTTTGAAATATTTTTCTAGGGATACATAACAGGAATTATCAGTAAGCTAATATTTTTAAGAAATAATTTTTAAAAATATTCAATTTTTACTAATTAATCTTCTATTTGACTAAAATAATTTAAAAAATTAGTTTTATGTGTCGAAAAATCTTATAACTTTTTATCAAATATAAACAAAATAATTTATATGAGTAGACAATTTTCACAGAAAAAATAATTAGTAAAATGAATAAAATTGATTTATTTTATCAGAATAGATAAATCTTAAAAATAATTTTCAACTCTGAAAATTCTTCTAAAATTTTTTGGATAAGAAAATCATATTATTGAATAATAGAAAAATAAAAGTTCCTGAATTTCTATTTTCCTAAATTTTTAATATTTAAAAGTAACTTTTTGAAAAATAATTCATAATAATTCAAATAAAATTATAAAAATATCAAAAAAATTTATTATGATAGGAAACATTACGTTTTATCACAGGAAGATAAAAGTTTTTAAAAATAAATCTTTAAAGTATTTTTAATTTTCAAAATTCCATTTTTGTAAAAAAATTCATAGAACATGATTTAATGGTAAAAAAAAAATTAAAAATTTTATATTTGTAGATTAAATCATCAAATAACATATAAAAAATTTCCAACTCGAATTATGAAGATAGACATTTAAATAATTTGTTTAAACAATATAGAAGATAAAACATATTAAAATTTAAAGCATACATAAGATTAACATAAATTATACTAGGTATAATTTGGGAATCCAATATAAGTTATTTTCTATTGAATTAATCAGGTGGAACATAATTTTTAGAGATTTTTTTTAAGTTGACCCCTATGGTTTCTAATATACTAATTTAGTCATTTATAATTTTTAAAATTTAAATTTCATAAATGTTTTAGAGTTGAACATACATAGTCATTTTTTAAAGATTATATTTGTTTCTTTAATTTATCATTTTCAAATTTGATTTTTTAAAACAATTCTAGTGGGCATGCATTGGCTAATTTTCTTTTCAAATCCACATTTTCTTTCTTTAAATTATTATTCTTAAATTTTAGTTTACATAAAGATTTAGTCATTGATGTTATTCTAGAATAAAGTTGATCAGGGGGTAGAAGATATACCTCACTTAACATATCATGTTCGAAATTGGATGCTCCCTCTTTGCTGTTACTTTCCTTTGATGTAGCTTCCCTTTCATCGATACTCTCCTCTTGGTGACTCGCTATGAGTGCTAGTCTAGCATACTCCTCTAGTTCGGACTCTGATGATGACTCCTCCCACATTGTCTTCAGATTTTTGTGCTTTGGTTTGTTGCCCTTTATCTTTTCTCCTTCTTTTTCAGTTTTGGGCAGTCATCCTTAATATTCCCTTCTTCTTGACAATTGTAACACCTTATTTTCTATTTTCCTAGAGTGATGTGTTAACCGCAAGCACACGGTTGTTATCAAGTAATAAAATTTATAAAAGTCAATCCTACAAGGACTGAAGATTAAATTCTAGTGTGCTTACCTCCTCTTGAAGTGCCTTGACCCAAATATTGGATTTGGTCAACTTTCTTAATAAGTATGAAATTAAATTCTATAATTCATCTACTTGAGTACCAGCAACCAGAGAATTTACAGTATTGTTTGGCCCTTCAGAAATGGATACGGATCTGTGGCTTCTTTCATACTCGATTTCTGACTTAGTTCTAATTTTGGACTTGGACTCAATTTCGGCAACGTAAGCTTGTACCGGTAGAGCAAGAAAGCTTGCTTGAGCTTGTTCTTCTTCTTCTTCAGAGTCTTCTGACGACTCGAACCATGTTGCTTTTTAGGGTCTTCCTTGTCCTTTGCTTCTTTAGCAATTTTTGAACTCGATTGACTAGTTTGGAGGTGATCTCCTTATTGTCTTCTAATTCTAATTTGAATTTGGGTTCAGGTTAAAATTTAAGATTTGATTTCTTAGTCTTGCTTGTAGCTGCAACCAAAGTAATACCTTTCTCGGTCAAGCATGTATTAGTCTATTCATGTAACTCAAAATTAGAAAATAATTCGTCTAATTTAATAATTGAAAGATCCTTAGAAACTTTGTAGACATCTACCATGGTTGTCCATAAGGTATTCTTAGGAAAGGCTTGTAGTGTATACCTTATAATATCACGATTCTCCATTTTATGTCCAATTGAGTGGAGTCCATTGAGCAGATCTTGGATTCGAGCATGTAGTTTACTTGTTGATTCTCCATTCTATATTTTGATGTTATATAATTTATTTAACAATAAATCTTTCTTACATACCTTAGCGTCGGAGATTCCTTCTATATGTCCCTTGGCGGCCAGCTAGAGGGGGGTGAATAGCCTACACAATAAAAAAAACTGAACCTTTTTCAAAGTTTATAACTTTATTAAACTAAACACTTGCATAAAAGAAATAAGAAACTATTTAAAAAGAAGAGGCACAAAAGGGTTACTTAGTTTGTAATAAGGGGATTGCTAATCCAAGAAAGATGAAGCTCACTAAATAATCTCCTTCAGGCGGAGAAGCCTTTTACAGCAGTTGAAGCACTTGATTACAGAACAAAACTAAAGAGGAATCATTTATAAAGGTTATTCTGAGCTACTGGGACTAGGGTTGTATTTATAGTCTTAGTCAGGGTGCCTGGAAGGGTTCCAGACACCCGGAGGGGGATAAACTTTTATCCTCGTTGCAACGGAATGTGTCACATCACGTTTGAATGAAGTTCCTGGTCCGGGCACCCAGAAGGGTTCCGAGCGCTCATACCAAGAAAGTCAACTTCTTGTTGACTTTTGGTCCCGATCTTCCACTCCAATTTTGCTCGCATTAGTCTGAGTCTTCTGCTTTGGTTCCACTTGCTTGGGTGATTTCGGCCATCTGGAATAGGGCTCACCCGAACCCATTTTTCGACCTTCGAGCAGTCTTCCACTCCGACTTCTCGTCCCTCAGAAATGTCGTGTGCCTCCTTCTCGTCCACCAGCATACTCTTCCGCAGCATCTCGTCCCTCGGATGCACTAAGCCCGTTGGCTCTCTCCCGTGCCGTCCTTCTTGCTAGCTACGTCTTTTGCTCAACTTTCTGTGCTCCTAAGTTCTTACACACTTAGACACAGAAGTTAAATACCAACAGAACCTAACCTGACTTGGTTGATCACATTAAAACTACTTTGGGGTACTAACAATCTTCTCTTTTTTTGATGTGAACAACCCAAGTTAAGTTAGAGAAAAAAACATAAACCAATAATAACAAGATAACTTTTGTAAATAATAATGTGTAAAAAAAATAATGATACCCTCCCCTTAGACTTTTATCTTCACTTCTCCCCTTTGATCACATTAAAAATGGGGTACTTATAAATCCTTTGAAAAATAAATCTAAAACAAAGTCTAAGGGAAAACACTATTTTACAGAAAATTAAAAAAAAAAAATTGGAATCTTATAACGAATTTTGAAAAAAAAAATTAGTAAGGTTTGAATAGACATAAAATTTTTCAAAAAAAAAAGCTTTTCCAGAAAGATGATAATTTTTCACAGAAAAATAAAGTTTAAAAACAACTCTACAAAAAAAAATTAACAGAAAACATTTTAAAATTTTTGTACGGCAAAAAAATAACTTCTAAATAATTTCTAATAGAAATTTTGACAAATAATTTGTTTGAAAGCATTAGATCATTTTTAATTATATGTTTAATAGTTAGTCAATTAAATATTCATTTCAGTAATTGGCTTCCAGGCTATAGTGAGGCACTAGCCCTTCTTGGTTATTGAAACAACAAACACTTCTAGAAAAAGTCTTTTAAAAAAATTAAATATTTAATTTTATTTTTGGAAGCCCTAGGTCTAACTTTAAAACATAACAATTTAATTAAGCATTATTTTGGAACTCAATATAAGTTCCTACCTACTATGTTAATTAAAATTTTTAGGGATATATTTCTGTGATATTTTTTTTAAATTTGACTGATGTGATATCTAAGATGTCACTTAAGTCCTGAATTATTTCTAAATTTTGAAGAAAGGTAAGTGGAACATGCAAAATTTTTAAAATTTTGTATTTGTTCCTTTAAATTTTTATTTTCTAATTTAAGTTTGTCAAAATCCTCTAATCAACAAGTCATTGCTAGAGTTCCTTTTAACTCATTATTTTCTTTTAATAATTTTTTATTTTCTATTTCTAATTTGTAAGAAATTTTTGATAGCATTTTTATAAAGTAAAATAACTAATCAGGAGGTAGGGACCGTACCTGACTTACCTTGTCGATCCTGTGGTTTGAAACTTCCCCTAAAGTGTTACTTCCTTTTGATGTTGCTCCTTCTTCATCAATACTCTCGATGCTCATTGAGAATGATCTTACTTCATCTTCATCTTCCTAGTGATTTGCCACTAATGCAAGTCCAGCGATGGCTTCAATTTCTCACTCGGACGACATTTCATCCCATGTCACCTTTAGATTATACTTGGTCTAAGCTGGCTTCGTGTTCTTCTCCTTGTCCTTGTTCTTATCCTTGCTTTTCAATCTAAGGCAGTTATCTTTCACGTACCCTTCTTCATTGCAGTGATAGCATCTTATCTTTCTTTTCCTTCTATTACCCTAGACTTGATTAAATGTATTAGTTTTAAATAATTTTTAAAATTTTCTTGCCATGAACACCATTTCATCATCATCAAGAGAAGATCCAGAATCTAGTTCATCCATTTTTGCTTTTAAGGTAATGTTGTGCTTAGGCTCCTTCTTCAGATCTACACATCTTGTTTTATGAACTTCAAAAGTTGAAAATAACTCTTCTAAAGTACTTACTTCTAGATCCTTAGAGATATAATAAGCATCTACGAATGATGTCCATTCAATAGTCCTAGGAAATGCGTTAAGTGCGTACCTTAGCGAATCTCGGTTGGTTACCTTTTCTCCAAGATTCGTGAGTCCGGTGATAAGTTCCTTTATTCTTGAGTGAAGGTGTGCAATGTTACGCTTCCGCAAGTGCACGGATTTGTTGTCAGTAATAAGATTATCGATCCCACGAGGACTGGTTATAAGCACTAGCAGTGGTTCACCTAAGATTAGCTAAACTATCGATGGTTGTGAATTATCTAAGGAAAAGGGAATAAGAAGCGGAAATGAGAACTAGTGAAGAGAGAGTAATTTACTTGGTTATGACGAGTTCTAGGAGTTTGGTTTCATTGTGGTAGTATTGATGTATCACATTCTTTCCTTTACTCATTGTCCATCAACATGTATTCATCGGAAGTTGAAGTATCTATTCTTAGGTACCAAAAAAAGAAGATCCTTATGAAATCTTGTTACGGTTAACCCCTGTCACTAGGGCACCTCGGTAGATCATAAGGACACTACTCTAATTGGTGTCAATAAGGATATATATAAGGAGCTTAGTTTGGTCTCTTACTTCCTTGTGGAGGAGTTGTCTCTCCTTTCAAGGAAGTACCCTAGATGTCCGTGAACGGGTTACCCCTGTCACTAGGGCCCCTCGGGTGTACGATCTAAGATATTCTCTCTACAAAATAGGCAATTCCTACACAATCAATTAACACGATATAGAGATCGAGTAGTCAAAACAAAGCACGCGAAATCATCCAATGAAATAGAGGCAAAAGTATGAGTCTTACATCAAACCAATCCACAACTACTCCCTCATCCTAGAACAAAGATTCTACTCCATAGATGCCAGAGAAAAACCCAAAAACATAATATTAAGCATACAATTCTCAAACAAGAAGAGAGAAAGAGACAAGACGCTTATCCAACGACGACGTGTGATCTTCGGATACAATCCTTTGCTTTTGGAGTTGATGTGGTGATGAAGGATCACTGGATGGATGCCCTGGATGGCGTAGAACAACACCAAGTCAATTCTCTCCCTGACAGCTCGCTTCCCGGCTCTCCCCCTTGAGGAAAAGGGCTAAAACCCTTTTATAGGCTAGGGCGCGGCTGCGGCGGCACGGCCGTGTAAGGATGGCACGGTCGTGCCCTTTCTTGTCTCTGGCTGCGCTGCACAGTTGTGCCAATTGGCACGACCGTGTGAACCTGGGGCTTGGCTCTGGGGACATGGTCGTGCAAGATTGCACGGCCGTGTACTGTTTGGCTTCGGTCATGAAGAGCATAGCCGTGCAAGTATGCACGACCATGTACTGATCTGCCTTTGGGTTGGTCGCATGACCGTGCACTTTCCTTCTTCTGTTTGGCCACACGGTCGTGCGAGGTTGCACGGTCGTGTTCTCTAGCTCGTTCTAGTGTGTCGACAATCGCTGTTTTTGCTCCAAAAGTTGTCCCTGTCAACACAAAATCAAACAAAGAGCAGATATCCAAACAAAAGAATATATATGATAAATACATGATAAAAGAGGCGATCATATGAAGAATATGTACGTATAAAGCAAGTGAATGTGCGTTAAAAACATGAATACACTATCATAATATTTACGCACATCACACCCCCCAGACTTGAACTTTTGCTTGTTTTCAAGCAAAATGCTACAAACTATGTTCATGAGCATCTAGCAGTGTTTCATAATCCTTAGTGCATTCGCCTAACTCTATCAACTAGTTTTATTAATAAGCATGATTGTGGAGTTACCTAAGTATGGCCTAAGCATAAGTTCTTTGTGCTCGATGCAATAAGTAGCTCAAACTCTTCAAGTTTTAATTCTCTGTCCTAGTTAAGTCGTCATACAATTGAGTTCCTAATGTTCTCGGTGATAGGCACTTACCTGCCACACACTTGGTTTATTTTCCTTAATTTACACAAGGTCTCAAAGGATACTACTCGGAATCAAGAGACACATAACATTCATTTACCCAATAATCTAACTCGGTCTCAAAGGGGTGAATTGTTAGTTTCCACTCACGACAACTATTTTTTTATCCCTTATTCATTTATTATTATTATTATTATTATTATTATTATTATTATATATATATATATATATATATATATATATATATATATATATATATATATATATATATATTGGTGTTATAGAGGTAGCACTAATTTGGGATTTAGATTTTTTTTCAAATAAGCTTCCATGATCTGAGGTCATCCAATAACCAAAATACAAATAAGAAATCACCATGGGAACAAAAGTACTAAACAATTTGGATGAATCATAACTATTCCAAAAATATTTCTATTATTCAAGCTTAAGTACTAAAGTGTAGTGAAAATAAGATCCTTAAGGTTAGGCCAAAACTTATACCAAACTCCATACAGTACTTAGCTTATTTCATGCTAGTAAAGATAGAGAAAGGAGATACACTAAACATACTAACACTATGTTGACAACACATGAACTAAGAAGATGCTAGTCATTTTGCTATCAGACAAATAACAGAAAAAGTAGAAGGTTTGATGTTCTCAAATATGCCTCAAAACTAGAAATATGAAACTCATAAAATGCGAATAAACAAAGCAAACTAATAAAATATGAAAAACAAAATAAAATGCAGAAAGAAAAGAAAACTCGACTTGACTCAGGTTATGTAGATAGACACAACATCCCCCAAACTTAAACTTTTCATTGTCTCGATAAAATCAAAACGGTGGCATAGGTGGGGGACAAGGGGGTCCCCGATGTGTGCCAGGGGAAATCTAGGCATACCAAGAAGATGGCCAAGGTGTTGATGATATTGATAAAGGACATCTACTTATTGTCTAGTGATATCCATATCATCCATAAAATTTCTCATTCTTTCCTGGTCAACCTCATAATCCTAAACGAACCCTGTCACCTGACTATGGAAGTTCCTAGCAAACTGAAAATGGTCTTGTACCTCCCTAAACTGGTCGTCAGATAACTTGAAGTGACCCTCCAACAATTATTGTTGGGTATTTTTCTTCTCATGAAGGGAGTCTAAGGAGGCACGGAAGTAAAAAAAAACAAACCTAGAGGGTCCCGTGCCATAGGTAAAAGAGTGCCTAGGAGGTTCCGGATGTCTGGAAGGCTGCGGGAATCTTGATGACGAGCGCTCTTGGTGGTACTCGGTTTCTTCTATAATGGAGGGTACAATCTCAGGGTGTAAATCAGTAATCACCCAGTTCACAGGGTTGCGAACTAAAGTTCACTCGGGGCAAGGAAGGGGTAATGGAAAACCATTGTTTCTAGGGAAGGCAAACTCATTCTCATCCTGACAAATCATCTTCATAGCAAGACAAGAATCGATATCGATCTTGTCATTACCATGAATCACCTCTAATCCATCAAGCTCACAACCCAGATTGAATGCTATTTGGGTGATCAATCCACCTGACACTATCATCCCCGAAGATGCCTTAACTGCCCTCAACAAAGTTTGCAAAAAATGAAATCAGGAATCAAAATCTACTTTATTCAGCATCGCCCAAATAGAATAGAGTTCTACCTTTCTAACTGCCCCATCAATCTCTCCTCGACCAAAGATCGTTTTGCTCATCACTCGGTGAAGGTATCTAAAGGTCGGGTTTTACATGCGGGATGCCTTGGCTCTAGAGGGTTCATAAGGGTCTTTTGATCCGGTTATTGACGCCCAAAATTCATTCCATCTCATTTCATCATCAAATCCACGGGCACCACCAATGGGTAAACTAAAACAATTATTAAAATCACTAAAAGTCCACCGAACTTCTTTATTCTTCATCCTAAAAGTTATGACCCCTACGTAGTCATCCTCAGAAGAAAATTTAACATCAATTGAGCTCAAAAATTTAAGGACTAGGTGGGGGTAAGTCGGTGCATGAGCGTACATAATATCATTCCAATCTAAAGAACTAATCATCCAATCTACATCATCCCTAATTCCTAGCATATCCATAGTAATGGGATCCCTATACTTTGTGCATATAATTTTTCTAGCGACAAGGATATCATATCTAGCTTTTTGTTCATGATTTCTAAAAGTAATATTGAACTCATTTTCGTTACCTTCGTCGCGTACCACCCTTTTTCCTTTGCCTTTTGAAAAAGAAGCCTTCCCTTTGCCTTTGTTGCCTCTCGGCGTATCTCTTTCGCCAAATCCACTGCTTCCTCGACGAAGTCTATTCAAGATTTGTGACATGGTGTGCAAGGTTTTGAGGAATTTCTTGTGGAGATGGGTCTTGAGGATGGGAGTGGAGGAGAAGGAGGGAAAAATAGGGAAGTTGCTTCTCTCTTTCCGGATTTGTGGTTTGAAGAAGTGTTAGATATAGATGTAGATCTAAGCAAAAATGAGCTCTAGAGGTGGGAATTAGGGTTTGAAGAGGTGTAGTGGGGAGGAGAAGGCTTTTTGGGATAGAAGGAGATGGAAATTAGGGCTTTTGGAGGAGTAGACGGCTCACACGGGTAGGGGCACGGTTGTGTCTTATAGACACGGTCAGGTTAGGTGGGGTTCTGCATGGCCGTGCTGATTAGCACGACCTCCTCTTTTCTCCCCTTGGCCAAAGTCGCACGGTCGTGCCAATTGGCACGACCAGTTTCTCCTTCTTATCTGCATATGTCACACGGTCATGCCAATTGACACGACCTGAGTCTTCTCCCTCTCTGGCGTTCTCGCACTCGTGTTCTTCTCTTCTCTGCATAAGCCACACGGCCGTGTACGGTTGCACGGCTCGTGGCCTTCGTCCCTCTGTTGGCTTCGCACGGTCATGTGGGGTTACACGACCGACTCCTTTAAGCTCACGGTGACTCATCTTTCGCCATTTTGGTTCTTCTAACGCCCCCACGCCCATGAAATGCTCACGGCCAGCTCATGGAGGCTCTGCACATCCTAAAAATGAATACCTAAAAAATAAAGAAATAATAAAAGTACTCGACTCGAACTTACTAAAGAAATAAAATGATAAACGGAATGATAAACTAAAATGAAAACCCTTGGGTTGCCTCCCAAGAAGAGCTTATTTTAGGTCTTTAGCTCAACCCCATTTCAGTTAATATGGACTAAGCCCGTGGAAGCATGGCTCTCCTCCTAGGGTTAATGCTTCAGTCTACGCCTTTAGTTTTTCTCGTGTAGGGCAGATGTACTTCTTATTGCTTACTGGAGGGGATCTCTCTCGAAAACTGCACTCCTTGACTTTGTGTATATTCATCTTTCTCGAATTTCCCTGAGAAGAGGGGTCACAGATAGAGGAATCTGATAAATCAAATGCAATCCTTTCTTTGCCAATCTCCAAGGATAACTTGTGACTTTTCACATCAATGAGCGCTCCAACTATGGCAAGAAATGGTCTTCCAAGGATGATCAATAGCTTGGGATCCTCCTCCATATCCAGGATAATGAAATCTATGGGAATGATACATCCACCCACTTCTACTGGCATGTCTTCCACTATTTCCATTGGGTATCTACATGAATTGTCAGCTAATTGTAGTGCCATAGTAGTCAGTTTAATGTTCTGGAGTCCCAGCTTCTTATATAAAGAGTACGGAAGTAGGCTAATGTTGGCTCCCAAGTCATAGAAAGCTCTCTATATAAGTTCAGAACCAATTTTGCAAGGTATGAAAAAACTCCCTGGGGCCTGAAGTTTTGGTGGAATATTTGTCATAAGTAGAGCGCTGTAATTCTTTATTAATGCTACGGTCTCGAAGTCACCCTTTTGTCTCCTGTTGGATAAAATTCCCTTTAAGAATTTTGCAAACTTCGACATTTGGTGCAGTGAGTCTATCAGTGGTACTTCTACGCAAATTTCCTTAATCTTCTTCAGGAATCAATTGAACTCTTCATCCTTTTGGGATGTTATCAGTTTTTGAGGGAAAGGAATCGTCTGACTTTGTGGGGAAATTTGAAGAGTCCCTTCAACTTTCTTGGTGACCTCCTCTCTATCCCTGTTCTAGATCTGATTGGACATTAGGGGAGAGGGCTCTTCCCCTGAGTCAGGTCCTTTCTGAGTAATGATTTGGGGGTCTCCCACAGTTCATCCACTCCTCAGCTCGATGCGGTTGCAGTGTTCCACTGGGTTTATATCTGGCTTTCTTGGAAATGTTCCTTGTGCTCTTGAGAAGGATTGGGCTATCTGAGCTATCTGGCTGTCTTGCATCTTTTGGTGTTTCTCAGAATTTTCCATTCTTTGAGTCAACAGCTTAATCTCATTCTTCATCTCTTTTTACTCTGAGAGAGCTTCCTCTAGCATCTTTTCAATTCTGGATAATTGTGAAGGTTGCTGTTGTTGATAAGTCTGTTATCCAGATGAGTAGCTCTGCTGCCCAGGTGAGTAGCTCTATTGTCCAGGTTGATAGCTTTGTTTTGCTGGCCCTTCATCCTGATTGTTACGGTATGAGAAATTCGGGTGATTCCTCCATCCTGGGTTGTATGTGTTGGAGTACGGATTATTTTGCCTTTGGTTGTAGTTGACTATCGCATCGCACTACTCAAGTTGGTTTATCTATGCTTATATTGGCCCTAGGGGGAAAGTATCTTGAGCATGATCCGTACTTCCGCAAGTTTCGTAAACACAAACTATTGCATTGGTCGTGTTGTTGTTGTTCCCCATGGCCTTAAACTTCTTGGTCAGAGTGCCCAGTTTTGCAGACATGAGTGTGACTACATCTACGTCGAATTTTCCTGATGCCTTTATTAGATTCCCTGAGAAAGAACCACCAGATCTTTCAGTTGCCCACTGATTGTGGTTCTGTACCACATTATCTATGATCTCTTCGGCTTCATCAAGGCTCTTGTTCATTAGTGCTCCTGCTGCTGCAGAGTCGAGGGATACCTTCGTGTGATAGTTGATTCCATTATAGAAGATGTGTAGAACCAACCATTTCTCAAGGTCATGATGGGGGCGCTGCCTCAGCATACTTTTGAATCTGTCCTAGGCTTCAAGTAATGATTCTGAGTCTATCTGTTTGAAGCTAGCGATCAAGTTCCTCATGTGGGCAGTTTTGCTCGGTGGGTAGAACTTGTCCAGAAATTTCTGCTCACACTGCTCCCAAGATGATATACTGTTTGCTGGAAGGAAATATAGCCACTGCTTAGCTCTGTCTTTCAGGGAAAATCCGAAAAGAAGCAATCTCGCTGATTTTGAAGGAACTCCATTCACTTTCATAGTACCACATATCTCGTAGAAAAGCTCTAAGTGATGGTTTGGATCATCGTGCGGTCCTCCTCCGAATTAATTCTGATAAACCATGTGGATCACTGCAGGCTTGATTTCAAAATTATTGGCTTCGATTGGCGGTCGAGTGATGCTAGACCGAACCCCTTGTGCATAAGGTGTTGCATAATCCTTCAATAGTTTGTCAGCCATCTCTGAAGATTCTTATGCTTTCTGAAATGATTTCTATAGGTTTTTTCTTCTCAGGAAAGTCCTATCAATCTCTGGATCGAACGGTAGAAGTTGTCCTAAAAGATTAGCTCTACGCAAGCAAAAACAAGATATGGAATAAATGCAGAAAATAAAGGAAAATAAAAATAGAATTATTTATCTCTAAAATGCAGAATGTTAAAAAACAAGGAAAAATAAAGGAAAAACTAAGTCTAGTCTAGTCTAATCTAATTTATTCTTTCTAATGTTATAGACGCAATCCCCGACAACGGCGCCAAAAACTTGTTACGCTTCTGCAAGTGCATGGATTCGTCATTAGTAATAAGATTATCGATCCCACGAGGACTGATTATAAACACTAGCAATGGTTCACCTAAGATTAGCTAAACTATTGATGGTTGTGAGTTATCTAAGGAAAAGGGAATAAGAAGCAGAAATGAGAACTAGTGAAGAGAGAGTAATTTACTTGGTTATGACGAGTTCTAGGAGTTCGGTTTCATTGTTGTGGTATTGATGTATCACATTCTTTCCTTTACTCATTGTCCATCAGCATGTATTCACCGGAAGCTAAAGTATCTATTCTTAGGTACCAAATAAAGAAGATCCCTATGAAATCCTGTTACAGTTAACCCCTATCACTAGGGCGCCTCGGTAGATCACAAGGACACTACTCTAATTGGTGTCACTAAGGATATAGATAAGGAGCTTAGTTTGGTCTCTTACTTCCTTGTGGAGGAGTTATCTCTCCTTTCAAGGAAGTACCCTAGATGTTCGTGAACGGGTTACCCCTGTTACTAGGGCCCCTCGGGTGTACGATCTAGGATATTCTCTCTACGAGATAGGCAATTCCTACACAATCAATTAACACGATATAGAGATCGAGTAGTCGAACAAACACGAAATCATCTAATGAAATAGAGGCAAAAGTATGAGTCTTACATCAAACCAATCCACAACTACTCCCTCATCCTAAAACAAAGATTCTACTCCATAGACGCCGGAGAAAAATCCGAAGACATAATATTAAGCATACAATTCTCAAACAAGAAGAGAGAAAGAGAAAAGATGCTTATCCAACGACGACGTGTGATCTTCAGATCTAATCCTTTGCTTCTGGAGTTGATGTGGTATGAAGGATCACTGGACAGATGTCTTGGATGGCGTAGAATGGCACCAAGTCAATTTTCTCCCTGACGGCTCGCTTCCCGGATCTCCCCCTTGAGGAAAAGGGTTAAAACCCTTTTATAGGCTAGGGTGCGGCTGCGGCGGCACGACCGTGTAAGGATGGCACGATCGTGCCCTTTCTTGTCTCTAGCTGCGCTGCACGACCATGCCAATTGGCACGACCCTGTGAACCTGGGGCACGACTCTAGGGACAAGACCGTGCAGGATTGCACGACCGTGTACTGCTTGGCTTCGATCATGAGGGGCATGATCTTGTAAGTATGCATGACCATGTACTAATCTGTCTCTGGGTTGGTTGCACGGTCGTGCAAGGTTGCACGGACGTGCACTTTCCTTCTCCTGTTTGGCCACACGGTCGTACAAGGTTGCACGGTCGTGTTCTCTGGCTCATTCCAGTGCGTCGACAATCGCTGTTTTTGCTCCAAAATTTTTCTCTATCAACACAAAACCAAACAAAGAGAAGATATCTGAACAAAAGAATATATATGATGAATACATGATAAAAGAGGTGATCATACAAAGAATATGTACGTATAAAGCAAGTGAATGTGCATTAAAAACATGCATAAACTATCATAATATTTACGCATATCATGCAACGGTTTTGCCTTCCTCTAATTTGATGTTGCTGATTTGGTTCCTAAGCAGATCCCGTCTCACGAGTTTTGCCTCCTTGGTCCCTTCGTGTAGTTCCAAGAATTTCTCCTAGAGCTCCTTTACTGACTCATAGGCTCCGATCCGGTTGATTTCTTAAGGTGGTAAGACGCTAAGCAAATGGAACTCTACTTTGTCATTTGCCACGAAGTTGACTTGCTCCTTTTTTGTCCATTGGTATTCTTCTTTACCCTCTGGTGCTACAAAATCAAATTTCATGATTAATAATAAATCAAAATCTATCATAAAGAATACCTCCATCTTTTTCTTCCAACTCGTGAATTCCCCCTCGAATTTCGGTGGGTTGATGCTCAGTCCAGCCATCTCTTGTGCTTCATTTGACGATTAGTCCTCCTAAAGATGTTGGGCTCTAATACCAATTGTAGGTCCCTTGGTGGCTGGCTAGAGGGGGTGAATAGCCTGCACAATAAAAAAATGGAACCTTTTTTAAACTTTACAGCTTTATTAAACTAAACACTTGCATAAAAGAAATAAGAAACTATTTAAAAAGAAGAGGCACAAAAGGGTTACTTGATTTGCAATCAGGGGATTGCTAATTCAAGGAAGTTGAAGCTCACTAAACAATCTCCTTCGGGCGAAGAAGACTCTTATAGCAGTTGAAGCACTTAATTATAGAACAAAACTAAAGAGGAATCATTTACAAGTGTTGTTCTAAGCTACTGGGACTAGGGCTATATTTATAGCCTTGGTCGGGGCACCAGGAAGGGTTCCAGGTACCTGGAGGGAAATAAACATTATCCCCGTCCCAACAGAACACACCACGTCGCGTTTGGATGAGGTTCCTGGTCTGGGTGCTCGAACTAGGACCAGGCTCTCGGGCCGAGAAAGTCAGCTTCCTGTTGACTTTTGGCCCCTGTCTTTCGCTCCGGTTCCGATCACATTGGTCCAAGTCTTCTGCTTCGGTTCCACTTGCTTGGGTGATTTCAGTTATCTAAAATAGGGCTCACATTGGTCCGCGCACCTCCTTCTCGTCTACCAACATACTCTTCTGCAGAGCCTCGTCCCTCAGATGCACCAAGCCCGTCAGCTCTCTCCCGTGTCGTTCTTCTTACTAGATGTGTCTTTCGCTCGACTTCCTATGCTCCTACGTTCCTGCACACTTAGATACAGAGGTTAAATACCAACATGACCTAACCTGATTTGGTTGATCACATCAAAACTACATTGAAGTACTAGCACCTTCATGAAGTTTGATCAACTTTTGCCAAAGATCCTTTGCACTACTGAATGGTCCAACTTGATTCAGTTCATCTTTGGTTAGTCCGCATTGTAGGGCTCGAGTCACCTTGGCATCAGTATTGATCTTTTTCATCAAGTGTGAGTCCCAATTTTAGCATAATAGAAGTGCTCCAATGTCATCGACTGGAAGGGAGAAGCCCTGTTTGGATGATGATCCACATTTCTACATCTGTCTTCAGATAATACTCCATTCGGCCATTCTAGTAGCTGAAATCCTCACTAGAGAAAAGGAGTGGGCGAACGGTAATATAGCCTTCTAGATGAGTCATTTAGTTAAGATCTTGCAAAGACAAAAATAGTGAAATTTGTTCTAAGACTTAGTCTTGGATTAGTAATGCAGTAGGAGAATAAGACAAAAAATTAGCTAGAGTGGTGTTGCACTAATTTCGAGAAAAAATTTGACAAATCAACAAATTTATCAAGAGAGGTTATTAGACCAATTCTGACTTATAGTAAAATTTTTAAAATGAATAAAAAAACATAATAATTTATTTTTTTATGAAAAAATAATGAAAAGAATGCTCGAATGGTAGTTGTATTGATTCAAAGCGACCCCACTCTAATACCAATTGTAGAATCGTTGTAGTAAAGGGGGTGAATAGCGTTCATGGCTTCACGTGTTTTGTTAAAAAAAACTCAGAGAGATAAGAGTAGTGGAATAAAGACAGAAAAAAAGAGCAATGCTAACAAGACCAAGATTATTTGGTTCGGAGCCTGTGGCGACTCCCACTCCAAGGCCCGCAAGTAAGAGTACTTTTGATGGGCAATCACTAATCAAATAGAATATTACAAGTATAATTTTAACTTAAGTACATGTAATTTGAAATGTAAATAATAACAACGACTTGGAGAATCAAATCGCTAGTGCAATCATCATCAGAACAGCTTTCGGGCATCATAAAGGCTTTATTGGAGCAGCGCACAGAAGCAGAAGATGCTTAGAATGTTGTATTTGAAGTACTAGTTGAATCCTCCTTTTATAGCCCACTCCGGACACTGGAATCTCCCCCGGACGCCCTCATAGAGCTAACATGGTGTGCTCTCATCGAAACTCAATCCGGCAAGACTTATCCATCTCTGGGCGCTCAGACCACCCCTGGGCGTCTGGACCGTGATGTAGCCCCGCCAGTCAGTGTGCTCCAACTCAGCATATTGATCATCTTTTGGTCGTCCAGGTGCCTGGAGCAACTTCGGGAGCCTAGACTATGAGGGAGCCTGGCCAAGCGCCCCGCCCAGGCTAATGCTTTAGTGAAGGCTTCCTAGGCACCCAAAACAATTCCAAGCACCTGGATCCCGGGCGCCAGGACCACCATTTTTCCAACTTCTTTTTTCTACAAAATAAGGTTAGTCTAGGCAATAATATGTAAAGAAGTTTAAGTTTTGACAACCTTCGAACTGTTTGGTCCTGACTTTGAGTTTCACTGAAACTCTAAGTTGGGTTTATCTTTTGCTAGACCGATCCTCTAGACCATCTGGATTTTTGCTCAATGTCCAAGATGTCAAGACTTCATGCTGGATGTTCGCTCCACGACTCGTCCAGTTTTCCACCTGGTGTCCACAACCCCTAGGATTTTCACCTAGCATCTTCGACTCTAGGATTTCACCCAATGTCCTCGACCCGCCAATACTTTCCCTAATCCCTCAGACCAGGACTTTATTGTATAACCACAACTAGGACTTTCAACCTTCCTAGCCTCAACTAGGACTTTTCCTTTTCCTAAGATCACTTAGGACTTTCCTACACACTAGTTCAACTTGTTAGACAAACAATATAGCTTAACTTTGAACCTTTTCCAATATCAAAATATAAGTTTGATTAGTTGATGCTTCCAACACCAACAAGTTCGTCATCCAAATATGAGATAGAAGCCTATTCTGGATTAACATTGATAGCTAGTCACGAAGAACCAAACAAATTGGAAGCTAGCATCAATGAAGGGAGAGTTATATCTAAAGAAAGCAGCTGTGAAAAAGAAGAATCCAGCTTCAAATCAGATCTGGTAAGTGAGGTATGTCTTCTACCACCTGATCAGTTATATTCTGGTATAAATCAATGTCCAAATATTTATGTAAGCTTAAAACTAAGAATATAAATTTTAAAAAGGAAAATATAAATTTGAAAATAATTTTAGCTAAAGCATGTCCACTAGAAAATTTTAATAAAATTAAAATTGAAAATGCAAAATTGAAAGAACAAATCGAAAATTTGAAAAATTTTGTATATTCAAATTTTGCTACTTCAAATTTAAGAAATTATCAAAGGCTAAATTGGTATTATAGATTCTATAAGGGTCAAATAAAAAAAGTGACAAGAAAGTATATCCCAAGAAAATTTTTGATTAATCCAGTAGGTAAGAACCTATATTGGGTTCTAAAATCATGTTTATGTTAAATCTTTATGCATCTTTTAATTTTAATTTACTTTAATATTTTCGTTGCATGCTTACAATTGTCTAACTTTTTAAATAAATCATTTCATATTCTTTCTATTCAAAATTAATTAGATCTTAATTTTTATATGAAAGGATTTTATTACTTATCAGTAGGAAAATTTTGAAATTTTTTTACTGTTAATGAATTTTCTATGAATTTTTTTATCAAAATTTCAACTTTTAATATTAAAAATTCATAAAAAATCAATTTTCAAAAAACATTTTTTTCCAGATATGATTTCTATTTTACATAGTCAGAAAATTTTGCAAAAATGTTTGAGCTTAAAATCTATTTTTAAACATTTTTTAAGAAAATATATCTCTATACATAAAATAATTAATTACTGCTTATATTAATTTTATTTATTCATGAAAATTTTATCACAATTTTGAATTATTATATTTAAAAGTGACAAATATTTTTAGAAATTTTTAAAAATAAAAATAATCTTTAAAATTATTTTTTAAACCCCCTTAGAATAATCATAAAAATTTATATTTTTAAAAAATAAATTACACACTTTTTTTATAAGTGTTAGTCACTATGTAAATAACCCTTAGAATATTTTTTTATGTTCACCCCTATTTTTAATGTGATCAAAGAGAATAGAAAAGATTATGTCTAGGGGGAGGTACAATTTTTTTTATTAAAAGCTTTAATTTGCATATTTATTTATTTTACTATTTCTTGTTAAACCCTAACTCAACTTAGGCTGATTCACATCAAAAAGGGAAAGATTGTATGTACTCCATGATAATTTTGATGTGATCAATCAAATTAAGTTAGGTCTTATATATTTGATCCTTGTGTCTAAGTGTCAAAGAGTCTAGGATCACAAGAAGTCAAGCGGAAGACGCAACATATGAAAAAGATGACACGGGAATCAAGTCGACGAGCTTGGTGCATCCGAGAGATGAGAAGCTATGGAAGAGTACACCGGTGGAGCAAGAAGGGCGTGCATGGCGCTTCTGAAGGATGAGAAGCCGGAGTGGAAGACTGTTCGAGGAGAAAGCCGGAGTTGAGTTGGGGTGAGCTCAACTCTGGAAGGTCGAAGGAACACCTAAGCAACCGGAGAAGGAGCCATCGACTGGAAATTGCGCCTGATGGTCAGCCCAAAGCTGAATAATCCGAGCGCCCGAACAAGATGGCCCAAGCGCCCGGACCACCAGGGTGCCCAAAGGGCACCTCGTCACAGTGGATCACTCTTCGGCTCAACATCGGCAACGGTCCAGGTGCCCGAACATGGTCCAAGTGCCCGAACTTGAAAGATTTCATCTTCAGGTTATTGTGAAGCTATTGCATTGAGATAAAGGTTGTCATGCTGGGGGCGCCTGGAGAGGGTCCAGGCGCCCAGAGTTGCCATGTCGGCAAATGGTTAATTTCAACCAGAGGGCTATAAATAAAGCCCTAGTCATCTTCATTCAAGACAACACTTTCTATATTCAAGTTTTCCATTTCTATTCTATGCTTTCAACATTTTGTACGAGGCTTCTCCACCTCTAACTTGTGTTGAAGAAGGAGTAGACTAGTTAAGCTTCACTTTCCTTGGATTAGTAACCTCCCTGGTTGCAAACCAAGTAAATATTTTTTTTGTCACATACTTATTTCTTATGCATTTTAGTTTCATTTATTAAAGTATTATTATTAACTTAAGTCGAAAGCTTTGAGAAGGGTATATTTTAAGTTTCAGGCAATTCACCCCCCCGTTTGTCGGCTGCACCGAGACAATAATAATAACTAAGTGAAATTTCTTCTATTGAGGCTCAATTGGGAAGAGACCTATAATATTCATGCTGTTAGATTGTATACTAAAAGCCAAGCTTTTGGTATAAACATTTATCTAGAAATAAGAATCACATTGGTCAAATGTCTACATTTATGATAAATGTAGTTGCTCAATTAATTTATATTGTAGATAACATGGTGTGTGGTGTCACATACAGAAGATCATGTTATCGGTTCCTTATAAATTATAAACAGTAGCTCACGACCAAGATGGAAAGGAACAAACCATTGGAAGGTCGTAGTGTAATTAGGTATTAGTTTATCTTAACTATATAATTACACTAGTACACTTAGAGTGTATTGAGTAGGACCATTTGAGGTCGTTCCTTTTATACTGACTTTATAAAGGAACAAAGACCTCAGTTATTATGGAAGTGTGTGCTCTTAATCCTAATATAATAACAAGCACATATATTTGATATTTATTTCTTTAATTTATCAATGGGTGAGATTTAGTTCGATAAATCAATAAGCCCGATAAGTTGGGAAATGATATCACTTATAGTGTGTGTTGTTGATTATTGAAGGAAACTGTCCTAGTGATCTAGGTTGAGAATGTCCCCAAGAGGAACTCATAAGGATTGTCATGTTAAACCCTGCGGTGGACTTAGTCCGACATGACGATGAAGTTGAGTGGTACTACTCTTGGAGCTAGATATTAATTAAGCGAGTTGTCGGTAACTTACTTAATTAGTGGACATTTGTTATCTTAAACACGGGGAGACTAACACACTCATAATAAGAAGGAGCCCAAAATGTAATTTGGGATTGGTGCGATAGTTCAATAATAGTTCTTTAGTGGAATGAATTATTATTGATGAAATTAAGTTGTGTGTTCGGCGAACACGGGATGCTTATCGGGAGACAAAACCAATTCCTCCTCTCGGTCCCTATCGTAGCCTCTAGTATATAGAGATTTATACCCACCGCATACCCACCTTCTTACCCATCCAAGGGGGCCGGCCAAGCTGGCTCGGAACCCAAGCTAGGGCCGCCAAGATCAAGTGGATGAGTCATGTTGGTGGCCGGCCAAATATTGGTTATTAAAATTATTTCTTATGTGGATATCATGAATTTAAAAGAAAGTTTAAAATTAAAATTTCCTTTTATATCTTTCTACAAAGATTAAGAGAAGAGATTAATCTCTTTCCTTATTTGTAGTTTAAAAGGATGGTTTTAATTTTGGTAAAACTTTCCTTATTTGTAAATCATCTACATGTTTAAAGAGAGTTTAAAATTTGAAATCTTTCCTTATTTGTTGATTAAAGGAGGATTTTAAATTTTAAGAAAACTTTCCTTTTTAATCATGTTCATGATTTAAAAGAGAGTTTAAAATTAAATATTCTCTTTTATAAGTTTCTAAAAAAGATTAAGAAAAGATTTGATATCTTTCCTTATTTGTAGATTAAAAGAGATTTTAATTTTTAGAGATAACTTTCTTTTTATCCACATGTTTAAAAGAAAGATTTTAATTTATTAAATTTCCTTTTTATAAACCAATCATGAAGGGATTAAATTATTGGAGAAACTTTATAAATTTCTGGAGACAAATTAGGAAGTTTTAATTAATTAAAACTCTCCTTGTTTGTAGCTTTTATGTGGCCGGCCAAATAAAATTGAGAAAGAAAATTATTTTAATTAAATAATTTTTCCTTTTCAATGGAAAAAGAATTAAGGAAATTTTTATTAAATTTTCCTTATTTGCCAGGATCAAGGATTATAAAAGAGGGGGTAGAGGAGGCTTTAAGGTTAACGACTCTATTCTAGTTTTCTCCCTCTTTTCCATGGTGGTGTGGCCGGCCCTATTTCTCTCCTCTCCTCTTGTTGGCCGAAACTTATCTCTTGGTGTAGCTTTTGTTAGTGGCCGGATCAAGGAAGGAGAAGAAGGAGAGAAAGCAAGCCTCGTTTCTAGCATCCCTTGGAGCATGGTCGTGGTGGCCGAACCTCTTCATCCTAGAAGATGTTTTGATGGATGAAACTTACAAGGAAGAAGAAGGTGATTGGTGGTTTCTCATCTTGGAAGAACGTTGCCCACACAACGTCCGAGGTTAGAAGAGGAATACGGTAGAAGATCGAGAGATCTTTCTAGAAGGTATAACTAGTAATTTTTCATTTCCGCATCATGCTAGTTATTTATGGAAATAATACCAAATACAAGAGGCTTACGATTCTAGTATTTCAAATATATTTTTCGATGATGTGTTCTTTTGTTTTATTTTTTCTTGTGATTTGATTGTTCTTTTCGGTTAACCTAAAGTTATTTTAGGAAATTAAATATTAGCTTTCCATAAAAGGTTTTGTCTAGTCGGTGGTGGTTGCTCCCATATCCAAGAAGGCCATGTGTCTCGCCACGTCAGTACTGGGAACCAATTATGGAAATTAATATTTAATGGAATTAATAACTTAAGGTGATTTGGGTCGAACGTGTTAAGTTCCGCAAGAGATCCAAGTCAAAATCTAAAAGAACAAATAGATTAAGTTTTGGATCAAACGTGTTAAGTTCCGCAGGCGATCCAAAATTTAATTTAAAAGAACACATGGTAGTTAGGAAAAAGGTTCAGACCTTTATACAAAATTTTTGTACAGTGGAACCTCTAGGTTTTTTGAGTAGCAACCAACAATTGGTATCAGAGCTAGGGTTTTGCCTCTGTGTATTTGGTATTAGTTTAATTATGCACATGTTATACATAATTTAGGCAGGATAATAGTAGGATGTGCTAATTTTGTGGATGCAGGATCCAACTATTATGGCTTATAGTTATTATGTGTGTGATTGGACCCTTGGACATGTCAAGGGCATTTTATTGTGTGTGCATGATTGTATTATAAAATACAGCAGGAGCTGCATTTAGTTTTATTAGGATTTTATTTTTGATCTAGATACATGTACATTCCTTTTATGGAATATAGGATCAAAATATAAAATTCTATTTATGTCGCGGATCGATCTTGCAAAGCGTGGAACCTTCTAAGGACCAGAGGTGTAGCGAAACTAGGAGCAAGATGGATGCGACAGCTAGACTCGGTGGCAGTGGCAAAATATGGCAGCAGCTTGGTATGACAACACACGGAGGACAACTAGAGATAAAAGCCATAATAGTTGAAAATTAGATTTTCTATTTATTGCTTTTATATTGTGCTGTGTGTGCATGTTAGTTTACATATTTAGTAGGCTAGCATAGTTAAAATTCCTCATTTATAAATAACTAAGTGGGAGAGGGATTTTTAAGTAAATCCCATGATCTCAATTACTGGTTTGTAAGTGATGCAAACAAGCTTGCGCGTTGGCTCTGAGTGCCTTCCTCCATAACGGATGAGCTTGTTTGTGGATCACTAGAACAGACTTTCATTTTTGGATGACTATAGGAAGCTAATTAAAAGCGTGTGATCTTCCCCAACGGAAGAGGCATAATCTTATTAATGGACTTAGTGTCAAGTAATGGTATACACTTAGACACATCTAATAGTATCCTCCCCATCGGAGTCACTGCTATTATTTGTGTGACCAAATGATACCAACTATTAATTTTATTTGTCAAAAAGTTAGGTTGACAAGATAATAAAATTAATGGGTTAAAACCCTCCTTTTACAAATGTTGAATTTGTATACGTCACACTAACGTGGCATGCAAAATTCACGGTGTTTGAGGTGTTGGTGAATTTAAATAATATTGTTTGAGGAATCAATATTTTTTTTTAAATTCAAAAGTTTTTGACCAAAAATTTGATCAAAGACAGATCAACTATTAATTTTATTTGTCATAAAGTAAAGTTGACGAGATAATAAAATTAATGAATAAAATCTCCTCTTCGATTTTGTATACGTCCACACTATCATGACATACAAAATTCATGGGGATTTTTAAGGAGTTGATCTTGACCAAATATTTTTGTGATTCTTAGGATTTAAATATTTGTCAATCCCCTAGTAGTCATACTATAGAAAAGGCTTAGTAGTCCCAATTGTAATGATTGGAAATAGGACTTGGACATTAAGGTAGACTGTCTTCTTAGAACTAAGAACAATATAGGTGTATTTAATTCATTAGTTGAAACATGTTTAGTGGTGTTATCTACCAGAACCTGAAGTGTAGATACAGATGCCATTAATCATGTCCGCAATTCATTGCAGGGTTCCAGGAAACCTGGTAACTAAATGAAAATTAAAACACCGTCTACATGGGCACTACTGTAAAAATGGTAGCTGTTGCAGTGGGAGATGTTTATCTTTTGATAAGAATAAAACATGGATTTTTGAGTAATTGTCTTTACGCACCAAGTTTAGAAAGAACTAGTTTTCAGTTTCTAAACTATTCAAAGAACTTGATATTCTGCCTCTTTTAATAACAAAGTTGTTATTAAGAAAAAGAGGGAAGTTATCTGTTCTGTTACGTTGGTTGACAATTTATAAATCCAATAACTCTCACGATGCAACAAATGGAAATTAGTAACACATCTTCTAACTTTAAGAGAAAGTAACCTTCGAAAATGAACCAATTATATCTTTGGCTTCTAAGGCTAGGTTATATTAACTTGAGTAGGATTCATTAGTAGCTGATGAACTTTTGGGTTCATTAGTAGTGGAAATCTTTCCAACCTACGAGTCTTACTTGGAAGGAAAAATAACCAAGAAGCTTTTAAGTCTAAGGGGTATGGAGTCAAAGATATATTGGAATTGGTTCATTATGATTTGTATGATCCTATGAGCATCCAGGCAAGAGGTCATTTCAAATATTTCATCTATTTTATAGACAACTATTTGAGATACAGATATATTTACTTGATGTGCCGCAAGTCTAAGTACTTTGATTAGTTCAAAGAGTAAGAGGCTGATGTGGAGAAACGACAAAGTAAAAGTATCAAGACACTACGGTAAGATCGTAGTGGCAAGTACCTCTTAGGATAATTTAGGAGTCATTTATCAGAAGTAGGGATTCAATCCCAACTAACTGCACCTGGTACACCCCAACAGAATGGTGTAGGAAAAGGAAGGTATAGGACTCTTATGGAAATAAGTAGATTGATGAGTTATTAAGAATATTATCAAAATCATTTTAAGGATATACTCTGGAAATGGGAGTGAATATAGTACCTTCTAAAGTCAGAACTCTCTACTCATATAGAATTGCTGAATAGGCGTAAGCCTATTTCGAAGCATATTCGGATTCGGGTAGTCCAGCACATATGCAGAAGAGAGACAATGATAAGTTGGACAGGAATTCACTTGTTTGTGGGTTATCCTAGTGAAATGAAAGTAGGTTTATAGTCTTAAAAATCAGAAGGTCATTGTTAGCATCAATGACCGATTTTTAGAAAAGGACTATGTAATAAACCATGTGCCCATAAGAAAATTTGTTCTTAAGGAAATAATAAAAGGCATGTCTAATCTAGTACCAACTGTACAAGATGAGATACCACAAGGAAACTGCAACACGTATCACAAATGATACACAATTGCAGAAAGTGCCTTGTCGTAGTGGGAGGGTTGTTAGGCAACCTAAAAAGATTCATGTTTTGGGAGAGTTTTTGGACTCGATCCCTGGAGGACATGAACCTGATCTCCGGACATATGAAGAAACACTCCAAGATAAAGATGCAACATCTTGGCAAAGAATAATGAATAAACGAATAAGAATATATGTATTCTAATAAAATCTGGAAGCTTGTAGAACCACCAAATGGTGTAAAAGCCTTTGGGTATAAAAAGGTCTATAATAGGAAAAGAGGGATAGACAGGAAGGTAGAAACTTTCAAAGCAAGGCTAGATGAAAAAGGAAACTTTTTCACTAGTAGCCATGCTTAAGTCTATCCGGATTCTTTTATCTATTTGGTAAGTGGATGTCAAGACAACATTCCTTAATGGAAGTCTTGAAGAAAGTATCCATATAAAGCAACCAGAAGGGTTCATTGCAAAGGGCTAAGAGCATCTTGTGTGCAAGCTCAATCAGTCTATGGACTGATACAAAGCTTCAAGGTCTTGGAACATCCAGTTTATCAAAGTAATCCAGACCTTTGGATTCATTTAGTAACTGGATAAGTCTTGTGTATACAAAAGGTGTGATGGAAGCGTGGTGGTATTTCTTGTACTATACGTAGATAACATTTTTGGTAGTTGGAAACAATATCAAAATATTGTCAGAAGTAAGGGTATGGTTGTCCAAACAATTCGATATAAAGGACTTGGGAGAATGTATATATTCTTGCGATCAAAGTAATAAGGGATCGCAAGAAAAGAATATTTTACTTATTCCAAGCTTCATATATCTGAAAAATCCTTGCTCATTTTAAGCATGCAAAACTCCAAGAAAGGTTTCTTACTTTTTTAGGATGGAGTAACTTGATCTAAAGATATGTCTCTGTAGACATCAAAGGAGATAAAGGAAATAAAGGCAGTTCTTTATGCTTCGGCTATCAGAAGCCTAATATATGCTATGCACGAGATCAGAAATCTGCTTTGCCAAGGGCATAGTTAGCAGATATCAAAGTAACCCTGGACAAGGACAGTGGACTGCAGTAAAGCATATATTGAAGTACCTTAGAGGCACTAGAGATTATATGCTAGCTTACAAGGCAGTTAATTTGGTCCTAGTGGGTTGCATGGATTTTGGCTTCCAATCGGATAGGGATAATAATGAGTCAACCTCGGGGTTTTATGTTTACTTTAGGAGGTAAAGTCATAACTATGGAAGAGTGATAAGCATAGGTGTTTTTCTGGACTCCACCATAGAAGCTTAGTATATGGCAAGCCTCAGAGCTAGCCATAAAAGCTGAAGAACTCAATAACCTCAAGATAGATTTAGATATGATTTCTGGTTTGTCCAAAGATTGTTACAATTTATTGTAATAATGTTGGTGCAGTAGCAAACTTGAAGAAACCATAAGTCTATAAGGCAAGTAAACACAATAGAGCGGAAGTACCACCCAATACGAGAAATCGTATAAACGAGGAGAAGTTGTTGCTGCCTAGATTGCATCAGGTGATGACCTATAGATCCTTTCACTAAGGTCCTTAAGGCAAGAGCTTTTGATGGGCATGTTGAAGGGTTGAGAATCAGATGTATGGCAGCAGATATGGCAGCTTAGTCTTTTAGTATAAGTGGGAGATTGTTAGAGTGTATACTAAAAGCCTAGCTTTTAGTATAAACATTTATCTAGAAATAAGAATCACATTGGTCAAATGTCTACATTTATGATAAATGTAGTTGCTCAATTAATTTATATTGTAGATAACATGGTGTGTGGTGTCACATACAGAAGATCATGTTATCGGTTCCTTATAAATTATAAACAGTAGCTCACGACCAAGATGGAAAGGAACAAACCATTGGAAGGTCGTAGTGTAATTAGGTATTAGTTTATCTTAACTATATAATTACACTAGTACACTTAGAGTGTATTGAGTAGGACCATTTGAGGTCGTTCCTTTTATACTGACTTTATAAAGGAACAAAGACCTCAGTTATTATGGAAGTGTGTGCTCTTAATCCTAATATAATAACAAGCACATATATTTGATATTAATTTCTTTAATTTATCAATGGGTGAGATTTAGTTCGATAAATCAATAAGCCCGATAAGTTGGAAAATGATATCACTTATAGTGTGTGTTGTTGATTATAGAAGGAAACTGTGTCCTAGTGATCTAGGTTGAGAATGTCCCCAAGAGGAGCTCATAAGGATTGTCATGTTAAACCCTGCAGGTGGACTTAGTCCGACATGACGATGAAGTTGAGTGGTACTACTCTTGGAGCTAGATATTAATTAAGCGAGTTGTCAGTAACTTACTTAATTAGTGGACATTTGTTATTTTAAACACAGGGAGACTAACACACTCATAATAAGAAGGAGCCCAAAATATAATTTGGGATTGGTGCGGTAGTTCAATAATAGTTCTTTAGTGAAATGAATTATGATTGATGAAATTAAGTTGTGTGTTCGGGGCGAACACGGGATGCTTAATTTCATCGGGAGACCAAAACCAATTCCTCCTCTCGGTCCCTATCGTAGCCTCTAGTATATAGAGATTTATACCCACCGCATACCCACCTTCTTACCCATCCAATGGGGCCGGCCAAGCTAGCTTGGAACCCAAGCTAGGGCCGGCCAAGATCAAGTGGATGAGTCATGTAGGTGGCCGGCCAAAGATTGGGTCCCAAGCTTAGGTGGCCAACCACTAGAATATTAAAAAGGATTTTTATTAAAATTATTTCTTATGTGGATATCATGAATTTAAAAGAAAGTTTAAAAATTAAAAATTTCCTTTTATAGCTTTCTACAAAAGATTAAGAGAAGAGATTAATCTCTTTCCTTATTTGTAGTTTAAAAGGATGGTTTTAATTTTTGGTAAAAACTTTCCTTATTTGTAAATCATCTACATGTTTACAAGAGAGTTTAAAATTTGAAATCTTTCCTTATTTGTTGATTAAAGGAGGATTTTAAATTTTAAGAAAACTTTCCTTTTTAATCATGTTCATGATTTAAAAGAGAGTTTAAAATTAAATATTCTCTTTTATAAGTTTCTACAAAAGATTAAGAAAAGATTTGATATCTTTCCTTATTTGTAGATTAAAAGAGATTTTAATTTTTAGAGATAACTTTCTTTTTATCCACATGTTTAAAAGAAAGATTTTAATTTATTAAATTTCCTTTTTATAAACCAATCATGAAGGGATTAAATTATTGGAGAAACTTTATAAATTTCTGGAGACAAATTAGGAAGTTTTAATTAATTAAAACTCTCCTTGTTTGTAGCTTTTATGTGGCCGGCCAAATAAAATTGAGAAAGAAAATTATTTTAATTAAATAATTTTTCCTTTTCAATGGAAAAAGAATTAAGGAAATTTTTATTAAATTTTCCTTATTTGCCAGGATCAAGGATTATAAAAGAGGGGGTAGAGGAGGCTTCAAGGCTAACGACTCTATTCTATTTTTCTCCCTCTTTTCCTTGGTGGTGTGGTCGGCCCTATTTCTCTCCTCTCCTCTTGTTGGCCGAAACTTATCTCTTGGTGGAGCTTTTGTTAGTGGCCGGATCAAGGAAGGAGAAGAAGGAGAGAAAGCAAGCCTCATTTCTAGCATCCCTTGGAGCATGGTGGTGGTGGCCGAACCTCTTCATCCTAGAAGATGTTTTGATGGCCGAAACTTGCAAGGAAGAAGAAGGTGATTGGTGGTTTCTCATCTTGGAAGAACGTTGCCCACACAACGTCCGAGGTTAGAAGAGGAATACGGTAGAAGATCGAGAGGTCTTTCTAGAAGGTATAACTAGTAATTTTTCCTTTCCGCATCATGCTAGTTATTTATGGAAATAATACCAAATACAAGAGGCTTACGATTCTAGTATTTCGAATATGTTTTTCGATGATGTGTTCTTTTGTTTTATTTTTCCTTGTGATTTGATTGTTCTTTGCGGTTAACCTAAAGTTATTTTAGGAAATTAAATATTAGCTTTCCATAAAAGGTTTTGTCTAGTCGGTGGTGGTTGCTCCCATATCCAAGAAGGCCATGTGTCTCGCCACGTTAGTACTGGGAACCAATTATGGAAATTAATATTTAATGGAATTAATAACTTAAGGTGATTTGGGTCGAACGTGTTAAGTTCCGCAGGAGATCCAAGTCAAAACCTAAAAGAACAAATAGATTAAGTTTTGGATCAAACGTGTTAAGTTCCGCAGGCGATCCAAAATTTAATTTAAGAGAACACATGGTAGCTAGGAAAAAGGTTCAAACCTTTGTACAAAATTTTTGTACAGTGGAACCTCTAGGTTTTCCGAGTAGCAACCAACACATGCCCTATTGATAAAATAGGTATAATATAATTGAGGTCTTCAAGAATATAGTTGGGTGGTGGGTGAGGTTTTGATGTTTCTGATAATGAACACAAGCAACAACGAAGTAGGTAGTGTCCACCTACATAATCGGCCAAAAATACCCAGCTAGTATTATCTTCTGAGTGAATGTTCTTTCTCCAACATGATTTTCACATATACCTTCATGAACCTTCCGCATGACATAATCTATGTCATTAGGACCAAGACACTTAAGGAGGGGTGCGAGAAGGATTGTCGATATAATATGCCTCCAATTAGTGTGAAACGAGAAGCTCTCCTTTGGAGCAATCACGCCTGTTCTAAATGAGCATAAAAATTCCTTGTTCAAGGTAAATGATGATGGGTGTCCTCCAGTCAGTGGGGTTATCCTGACTTAATGATTGATCAACTTCTGAAATTAGTGGAGTTTGGGATACACAGTCAACCACTCTCCAACTTGCCAGCGTGCTTTATGGTTTGGCGAATTCATCTACCCTTTGATCTTTGCTTGATGAATCTTTTGTAGAGTGACCTCCTGAAAGTCACTTTTCAACTTCTAAAAAATATTTGTGTAGTGTCATAATCAATCACTTTTGATTTCAAACTTTCTTTCCAGTTGCTGAGCGACCAGCTGGGAATCCGAGTGGATGATAACTCAGGGAGCCTCGATTTGCTTTGCTGCCTAAAGTCCAGCAGCAAGGTTTTATACTCAGCTTCATTATTGGATGCTCAAAAGTTAAACTGGATAGAGAGCTGGAGTACATCTTCCCGAGGAGATATTAATAATATCTCAACACCACTGGCTTGTCGAGTGGATAAACTATCCATATAGATTTTCCATGCTCAATCGACTTCCATGTTGGGAACTTCAATTAAGAAATTTGTGAAGGCTTGAGCTTTGACGGTTGTCCTCGGTTGATATTGGATTTTGTATTTACTTAGCTTAGTGGTCCACTTGATCAACCTCCTAGAGACTTATGAATTTGTTAGCACTCGACCTAGAGTACTATCAGTAAGGACTGTGATAGTGTGAGAAAGAAGATATGGCCTTAGTCGGTGAGCAAAGGGTCAACCTGAGAGCTAATTTCTTTAAATTGGTATATCTATTTTCAACATCCATCAGAGTGGGACCATAATGATTGCTCCCTCATGTAACGCCCCAAATTTCCTCAATTAGAGTCCTAAAAGTAATTTAAAAATATTTAAAAATGCTATAGAAATATTCTAGGGATTTTTAGAAATTTTTAGAGTATTTTTATGTAATTTTTGGAGGTCGTTTGGTATTTTTACAAAACGAAGGAAGTTTCGACAAAAAAATGTCCAAGCCGAGAATTGAACCCATGACCTTTGACTCGGTCAAAACCCGGCTGACCAGGTGTGCAAACGGATTTTTCTATTTAGAAAAGGTAGCGAATTTATTTAAAATAGTTAACAGAATATTGGATTATTGGATTATAAAAGGGATAAGTTGATCTTGGATTTGTTTGTTTAGAAAAGATAGCGAATTTATTTAAGATAGTTAACAGAATATTATAAAAGGGATAAGTTGATGTTGGATTTGTTTGTTTAGAAAAAGTAGCAAATTTATTTAAGATAATTAATAGAATATTGGATTATAAAAGGGATAAGTTGATGTTGGATTTGTTTGTTTAGAAAAAGTAGCAAATTTATTTAAGATAATTAACAGAATATTGGATTATAAAAGGGATAAGTTGATGTTGGATTTGTCTGTTTAGAAAAGATAGCGAATTTATTTAAGGAGTTAACAGAAATATTAAGTTATAAAAAGGGATAAGTTGATGCTCTGTTTTCCCGTGACTTAAACCATTCTCTCCTTCTCTTCTGCGTACGATGGCGGAGCTCGGGCAGAAAATGAAAGGGAGTTAGGGTATCATCTCCGGCGGCCGGCCAAGGTCCTAGATGCCCTTTTTGTTCGGTTGTGAATCAAGGTAAGTGCTTCTCACCTGCAGTAGGAGTAGTTTCGGACCTTTGTTCTTCTTGAATTCGAAGCATGAGAAGCACTTATAGTGCAGATTTTTAATTAAGCATATAGTGCAGATTTTAATTAAGCTTATAGTGCAGATTTTTATGTAGGCTTATAGTGCAGATTTTAATTAAGCTCATAGTGCAGATTTTGATTTAGGCTTATAGTGCAGATTTTAATTAAGCCTATAGTGCAGATTTTAATTAAGCTCATAGTGCAGATTTTTATTTAGGCTTATAGTGCATATTTTAATTAAGCCTATAGTGCAGATTTTAATTAAGCTTATAGTGCAGATTTTTATTTAAGCTTATAGTGCAGATTTTAATTAAGCCTATAGTGCAGATTTTAATTAAGCTTATAACTGCAGATTTTTATGTAAGCTTATAATGTAGATTTTAATTAAGCATTGCAGTGTAGATTTTTCATTAAGCATTTCAATTACAAATTTTGAGTTCCCTATCAGTATTTTGAGTTTAAGAAAAGTATAAGAAAGATAAAGAAAAGAAAGAAAAAGGCCAAGGTCTTAAGTAGATCCCAAAGTCAAGACTTTAGGGAATTTGGCACACAATGTGCTAAAGAAAATGCCGAGGCATTATATATTAGAAGTATTAAAAGATAACAAGTATTTTACTTTCATCAGTGGCACTGTGCTGGACTCTCAGTTGTCCTTGGGTTGGGCTCCCATAGTCGTCCCTAGGTTTAGATAACCTAGTAGTAACGGCTCGACCGACGGTCAACGGTCGACGACCATAGGGTCGCCAAATGGGCCGCCGAATGGGTCGGGTCGTTACAAAAGTAAAAGCATAGTTGTCGGGCCCAAGAGAAGTTGATTACTATTTTGAAGTATTATAAGTATAAGTTTTTGAACAAGTAAAACAAGTTTTTCATAAACATAAAGTATTAAAGATTAAGTTAGAACAAATGAAATAAAGTTTCATATAGTTCTAAAAATCAGTAAGTTTAGTTCTTTATTCTACTATGTTTATCTAGTGGATGAGTAGTTTTCATGTTTACCTATTAGATGAGTAGCATGATTAGCTATTAGAATTACATGAATAGATTCCTTAGCTTTTCTTTGCTATTAGTTTGACATGAGCAGTTATGTTTATGCTTTATTTCTTTTTAGAGCATATAGTTTCTAGTTCTTTTCGTATACATGCACATTCATGATTTTGTGAGTTAGATAGCGCTTACTAAGCAAATTTTGCTTATAGATTGTACTTCCTCTTACTGCAGATACAGGAAAGGAAAAGTTATAGCAAAGGAAGGCGACAAGGAGGTGCGGATGGATATGTGATGCCTGGACTATAGAAGCCTTGGGATTTAGCATAAGAATTTATTAACAAAGAGTTGAGTAGAATGTATTAGATGAGTCATTTAATCTTCCGCTGCTAGTTAATTGTATGTTTTGAGTTTCTCCGAGAGTTTTAGGAATTTCTATCAACATATGAACAAGGATAGTTAAGTAAAGTTAGTAGTCCAGTAGCCCTTCGCCCTCACAGACCAGTAGTGAGGAGGGTGGGGTGTTACACCTCAGATGTCAATAAGTATACCCATAGCATTTCCCCTGCCACTAGTTTGGAGAGGAATTGTAGACAGAATAAATGTTGGTACAATTGACCTCCAAGGTTTTAATGTTCGACAAATATGTTTAAGTATGTTTAATGGAGCTTAGTCTTGGAAAGTCCTAGTTGTAGACTAGGCAATGGAAATCTCGGTAGATTATGGAAGCCAGGTAGATTCGATAGGTCTAGAGGATCTGATCCCTGAGTAGCCGAATACTGAGTCCTAGTTGTCGGCTAGGGAAGGGAAATCTCAGTAGATTGTGGAAGCTAGGTGGATAGGTCTGAAAGACCTGATCCCTGGGTAGCTGAATATTGAGTCTTAGTGAGTGAAGTCAAGTGGAGAAAATTCTAAGGGGTGGTAACCTTAGGTGCTGGTGAGAGTGTTGGTGCAATATTCCCTAGGTCAAGGTTGACCTGGTTGACTAAGCTTGAGTTGGCTCAAGCTTGAGTCCTGATGGTTGGTTTCGATGTTTGACAATACATGGAGACAATACATGAAGATTACAGGTGCAATTGTTTCATGTGGGGAGATTGTGAAGAAGAGTCAAGTAGGTCAAGGATGACTGAATACTTGACTGGAAAGTCCTGGTGAGTGAAGCTAGGCAGATGGAAAGTCCTGGTGAGTGAAGCCAGGCAGATGAGAAGTCCTAGTGAGTGAAGCTAGACAGAAGGAAAGCCCCGGTGAGTGAAGCTAGGTAGATGAGAAGTCCTTGTGAGTGAAGCTAGGCAGAAAGAAAGTCCTGGTGAGTGAAGTCAGGTAAATGGGAAGCTCTAGTGAGTGAAGCCAGGCAAATGAGAAGTCCTAGTGAGTGAAGCTAGGCAGAAGGGAAGTCCTGGTGAGTGAAGCCAGGCAGGGGAAATCCAGGTGGATCAAGTGTGATCGGACACTTAGTATTGATAAGTCTAAGTGGGTCAAGGATGACCGGGCACTTAGCACGAGGAGAAAGTTCAAGTGGGTCAAAGGAATTGACCGGACACTTGGTGAGAGAGTCTTAGCAGGTCAAGGGTGATCGGATGCTAGGCATGATGTACCAACAGGTCATGGTTGATCGGATGTTGGTCTAGGGGACTTTGGACTTGGTTTTGGACAAAAACCATGAGCTGGATCGATCAGCCGATCAATTGGCTCATGCCCAATCGATCGATTGATCAATTGGGTAAGTCCCCGCAACAAGCCTCCTCCCAATCGATCGGGTGATCGATTGAGAGAAGCTTGTAATCGCACAAAACAGCTCTGGATCGATCGGTCGATCGATCTAGAGCCTCCAATCAATCAGGTGATCGATTGGGAGCTGCGATTTTGCGCGATAAGCCCTGGATCGATCGGTCAATCGATCCAGGCAATTTCCAAGAGCATAGAGATGCTCTGGATCGATTGGTCGATCGATCCAAAGCCTCCCCAATCGATTGGGAGCAATCCAATCGATTGGGGTTCGACCGTTGGCGAGCGTTTCTCTCGGCAGAACTTCCACGACTTTGATCTTTCTCTAGAGCGATCTTCACAGCTACTCCACAGAGTTCTCACCACCAGATCTTGAAGGTTCTTGGAGGTATTTCCAAGTCAAGAGGCGGATCTACAGCAAGAAGAAGAAGCTAGGGTTAGGGTTTCTTGAGTAAACCGTGTAAGCTTTCCCTTGTATTTGCTTCTCTTTGTATCTTGTTGTATTGAGAGTGTTGTAGGGCTTCTCTGCCTTTGGTAGTTACCGTAAAGGAGTGTCTTCATAATGGAGGGTGCGTGAGTGTGTGGATCCTTGGACTAGTCACCTCTTCTTGAGGTGGATACCAAGTAAATCCTCGAGTTAGCATTGTTGTATTTGTTTTCTTGTATTTTTCGCTGCACATCATTGAAGAAACAAGCAACGCCAAGCACAAGATCACGACGAGCTATTCCCCCCCCCCCCCCCCCCCTCTAGCTATATTTTGGTCCCAACAAGTGATATCAGAGCAAGGTTACTCTTCACCGGAATCATAACCAGAAGGGGCAAAAAGCTAGAGGGTGAAGAAGTTGGAGCAATTCTACAAGTCGAAGACTTCATTCAAGAAGCTCAACTTCAAATGGAATTCCAAGATGGACTTGGATTCGATACAAGGGTGACTCCATCATTCACAATGACAAGCTTCGATTCTTGGAAATCAAGAATCGAGAATTTTCTTATGATGGAGATAGAGCAATGGTTTGCTCTCATGGAAGGCTTCAAGGCTCCAAGAAATTCAAAGGGCAAAATCCTCAAAAAGAGCAAATGGAGCCAAGAACAAACTCAAAGGTGCGAGGCGAATGACAAGGTAACCAAATTATTGGTTAATTTATTGCCAAGCACCATTCTTTGCAAAATTGGAGAATTTGAAGAAGCAAAGGAATTGTGGAACAAGTTGGCCAAACTTCATGAAGAACCCTCCACTGTACCGAATCAAGATAAATCTAAAGAGGGCAAATCATTGGAGTGATACCAAGAGCAAGAGGACTCCGAAGTTGAGAGATGCTCAACTTTCGAAGAAGAAGAAGTCCAAGAAGCCTCATCTTCAAAGGAATACAATGAAATGGGCAAAGAGGGAGCAGACTCTTTGTTCCATATACAAGATGAAGATGAAGAAGCCTCCATCTCTGGGATTGAGGGGGAGCAACTTTCGGTGACACCGGATCAAGAAGAAGGAGAAGTCTCCACATCCGGGTCAAGAGAAGAAGAGGATAAAGAAGCTTCCACCTCCACAAGTCAGGTCAAATATATTGGAGTATCAATGTCGAATCAAGAGGAAGTCTCTACCTCCGGATCCAAAGGAGAAAATGTCACCCCTACATGTGAAGGTATAAATATTTCATCTAAAAAAAAATCACATCATATGTTTTGAATGTAGGGAACATGGGCACTACAAGAGCAAGTGCCCTAAATTGGCCAAGAAGAAGGGCCAAGTGGCACCAAAGGGCAAGGAGAAGCCCAAGGAGACCACCCCCACAACAAAGAAGAATAAGGAGCACATTGTGTGCTTCTTGTGCAACCAAAAAAGACATTATAGAAGTTAATGTCCTAAGGGGAAGAAAGCGGTCAAGCCTAAGGGAGGAAGCATGAGTAAAGGGGGAGCCTCCAAGGTAAAACGAAAGATATCATTTATTGAGCCTACCCCTTTAAATAATGGTAAAAAGCATGTTAATTCCAATTTTTATCATTTTAATGCTATTTACCATAAAAATAGGAAGCATGATAGCATTAAAGAAAAATATATGGCTCTTCATGCTAAAACTACCGAACCTAAGGTTAGAAAGATAGAAAATAATTTAGGCAATAACTCTAAGGATTCTAGGTATTTGCCTAAGAAAAAGAAAAATCAAAGTGTAAATGAAAAATCTAAGGTTGAGGAGTTATGGAGAGAAAATCAAGTCTTAAGGTCAAGACTTGATAAATTAGAGAAGACTCTTAGAAAAATCACAAATGATACACAAGGGTTCAAGAGTCAAAACCTAGGTTTAGAGAAACAAGGGGCATCCTATGGTCATAAAGGTTTGGGATACAAACCTAAGGCTAAGAAAGATGTAATTTCTTACCATTGGGTTCCATATAGCTATGGAACTAACCCTAGGCCTAGTGGTCAAGTCAAAAATACAAGGAAAGTTATCCCTAGAAGTATTTTTGCAACAACAAACGTGACTAAGACTTCTAAGAAGTCTAAGAAAATCACTAGGAAGATCACAAGGGAAGAAATCCCTAGAGTTGATCTAGAAAAAGTGACCAAGGCTTCTAAGAAACCTAACAAGGTCACTAAGAAGGTATCTAGGGAAGTTATCCCTAGTGAGTACCTAGAGCATCCAAGGAGCTCCAATAGGTTTTGGGTTCCTAGGAGCATTTTCTCTACCCCTTAGATGGGATAGAGAGTGTCAACTCCGATTAGAAGGGTAGTTAACCCAACTTTGATGAAGTTGATACTCGGAGAGCATTTTCAAAGTTATTATTAACCTTTGAAAATGAAAAGGATTATCATTTACTTCCTAAATGGAGTAAAATGTGCCATAATTTGATTATTTGAATATAATTTTAATTGGCACAAGAAATCAAGCGTAAAGAAATGCCAGTTGGGATTTTGCATTTTCTTGGGAAGTAATAGGCAAATCTAAGCCTTGTGTTATTTGGTTACTCTTGAAAGAATAAATTGTGCCAAAATTTGAGGAATATACTTGATTTAAATTGGCACAATGTAGGAAAAGCAAAGGAAATGTCAAAATTGGGTTTTGACATTTTCTTTTGGGAAATATTGGGAAATCTAGGTTTAAACTTTAAGTTAGTTAAGATTTAAGGATACTTAGATAGTCATTCGAGGTATTTTATTTATGCTAAGTTGTCATGCTTTGTTTGCCCATCATATGTCATGACATCATATTTATTCTTGCACTCATGCCTTATTATGAAAAACATAAAAATACCATGTCATGTCATACATACATCATGCAGTCATAGGAAATTTTCTTTTGAAAATTATTTATCTTTGATGTATTCCATAACGCATGATGCATTATTTTAATTCCTTGAAAACTAAGGACAAATGACATTCATTAACAAGTAACATCCCTGGTGGATGTTCCTAACCTCAAAATGCCTAGATAGATATGCATGATCCCTAGATTAGGACAAAACCAAAGTTTACATCTCACTAAAGAACTATAAGGTGACTTGTATGTGGTTTCGTACACATTAGATATAAGTGAGATGTTAGGGTGATGAACAAAACTCAAGGTGTTGATTAAGTGCATTCTTTTGAGTTTTAAGTTCATCAAAATAACACTAGTTATATGTTTTCCAATCATTGGGAAAGCTAATGTACAAGTCATGTGCATTGAGCCCAAGGAACATGGTTGGATATTGGTTTTGAAAAAGGTTTTAAAATACTTTTATAAAACTTTGATGAAGACTATCTTTTAATAGTAATCATCATTGAAAAGTTAGACACAAACTAGAAGAAAACACTAAAGTTTTTACAAGTTTTTAAGTTTGTGTCAATCTTGGAAAATAGAAAGTATTTTCATAGAAAACTATTTTTCCTTGATAATATATATCCTAAGTAGTGTCTATATGAATTTTCATGATTTTTTTAATTTTGTAGAATTTTCTAGGGATTTCTAAAGTTGACTGAAATGAAATTTCAGCAACTTCAGACCTTCAATCGATCACCCGATCGATTGAAGGGTCTCAATCGATCGGGCGATTGATTGAGAGTGAGCTCCTCGTGAATAGGAGCTCACTGGATCGATCCACCGATCGATCCACACCAGCTGAATCGATCAGTGGATTGATTCAAGCAGGTTCAATCGATTAGGACTCAACTTCAATCGATTGGGGATACTGAATTTGGCCGGGAAAGCTTATGTTCAGCATTATAAATCATTTTGAGTCTAGGTAACTATTCCTAACCCCTCAAAACACATTTGTATATATTTAGGGGGAGTTTTCATGATGAAAATAAGGATGGATTGGTCAAGGAAGACTAAGTAGAGGTTTAGGTTGAGGTTTGGTTTCAATATTGAATTTTTGAACCTCAAAACTTCTAAATTTGGGTTTCCTAAATTTGTTGGTGCAATGACAGAAGTTACGTGCATGTCTTTAGGGGGAGTTACTCTTTAAGGACATGAAAATCTATTTTTCATACACCTTGGAAGGTGGTTAACCTTCTTTAGCGAAAATGCTCAAGGTTGGGCATTTGAATGTAATGGAGAGTAGATATCTTCATTATTCAAGTGGTATATGCTCAAGGATGAGCGTTAAGAATAATGAAGGGTATAGGACCTTCGTTGTTATGTTGTGAACAACGAGTGAAGTTATAAACAACGTTGGGTAACTCTTCCGGGGGAGAGTTTTTGATATGTGCCAATAGGGGGAGAAAATGTAGGGTTTAAGTTAGGCCTTTATTACCTAAGAGGGAGTTTGCCCTCTAGAAAAGGAGGAGAATGAAGGGAACCCTCATCATATATTGGCATGGGATTATCCTAACTTAAAAGGGGTATTGTCAAACATCAAAAAGGGGGAGATTGTTGGTGCAAAATTCCCTAGGTCAAGGTTGACATGGTTGACTAAGCTTGAGTTGGCTCAAACTTGAGTCCTGATGGTTGGTTTCGATGTTTGACAATACATGGAGACAATACATGAAGATTGCAGGTGCAATTGTTTCATGTGGGGAGATTGTGAAGAAGAGTCAAGTAGGTCAAGGATGACTGGATACTTGACTGGAAAGTCCTGGTGAGTGAAGCTAGGCAGATGGAAAGTCCTAGTGAGTGAAGCCAGGCAGATGAGAAGTCCTAGTGAGTGAAGCTAGGCAGAAGGAAAGCCCTAGTGAGTGAAGCCAGGCAGATGAGATGTAACACCCACTAAGCTTTTAAGATAAATAAGAGAATGATGAATTTTGCCTTAGAAAAATAATAAGAAGTGAGTTGAAGCAAAAAGAAATAAAATGAAATAAAAAGAAGAGGAGGTCAAAGATTGAACCTTGAACCTCTTATATTATAATTTATAGAATTAATTAGTAGAAACCAATTGGGATAGAGAGAAGATATTGATAGCAAAGAAAGGGAATGCATGATAAAGATAGGAGTAAAGATCTAAGAAGAGAAAGCAAGAAAAGAGCAAGAGAAAGGCAACTTGCCTTTCTCCCTTCCTCTCTCTTTTCCCTCTCTTGCCGTGACCTTAAATGGAGAATTAAGGGGATTCATTCCCCCTTGTTTCATCATGAATGATGAGAATAAATTAGAAAATAAAATAAATAAAATAAAATAAAAAAAAGGGCTAAGGGAGAAGGAAAGCAAAAACCGATTTTGCTACCTCTTCCCCCTTAACATAAAAGAGAATATGTAAAGAGGAGATTTTATTTTTCTCTCATTCTCTCATTCTCCCTCTCCCTCACCGAACCCTCAGTCCCCTCTCCTCCATCTTCGGCCCCATGCCAAGGTTTTCTCCTAAGAAAGCCTAAGATACAAGAAGGACTTAGCAAGGGAATCAAGGGAAGGGAACTAGAAGAAGAGGCTACTTCTTCCATCACCACACCTTAGATCCACAAGCGAAAAGGATGTAAGCTTCCCCTCACCTGTGGTACAAGGCATTTTATGTGCTTTTCAGATTTTATGAGGATTAGAAAACCTAGAATAGAATTTAAGAAAAATTCGGCCAAAGAAGAGTTTTCAAATCTAGGAAGGTTTAAACAAGTCCTCATTTCATGATATTTTTTCTATGCTATGTAGGAAGGTTTTCCTTCATGTTTTTATACCTATATGATGCTTGGTCAGAGGAGTACCTAACCCTAGAATTTCAGCCAAAAATATTTTAAAGAGGTTAGGGAAATCATTGTTTAACCAAACTAGTACAAGATTCCCTCCATGAATTACTAAGGGTCTTTTGTTGGTTTTTCTTGCTTAAAAGTTACTTGGAACCAAAAGAAATCCACTCATATGTTTCGGCCAAGAAAAGAGCTTAGGGTTAGGAAGACCTTTAAATTTAAGTAACCATGTTTATATGATAGAATATAGAGTTCTCTTAAAGAATTGCATGTTGAATATTGCTAGAAATTCATGAACTCTTCATTAAGATTTTCGGCCATGATAAGATGGATAGCTTAGAAAAGCTTAAAAAAAATTTTAACATGCTCAAGACCTCTGTGATATTAAGATATGAAAGTTGTTTAATGCTCTCATGCTTAATTAGGGTATAGAGAATTTAGTTACATGATACATGACATGTAAGATCACAAGGGTCCTAGCTTGTTTATGAACCAAATTTATATATGATGTTCTTAGTAATTTTTGCCATGAAACTTACTTAGGTTTTCCATGCTTTAGGCCACTTAAAACCTAGTTTAGAGATTGGTAGGTTTCGGCCATAAGGAAAAATAAAAGAAAAAGGAAAGAAACCTAGGAAGCCTAAGACACAATTCACATGTATGTTTATTATGCTTGTCTTTATACATGCTATGAAACTTGTATGACTTCCTATGCTTTTAGGCTATTTGAAGCAAATTTAAACACTGATGAGTCTTGGCCAAGTAGGGTTTAAATGACCTAGAGGCCTTAGAATTGAAACCAATTGTGTTAAAAATGCTTCTTATGGAAATATGATAATATGTTGATTGAGTCACATGCTTGTATAATTTTTCCATGACCTAAATGGACTATTGTATGTTTCGTCCATGAAGGGATAGATGCCCTAGAAACCCTAGAACAAAAATTAAATATGCTCATGTCACTCTACATGAAATATGATAAGTAGAAAGCCAAAGTCCTCATGCTACATGTTGTTTAATGACCTAAAATGAGGCTAGGGTAAGTTTCGGCCATACCCATTGTATGATGCCTTATTATGAATTTATACATGATGTTAGTTCAAGTTCACATGCTTGTATGCTTGCTTTTAGCCCTAATGAATACTTGTTAAATTTCTGCCATGACATATGTTAAGGGCTTGAAGAACTTAGGAACTAGCTCAAATATGCTTACTATGTTACTTGGAAAAAAAATGCTATAAATATGGTTTAAGGTTTCCATGCTTTCATGACATTTGGGACCTTGTTTCACACCTGATAGGGTTCGGCCACATGAAGTTTAGGGACTTGGAGAACTTAGAAACCAAGTTAATCATGCTTATAATGCTTCCTATGAAATTGATGTGATGATAATTTAGGTTCCACATGTTTGGAGGTTGTTTTCACCTAAATTGAGATCTAAGGGGGGTTCGGCCATGATAAGAACCCAAGGGATTAGGAAGCTTAGAACCCAAGCTAACTATGTTACCATGTTTCTTATGATAGTATAATCACATGATACACCCTTATGCTTAAACATGTATGCTTGTGATTTATACTTTCCATGATATGATATGTGCTTAGAAATATGCATGCTTTGATAATATGCTATGTGTTTAAAATATGCATGCTTTCATGATATGCTATGTGGATAGAAATATGCATGCTTTGATGATATGCTATGTGTTTAAAATATGCATGCTTTCATGATATGCTATGTGGATAGAAATATGCATGCTTTGATGATATGCTATGTGTTTAAAATATGCATGCTTTCATGATATGCTATGTGGATAGAAATATGCGTGCTTTGATGATATGCTATGTGCTTAAAATATGCATGCTTTCATGATATGCTATGTGGATAGAAATATGCATGCTTTGATGATATACTATGTGCTTAAAATATGCATGCTTTTATGATATGCTATGTGGATGGAAATATGCATGCTTTGATGATATGCTATGTGCTAAAAATATGCATGCTTTCATGATATGCTATGTGGATAGAAATATACATGCTTTGATGATATGCTATGTGCCTAAATATGCATGCTCTCATGATATGCTATGTGGTGAAAATATGCATGCTTTTATGACATGATGTATGCCTAAGTGACGCATACTTTTTATGACATGATGTATGCCTAAGTGATGCATACTTTTTATGACATGATGTATGCCTAAGTGATGCATACTATTTATGATATGATGTATGCCTAAGTGATGCATACTTTTATGACATAACGTATGCCTAAGTGATGCATACTTCTATGATATGCTATGTGACTAAATGATGCATTTTTATACATGCTACTTTACTTTGTAAGGCTTGTACCAAGGGTGGGCTCCTAATCAGCCCCTAGGCCTTTGGCTGTGTGATCCAGGCTAGTAAAAACAAAGGGATGGGCTCCTTAGTACGCCCCTAGGTCTATGGCTGTGTGATCCGGACCTAGTTCCTAGTATGATTCAAGACTTGCTACCTTGTATATACTTAGGAAGCGCGCATATCTACGTGATTTATCTATGTGTGGTACAAGTCGGGGCCCTGATTATGTTGATATTATATTCAAGTATATATGTAAGAAGAAATGGTTTTAAAGATCATGAGACATACACATGTTTTTCGGATACATGTTTTCAAAATCATATTGCATATACCTTATGATCATGTTGTGATGATGCTATGATTTATGATATGCCATGATTAGATACGATTATGTTATGTTTCATGCTATGCTTTAAGAGCTTGATATGCCATGCCACCTTATGATGATACTATGATATGCCATGATTAGATATGATTATGTTATGTTTCATGCTATGCTTCAAGAGATGATATGCCATGACTAGTTATGATTTTGTTATGTTGCATGATATGCTTAAAGAGTATGATATGTTATGCCATGACTAGTTGAGATCATGTTATGTTGAGACATTCTTTGATTATGTGATGATTTTTAGTTTTAGTGAGTAGGAAAGGAACTTACTGAGCCATGAGTGCTCATAGCTTACTTTCCTTGTACCACAGATAAAGGAAAAAGCTGGATGAGCTAAAGGAGCAGCAGGAGAGGCAAGGAGATGTGTGTGGCAGTGGCTAGGCAACCAAATAAGAACCTGCTTTAAAAACTTTTAAAGAAATATGCTTTGGTATCATGAATTGTAGTACTGTATGTGTGACTTGATGTTATGTTTCTACTAATTTTGATATCATGTTATTGATGCCATGATAGTGTAGTTCAGATTTGATGAAAAGAAAAACAAAAGAAAAGTTTTTATTAAACTAAGAAAATTATTTCAAGTCTTCCGCTGTTTTAAAAAGAAAAATTTGTACATGGAGTATCGTAGCCCCGTCCCTTAGGGTTAGCAGGGAGGGCGGGCATTACAGGTTGGTATCAGAGCCAAAGTTTTTGCCAGCTCACTACACACACATCAAGCCTCCGACCTGCCGCTCCAAGTAAGAATGTTTATGCTTAATTTTCTTGTTATATGCTTATGCTTAATTTTCTTGTTATATGACTTATGCTTTATTTTTCTTCCTTGTTATATTGCTTATGCTTTATTTTCTTATGTTATGTTGTTTGTCACTCTATTCCTTATTTTTCCTTATGTTGTTTATGCTTTATTTTCATGTTTTGCATGTTTATGTTTGATGCTTTATTCTATGCTTTTAGTTATAATTTAGATTAGGATTACATATCGGTAGGTTAGGAATAATACCAGAACAAATAGATAGAAACAAAACAGTACGTTAGATTGGCTAAAAACGATAACCACTTACACTAGTCTATTTGTCATTATTTAGATAAACATGGTTAGGACACGCAATGCCCGAACCGAGGGGACAGTGACTCCACCAGACCTGACACAGGTAGTCGCAGACCTCCAGCATCAGATCACAGAGCAACAGCAGCTGATCACTACCTTAATGGGTTAGCAAGGTGAATACACTACCGGTTATACCTGCAGCCGCACCAGTACCCCCGGCAGCCCCTACTCTGATGGTCCGACAAGAGGCCTATCTGATTCAGTGGCAAAGGCTTAAGCCGGAAGCATTCTCGGGAAACTGCGAACCATGGGATGCACAAGCCTGGCTCAAGACCGTAAAGAGCATAATGGAACTACTGGACTGGCCTGAACACGAGAAGGTCAAATGCACGTCATTCTGCCTTACCGGAGATGCCCGGATGTGGTGGGACCGAGTAAAAGCGAAAAGACAAATAAATCAGATGTAGTGGACGGATTTTGTGACCGAGTTCTTAGAAGAATTCTTCCATATGCAAGTGACCAACAAGCACTATGACGAGTTCACTGAGTTCCGGCAAGGTGATCTGTCAGTTAGCGAAGCCGTCAAGAAATTCAACCGCCTAGCACGTCTGTGCCCAGAACTGATCCGTACCAAAAAAGAAAGGGTCCGGTTAATGTTAAAGATGCTCCGACCTGAGATAGCTCTGAACGTAACCGACGGAGTTAATAGACCGCAGACTGCAGAGGAGCTAGTCAGCAGTGCCCTGATTACCGAGCACTACCAGAAAGCAATGAACGAGGGCAAAAACCAAGCACTGACCGGAGGACAAAAATCACACAATACCAGAACCGGCTGGAAAGGAAACTCAGGTGGAAAGAGGAAACAGTGGAACAACACAAAAGGTGGTCCGGCCAATAAGCAAACCAAGTACCCTCAGTGTGCCACATGTGGAAAGATGCATTCTGGAGTATGTCTTCTAAGCACTAGAAAGTGCTACAACTGCGGAAAGGAAGGTCATTTGGCAAGAAATTGCCCTACTCAGTCTCAGGCACTACCTCTGCAGAACAACCAGAATATGAGTACCCCTGCACAGCTGCACCAGATGCATACTGCCATAGAAGGGACTTCAATCAGCCAAGGAAGATTGGAGGCCCCTCCCACTATGACGAACGCCAGAGTCTACTCTCTTACCAAGGAAGACGTGGCGAATGCTTCTACTGTTGTCACAGGTCAGCTACTTATTTACAATCAGTATGCTGTAGTATTATTTGATACCGGGGCAACACACTCGTTCGTCTCAACACCTTTTATGAAGAAGCTAGATATACCACTCCGAACTCTAGAGGACACATTCTTAACAACCTTACCATCCGGGGAGATTATGCCATCGGACCATATGCTGCAAGCAATACTCATTCGGATTGCAAACAGAGAACTCTACTGCAATCTGATAGTACTTAATATGCAGGATTATGACATAATATTGGGCATGGATTTCCTTAGCAAATACGGCGCTTCAATCAAGTGCCGCAAAAGGAAAGTGATTTTCTGACCCGAAAATGAACCAGAGTTTGAGTTTTACGGGGAACCGAAAGGAACGGAGAAGTTATTGTCATCTATTAAAGCATAAAGGATGTTAGATAAAGGATGTATGGGGTTTCTAGCGCACGTGGTTGATACCAATCAAGTCAAAGACCCGAAGCTAGAGGATGTCAGGGTAGTATGCAACTATCCAAAAGTATTTCCTGATGAACTACCAGGGTTAGCCCCTGACAGAGAGATAGAATTCGAGATCAAATTGATTCCTGGTACTCAGCCGATCTCAAAGGCACCTTATCATATGGCTCCAGCTGAATTAAAGGAGCTTCAGGAACAGTTATCCGAATTACTCGACAAGGGACTTATTCGTCCTAGTCACTCTCCATGGGGAGCTCCAGTGCTGTTTGTAAAGAAGAAGGATGGGTCTATGCGAATGTGTATAGACTACCGAGCGCTGAATAATGTGACGATCAAGAACCGGTACCCACTCCCACGGATCGATGACCTGTTCGATCAACTGAAGGGTGCGACCGTTTTCTCAAAGATAGACCTACGATCCGGTTATCATCAAGTGAAGGTGAAACCAGATGATATACCAAAAATAACATTTCGAACCCGATATGGACACTATGAGTTCATAGTTATGCCTTTCGGAGTAACTAACGCTCTTGCAGTATTTATGGATCTGATGAATCGGATATTGATGGCATATCTTGATAAATTTGTAATCGTCTTTATTGACAATATACTTATCTACTCGAGAACCCCAGAAGAACATGCTGAACACCTGAATACTGTACTACAGATCCTTCAAGAGAAACAACTATATGCAAAATTCTCCAAATGCGAGTTTTGGCTTGACCGGGTAATGTTCCTAGGTCATGTCATCTCCAAAGATGGAGTTATGGTGGATCCAAGCAAAATCGAAGCTGTAAATGACTGGAACAGACCAAGGAATGCCAGCGAAGTCAGGAGTTTTCTCGGGCTAGCAGGCTATTACAGGAAATTCGTAGAGAATTTCTCCAAAATCGCAGCCCCTATGACAGCCCTCACCAAGAAAAATACTAAGTATGAATGGACAGAAGCTTGCGAGAAGAGTTTCGCGGAATTAAAAAGGAGACTGACCAGTGCTCCGATTCTTACTCTCCCGGAAACCAACAGAGGCTTCGACATGTACAGCGATGCTTCCATCACAGGACTTGGAGCTGTACTCATGCAAGATGGCAAAGTCATTGCCTACGCTTCTAGACAACTAAAGAAATCATATTCCTGAAAGGAACAACCTAAGGTCGTTGATCAAACTAAAGAAATCAGGAAGTTTTCAAGTTGAGATCAAGACAGTTGAACTATCTATTATTATTACTCATGCATTTATTATTACTGTGTTAATATTTGTTTTGCAGGATTATTGTCTAACATATTTTGCAGGTTCAGCCTGATCGGTCAACTGAATCAGAGGATCAGTCGACTGAATAAAGATAACTTAGAGCAGATATTTGTTCACACCAAAACAGAGTAGGGTTCGATCAAAGCTTGATCGGTCGCCCGAATAATATGATCGGTCGACTGAACCCTAATGACTCGACATAGTTTAGATAGAGCAGAAGCAAAGAAGGAAAGCTTGCTGATCGGTCGACTGAACACATGGATCGATCAACCGAACTGTAACGCCCGCCCTTCTTACCCAACCAAAGGCGGCGCTACGTTCTTATACTACTTACGTACATGCTTTAGTTATAACAGCGGAAGAATAAAAACTTTAAAGAATTTAATTTATTAAGCATAATATCACATATTCTGATTTGTTCAAATGTGCATATGTTGATTCTATAACTAATCATATTAATTTGTCCGGATCGTTCTTTGCCGAGCCACCACCACACACATCACTATCTGCTCCTCCTGTTGCTCCTCTAGCTCATCCAGCTTCTTTATCTGCGGTACAAGGAAAGCAAGCTATGAGCACTCATGGCTCAGTAAGTTCCTTTCCTACTCACTAAAACCGAATCATCGTATATTAATATCATGCGTAGTATCATAAGCATATAACATACAAGAGTATCATATTCATATCATAATATCACATGGCATTATATCTAATCATCAGGTAATTTAAAGCACATATGTAGGCAATGCATCATGAATTTGAAAACTTATACTTATAAATACTTGAAATTAATATCATCATTGAGGGGATCCCGGTTTGTACCACATACATCATGCGCGCGCTTCTTAAGTAGGTCCAAGGTAGCAAGTCTTGAACCCTACCATACATACATACTAGGCCCGAGTCTTACTCCATCGACCTAGGGCATTCAGAAGCCCATTACTGACGAGGCCGAGTCTTATTCCATCGACCCCGGGGCGTTTACAGAGCCCACCCTTGGTACAAACCATACAAAATAACATATCATGCATAACTATCATATCATGTCCTTAACAATCTTTCATGCATTTCCTTTTTCGTTTCTTTTCATTATGTATAGCATTTCCTTATGCTATCACATATCATGACATATTACATAATATAATTTCATTCCTTCATTATGTATAGCATTTCCTTATGCTATCACATATCATGGTATATTACATAACATAGTTTTATTTCTTCATTATGTATAGCATTTCCTTATGCTATCACATATCATGGCATATTACATAACATAGTTTTATTTCTTCATTATGTATAGCATTTCCTTATGCTATCACATATCATGGCATATTACATAACATAGCATTTCTTCATTATGTATAGCATTTCCTATGCTATCACATATCATGCCATTTACATAACATAAATTTCATTCTTTTCTCATTATGTATAACATTTCCTATGCTATCACATATCATGGCATATAACATAATTTCATAGCATATCCTAGGTTTCTTTCCCTTTTTCTTTTATTTCCTTCATGGCCGAAACCTACAAGTCCTTAAGCTAGGTCTCTTAAGTGACTTAAAGCATGGAAAGCTTAAGTAAATATCATGGCAAAAGTTACTAAGAATATCATACATAAAATTGGATCATAAATAAGCTAGGACTCTTGTGATCTTACTTGTCTTATATCATGTACTCATTTTCTACATTCCAATTAAACATGAGAGCATTAATCAACTTTCATATCATGACCCCACAAAGGTCTTGAACATATTAACATTTTGTTTAAGCTTTTCTAAGCTATCCATTTCATCATGGCCGAAAACCCTAAGAAAGAATTCATGAAGTTCTAACAATATTCAACGTACGAATCTTTTAAGATCTTTGTATTCTATCACATGAGCATGTTTATTTAAATTTAAGGGTCTTCCTAACCCTAAACCCTTCCTTGGCCGAAATATAGGAGTGGGTTTTCTTTTATTTTCAATTATCTTCTAAGCAAGAAAACTAATACATGATCCTTAACATTTCATAGGAAGGACCTCGTACTAGTTGGGTAAAACAATAATTTCCCTAGCCTCTTAAAAATATTTTTGGCCGAAATTCTAGGGTTAAGTACTCCTTTGATCAAGCATCATATAGGTGTAAAAACATGAAGAAGATCCCTTTTCCATGGCATAGAAAATCTATCATGTAGTGTAGATTTAGTTAAACCTTACTAGATTTCGAAGGCTTTTCTTAACCGAATTTTCTCAAACTTGTTTCTAGGTTTTAAAATCCTCATAAAATCTGAAAAATATATAAAAAGCCTTGTACCACAGGTGAGGGGAAGCTTACCTTCTTCGCTTAAGTTTCCTAGGTTTGAGAACTTGCTTGGGGACCTTTCTTCCTTGCTTGTTTGCTCGGCACCAATGGAGGAGAGGAGTGGCTAGGTCTTTTGGTGGAGAGGGGAGGAAGAAGAGGCTTCTTCCTCTTTGTGTTGCTCGGCAACAACAAGAAAGAAAGAAGAGGGAGGGAGTGAGAAGGAAGAGGAGCTTCCTTCCTCTTGTGTTGCTCGGCAACAAGAAGAAAAGAGAGGGAGAGGGAGGTCTCGGCACAAAGGGAGGAGAGGAGGATGAGTGGGTTGAGGATGAAGTTGAAGCCCCCTCCATGCCTATTTATACTAAAAGGAGGGGAGGGAACTTGACTTGATTCATCCTCCCTATTCATTTCTCCCCTTAAATGACAAGAATATTCTAGAGATATGCCTCTTGAGTTCTCTCTTTTCTTTCCCTTAATCTCTCTCTTTTTTCTCCTTTAATTAAAATTCCTATCTCTCCTCTTACAATATTCTCTCCTATCCCACTTGGTTAATACATGCATGCATCCACAAGAGAACCAAGGTTCAAAACTTGGTTATGTATATTTTTATTTCTTTTTACTTCCTTTTTCTTTTAAGTAAAAAGAATCCTTTCTTATTCTTAACTACTTAATCCTTTCTCTCCTTATCAATAATTCTCCTATCCCCTTTGGTATCCTATACATGTTCCTTACAAGAGGTCCAAGGTTCAATCTCTCTTCTAACATTTTATTTTCTTTTGTACATAATAATTCGTATATTTCCATATTATGCATTATGCATAAATATTTCATACATGTACATATTATCTCATATTTCTTCCTTTTGTCTACATTAATTCCATACATTTTAAATCATGCATAGATGATTATATTCTCAACTTTATTTTTCTTTCATAAAGTTTTAATCATCTAAATCCATCTTAATATAGAATATTTACATCTTCTTTTCATTCGTACTCTCATTACCCTTATTTTCTTATCTAGGCTTTCTAGGGGTGTTACAATCTCCCCTACTTATTGAAAGTTCGTCCCCGAACTTAGAATGACAATTTCTGCTCAGATTCCCTTAGACGTTGGTGGAGCTTCTAATCTCCCTTGACTTATTGAAGGTCCCTCAATAGAAGTCTGCAGTTGGTGTAACCTTGCGGGACCGCCTTGATTCGGAACATACTGTGGTGCTTTAGTTTTGGTAGGGCAGTCTCTAGATAGATGTCCTTCCAGTCCACAGTCGTAGCATTTAATTTTGCCCTTACGACAGTCTTTTGCTTTATGACCCTCTATCCCACAGTTGTAGCACCTATTAGTGCCCGTACGACATGTCCCTGGATGTTTCTTCCCACATGTATTGCACTGAGAAAACTTGAGCTGCTTGTTGGACGGACCAATCTCAGTGTCATTCCGTCGTTTTCCCTTTCCGCCGTGGTTCCCTTTCCAGTTGGCCTTAACATTTTCCAGTTCTTCCATCTGAGCTTGCTTCTTGTCCTTTCCTAGTGCCTTCAGGTAGTGTTCAGTATTCAGGGCACTGCTAATTAACTCCTCTGTGGTCCGCGGTCTGTTAACTCCGCCGGCCACATTAAGTGCTATCTCGGGTCTGAGCATCTTTAGCATAAGCCTGACCCTTTCTCCTTCCGTCCTAACTAATTCCGGGCATAGTCGCGCCAGGCGGTTGAATCTTTTTATCGCTTCTTCCACCGTTAGGTCACCTTGCCGAAATTCAGTGAATTCATCATAGTGCCTACTTGTCACCCGAGTGTGGAAGAATTCTTCGAAGAATTTCGTCTCAAAATCCGCCCAACTCATTTGGTTTACTGGTCTCTTCACTTTCACTCTGTCCCACCACATTCGGGCGTCTCCCGTGAGACAGAATGATACGCATTTTACCTTTTCCTGCTCAGGCCAGTCCAATAGTTCTATCATGCTCTCCATCGTCTTAAACCAAGCTTGTGCGTCCCATGCTTCACAATTACCAGAGAATTTCTCCGGCCTCAGTCTTTGCCACTGGATTAGATACGCTTCTTGACGAACTACCGGTGCCAGATTCACTGGCGGTACCGGTGCTGCTACTGGCTCCGGTTCAACTATTGGTATGTTTGGCGTATTGTTCTGATTTGGGGTAGCAGGATTCCCTTGTTGATTTATCATGGCAGCAATCATCTGTTGCTGTTCCGTAAGCTGTCGTTGTAGCTCAGTAACCACTTGTGCCCAATCAGGTGGAGGTACGGTCTCCTTTGTTCTGGCATTTCGTCTTCTAGCCATATCTAATGATAACAAGATTAGCCTAAGTTATCACTTATGCATGAATATCCTAACATATCATGTCTAGGTTTCATGCCATGTTGAGGTATTCTTTCTTAGGTTGTCATATCATCTTTTGATTACCTTATCATTCTTACACGTCAAGATCTAGCCAATGGTAATATCATTCTTATACTTAAATTAATACCATTTCTACTCTTTTTATTCATCAAAAGCTTTTATTACATAACTTCTTCTCTTAAAAGGTCAGGTAGGTTGCGACTACTCCTGCCATAAAGGACATGAGAGCAGTAGTCATTTCAACCCAACTTGTATCGACTTGCCCAGACTATCCTGGGGTGGATCAGGCATTATCGGAGGTTGAATCTCCGATGCCTCTTCCGGGTCGATTATTGTCTCTTCATCCATTCCCTCGTCTTCTTCAACAGGTTCGTCCAGTTCCATCGGGTCTTCGTCTAGTTCCTCCTCGAGGTTGTTCAGTCCCCACTCGAAGTCTATTATATCGTTGGGGTTGAAGCCCATTTCCATGTATTCAGCAAGGTCAATTTCATCCTCGACCATCTCAGGAAACTCGTTCTCTTCTTCATAATACTCCATAATTTCTGCATCTTCTTCTTCATTATCATCCGAATTCCCTTCCTCGATTTCCTCGAGATCTTCCTCTCCGAACTCACCGTGTTCCGGAGATCCCGCGTCGAAGTATTCCAGCATCTCAGGTTCATCCGCGAACTCGAGGTATTCGCCAGAATATTCCACATCCTCGGAATCGTATTCGAACGGGATATAGTCCATTTCTACAAGATTTTAAAGATTCATTATTCCTCTTATGTTATAGCCTAAGGTTCTTGTATCTAGGCTACCATTCATGCATCCTAGAATATTACCTACTTATCATCATGTACCATTCTCTAGGGTATAGCTCAAGGTATCCTTCCTAGGCTACCATTCATGCATCCTAGAGTATCATACAAATTTTCGCATATAAATAAATTAAGCAACTGTACTTACTTGGAGCGACAGGAATGGAGCTTGATGTGTGTGTAGTGAGTTGGCAAAACTTCGCTCTGATACCAACTGTAACGCCCGCCCTTCTTACCCAACCAAAGGCGGCGCTACGTTCTTATACTACTTACGTACATGCTTTAGTTATAACAGCGGAAGAATAAAAACTTTAAAGAATTTAATTTATTAAGCATAATATCACATATTCTGATTTGTTCAAATGTGCATATGTTGATTCTATAACTAATCATATTAATTTGTCCGGATCGTTCTTTGCCGAGCCACCACCACACACATCACTATCTGCTCCTCCTGTTGCTCCTCTAGCTCATCCAGCTTCTTTATCTGCGGTACAAGGAAAGCAAGCTATGAGCACTCATGGCTCAGTAAGTTCCTTTCCTACTCACTAAAACCGAATCATCGTATATTAATATCATGCGTAGTATCATAAGCATATAACATACAAGAGTATCATATTCATATCATAATATCACATGGCATTATATCTAATCATCAGGTAATTTAAAGCACATATGTAGGCAATGCATCATGAATTTGAAAACTTATACTTATAAATACTTGAAATTAATATCATCATTGAGGGGATCCCGGTTTGTACCACATACATCATGCGCGCGCTTCTTAAGTAGGTCCAAGGTAGCAAGTCTTGAACCCTACCATACATACATACTAGGCCCGAGTCTTACTCCATCGACCTAGGGCATTCAGAAGCCCATTACTGACGAGGCCCGAGTCTTATTCCATCGACCCCGGGGCGTTTACGGAGCCCACCCTTGGTACAAACCATACAAAATAACATATCATGCATAACTATCATATCATGTCCTTAACAATCTTTCATGCATTTCCTTTTTCGTTTCTTTTCATTATGTATAGCATTTCCTTATGCTATCACATATCATGGCATATTACATAATATAATTTCATTCCTTCATTATGTATAGCATTTCCTTATGCTATCACATATCATGGTATATTACATAACATAGTTTTATTTCTTCATTATGTATAGCATTTCCTTATGCTATCACATATCATGGCATATTACATAACATAGTTTTATTTCTTCATTATGTATAGCATTTCCTTATGCTATCACATATCATGGCATATTACATAACATAGCATTTCTTCATTATGTATAGCATTTCCTATGCTATCACATATCATGCCATTTACATAACATAAATTTCATTCTTTTCTCATTATGTATAACATTTCCTATGCTATCACATATCATGGCATATAACATAATTTCATAGCATATCCTAGGTTTCTTTCCCTTTTTCTTTTATTTCCTTCATGGCCGAAACCTACAAGTCCTTAAGCTAGGTCTCTTAAGTGACTTAAAGCATGGAAAGCTTAAGTAAATATCATGGCAAAAGTTACTAAGAATATCATACATAAAATTGGATCATAAATAAGCTAGGACTCTTGTGATCTTACTTGTCTTATATCATGTACTCATTTTCTACATTCCAATTAAACATGAGAGCATTAATCAACTTTCATATCATGACCCCACAAAGGTCTTGAACATATTAACATTTTGTTTAAGCTTTTCTAAGCTATCCATTTCATCATGGCCGAAAACCCTAAGAAAGAATTCATGAAGTTCTAACAATATTCAACGTACGAATCTTTTAAGATCTTTGTATTCTATCACATGAGCATGTTTATTTAAATTTAAGGGTCTTCCTAACCCTAAACCCTTCCTTGGCCGAAATATAGGAGTGGGTTTTCTTTTATTTTCAATTATCTTCTAAGCAAGAAAACTAATACATGATCCTTAACATTTCATAGGGAGGACCTCGTACTAGTTGGGTAAAACAATAATTTCCCTAGCCTCTTAAAAATATTTTTGGCCGAAATTCTAGGGTTAAGTACTCCTTTGATCAAGCATCATATAGGTGTAAAAACATGAAGAAGATCCCTTTTCCATGGCATAGAAAATCTATCATGTAGTGTAGATTTAGTTAAACCTTACTAGATTTCGAAGGCTTTTCTTAACCGAATTTTCTCAAACTTGTTTCTAGGTTTTAAAATCCTCATAAAATCTGAAAAATATATAAAAAGCCTTGTACCACAGGTGAGGGGAAGCTTACCTTCTTCGCTTAAGTTTCCTAGGTTTGAGAACTTGCTTGGGGACCTTTCTTCCTTGCTTGTTTGCTCGGCACCAATGGAGGAGAGGAGTGGCTAGGTCTTTTGGTGGAGAGGGGAGGAAAAGAGGCTTCTTCCTCTTTGTGTTGCTCGGCAACAACAAGAAAGAAAGAAGAGGGAGGGAGTGAGAAGGAAGAGGAGCTTCCTTCCTCTTGTGTTGCTCGGCAACAAGAAGAAAAGAGAGGGAGAGGGAGGTCTCGGCACAAAGGGAGGAGAGGAGGATGAGTGGGTTGAGGATGAAGTTGAAGCCCCCCTCCATGCCTATTCATCCTCCCTATTCATTTCTCCCCTTAAATGACAAGAATATTCTAGAGATATGCCTCTTGAGTTCTCTCTTTTCTTTCCCTTAATCTCTCTCTTTTTTCTCCTTTAATTAAAATTCCTATCTCTCCTCTTACAATATTCTCTCCTATCCCACTTGGTTAATACATGCATGCATCCACAAGAGAACCAAGGTTCAAAACTTGGTTATGTATATTTTTATTTCTTTTTACTTCCTTTTTCTTTTAAGTAAAAAGAATCCTTTCTTATTCTTAACTACTTAATCCTTTCTCTCCTTATCAATAATTCTCCTATCCCCTTTGGTATCCTATACATGTTCCTTACAAGAGGTCCAAGGTTCAATCTCTCTTCTAACATTTTATTTTCTTTTGTACATAATAATTCGTATATTTCCATATTATGCATTATGCATAAATATTTCATACATGTACATATTATCTCATATTTCTTCCTTTTGTCTACATTAATTCCATACATTTTAAATCATGCATAGATGATTATATTCTCAACTTTATTTTTCTTTCATAAAGTTTTAATCATCTAAATCCATCTTAATATAGAATATTTACATCTTCTTTTCATTCGTACTCTCATTACCCTTATTTTCTTATCTAGGCTTTCTAGGGGTGTTACACGAACGATCATCACATCAAAGGCACAGAAAGTGTGAATCTTGGCAAAGCTCGACGAACAGGGAAGGATCCTATGCAGTCGACCGAAAAGAAGGATCGGTCGACCAAACCCTTAATGGTCATTAAATTCTAAAGATCGAATCGGCATCAGATCTCAGCGAAGATGGAAGGGAGTTGGTTCGGTCGACCGAACGCAAGGATCGGTCGACCGAACATCAATGGTTCTTATAAAAGAGAGCTCGATGTCCGAGGTTGTGGAATGCATTCTGGTTGGGTTCAAAGTTCATCTCTGTGTAAGCTGTGATTCGTACTATGATTACTCATCTACTACTTCAAGAAGTGCCGACCGAGGCTCAACTTTTATATACTGTCTGTATAACTTTCTTTTGCTTGCATTATACTTAATTCAAGTAAGATAGTAGGTTGTTACTATCTTACTCGTCTTCTTGTACGCACTGCTTCTTTACGAGACTTTTGAAAAGAAGAGATTTAGTGGATTACCCATCGGTGCAATCAAGGATCGCGGGCCTTAGAGTAGGAGTCGACCTAGGCTTCGAATCAAGTAACTGAACCTGTTCTCTACTTTTTTTGCTGCACAACTTTGTTTTAAATGAGTAAAAGAAAAGTTTTAAAAGTGCGATATTCACCCCCCCCCCCCTCTATCGCACTCATTCGATCTTACAAAAAAATTCTCTTTTAATTCAGTAAAAGCCTCATCATACTTCCTGTCCAACTAAAATTTGGATTCTCTTTTTAACACCTTAAAGAAGGGTAAGCTCTAGTTGGTCGAGGGGGAGATGAATCGAGAGAGTGCTACAATGTACCCAATCAATCATTGTACTTCCCTGAGGTTGCGAGAACAAGGCATATTCTGGAGTGCCTAGACTTTCTCGGGGTTTGTCTCGATTTCTCACTCATTCACTATGTACCTAAGAAATTTCCCACTCTTGACCCCTAATAGATATTTATTAAGGCTGAGTTTGAGTCTGTACCACCTAAACGTATAACATGTTTCTTCAATATCTATGATCAAGGACTTAGATCAAACATACTTGATTAAAATATCATCCATATATACCTTGATACTCCTCCTAATTTGATGCTTAAAGATCTGGTCCATAAGCCATTGATAAGTTGCTCCTATATTCTTGAAACCAAATGGGTCCCATTAACGGTGACGAAAATGGTTTTTCTTGATGTTCGGATGCCAAGGGGATTTTATGATAGCATTGATAGGGCACCCAACATGCGTATGAGTTTACAGCCAGAAGTTTAATCTAGTAGTTAATCGATGCTAGAGAGAGGGTAGCAATCCTTTGGGCAATCCTTATTGAGGGTGCAAAAGTCAATGCAAACGCTCCACATGACACCTTGCTTGGACACTAGTACCACATTGGCAAGACAAGTTGAGAATTTAACCTCCCGTATGTGCCTGGCTTTCATTAACTTATTGGTTTCCACCTGAATCACTTTGTCCTGCTCTGACAAGAAATTCCACTTCTTTTGTTGGACTAACCAAACTTATGGATGCGTGTTCAACCAATGAACCATCATAATTGGGGAGGCGCCTATGATATTCTTTGATAACCAAGTGAAAACATCATGGTTGTATAAGAGACACACAATTAACTTCTGTTTGAGCCCCGAGGGGAGATCAGTGGCTATTCAAGTGTCTAGACGACCAGGATGAACTTATACATTTTCATGATTCTCTAACAGTCAGGATATCAACACCTCTTGGATGACTTAGATAGTAATATCTTAAGTCTGATAGACCTTACTCGAGTTAGTCCAGATTACATCATTATAGCATTTTCTTGCCACCAATTGATCACCTTTTACCTCCCGACCTGTCTTTCCACTAGAAACTTAATTTTTTTGATAGAAAATAAAGACTACTACTTGGAAGGTACTCAATATTGGCCTCCCCAATATGACATTGTAGGTAGAGGTTATTGGTGCAATCAACATCTAGGGTTTTAATGTTTGACAATGTACTTAAGTCTGGTCAGTCTAATCAAGGGTGATCCAAATAGAACTTGATATTTGGAAGAGAGAAGTCTAGTAAGGATGAATAACAAGGGAAAATCCTAACTGGAGATTAGGCAAGGCAAAGTCCAGGTAGTTTTATAGGATCGGATGTCTAATAAGGACAAGTTCTAACTGCAGGTTAGGCAAGGCAAAATCCAAGAAAGTTTATAGGACTGGATGTCTGGCAAGGGTAAGTCCAAGTAAGTCAAAGGTGACTGGATGCTTTGCAAAGAGAAATCCTGGAGGAGAGAACCCAAGGTAGTGAGATCCTAAGGAGTAAGCCTTATGTGGTAAAGTCTTGGATGCAATTCAAGCATGAAGCCTAGTAGGTCGGGTAGACTTACAAAGTATGACTTAATCCTAAGGGATTAACCCTTAGGTGGTAGACTTGGAGGAAGGACCTTCAAGCAAAAGGTAAGTCTAGTAGGTCAGGTAGACTTACAAGATTAAAACTTAGTTTTCTTATTTATTTTTGTATGATTATTTTGCAGAAACCTGAAGTTGGAAGAAAAACATAGAGCAGACAAATGTAAATGGGTGAACCAGACTTGACTCAAGTCAAATCAGTCCCAAACTAATTCAATAGACCAACAAGCAGTTTGGTAGAATGACTGAGTTTGATTCAGATTACTAAGTTATTAGAAATATTAACATGGAAGATGATGTGGCAAAAGATCAGGTTCATCTTTATTATTTGGATAGCATAAGGATAAGTCAAATGATGTGGATAAAGATAAGGCTTAATCCAGATATGACTTCAACTAGATATGGCTTCATCCAAATAAGAGTTGATATAGATAAGTATTTGATCCAACATTATAAAAGGAGATGAAGGATCTACGTTCAAGAACTTCAATTCTCCACTTCTCATACGCTCTGTGCTCAAAGAAGAACTGCTGAAACTCTACTCATATAACCGGGGAAGAAGCTTCCAGGCCGTGACTACTAGTTTGTTTGTTTTATTTATGAACTGTACATTTTCTATTATATCCTTTTTCTTGTACTTAAATGTAAGATAGATTTCTCCTTCTCTAGAAAGCTTCTAGGAAGGAGGCCACTAGTGGACTCATGCTGAGTGTATAGGCTTTGGATATACTCACCTTAGGGGGTTGGGAACCAAGTAAAATCCCTCATGTCTTTCTTTCTTACTTTATTTTATATTCAGTTGTTATTAACGACTTTGATAGAACAAACAAAAGAACTACAAAAATGAACGATCGAGATTCATACCCCTCTCTCGATACCACAGATCCTACAAAGGTTGTGTTCGTAATGATAAAGGATGTTTGTCAAGTTCGTATTAGTGGTTCCTTCCCCAAAGAAAGGGAAAAGTTAATCTTGTTGGTTGCTACTCGGAATATCGTACTGGTTCCCCTATATAAAAATTTTGTATTAAGTCCTGAACCTTTCCTAACAACCTATTGTGTTCTTTAGAAATTAAACTAGGAATCGCAAACAGAACTTAACATTATTGATTCCAAATTCAATTTATCTATTCTTAGAGGTTTAGACTTGGATCGTAAATGATGCTTAACATTATTAATCCAAATCCACCTATGTTACAAATTTGATTAAATATTTATTTCAGAGATCGACTTCTAGGTTAAACATGGCGAGGCACTAGGCTTTCTTGGTTATGGGAGCATCCACCACTTCCTAGACAAAGTCTTTCAATGAAATTCAATATTTAATCTCCTTATAATAACCCTAGGTTTAACCAATAAGAACAATCAAATCACAAGATCGAAAAATAAAAGAAACACAAATTCGAATCATAAATCCAAAACCTAGAAACGTTAGCCTATTGTGTTTGGTATTTTAAATCCGTACAAAGAAAACTAGTATGATGCGGAACAAGACAACTAGTTATACCTTTCTTTGTAGCTTATAGACCTCACAATCTTCTATCGTATTCCTCTTCTTATATCGGACGTCATGTGGGTGACGATCTACCGAGATGAGAATCCACCCAAGCCTCCTTCTTCTCCTTGCAAGTTTCGGCCACCAATAATCTCTTAGAGATGAAGAACTTCGGCCACCAACCAAGCTCCAAGGGATGCTAAGAAACAAAGCCTCCTTTCTCTACTTCTTCTCCAAGCAAAGTCCGGCCACCAACAAGCTCCATGAGAGTTGATGCCGCCGGCCACCAAAGAAGAAGAAAAGGAGGAGAGGAAGAAGATGAGGGTCGGCCACCATCAAGGAATTGAGGAGAGGAAAATAGATATGTTGTTATGAGGTGAGGCACCTCTATCCTTTCTTTTATATTCCTTGGTCTTGGAAAATATGGAAAGTTTTAATTAAAACTTCCTTAATTTTCTTGACAATAAAAGGAAAATTTAATTAAAAATTCCTTTTATTCTATTAATGTGGTTGGCCCCGACAACTCCTCCAAAAAAGTAAAGTTTTAAACACAAAATTAAAACTTCCTAATTTGTTTCCGAAAAATTTTAAAATAAAATTTCTATTTTAAAAAATTCCCTTCATGGTTGGTTATAAAAGGAAACTTTTATAAATTAAAATCTCTCTATTAAAACATGTGGATGATTACAAAAAGGAAAATTTTCTCCAAAATTAAAATCTTCCTTTTAACTATAAATAAGGAAAGATATCAAATCTTTCTCTTAATCTTTTGTAGAAAGCTATAAAAGGAAAGATTTAAATTTTAAAACTCTCTTTTCAAACCATGAGGATGGTTACAAAAAAGGAAAGTTTTATCAAAAAATTAAAATCTTCCTTTTAACTACAAATAAGGAAAAATATCAAATCTTTCTCTTAATCTTTTGTAGAAAGCTATAAAAGGAAATATTTAAATTTTAAACTCTCTTATAAAACCATGGTTTCCACATAAGGAAAGATTTTAAAATAAACTCCTTTTATTTTTTATGTGGTCGGCCACCTAAACTTGGGCTCCAAGCTAGGGTCGGCCACCTACTTGATCCATCCAAGGTTTATCTTGGTCGGCCCTTGCTTGGGCTCTAAGCTTGGCTTGGCTGACCACCTTAGGATGGGTAAGAAGGTGGGTATGGGTGGGTATAAGACTTTATAAATAAGATGTTATGACAGGGACCGAGAGGAGGAATTGGTTTTGGTCTCCCGATGAACTTGAGCTTCCCATGTTCACCCCGAACACCCAACTCGAGTTCATCAATAATAACTCATACTACTAAAGAGTTATTATTGAACTACCGCACCAATCCCATATTACTATATGGGCTCCTTCTTATTATGAGTGTGTTAATCTCTCTGTGTTTAAGATATTGAATGTCCACTAATTAAATGAGTTACTGACAACTCACTTTAATTAATATCTAGCTCCAAGAGTAGTACCACTCAACCTTATCGTCATGTCGGACTAAGTCTACCTGCAGGGTTTACATGACAATCCTTATGAGCTCCTCTTGGGGGCATCATCAACCTATATTACTAAGACACAGTTTCATTCTATAATCAATAACACACCATATAAATAATATCATTTCCCAACTTATTGGGTCTATTGATTTATCGAACTAAATCGTACCCTTTGATAAATTAAAGAAATGAATATTGAGTATATGTGCTTGTTATTATATCATGATTAAGAGCACACACTTCCATAATAACAAAGGTCTTGTTCTTTTATGCAGTTAGTATAAAAAGAACTTACCTTAAATGGTCCTGCTCAATACACTCAGATTGTACTAGTATAATTTTATAGTCAAGATAAGCTAATACCAAATTACACTACGACTATTCCAATGGTTTGTTCCTATCCATCTTAGTCGTGAGCTACTGTTTATAATTTATAAGGAACTGATAATATTATCTTCTGTGTGTGACATCACACACCATGTTATCTGCAATATAAATTAATTGAACAAATACACTTAGCATATAAATATAGACATTCGACTAATGTGATTCTTATATGTTTATACAAAAAGCTAGACTTTTAGTATACAATCTAACAATCTCCCACTTATACTAAAAGACTATGCTGTCATATACCCTGCCATACATCTGATTCTCAACCCTTCAACATGCCCATCAAAAGCTCTTGCCTTAAGGGCCTTAGTGAAAGGATCTCCCAGGTTATCATCTGATGCAATATAGGCGGCAAAAACTTCTCCTCGTTATACGATGTCTCGTATTGGGTGGTACTTGCGCTCTATGTGTTTACTTGCCTTATGGGCTCATGGTTCCTTCGAGTTTGCTACTGCACCACTTATTATCATAATACGCTGTAATAATTTTTGGGCAAAACAGGAATTACATCTAAGTCCATCATGAAGTTTCTAAGCCATACAGCTTCTATGGTTGCCTCAGAGGCTGCCATATACTCAGCTACCATGGTGGAGTCCGAAAAGCATCTATGCTTATCACTCCTCCATTGTTATGACTTTACCTCCTAAAGTAAACATAAAACCCTGAGGTCAACTTACTATTGTCCCTATCTGATTGGAAGTTAAAATCCGTGTATCCCATAGGGAGTAAATCATCTGTCTTGTAAACTAGCATATAATCTCTAGTCCCTCTAAGGTACTTTAATATATGCTTTACAGCAGTCCAGTGTCCCTGGTCTTGGGTTACTTTGATATCTGCTAACCATGCCCATGGCAAAACAGATATCTGGTCTCGTGTATAGCATACATTAGGCTTCCTATAACTGAAGCATAAGAAATTGCATTCATTCCTTCTATCTCTTTTGATGTCTTCGGAGACATCTCTTTAGATAAATATACTCCATATCCAAAAGGTAGAAAAACCTTTCATGGAGTCTTGCATGCTAAAACGAGCTAGGATAGTATTGATATATGAAGCGCGAGATAAGCACAACATTCTTTTCTTGTGATCCCTTATTACTTTGATCCCGAGAATATGTGCGCATTCACCCAAGTCCTTCATATCAAATTGCTTGGACAACTATACCCTTACTTCCGACAACACTTTGGTATTGTTTCCAACTATCAAAAATGTCATCTACGTATAGTACAAGAAATACCACCACATTTTTATCACACTTCTTGTATACAAAGACTCATCCGGACACTGAATAAATTCATACGACTGGATTACTTCATTAAACCGGATGTTCCAAGACCTTGAAGCTTGCTTCAGTCCATAAATATATCGATTGAGCTTACATACTAGATGCTCTTTGCCCTTTGCAATAAACTCCTTTGGTTGCTTCATATGGATGTTTTCTTCAAGACTTCCATTAAGAAAAACTGTCTTGACATCCATTTGCCACACCTCATAATCCATATGAGCAGCAATAGATAAGAGTATTCGGATAAACTTAAGCATAGCTACTGGTGAAAAGGTTTCCTCATAATCGATTCTCTCTTTCTGAGTATACCCCTTCGCAACAAGCCTTGCTTTGAAGGTTTCCACCTTCCCATCTATCCCTCTTTTTCTTTTGTAGATTCACTTACATCCAATAGCTTTTACACTATTTGATGGTTCTACTAGCTCCCAGACTTTGTTAGAATACATAGATTCTATTTCTGAATTCATTGCTCTTTGTCAAGATTCTGCATCTATATCTTGGAGTGCTTCGTCATATGTTCGGGGATCAGGTTCATGTTTACCTGGGACCAACTCCGACGACTCTCCCAAAAACATGAATCTTTCAGGTTGCCTAACAACCCTCCCACTACGACGAGGCACTGTCTGTTGTTGTATATCATTTGTGATACGTGTTGTAGTTTCTTGTGATATTTCATCTTGCACTGTTGGTACTAAAGTAGGCATGTCCTCTCTCATTTCTTCTAAAACAATTTCACTCATGGGCTTATGGTTTATTACATAATCTTCCTCTAAAAATCGAGCATTGGTGCTAACAATGATCTTCTGATTTTTAGGATTATAAAACAAACCATCTTTCATTCCGTTAGGATATCCTACAAATAGATAAACTTCTGTACGTGATTCTAACTTGTCAGTATCTCCCTTTAGCACATGTGTTGGACTACCTCATATCCGAATATGACTCAGACTAGGCTTACGCTCATTCCACAATTCCATGGGAGTAGAGGGTACTGATTTAGAAGGTATCATATTCAGAATGTACACTGTTGTTTCTAGAGTATATCCCCAAAACGAATCTGGTAATTCTGAATAACTCATCATCGATCTAATCATTTCCATAAGAGTTCTATTCCTTCTTTCAGCCACACCATTCTGTTGGGGTGTACCAGGTGCAGACGATTGGGAATGAATCCCGACTTCTGATAAGTGACTCCTAAATTTTCCTAAGAGGTACTTGCCACTACGATCACACCGTAGTGTCTTGATACTTTTACCATGGCATTTCTCAACGTCAGCCTTGTACTCTTTGAACTTATCAAAACACTCAGACTTGTGGCGCATTAAGTAAATGTACCCATAGCTCGAATAGTCATCTATAAAATAGATGAAATATTCAAAACTACCTCTTGCCTGGATAGTTATAGGACCACACAAATCAGAATGAACCAGTTCTAACACATCTTTGGCTCTATACCCTTTGGCCTTAAAAGGTCTCTTGGTCATTTTTCCTTTCAAGCAAGATTCGCAAGTTGGAAAGTTTTCCAACACTAATGAACCCAATAGTTCTTTGAATCCTACTCAAGTTAATATGACCAATCCTTAGATGTCAAAGATATGTTTGATTCATTTCTGAAGGTTCCTTTCTCTTATTAGATTTAGAAGATGTGTTATTAATTTTAATTTTTTACATCGTGGGAGTTATTGGATTTAGAGTATACAAATTGCCAACGAACGTACCAGAACAGATAACTTCCCTATTTATCTTGATAACACCTTTGCTATCATAAATAGACAGAATATCAATCCTTGTATTTTTTTAGAAGCAGAAATAAAGTTCTTTCTAAAACTTGGCACGTAAAGACAATTTCTTAAAACCAATATTTTATTCCCATAAACATCTCCCACTGCAACAACTGCTACTTCTGTAGCATTGCCCATGTAAACAGTGATTTCTCCTTCGTGTAGTTGTCGGGTTTCCTGGAACCCCCGCAATGATTTATAGACATGATCAGTGGCTCCTGTATCTACACGCCAGGTACCGGTAGATAATACCACTAAACATGTTCCAACTACTAGAGAATAAGATATACCTATATTGTTCTCTTCCTACGAGGACAGCCCGCCTACAAATGTCCAAACTGCTTGCAAATGAAGCACTTGCCTTTCATTTTCTTCATTCCTGCTTTTAGTCCAATACCTAGAGATTATACAGTCTTCCTGTCAGCTCGATTCTAGTGTCCGAAGAGTTCCTTAAGATTGTACATCATGTCATGGCCAATAGGCATGGTCTGATGCTGATGTTGCAGCACATTTGATATAAGCCAAATGTAACTCCGCGTCATCTCATCTGCCTTGACCCATTTCCTATGATACTCAATTTCCTCTTCACTAGAATCGCTATTAGGTACATTAGGGAAAACCTCCATTAGTACAAACTTATAGCTTTCAACAGTTAGGACAATATCTAAGTTTCTTTTCCAATCTATGTGGTTAGAACCAGTAAGTTTGTTTTCTTTCAGAATAATAGCTAGTGGGTTAAAAGTCATCCTAAGAATCATAAAATAACTTTTTGGCCAAGACTCTAAATTTAGAATAATATTGATTCCACAAACAATATTATTTAAATTTACCAACACCTCAAAACACCGTGAATTTTGCATGCCACATTAGTGTGGACGTATACAAAATCAAACATTTATAAGAGGAGGTTTTACCCATTAATTTTATTCTTGTCATCCTAACTTTATGGAAAATAAAATTAATAGTTGGTATTCCTTTAGTCACACAAATAATAAAAGTGACTTCGTTGGGGAGGATACTATTAAATGTGCCTAAGTGTGTACCATTACTTGATACTTAGTCCATTAAATAAGATTGTGCCCCTTCAGTTGGAGAAGATCACACGCTCCTAAATAATTTCCTATAATCATCCATTTAAGAAGTTTGATCTAGTGATCCGCAAAAAAATTCATCCGTTGTGGAGGGAGGCACTCAAAGCCAACACACGAGTTTGTTGCATCACTTACAAACCAGTAATGGAGATCATGAAATTTTTTTTTTTACTAATCTTTCTCCCACTTAGTTTTTTAAGATGAGGATTTTATCATGCACATACACATCACACCAAATAAAGCAATAAATATGGAAAAAAAATTTCCAACTATTATGGCATTTTCCATCACTGTCCTCCGTGTGCTGCCAACCCTAGCTGCTGCCATCTTTAGCCACCCAATCGGGTCTAGTCACCGCATCTATCTTGCTTCTTTTTCCGCTACGCCTCTGGTCCTCAAATAGTACCACACCTCGCAAGGATACGACCCGCAACAAAAATAGAATTTTACATTTATCGATCCTATATTCCACTAGGGAATATACATGTAATCTAGATCGAAACAAAAATGTAAAATCCTAAAACTAATACAACACCTGCTGTATTTAATACATACAATCATGCACACACATAAAATGCCCTTGACATGTCCAAGGATCCAATCACTCACAATCACTATAAGCCATAATAGTTGGAGCCTGTAACTACAATGTTAGCATATCCTACTATTATCCTGCCTAAATTATGTATGACATGTGCATAATTAAATTGAAAACCAAACACACAGAGGCAAACCCTAGCTCTGATACCAATTGTTGGTTGCTACTCGGAATATCGTATCGGTTCCCCTGTACAAAAATTTTGTACAAGTCCTAAATCTTTTCTAACAACCTATTGTGTTCTTTAGAAATTAAATTAGGAATCACAAACAGAACTTAACATTAATGATTCCAAATTCAATTTATCTGTTCTTAGAGGTTTAGACTTGGATCGCAAACGATGCTTAACATTATTAATCCAAATCCACCTATGTTACAAATTCGATTAAATATTTATTTCAGAGATCGGCTTCCAGGTTAAACATGGCGAGGCACTAGGCCTTCTTGGTTATGGGAGCATCCACCACTTCCTAGACAAAGCCTTTCAATGAAATTCAATATTTAATCTCCTTATAGTAACCCTAGGTTTAACCAATAAGAACAATCAAATCACAAGATCGAAAAATAAAAGAAACACAAATTCGAATCATAAATCTAAAACCTAGAAACGTTAGCCTCTTGTGTTTGGTATTTCAAAATCCGTACAAAGAAAACTAGTATGATGCGGAACAAGACAACTAGTTATACCTTTCTTTGTAGCTTATAGACCTCACGAGCTTCTATCGTATTCCTCTTCTTATCTCGGGCGTCGTGTGGGTGACGATCTATCGAGATGAGAATCCACCCAAGCCTCCTTCTTCTCCTTGCAAGTTTTGGCCACCAATAATCTCCTAGAGATGAAGAACTTCGGCCACCAACCAAGCTCCAAGGGATGCTGAGAAACAAAGCCTCCTTTCTCTACTTCTTCTCCAAGCAAAGTCCGGCCACCAACAAGTTCCTTGAGAGTTGATGTCACCGGCCACCAAAGAAGAAGAAAAGGAGGAGAGGAAGAAGATGAGGGTCGGCCACCACCAAGGAATTGAGGAGAGGAATAATAGATATGTTGTTATGAGGTGAGGCACCTCTACCCTCTCTTTTATATTCCTTGGTCTTGGAAAATAAGGAAAGTTTTAATTAAAACTTCCTTAATTTCCTTGCCAATGAAAGGAAAATTTAATTAAAAATTCCTTTTATTCTATTAATGTGGTCGGCCCCTACAACTTCTCCAAACAAGGAAAGTTTTAAACACAAAATTAAAACTTCCTAATTTGTTTCCGGAAATTTTTAAAATAAAAATTTCTCTTTTTAAAAATTCTCTTCATGGTTTGTTATAAAAGGAAACTTTTATAAATTAAAATCTATCTATTAAAACATGTGGATGATTATAAAAAGAAAAAGTTTTCTCTAAAATTAAAATCTTCCTTTTAACTACAAATAAGGAAAGATATCAAATCTTTCTCTTAATCTTTTTTAGAAAGCTATAAAAGGAAAGATTTAAATTTTAAAACTCTCTTTTAAAACCATGAGGATGATTATAAAAAAGGAAAGTTTTATCAAAAAATTAAAATCTTCCTTTTAACTACAAATAAGGAAAGATATCAAACATTTCCCTTAATCTTTTGTAGAAAGCTATAAAAGGAAATATTTAAATTTTAAACTCTCTTTTAAAACCATGGTTTCCACATAAGGAAAGATTTTAAAATAAACTCCTTTTATTTTTTATGTGGTCGGCCACCTAAGCTTGGGCTCTAAGCTAGGGTCGACCACCTACTTGATCCATCCAAGGTTTATCTTGGCTGGCCCTTGCTTGGGCTCCAAGCTTGGCTTGGCCGACCACCTTAGGATGGGTAAGAAGATGGGTATGGGTGGGTATAAAACTTTATAAATAAGATGTTACAACAAGGACCGAGAGGAGGAATTGGTTTTGGTCTCCCGATGAACTTGAGCTTCCCGTGTTCACCCCGAACACCCAACTCGAGTTCATCAATACTAACTCATACCACTAAAGAGTTATTATTGAACTACCGCACCAATCTCATATTACTATATGGACTCCTTCTTATCATGAGTGTGTTAATCTCCCTGTGTTTAAGATATTGAATGCCCACTAATTAAATGAGTTACTGACAACTCACTTTAATTAATATCTAGCTCCAAGAGCAGTACCACTCAACCTTATCGTCATGTTAGACTAAGTCCACCTGCAGAGTTTACATGACAATCCTTATGAGCTCCTCTTGGGGGCATCATCAACCTAGATTATTAAGACACAGTTTCATTCTATAATCAATAACACACCATATAAATAATATCATCTCCCAACTTAACGGGCCTATTGATTTATCGAACTAAATCGCACCCTTTGATAAATTAAAGAAATGAATATTGAGTATATATGCTTGTTATTATATCATAATTAAGAGCACACACTTCCATAATAACAAAGGTTTTGTTCTTTTATGCAGTTAGTATAAAAAGAACTTACCTTAAATGGTCTTGCTCAATACACTCATAGTGTACTAGTGTAATTTTATAGTCAATATAAGATAATACCAAATTATACTACGATTATTCCAATAATTTATTCCTATCTATCTTAGTCGTGAGCTACTGTTTATAATTTATAAAGAACTGATAACATGATCTTCTGTGTGTGACACCACACACCATGTTATCTACAATATAAATTAATTGAACAACTACACTTAGCATATAAATGTAGACATTTGACCAAAGTGATTCTTATATGTTTATACAAAAAGCTAGACTTTTAATATACACTCTAACAAATCTGGTCAATTAGCTATCTTTCATGCCCTATGAAACCATACAGGGCATATGTATAGAATGAAGCTCCTCCTTGTCTAACTGCATTTGATCGAAAACTATTTTAAAAATAATGTTGACAGAACTGCCAGTATCAATAAACACTCTTTTTACCAAGTAATTGGTGATAAAAGTCTCGATCACTAAAGCTTCATCATGAGGGACCTTGATCCCTACAAATTCTTAGGCCCAAAGTTAATTGAAGGTTTTTTTCCTCTTCCCTAACTGGTACTGACAACATAACTCTCCAGCCTTCTACCATGAGTCCTTCAAATTCGAGTGGAATCCCTATTCGTGGGGACATCTACGATCATGTTCACAATCCCTGGGGCATCGGTCTTGTTCTTGTCCCTTGTATTTTTTGTTCCTTTGTCATCTGCCTCCCGACATGACTGGGAGGAACCTCGGGGCTCCTTAGAGGGAGAACGAGATCATCGACTCAAGAGATGATCAGTATCAGTATCATAAGCAGAATGCCGACTGCGCTTGTAAGGCTCAAGAGACTTTATTTTACTAGGCCAACTCTGATTGACATTCCATTGATCAACTACTCATTTTAATTCCCTCGCATATTGCTAGCAATCCCAAGTAGAGTGAGTGTTTGATTGATGGTAGGTACAATATTGAGTCCCCTCGGGAGACCCTTTACTAGATTTAGGAGCAAGAGTCAGGGCCACTCCCACCGCCCGCCCCCCCCCCCCCCCCCCCCCCCTTCCAATTGGTGAACCCCCAATTCATCAAGGGAGGAGGAGAGTATCTACGATCTGGGTGAGTGGAGACAAGAGCTGGAGGTTGTTACTTCCTTTCTTTTCATAGACTAGGCTTCCTCAACTTGAACATACTTAAGTGTCCGGGCTTGCAACCCATTAAAGTCGGCTAGGGGCTTCTTCATGAGGGATTTGAAGAAATCTCCATTGACAAACCCTATGAGAAAACATTAACCTACATCTCCAGGAAAACCAGGAGAGTATCCATGACCACCTGATCAAATCATTATAGATATTCCTTCAAGGGTTATTTGGGATTTTATTTGAGAGCAAACAAATTATGTCGAGTTTTTTTATATTGTCAACTAGTGGTGAAGTGTTGCATGAATACTATTTTAAATTCCTCAAAAGTTTGAATAAAGGAGGAGAGAAGATAGCTAAATCACCTCCACATCGAGCCCTAGAGTGTTGTTAAGAAGACTCGACACTTTGACGCTATCTGTATATTGATGTAACAATGAGTCATTTTTAAATTTGCATATATGATCTTCAAGATCAATGTATTTTTATATTTCTCAATCTATAATGCTCCAAAGTGTCTGGTTGGCCCGGGCGTCTTCTGATGAGGCGCTAATGTCGTTTCCACTGACCAAGGTGGTGGCTCCATTGGCGAATTGGTTCCTAGTTGGAGGGGCTATTGGCACTTCCCTTGCAATACTGTTTGCACCAAAATTGCTACCAATTTGTCAAAATCCTCCATTGTCATGATGATGACATTAGGTCTTGCGGTTGTTGGATCGAGATGCATTTGAGAGGGGGTGAATCAAGTGGTTTTAAAAAAAATCTTTTTTCCTTTTTAAAAACTAAGTATGAGTGCAACGGAATAACGAGAAAACAAGAAAAAAGAAAAACATGTTTGGTTTTACTTAGTTTAGAGTCTTCGGTGACTCATACTCCAAGACCCAGGTCTCATAGATTTATCGATGGGTAATTCACTAATAACCTCTTCCATAACCACTGGAAGAGAGAATCGAGAACAAAGAGAATAGGAACAAGTGTAACACGCTACATTTTTCCTTTTGCAATAATTAAGTACAGAATTAAACTTTGTTACCCAACACTTTCAAAGATAATCAGATTAGGCTTGGTGTTGGATGGCTTCTCAATGACAGTCAAACATAGTAAAGTCATAGTAGAGTAGCAGCAGGAAGCTGGAGCAGTCGAAACATCAATCGAACACATAGAAGATCGTAGAAGAGATGTCTCTAATGTCTTGGTTGAATAGCCCTTTTAAAAGGGATGGAAGGCGTCTTCCATAGCATTAAAGGCGCCTTCAATGCCAAACTCTATCTCTTAAAAAGTGGCTCTTTATTGTCGACAACGTCTCTGCCTTATCCTACTGAAGGTACTTTCTAAGCACTCAAAGGTGCCTTCTATAATCAGTCTCAAGGCGCCTCGGGTATTGTTCATCCGAGGCATTTTGTGTTCCTTTTGCCCTATAAAATGTGCTAGTCTGACATAAAAAGATTCAACTTGCAAAATAAAGTTAGCATAATAATAATAAGTAGTAATAATTAGTTCATATCCATCTAAGATCAGGAAATAGTCAAGGTCTCAATTTAAATTTTTGAAACGGACCTAAATTGAGTTGACACCTACTATCCCCTTATCTGGGGCGCGTCCTCACTGAGTCACTCTTCTCTAGTGACTTACTTCCACTTACCTACCAGACATCTAGTCCTCCAGACCTATTTGGACTTTCTCTAGTCTTGCTTAGTATCTGACCAAACTGATCTACTAAGACTTATCTACAACACTAAGTTAGCACAATAAACAAAATAGTAAAGTAAAATAGTATTAACAGATTTTAGGATTTTCAGGTCCGGTCAACCGTACACGGTCAACCGGAAACCAATCAGACACTCATGCTTGGAGTTTACTCCTCCAAGACTTCTCATTACTTAGGGTTACCTCCCCCTAGGATTGCCCAGCTTTACTCACTCAGACTTTCATTGCTTGGCCTTACTCACTGGGACTTCCATCACCTAGTTTCACTCACTAGGGTCCGGCTTCACTCACTAGGACTTTCACTACCTTACTTCACTCACTAGGGCCTGACTTCACTCACCAGGACTTCCACTACCTAGCTTCACTCACTAGGCCCGACTTCACTCACCAAGACTTCCACTTGCCTAACTTCCAATTAGGACTAGTCACTTAGTAGACTTCTCACATGCCTATCCTTTGGTTACCCTTGCTAGTTATCTAGTCCTAACTAGACTTCTCTCATCCAAACATCAAGTCCTATTTAGATCAACCCTTAGTTAAACTTGTTGGGATGTATACTAAAAGCCTAGCTTTTTGTACGAACATAAGAATCACATTGGTCAAATGTCAACATTTATGTTAAATGCAATTGTCCATTTAATTTATATTATAGATAACATGGTGTGTGGTGTCACACAGAAGATCATGTTATTAGTTCCTTATAAATTATAAATAGTAGCTTATAACCAAGATGGATTGGGACAAATCATTGGAATGGTTGTAGTGTAATTTGGTATTAGTTTATCTTGACTATAAAGTTACACTAGTACACTATGTGTGTATTGAGCAGGACCATTTGAGGTTGTATCTTTTTATACTGACTGCATAAAAGAACAAAATCTCTGTTATTATGGATGTATGTACTCTTAATCCCGATATAATAACAAGCACATAGACTTAGTATTTATTTCTTTAATTTATCAATGGGTGAGATTTAATTCGTTAAATCAATAGGCCCGATAAGTTAGGAAATGATATTATTTATATAGTGTGTTGTTGATTATAAAAGGAAATTGTGTCCTAGTAGTCTAGATTGATGATGTCCCATTGAGGAGCTCATAAGGATTGTCATGTAAACCCTGCAGGTGGACTTAGTCTGACATGACAATGAAGTTGAGTGGTACTACTCTTGGAGCTAGATATTAATTAAGTGAGTTGTCAGTAACTTATTTAATTAATGGGCATTCGATATCTTAAACACAGGGAGATTAATGCACTCATGATAAGAAGGAGCCCATAATATAATTTGGGATTGGTGCGGTAGTTCAATAATAACTCTTTAGTGGTATGAGTTATTATTGATGAACTTGAGTTGGGTGTTTGGGGCGAACACAGGAAGCTCAAGCTCATCGGGAGACCAAAACTAATTTCTCCTCTCCGTCCTTGTTGTAGCCTCTATAAATCCTTGTATCCATAAAGTCCACTTTTTACCCAAGTAATGGGTCGGCCACATCCTTGCTTGGTGCAAGGGGGCCAGCCAAGCATGGGCTTGGAAGCCAAGAGGTGGCCAGCCAAGCTTGGTGCCCAAGCTAGGGGTCGGCCACTAGAAAAGGAAAAGGAAGTTTTATTTTTAAAACAAAATTTTGTTAAAATCTTTCCTTATTTGTAGTTATCTACAATGGTTAAAAGAGATATTTTATTTTGTTAAAATCTCTCCTTTTTTTAGTTATCTACAATAGTTAAAAGAAAGATTTTAATTTTCCTTTTATAGTCATCCACATGGTTTTAAAAGAGAGTTTTAATTTTTTAAAATCTTTCCTTTTATAGCTATCTACAAAGGATTAAAGAAAGATTTTAATTTTGTTAAAATCTTTCCTTATTTGTAGTTATCTATAATGTTTAAAAGAGAGATTTTAATTTTTGATAAAACTTTCTTCTTTTTTTTGTAACCATGATTTAAAAAGAGAAGTTTTAATTAATCTTTCCTTTTTGTAGTTGTCTACATGTTTTAAAAGAGAGAGATTCATTTTAAAACTTTCCTTTATTGCCATGTACAATAGGAAATTTAGAAAAGAGATATTTTAATTGTTGTTAAAATTTCTTTTTTTAAGGGGAGGCCACAGATAAGGAAGTTTTAATTATGTTTAAAACTTTCCTTTTTTGTCATGACCAAGGATTATAAAAGAAGAGGAGGTGGTGTCTTATGGTGTAACACATATTATTATTCTCCTCTTCTCCTTACTTGTGGTCGGCCCCCTTTCTTCTTATCCTTACTTGTGGCCGGCCCTCTCATCCCCTCATCCATCAAGGGTCGGCGGCACAAGAGAGGTTCTTCTTCATCTAGATCCGAGGACATACAAGGGATCTCTCTTCCTCACCTTTGGCTGGAGACAATTTCATCCTTACCTTGCTAAGGCCGGCGGAACAAAGAGAGGAAGAGAGCTTGTGTTCGGTTACTTGGAAGAGAAGAAGAAGAGAAGAAAATTTCCTATTTTGGCATCCCTTGGTGGGTCGGTTTTCTTGGAGGCGAAGAAGTGGTTCAGGTGGAGTTGTCTTAGTAGATCGTCGCCCACACAACGCCCAAGAGGAGGAGAGGAATACAACAGAAGATCAAGAGGTCTTTGTTTGAAAAGAAAGGTATAACTAATTAATTATTTCTGCTTCAAATTAATTAGTTTGTGTTCTTTGTATGGATCCTGAAAAACCAACACAAGAGGCTATTGTTTTGTAACGACGCAAATTTTCTCATTTTGAGCCCCAAAAATAATTCAAAAATATTTAGAAATACCTTTAAAATATTCTAGAGATTTTTAGGAATTTTTAGAGTATTTTTACGTAATTTTTGGAGTTCGTTGGTATTTTTACCAAGAGGAAGAAGTTTTAAAAAAAAATAATAGAATAAAATAAAAAAGGTTAAGATCAGGTTTTGAACCCAAGATCTCGGACCGAAATAGACCCTAACTAAAGTCAGCCAACCAACTGAGCTAAGCAAGTTTTGTTAAATATATATGGAACAAATGGTATTTAAAGAATAGTTAGGAACAGTAAAATAATGGGAAATAAAATGGTTGCAGCTGGGATTCGAACCCACGAGTTGGGCTTCAAGCAGAACGCAGCCCACCAACAGATCAGCCGAACTTTTCTTAACTAAATCTATATCGAAATATATTTAAGTAGTACTAGTTAACAGAAACCTTAGAGTATTAAAAGGAAGAACTTAGGGATTAATTATAAAACCTAAATTCTTTCCTCACCCTTCCTCTTCTCTCGCGACGGCGTCGGCAGTTTCTGTTCGGGCGAAAACAAAGACAACGAAGCCGCAGCTAGGGCTCGTCTCCGGCGGCCGGCCAAGGACCAAATCCGAGAGAGTTCTCTACCATCGTGATCACCTTGTCGAGGAGAACAAGTGGAGGTGAAGGAGTTGCCGAGAGCTTGAGTCCTCCGCAAGCCCTAGAAGTATTAGAAGCCACCTTCTTTGGCTGTAAATCCTAGAACAAGAGGTAAGTTGCTTACTCACCTGCGGTAAGAGTAGTTCCGGGATTTCTTTTAGTTTTCTGCCATATGTTGAGGTTTCGGATTCTTGTTTCCTTTTGGATTTTGAAGCATGTTTAAGGGGTTTTGTTTTTGATGCTTACTGCCATGAACCCTAAAGAAAGAAGATAGGGATTTTAAGCATGAAGAACAGTTATAAAATTTAGGTTTCTAGTAGCAATTTTCCTTATTAGCAGCACGTTGGTATCTTTTGGGTTCCTGCCGTGCCATTGAACAGAGTAGTGATTATAGTAAGGATTATTTCCGATGTTAGATCCACTCTCTGAAAAATAGAGTACAATAACAATCACATATGTAAAATATAGCATTTATTATTCCTACATGAACGAGTAGCATCTACAGAAGATCACATATAGAATTTACATGATAAACATAGCACGCAGATTTAGGATTTTAGTCTACAGCTGTAAAACAAATAAGAGAGGTAGTCGTGTACTTTGGAACAATGAGTTTAATTTATGATAAACCTAAGTGTAGGATAACATTAAGCAGTATCTTGATGTGCGCCAAATCTGAGAGTTTAGGGAGAGTGGCACCTTTTGAAATTTAAGTCACAAGGAAAAGATAGAAAAACAAAGCATAAATTGTAATTGTTTGGACCAGATTTTAGAAACTTTTGCATGGATTGCTGTGGCACAGTGTATGAGGAATGGTTGTTCCAGTATAGAGTAAGGAGGTTAAGAAATGATTGAGTACAGTTTATATGTATTGAAATCTTCAGGTTTGGGAGATAGTGCAGAATTTTAAGGTAGTTTAGATCTCCTCATAGTGCAGTTTTAAAAGATTATAGTAAAGTTTGATTAAGTCTTTAGAGTATACAGATTTGAGGTTTTTTAATCTGAACATGAGGTTTAGATAGTTTGCTTACATTAAATATGAGCATGAGGTTTAGATAAATTGCTTATGTTGAATCTGAGCTTGAGGTTTAGTTATGCTACTTCCATTCAAGTATATGGATAACATCTGTGCTTGGCTGATTCTGGAATTTTAAATGGAATACGAGTTATAATATCTTTATTGAGTGAATTCCAGATAAGCTGTGTATTAGTCATATTATGGAAAGGAAGTTTGAGAGACGATGAAAATCTGTACTAGCCAGAATATGTTTTCTTTTGTTAAGTTTCTTTGCAGAATTTCTGTTAAGCAAGTGCAGAATTTTATTAAGCTTACAAGTGCAGAAGTTAGTTAGTGTAGTAAGCAAATTTTGTTAAGCTTAGTATGCAGATTTTAGATAAGCTTAATATGCAGATTTTAGTTAAGCTTAATATACAGATTTCTGTTTAAACTTGTATGCAGATTTTGTTTAAGCATTGTAGTATTAGAATTTGTTTAAACATTTCAGTTTTGTAAGAAGCATTCTTTTATAAGAAAAGTATACGAAAGATTAAGAAAAGAAAGAAAAAGGCCAAGGCCTTAAGTAAATCCCAAAGTCAAGACTTTAGGGATTTTGGCACACAAGGTGCTAAAGAAAATGCCGAGGCATTATATAGAAGTATTAAGAGATAACAAGTATTTTACTTTTATCAGTGGCACTGTACTGGACTCTCTGTCCTTGGGCTGGGCTCCCATAGTCGTCCCTAGGTTTAGATAACCTAGTAGTAACGGCTCGGCCGACGGTCGACGATCATAGGGTCGCCAAATGGGCCGCCAAATGGACCGCCAAATGGGTCGGGTCATTACAAAAGTAAAAGCACAGTTGCCGGGCCCAAGAGAAGTTGATTATTATTTTGAAGTATTATAAGTATAAGTTTTTGAGCAAGTAAAACGAGTTTTACATAAACATAAAGTATTAAAGAATAAGTTTAGAACAATGAAATAAGTTTCATATAGTTCTAAAAATTAGTAAGTTTAGTTCTTTATTCTACCATGTTTATCTAGTAGATGAATAGATTTCATGTTTACCTATTAGATGAGTAGCATGATTAGCCATTTGAATTACATGAGTAGATTCCTTAGCTTTTCCTTGCTATTAGTTTGACATGAGCAGTTATGTTTATGCTTTATTTCTTTTTATAGCATATAGTTTCCAGTTCTTTTCGTATACATGCACATTCGTGATTTTGTGAGTTAAATAGCGCTTACTAAGCAAATTTTGCTTATAGACTACACTTCCTCTTACTGCAGATAAAGGAAAAGAAAAGATTTAACAAGGAGGTTGACAAGGTGGCGCGGATGGTGTGTGATGCCAGGACTATGGAAGCCTTGGGACTTAGTTTAAGAATTTATTAAGATTGCTATTTATTAAGGATGTATTAGATGAGTCATTTAGTTTTCCGCTGTTAGTTAATTATATGTTTTTATTTTGTTTCCGCTATTCATTACTTGCATGATTTGATTTCATTAAACTGCGTGGTGATGTTATTCCTTTTGTGTGTTTGATATGTGTTCCAGCCGCCTGTGGCTGTGTATATCATGTTATGTATGTCAGTTTAAGGTCACCGGTACAGGGGAGATTCTGCCGAAATTTTTCGGTAGGGTTTCCATGTGATTTTTAATCATACCGGTTAAGTAGAGTTAGTAGTTAAGTAACGGTCATCCTTAGCGAATAGTAGTAGTAAGAAGGGTGGTCGTTACAGTTGGTATCAGAGTAGTTCCCATTCTCCAGCATCACACATCAGCACCATCCTTGCCGTCTTCAAGTAAGAAAGTATTTAATTTTCTTTTATGCTTTCTTTATTAATTACAGTATAGAGTATCTGTTTATATGTGCTTAGGAAAGAAGAAAATTCATGTTTTAATTTTCTATGTTTTGATACATATGCTTAGAAAGAATAGAGATAATTTTAGTTTTGTTTCTCTTATATTCATATATACATAAGTATGTTTAGAAAGGATGGAGAAGATATCAGGTATTATTATTGGCATAACCATCAGTTGAAAGTGAAAGGAGAAGGAAGAGTCCAGAACAGTTTCCAGTATCCGATATGGACACTACGAAGTTGTAGTCAAGCCATTTGGTGACTAATGCACCTATGGTCTCTAGAGACCTTATAATAGGCCTTCCAAGGACCACTAATGGGTATGAATTGATATGAATGATAGAGGACCGAGAAGTTAAGAGATTAAGGAACAAAGAGTACCGTTAGTGAAAGTCATTTGGAATCAGAAGTATGAGGAAATTACCTAGGAGTGTGAGGACAGTATGAGATAGAAATATCCGAAATTATTCTAAGTTCGAGGACGAACTTTTTATAAGGTATGGGGAATTGTAATGACCCAAATTTCCTCATTTTGAGCCCCAAAAATAATTCAAAAATATTTAGAAATACCTTTAAAATATTCTAGAGATTTTGAGGAATTTTTAGAGTATTTTTACGTAATTTTTGGAGTTCGTTTCGTATTTTTACCAAGAGGAAGAAGTTTAAAAAAATAATAATAGAATAAAATAAAAAGACCAAGAGGAAGAAGTTTAAAAAAATAATAATAGAATAAAATAAAAAGGGTTAAGATCGGGTTTTGAACCCAAGATCTCGGACCGAACTAGACCCTAACTAAAGTCAGCCAACCAACTGAGCTAAGCAAGTTTTGTTAAATATATATGGAACAAATGGTATTTAAAGAATAGTTAGGAATAGTAAAATAATGGGAAATAAAATTGTTGCAGCTGGGATTCGAACCCACGAGTTGGGCTTTAAGAAGAACGCAGCACACCAACAGACCAGCCGAACTTTTCTTAATTAAATCTATATCGAAATATATTTAAGTAGTACTAGTTAACAGAAACCTTAGAGTATTAAAAGGAAGAACTTAGGGATTAATAATTCTTTCCTCACCCTTCCTCTTCTCTCGCGACGGCGTCGGCAGTTTCTGTTCGGGCGAAAACAAAGACAACGAAGCCGCAGCTAGGGCTCGTCTCCGGCGGCCGGCCAAGGACCAAATCCGAGAGGGTTCTCTACCATCGTGATCACCTTGTCGAGGAGAACAAGTGGAGGTGAAGGAGTTGCCGAGAGCTTGAGTCCTCCGCAAGCCCTAGAAGTATTAGAAGCCACCTTCTTTGGCTGTAAGTCCTAGAACAAGAGGTAAGTTGCTTACTCACCTGTGGTAAGAGTAGTTCAGGGATTTCTTTTAGTTTTCTGCCATATGTTGAGGTTTCAGATTCTTGTTTCCTTTTGGATTTCGAAGCATGTTTAAGGGGTTTTGTTTTTGATGCTTACTGCCATGAACCCTAAAGAAAGAAGATAGGGATTTTAAGCATGAAGAACAGTTATAAAATTTAGGTTTCCAGTAGCAATTTTCCTTATTAGCAGCACGTTGGTATCTTTTGGGTTCCTGCCGTGCCATTGAACAGAGTAGTGATTATAGTAAGGATTGTTTCCGATGTTAGATCCACTCTCTGAAAAATAGAGTACAATAACAATCACATATGTAAAATATAGCATTTATTATTCCTACATGAACGAGTAGCATCTACAGAAGATCACATATAGAATTTACATGATAAACATAGCACACAGATTTAGGATTTTAGTCTACAGCTGTAAAACAAATAAGAGAGGTAGTCGTGTACTTTGGAACAATGAGTTTAATTTATGATAAACCTAAGTGTAGGATAACATTAAGCAGTATCTTGATGTGCGCCAAATCTGAGAGTTTAGGGAGAGTGGCACCTTTTGAAATTTAAGTCACAAGGAAAAGATAGAAAAACAAAGCATAAATTGTAATTGTTTGGACCAGATTTTGGAAACTTTTGCATGGATTGCTGTGGCACAGTGTATGAGGAATGGTTGTTCCAGTATAGAGTAAGGAGGTTAAGAAATGATTGAGTACAGTTTATATGTATTGAAATCTTCAGGTTTGGGAGATAGTGCAGAATTTTAAGGTAGTTTAGATCTCCTCATAGTGCAGTTTTAAAAGATTATAGTAAAGTTTGATTAAGTCTTTAGAGTATACAGATTTGAGGTTTTTTAATCTGAACATGAGGTTTAGATAGTTTGCTTACATTAAATATGAGCATGAGGTTTAGATAAATTGCTTATGTTGAATCTGAGCTTGAGGTTTAGTTATGCTACTTCCATTCAAGTATATGGATAACATCTGTGCTTGGCTGATTCTGGAATTTTAAATGGAATACGAGTTATAATATCTTTATTGAGTGAATTCCAGATAAGCTGTGTATTAGTCATATTATGGAAAGGAAGTTTGAGAGACGATGAAAATCTGTACTAGCCAGAATATGTTTTCTTTTGTTAAGTTTCTTTGCAGAATTTCTGTTAAGCAAGTGCAGAATTTTATTAAGCTTACAAGTGCAGAAGTTAGTTAGTGTAGTAAGCAGATTTTGTTAAGCTTAGTATGCAGATTTTAGATAAGCTTAATATGCAGATTTTAGTTAAGCTTAATATGCAGATTTCTGTTTAAACTTGTATGCAGATTTTGTTTAAGCATTGTAGTATTAGAATTTGTTTAAACATTTCAGTTTTGTAAGAAGCATTCTTTTATAAGAAAAGTATACGAAAGATTAAGAAAAGAAAGAAAAAGGCCAAGGCCTTAAGTAAATCCCAAAGTCAAGACTTTAGGGATTTTGGCACACAAGGTGCTAAAGAAAATGCCGAGGCATTATATAGAAGTATTAAGAGATAACAAGTATTTTACTTTTATCAGTGGCCTTGGGCTGGGCTCCCATAGTCGTCCCTAGGTTTAGATAACCTAGTAGTAACGGCTCGGCCGACGGTCGACGGTCGACGACCATAGGGTCACCAAATGGGCCGCCAAATGGATCGCCAAATGGGTCGGGTCGTTACAAAAGTAAAAGCACAGTTGCCGGGCCCAAGAGAAGTTGATTATTATTTTGAAGTATTATAAGTATAAGTTTTTGAGCAAGTAAAACGAGTTTTACATAAACATAAAGTATTAAAGAATAAGTTTAGAACAATGAAATAAGTTTCATATAGTTCTAAAAATTAGTAAGTTTAGTTCTTTATTCTACCATGTTTATCTAGTAGATGAGTAGATTTCATGTTTACCTATTAGATGAGTAGCATGATTAGCCATTTGAATTACATGAGTAGATTCCTTAGCTTTTCCTTGCTATTAGTTTGACATGAGCAGTTATGTTTATGCTTTATTTTTTTTTAGAGCATATAGTTTCCAGTTCTTCTCATATACATGCACATTCGTGATTTTGTGAGTTAGATAGCGCTTACTAAGCAAATTTTTCTTATAGACTACACTTCCTCTTACTGCAGATAAAGGAAAAGAAAAGATTTAACAAGGAAGGCGACAAGGTGGCGCGGATGGTGTGTGATGCCAGGACTATGGAAGCCTTGGGACTTAGTTTAAGAATTTATTAAGATTGCTATTTATTAAGAATGTATTAGATGAGTCATTTAGTTTTCCGCTGTTAGTTAATTGTATGTTTTTATTTTGTTTCCGCTATTCATTACTTGCATGATTTGATTTCATTAAACTGCGTGGTGATGTTATTCCTTTTGTGTGTTTGATATGTGTTCCAGCCGCCTGTGGCTGTGTATATCATGTTATGTATGTCAGTTTAAGGTCACCGGTACAGGGGAGATTCTGCCGAAATTTTTCGGTAGGGTTTCCATGTGATTTTTAATCATACCGGTTAAGTAGAGTTAGTAGTTAAGTAACGGTCATCCTTAGAGAATAGTAGTAGTAAGAAGGGTGGTCGTTACATGTTTTTAGGTTTTCGATTTCGTGTTTCGATCTTGTGCTTCTATTGAGGTCTCTTTAGTTAAACCTAGGGTTACTGTAAGAAGTTAAATATCTATTTTCTTTGAAAGGCTTTGTCTAAGAAGTGGTGGATGATCCCATACCCAAGAAGGTCAAGTGCCTCGCCATATTTAACCTGGAAGTTAATCTTTGAAATAGATATTTAATTAACTTCTGTAATATGGTTTAACTTCTGAAGAACACATGGGTTGAACTTGGAGTAAAAATGTTAAGTATCGTTTCCAATCCAAGTTTAACTTCTGAAGAGCAACTTGGATTAATAATGTTAAGCATCATTTGCATTCCAAATTTAACTTCAGTAGAGCACATGGGTAGCTAAGAAAAGTTCTGTGCTTGTACAAAATTTTTATACAGTAAAAATAAAACGATGTTCCGAGTAGCAACCAACAATTGGTATCAGAGCGAGGTTTTTGCCTCTATGTGTTTGGTTTTCAGTTAATTATGCACTTTTCATACATAAGTTTAGGCAGGATAATAGTAGGCTGTGCAAATAGATTAACTCTGTGGTTGCAGGCTCCAACTATTATGGCCTATTGTGATTGTGTATGATTGAACCCTCAGACATGTCGAGGGCATTTTATATGTGTGCATGATTGTAATTATTAAATACAGTAGGAGCTGTATTAGTTTTAGGATTTTACATTCTGTTCGATCTAGATTACATGTACATTCCTTCCTGGAATATAGGATCGATAAATGTAAAAAAATTTGTCGTGGATCGTATCCTTGCAAGGCGTGGTGCTATTTGAGGACCAGAGGCGTAGGGAAAAAAGAAAGAAAGATAGACGCGATGACATGACCCATTGGTGGGGTAGCACACGGAGGACAGCTATGGATGAGGTCATAATAGTTGGAAAATTAGTTGTCATATTTATTACATTTTATGCTATGATGTGTTGTGTTTGAGTGCTTGTGTGCATGTTAAAATTCGTCGTTTCTAAATAACTAAGTGGGAGAGGAATTAATTAAATTCCACGGTCTCCATTACTAGTTTGTAAGTGATGCATTCAAACTTGCGCGTTGGCTCTGAGTGCCTTCCTCCACATCGGATGAGTTTGTTTGCAGATCAGTAGATCAAACTTCCTTAATGGATGATTATAGGAAATTATTTAGGAGCGTGTGATCTTCTCCATCTGAAGGGGCACAATCCTATTTAATGGACTTAGTATCAAGTAATGGTATACACTTAGGCGCATTTAATAGTATCCTCCCCATCGGAGTCACTGCTATTATTTGTGTGACCGAAGAAAAACTAACTATTAATGTTATTTGTCATAAAGTTATGTTGACAAGATAATAAAATTAATGGGTAAAACTCCCTCTTACAAATGTTCGAATTTGTATATGTCCACACTATCGTGACATACAAAATTCACGGTGTTTGAGGTGTTGATGAATTTAAGTGATATTGTTTGAGAAATCAATATTATTTTAAATTCTAAAGTCTTGACCAAATGTTTTATGATTCTTAGGATGGCATTCAATCCCCTTGCTATTATATTGAAAGAGAACAAACTTACCGGTCCCAATTACATTGATTGGAAATGTAACTTGGACATTGTCTTAACTGCTAAAGGCTATAAGTTCGTACTTTTGGAGATCTGTCCAAGCTTGCCTAATAGTGATTCTAGTGAAGAACGAAGAGATGTTTAGGATTTTTTATGTGTGTGTTTACGTACCAAAGCTCATTGGACAGACTACCTTTCATAGCGTGACGGTGGATTCCTATGTTCTCCATGTGTCCTATGATTCGCGCAATTGTTATTTATTTCCTGAAATAGTCTAAAATCCTAAAATTCATGCGATCATTATCTACTTCCTAAAATAGTCTGAAATCCTGAGATTCGCGCGTTATCCACTTTTCCTAAAATAAGCGGCAGCATTGTCTTCAGTTGAGAGCATCATGGAGTCGGGGTACCACTGTCGAGTCAGGAGGCGGCTCGAATACGAATGACCAAGAATTGGGAATGTCATGAAGTCGAGATGCCACCGAATCAGGGGCAACTCGAGGACAAACAACCTAGGGTTAGGAGCTCCATGGAGTCGAGGGTCGCCGAGTCAAGGAGCAGCTTGAGGATGAACATCTTAGGGTCAAGAGCGTCATGGAGTTGAGGGATATTGGTAGTCGAGGTCATACGAACTCGAGAACTGCTCAGCTCTTTCTTGACCATGCCCAGCACCTTAGCAGGACTATGACCTCCTTATCCATGTGACGTTCTTTGATTACCTCTCAGATCAAAGAAATTTTTATTTTTAAATTTTTAAATTGAAATCAATTGAATAAATAAAAAAATCGATATCTTTTTATAAAAAACAATTTTTGTTTTAATTGAATGGCGTTTTGAATTCGGTTAATTCGGTTGCATGTATTATATAATTTTATCAATAACAAGGAAATCTTTTATTTAAAAATAACAAAAATTATTAATTCTAACCCAACAAATTAAACAACCCTGAAAATATAATTAATGTTTCAATAAAAATCAAATAGATCAGAGTTGATAATTTTAAGAAAAAAAGAGGACAATTTATGGAATTTAAATAATTATCTGACGTGGTGATTTTTAAAATTTTTTGAGACTAGAATTTTCTTTTAATAAAAATAAATAAATAGTATTATTTTGAAAAACCTAACAAATTTAATTTTAAATATTTTACAAATTAATATTAGTGCATATTAAAATTACTTTTATAACATGCAACATCACAAAAAGAAAGAAAATGACTGATTGAAATTTTTGTTTATGCATTTAATAGCATATAGGATGAGCATTGAAATGGAATCCATAGGATCAGACAAATCAAAATAGATTAAATCAATTTTAATTATACAAATTGAATAGACTATATTTTTTTTCATCAAAATCAAACAAATCAGATTAATATAAAATTAATTAATTCAATTATCAAATTAATCAATTAATTAAGCCTTTTATCGAATTAGTTGATTAATTGATTGTTTATAATATAACAGTCAATTGATAATATTTTAATTTAATCAATTTATAAATTTTAAAATTAAACTTAAACTGACTAAATTAAAAACTTGATATCTATTTTTTTAAAAAAATAATTTCTAAATTAATTAAAGCGAACTTTCAAATTTAATGGTTTAATCGATTAATTTTGTTTAATCAATCTTTTCATACTCAAGTTATCATATAATTAATTTTATTAAGAATGAGAACTTTTTTTATTAAAAACCTCAAAACTATTAATTCTACAAATTCAACTACTGAAAATTTAATTAAAATTTCAATAAAAATAAAATAGATTAGAGCGGATTTTTTTTAAAATTAATAAAAAAAAAATATTTCACACACAAAAAAAAAAGAATATATATATATTAGATTTTTCCTTAATTCCATTTTTGAAAAAAAAAAGACGATTTATAGAGTTTCGATCATTATAAAAAAATGGCGTGGCTGATTTTTTAATTTTTTTTTAAAAAATAGAATTTTCTTTTAGCAAAAATAAACAAATAAATAGTGTTATTTTGAAAAACCTAATAAATTTAATTTTAAATCATTTACAAATTAAAATTAGTGTATATTAAAATTACTCTTATAATGTTCAACATGAGAGAAAAACGATAATGACCTATTGGAATCCTGTTAATGCGTTTAATATCATATAGGTAAGTATCAATTTGTAAGTAATCTCTCTCGTCCTTGGGGTTTTGATGAGAGCCACTATCCTGTTAGTGTATAGGTTCTCTCTTTTAGGTCACAGGCCTAGAAGTAGGATTTGTTATGAATCCGAAAAAACTTACAAGAGGTGTTAATTTGTAGAAGGTCTCTTCCATCAATATGGAAGAGCTAAATTTTTTTATCAACGGATATGGCAAATCTAGGACAACAACGTCTAGCTTCTAGTTTGGTGGAAAAAGTGTCCCCGGGGTCATATTGTCATGGTAAACATTCAAGTTGTCACTCAGATACCCGCAATTCAAATCCTAACTATGATATATTTGTATAAATTTTTCCTCCAAATGAGGGGTGTAACCAAAGGATGCTAGGCTTCTGGGCTGGCCACCGTGTGCGCTTCCCGATTTACCCTTGTGATCGATGGAAAACTTTCGTGGAGCTGGGCCGATCACCTCCAGAGATAGTCAATAAAGCTAACTGGGATTATCATTTTTTTTTAGTTTGGTGGAAAAGATGTTCTCTCCTAAATTGGTAAATAGAGAAGCTTTTATAGCTCCGATACCTAGGATACTTTGGGCAAAAAGCAGATTAATATTGAGGCTATTGGGAAGAATCTTTTCCTTCTAAAATTCTCCTTACTCACCCATTGAGGGCATGCTCTGTTTGATGGGCAATGGTCTTTCTTCAAAGATTTCCTTATTGGACAATTTATTATCAGAGATATTGGGAAAATTACATAATTAAAATTACATAAAATTAATTCTAACTTATCTGTTAAGATGACCTGAGCGGATAATCTTAGGCTGCCAGCGGGGCTAGTTCTGCCAAGCTTTCGGTGGTCCGAGTTACAGAGTTGATGCAGTGCGTAGCAGAATTAGGAGTCAATCGTCAAATCGGGAAGAGAATTCACTTACTAAGATACCGAGGCCTGCATTCAACGTAGTTTCCTTGAAATAGATTCGTCCCATCTCTAGTCGTGCTTTGAGGTTCTCTCGGATAGTATGTTTCTCAAGATACAACGATAAAACCACGCATGCAACCAAGCACTGGTTGTTCGTGGTGACCTGAGACTGCACCTGAGTGTTATCACGAATAGTTCAGTCGAACGGATGCATGGCTAAGAGAAAAGAATCGGAGAACGAAGGTGGAGGAACTCTTTGCTTTCGCTTTCACTCTCGCTCTCGCTCTCGCTCTCGCTCTTGCTCTTGCTATTACTTTGCTCAAGATCCAACCTCCTTATATAGGATCTCTCACCTTACCTGCAATGAATAACCAAATTATGGTCATTTAATGCTGAGTTTAATATCCCTATTAATGGATTTAATATCTTCATTAATATCGAGACGTTACGGAATTATTATTAATGGATTTAATGATACCATTAATACTGAGACATTACGAAGTCATCATTAATGAGTTTAATGTCACCATAATGTTGAGACATTATGGAATTGTTATTAATTTTATATTAATGTTTCTGTTGCACTCCTGAGCAAGTAGTAAAAAGATATTCAGGTGGCAAAATGTTGGTTTATTCACTTGGGCAAATCTTGCCTCAACCGGTCTGACATTCAATGTGCACAGGTCATACTCATACACGAGTCAACCTTGGTTCAGTGTAATCCGAGACTTGGATTTACACTCACCCCTGCGCACCCACGCGTGAGAGAGTCTCTCCCCATGCATATGTTTACAATATCAATACATCTGTCATAATTTAAACCAACAATAAAACCAAGAGACTTCTAATGTGGACTAACAACTCATACACAATAGAGTCTGTTCGTCTCCACCTCTTTATTCTATTCACATTTCCAACATTCCGTGTCTTCAAGGCTTCCATGGGTTTGCAACAATCATCAGATATTGTTAGGGCCCTTGGGCGGCCAGCTAGAGGGGGGCGAATAGCCCTACAAAATTAAAATAACCTTTCTCAGATTTTATAAGCTAAATTAAACTAACACTTGCATATAATAAATAAGAGACTAAAAGAAAGAAGAGGTGCAAACAATTTACTTGGTTACAATTAGGGAGGTTGTTAATCCAAGGCAGATAAAGCTCACTATCAAAGTCTCCTTCAGGTGGAGAAGCCTCTTACAATGTTGATGACTCACAATAACAATGCTAGAATCAATTACAAGTGTTTCTTGAATCTCGTTCTAGCTTCTGGGACTAGGACTGTATTTATAGCCCTGGTTGGGATGCCTGGAAAGGTTTCAGGCGCTTGAAGGGGGATAAAACTTTATCCTTATTGCAACAGATCGCGTTTGACACGTTCCAGATAAACATCACGGTCTGAGCACCTGGAAGGGTTCCAAGCGCCTAGGACTGGTTCGGGCGACCCGGACTGGGTCGGGGTGCCCAGACTGAAAAGTTAATATTTTGTTGACTTTCGGTCCCAGTCTTCCTCTTCGGTTCCACTCACATTGGTTCGAGTCTTCCGCTCCGGCTCCGCTTGCTTGGGTGATCTCAACCATTTGGAATAGGGCTCACCCGAACCCAACTTCCGGCCTTCTCGAGCAACCTTCCGCTCCTGGCTTCTCGTCCCTCAGAATCATCGCGTGCTTCCTTCTCGTTCGTCGGCATACTCTTCCGTAGCACCTTGCCCCTCGAACACACCAAGCTCGTCGGCTCTCTCTCATGTCGTCCTTCTCGTTGGCTACGTCTTTTGCTCGTCTCCTCGAGAAACCTTCCACTCCGGCTTCTTGTCCTTCGGAAACACCGCACACTCCCTTCTTATCCACTCGCGTAATCTTCCATAGCATCTCGTCCCTCAGACGCACTGAGCCCATTGGCTCTCTCCCGTGTCGTCCTTCTCGCTAGCTGCATTTTTTGTTCGACTACCTGTGCTTCTAAGTTCCTGCACACTTAGACGTAGGGTTAAAAACCAACAGGACCTAACCTAACTTAGTTGATCACATCAAAACCACCTTGGGGTACCAACAATCTTTCCTTTTTTGATGTGATCAAACTCAAGATAAGTTAGGATAAACAACTAGTAGTTATAAAAAAAATTGCAAGTACGCAAATCAAGTGCAAAAAATATTAAATTTTGCAAGTACAAAAATTAAGTGCAAAAACTAAAATGTAAAATTTTGTACTACCCTTCCCCTAGACTTAATCTATCTTTACTACTCCACCTTTTGATCACATTAAAAGTGGGGTATGCTAAACATATGACTTAGAAGGTTGGAAAAAAAAAGTCTAAGGGTTTAAAAAATCTATAAAAAAATCAAAAAGTTTAAGCAGTTGAAAATCTGAATTTTTAGACTTGGAGAAAAAAATCCTAAATTTTTTTATAATAATAGAGAATATATATATATATATGATGTTCAGTAAAAATAACTTCAGTTCTACATAAAGTCAGATTTTAAAAATACTTAAGCATAGTTATTAAAAAAAATTGAGATATTTTCTGAGAATATATAAAAGTAAGTGACTTTACATAAATATAAGAATTCAATAATTGACTTTTCGAGAGTTTATAGAAAATTCACCAACAAAAAAAGTTTGAAATGTTTTCTTTCTAAAAAAAATTAAGTTCTAATTAATTTCTAACATAAATCATGCAAAGATATTTAATTTAAACATGATTTTGAAACCTAATATAGGTTCCTATCTACTGGATTTATCAAGAATTTTTTATGAACATGTTTTCTAGATATTTTTGTAATTTGCCCCTTGTGAAATTTATAATACCAATTCAGCTTTAGATGATATTTGAAATTTTTTTCTGGAGCAAGAGAAACATTTATGCATGAATTATCCTTTTCTAATATTTCTATTTTATCTTTTAATTTTATATTTTTCATCTATTAATTTCTCAAATTCTTCTTTTAGACATGTAAATTCTTTCTTTGATTTGATATACTTTGTTCTCTTCTTTTACAATGATTTACTTAGCATTTGAACAAATTTAATAATTGCTCTGGGGGAAATTTACTTACCTGACTTACCATATCGATTTCTGATGCTCTCCCTGTAGTGATGCTTTCCTCTGACGATGCTCCCTCTTAATCGATGCTTTCGTTGTTCATTAAGGATGAGCTTGCTTCGTCTTCGGGTAGGTACTCGGTTATTAGAGCTATTCCGACGATTTCCTCGATTTTAGATTCTTCTAATGATGACTTGGCATCCATCAAGGAGTTGGATTCAGCTTCTTTTGGTTCTTCATGGAGCGTCAAGAACTTTTTCCAAAGTTCTTTTGCACTTTGGTAGTCACCGATTTTGTCGAGATCTCCAATCGGTAGTACGCTTAAAAGATAAAATTCAGTCTTACCATTAGACGTAAAATTGTCACGCTGCTTTTTGGTCCAGAGGTATTTTTTTAATTTCTTCTCTATTCGTATTCTTAAGTGCTTCATAACCATATTTCATTATTATTAATAAAATATTAAAATCTATCTTGAGAAATACCTCCATTCATTGCTTCCAAAATGTGAACTCCCCCTCGAACGTTGCTGGGTAGATGCTAGCTCCAACCATTTCTTGTTTGCTTTAGTCGGCGGTTAGTCCTTCTAAGGCATCCTGGCTTTGATACCACTTGTTAGGACCCTTGGGTGACCGGCCAGAGGGGGGTGAATAGCCCTATAAAATTAAAACAACCTTTCTCAAACTTTACAAGCTAAATTAAACTAACACTTGCATATAATAAATAAGAGACTAAAAGAAAGAAGAGGCGCAAACGATTTACTTGATTACAACCGGAGAGGTTGTTAATCCAAGGCAGTTGAAACTCACTATCAAAGTCTCATTCAGGTGGAGAAGCCTCTTACAACATTGATGGCTCACAATAACAATGCTAGAATTAATTACAAGTGTTTCTCGAATTCCGTTCTAGCTTCTGGGACTAAGGGTGTATTTATAGCCCTGGTCGGGGTGCCTGGAAGGGTTCTAGGCGCTTAGAGGGGGCTAAACTTTTATTCTCATCGCAACAAATCACGTTTGATGCATTCTAGATAAACATCACGGTCCAGGCGCCCAAAAGGGTTTCAAGCACCCTGGACTAAAAAGTCAACATTTTGTTGACTTTCGGTCCCAATCTTCTGCTCCGGTTCCGCTCACATTGGTCCGGGTCTTCCGTTCTGACTCCGCTTTCTTGGGTGATCTCGGCCATCTGAAATAGGGTTCACCTGAACCCAACTTCTAGTCTTCTCGAGCAACCTTTCGCTCTTCACTTCTCGTCCCTCGGAATAATCGCGTGCTTCCTTCTCGTCCATCAGCGTACTCTTCCACAGCGCCTTGTCCCTCAGACGAGCTCGTTGGCTCTCTCCCATACTGTCCTTCTCATTGGCTACATCTTTTGCTCATCTCCTCGAACAACCTTCCGCTCCAACTTCTCTTCCCTCGAAAACACCGCACGCTCCCTTCTCGCCCGCCCATGTACTCTTCCATAACATCTCGTCCCTCAGACAGACCAAGCATGTCAGCTCTCTCCCATGTCGTCCTTCTCGCTAGCTGCATCTTTTGCTCGACTACCTGTGCTCCTAAATTCCTGCACATTTAGACACAGGATTAAAAATCAGCAGGACCTAACCTAACTTGGTTGTGTTGGTTAGTCCTAAGAAAATCATACCGATTCCACTGTACAAAAAAATTTTGTACAAGTGTCGAACCTTTCCTTAAATAACCTATTGTGTTCTTTAAAAGTTAAATTAGGAATCGCAGACGGAACTTAACATCATTGATTCCAAATTTAACTTATCTGTTCTTAATGGTTTAGGTTTGAATCGCAAGCGGAACTTAACACTATTGATTCAAATCTACCTAAGTTATTAATTCAATAAATATCAATTTTCAAAATTGACTTCCAGGACTACATGACGAGGCACATGGCCTTCTTGGATATGAGAGCAACCACCACCGCCTAGGCAAAGCCTTTTAAGGAAAGCTAATATTTATTTCCTTAAATAACTCTAGGTTAACCAAAAAGAACAATCGAATCACAAATTCGAAAAAGAAGAAAACACAAACTCGAACAACTATTTCAAAAACTCTAGAATCATATGCCTCTTGTGTTTGGTATTTCCAAAAATAACAATACAAAGAAAACTAGTATGATGCGGAAAACAATTACTAGTTATACCTTTCTTTGTAAGCAAAAATAACCTCTTGATCTTCTACCGTATTCCTCTTCTAACCTCGGACGTTGTGTGGGCAATGATCTTCCGAGACGAGAACCACCAAGCACCTTCTTCTTCCTTCTAGGTTTCGGCCACCACAATTCTCCAAGAGAAGTAGAGGTCCGGCCACCATCACCAAGCTCCAAGGGATGTAAGAAACAAAACCTCCTTTCTCTCCTTCTTCTCCTAGCTAGAACCGGCCACCATCAAGAGCTCCAAGAGGGGTTGCCGTCGGCCACAAGAAGAAGAGAAGAGGGAGAAGTTAGGGACAGCCACCAAGGAGAAAAAGAGAGGAGAAGAATAATAGAGTCGTTCACCCATGAAGGCACCTCTACCTCCTCTTTTATAATCCTTGGTCTTGGCAAATAAGGAAATTTAAATAAAAACTTCCTTAATTCCTTTGCCATGAGAAAGAAAAAATTATTTAATTAAAAATAATTTTCTTTTCTTAATATCAATGGCCGGCCACTTATTTTCCCAAAACAAGGAGAGTTTTAATTAAAACAAAAATTAAAACTGCCTAATTTGTTTCCATAAATTTATAAAAAAATTCTCCAATAATTTTTCCCTTCATGGTGGTTTGTAAAAAGGAAATTTTATAAATTAAAATCTTTCTTTTAAACATGTGGATAAAAAAAAGTTATCTCTAAAAATTAAAATCTCTTTTAATCTACAAATAAGGAAAGATATCAAATCTTTTCTTAATCTTTTGTAAAAACTTATAAAAGAGAATATTTAATTTTTAAACTCTCTTTTAAATCATGAACATGGTTAAAAAAAAAAAGTTTCCTCAAAATTAAAATCTACCTTTCAATCTACAAATAAGGAAAGATTTCAAATCTTTTCTTAATCTTTTGTAGAAAGCTATAAAAGGAAAAATTAAAATTTTAAACTCTCTTTTAAAACCATGATATCCACATAAGAAATAATTTTAACAAAAAATCCCTTTTTAATATGATGTGGCCGGCCACCTAAGCTTGGGCTCCAAGCTATTGGCCGGCCACCTTAGGCTTGGCCGACCCTAAGCTTGAGCTTCAAGCTTAGCTTGGCCAGCCCCTATAGGTTGGGTAAGAAGGTGGGTATGTGGTGGGTATAAATCTCTATATATAAGAGGCTACGATAGGGACCGAGAGGAGGAATTGGTTTTGGTCTCCCGATGAAATTAAGCTTCCCGTGTTCGCCCCGAACACAACTTAATTCCATCAATAATAATTCATTCCACTAAAGAACTATTATTGAACTACCGCACCAATCCCAAATTATATTTTGGGCTCCTTCTTATTATGAGTGTGTTAGTCTCCCTGTGTTTAAGATGTCGAATGTCCACTAATTAAGTGAGTTACTGACAACTCATTTAATTAATATCTTAGTCCAAGAGTAGTACCACTCAACCTTATCGTCATGTCGGACTAAGTCCACCTGCAGGGTTTAACATGACAATCCTTATGAGCTCCTCTTGGGGACATTATCAACCTAGATCACTAGGACACAGTTTCCTTCTATAATCAACAACACACACTATACGTGATATCATTTCCCAACTTATCGGGCTTATTGATTTATCGAACTAAATCTCACCCATTGATAAATTAAAGAAATAAATATCAAATATATGTGCTTGTTATTATATTAGGATTAAGAGTACACACTTCCATAATAACTGAGGTCTTTGTTCCTTTATAAAGTCAGTATAAAAGAAACGACCTCTAATGGTGCTACTCAATACACTCTAAGTGTACTAGTGTAATTATATAGTTAAGATAAACTAATACCTAATTACACTACGACCCACCAATGGTTTGTTCCTTTCCATCTTGGTTGTGAGCTACTATTTATAATTTATAAAGAACCGATAACACGATCTTCTGTGTGTGACACCACACACTATGTTATCTACAATATAAATTAATTGAACATCTACATTTGGTATATAAATGTAGACACTTGACCAATGTAATTCTTATAAATGTTTATACAAAAACTAGGCTTTTAGTATACACTCCAACAGGTTGATCATATTAAAATCACCTTAGGGTACTAACAGATATAACTTTCAATGAAATTCCGATCTGGGTTAAATGTCATAATGTTCCTCTTACATTTAGACACTCCACTATCCTCCACCATATAGGTTCGCGAATTGGGAAGGTGATTGCAATTGACTCAGGAGAAGATGGGAGGTGTGTGGGAAAATATGCTAGAATTCGAGTGGCACTGGATATCTCTCAATCGATTAAACGGGGGATATGAATTATGCCAGAGGATTCACCTGAAGTGGTGTGAATCATTCTTCTTTACGAACGCCTTCTAAATTTTTGCCACTCATGTGGGAGGCTAGGCCATGCCCTCAAAGATTATGGGGACACAAAAGATTCAGGATTTGAACCAAACTTTGGGAATTGGATTAGAGCTTCATGGATGAGCGGCGATAGGAAAACCCCCTCCTTAAAAGGCAGTAGTAGTCAAGCATGGAGAAATGGAAGAGGTAGGCAAGGGGCTCATCAACTGTCGATTCAATGGAACTCGTAGACCCTTAGTCTTTGCGTAGTATTAGGTGACTAATGCTGAAGTAGGGTAATTTCTTAGCGAAGGTGAAAAAGATTTTCTTGGTGGCTATTTTTGATATTAATATTGGTTTATCATCGGTGGAGGTTGCTAAGCCTGAGTGCAATGAGTTGCTTAATTTGAAATGCATGGGGGCTTGAGAACCAATGTACAATCTGTGACCTTTCTGTGTGAAACCAAAGTAACAGCTTCACAATGTTAGGCGTGGATTAGTAGTCTGCACTTTTAAAAAAACTAATTAATCAAGTCAGGTAACGTCGAACTTGGGGTGACCGACCCATCCCTAAGGAAGTTTCTCACTGGCCGCAGGGTAAATCTAGGAAGTGAACATGGAAGCACATCCTGACAGCTAGCATTCTTAGGTTTATTACCAATTAAGGAGAAAAAATGTCCAATAATACGCCATAGCGGAGTCTCAAACTCTAAATCCTTGATCTATCATTGGATGTCCTAACCATGATACCCTGCCCCCGGGGACAATAGTCTACACTTTAAGGGATCATTTATAGTGGTTAGTGTAGGTTTGTGTAAGACTGACTAGAGGAGGGTGAATAGCCTGCACAAAAAGTCAAAATTTTATCTTGCTGTTAGCTTAGCAAGGACACAGTTATTTAAAATAATAAAAAAACATAAGTTAAAAAAGAAAGAGACACAGCAAATTTACTTCGTTTACAATCAAGGAGGTTGCTCATCCAAGGTAGTGAAATCTCTAATAAGAAATCTCTTTCCAAGTAGGCAAAGTAGCCTCTTTACAGTGTTGAAAGCACAGAATGACATAAACATAATATGAAATGAAAGTACAAGTTTGTTGTTATTAAACTTCGAGGACCAGAGCTCTATTTATAGCCCACTGGTCAAGGTTAGCCATTAGCTGACATGGCAACTCTTGGACGCTTGGACTCGGTCGGGGTGTTTGAACGTGGTCGATTTGATCCACTTCGCAACGGCTTCTTTCTAAAGGTTATCAGCTTCCTGGATGCTTGGACTTGATCTAGATGCCTGGAGTTGGCTAACATGAACTCCGTGTTGATCATCTTTGATGATGGCTCGCTGACATAGCCCGAAGGAATCCAGGCACCTAGACCAGGTCCGGGCACCTGGACCAGGTCCGGGCACCTGGACCAGGTCCGGGCACCTGGACCAGGTCCGGGCACCTGGACCAGGTCCGGGCGCCTAGAGTCCGGGCACTTAGACACAGTCAACTCAGCAATTGACTTTTGTCTAGTCGCTTGGATGATGTTCTGACCATCTAGAATTGAGCTCACTCAAATCGTAGTGTACTCTTCTGCAACTCCTTGTTCCTCGGATACACCGAGCTCATTGAATCTCTTCTCGTGTCATCCTTCTTGCTAGTTACATCTTCTACTCGACTTCTTGTGTTCCTAATGTTGGTTGCTACTCGGAAAACCTATAGGTTCCACTGTACAAAAATTTTGTACAAAGGTCTGAACCTTTTCCTAGCTACCATGTGTTCTATTAAATTAAATTTTGGATCGCCTGCGGAACTTAACACGTTTGATCCAAAACTTAATCTATTTGTTCTTTTAGGTTTTGACTTGGATCTCCTGCGGAACTTTACACGTTCGACCCAAGTCTCCTTAAGTTATTAATTCCATTAAATATTAATTTCCATAATTGGTTCCCAGTACTGACGTGGCGAGGCACATGGCCTTCTTGGATATGGGAGCAACCACCACCGACTAGACAAAACCTTTTATAGAAAGCTAATATTTAATTTCCTAAAATAACTTTAGGTTAACCAAAGAGAACAATCAAATCACAAGGAAAAGAAAAACAAAAGAACACAGCATCGAAAAAAACATATTCGAAATTCTAGAACGTAAGCCTCTTGTATTTGGTATTATTTCCATAAATAACTAGCATGATGCGGAAATAAAAATTACTAGTTATACCTTGTAGAAAAACCTCTTGATCTTCTACCGTATTCCTCTTCTAACCTCGGACGTTGTGTGGGCAACGATCTACCGAGATGAGAAACCACCAACCACCTTCTTCTCCTCCAAGCAAGGTTCGGCCACAAAGGAAGAACTTCACCAAAGAAGAAAACCAAAATACTAACCAAGCTCCAAGAGATGCTAGCTTTCTCTCCTTCTTCTTCTTCTTCTAAGTAGTATCCGGCCACCACAAGAACTCCAAGAGGGATGAAGTATTCGGCCACCACAAGAGGAAGAGAGGGAGAGGATGATGGCCGGCCACAACACCAAGGAAAAGAGGGAGAGAAAATAATAGAGGTTGTATCTCATGAAGGCACCCTCACCCCTTCTTTTATATTCCTTGGCCTAGGCAAATTAGGAAATTTAATTACAATAAAATTTCCTCAATTTCCTTGACATGATTTAATTTGAGAAAAATAAAATAAAATTTCCCAAATAAACCAATGGCCGGCCACATCAATGAAGAAAAAAAATTAGACAAGTTTTAATCAACAATTAAAACTTCCTAATTTGTTTCCGGAGATTTTAAAAAAATAAAATTTCTCTTTAAAATCTCTTCATGGTTGATAAAAGGAAATTTCTATAATTTTAATTTTATCAACATGTGAATAATATTTAAAGAGAAAATAAAACATCTCTCCAATCTACAAATAAGGAAAGAGATCTAATTTCTTTCTTTAATCTTTTGTAGATCTTTTACAAGAGAGATATTTTAATTTTAAATCTCTTTAAATTATATCTTCCACATAATAATAAAAATTAAAATTAAATTTCTTTTTTAATTTAATTTGGCCGGCCCTACTAGCTTGGGTTCAAGCTAGGGTCGGCCACCCAATTTTATACCTAGGCCGGCCCTAGCTTGTTCCCAAGCTAGCTTGGCCGACCCCTATTGGGTGGGTATAGAATGTGGGTATAGGTGGGTATAGAACTCTATAAATAAGAGGCTACGATAGGGACCGAGAGGAGGAATTGGTTTTGATCTCCCGATAAAATTAAGCATCCCATGTTCGCCCCGAACACACAACTTAATTTTATCAATGATAATTCATTCCACTAGAGAACTATCATTGAACTACCGCACCAATCCCAAATTACATTTTTGGGCTCCTTTTTATTATGAGTGTGTTAGTCTCCCTGTGTTTAAGATATCGAATGTCCACTAATTAAGTGAGTTACTGACAACTCATTTAATTAATATCTAAGTCCAAGAGTAGTACCACTCAACCTTATTATCATGTCGGACTAAGTCCACCTGCAGGGTTTAACATGACAATCTTTATGAGCTCCTCTTGGGGACATTATCAACCTAGTATCTCTAGGACACAGTTTCCTTCTATAATCAACAACACACACTATAAGTGATACCATTTCCCAACTTATCGGGCTTATTGATTCATCGAACTAAATCTCACCCATTGATAAATTAAAGAAATAAATATCAAATATATGTGCTTGTTATTATATCAGGATTAAGAGCACACACTTCCATAATAACCGAGGTCTTTGTTTCTTTATAAAGTCAGTATAAAAGAAACGACCTCAAATGGTCCTACTCAATACACTCTAAGTGTACTAGTGTAATTATACAGTCAAGATAAACTGATACCTAATTACACTACGACCTTCTAATGGTTTGTTCCTTTCCATTTTGGTCGTGAGCTACTGTTTATAATTTATAAGGTACTGATAACATTATCTTCTGTATGTGACACCACATACTATGTTATCTACAGTATAAATTAATTGAACAACTACAACTAAATGTAGACAATTTGATCAAATGTGATTCTTTATTCAAAATGAATGTTTACAAAGCTTAGGCTTTCAGTATACACTCCAACAATCTCCCACTTATACTAATGACTAAGCTGCCATATCTTCTACCATACATCTGATTCCCATTCCCTCCACATGCCGATCAAAAGCTTTCGCCGGAAGGGCCTTAGTGAAAGGATCTGCCAGGTTATCTGCTGATGCAATCTTGGCGATGACAACTTCTCCTCGCTTCACGATATCTCGTATCAGGTGGTACTTGCGCTCTATATGTTTACTTGCCTTATGAGCTCGTGGTTCCTTCGAGTTTGCAACTGCACCGCTATTATCACAATAAATTGTGATAATTTTGGGCAAACCAGGAATCACATCTAAGTCCATTAGAAAGTTCCTGAGCCATACTGCTTCTTTAGCTGCCTCAGAGGCTGCTACATACTCAGCTTCCATGGTTGAGTCCGAAACGCATTTCTGCTTAACACTCCTCCATGAAATGGCTCCACCTCCTAAAGTAAACACATAGCCTGATGTAGACTTACTGTTATCCCTATCTGATTGGAAATCTGAATCCGTGTAACCCACAGGGAGCAGATCGTCTGCTTGGTAAACTAGCATATAATCTCTTGTCCTTCTCAGGTACTTTAATATATGCTTTACCGCAGTCCAATGTCCTTGTCCAGGGTTACTCTGATATCTGCTGACCATGCCCACGGCAAAACAGATAGCATTGCATACATTAGGCTTCCTACAGCCGAAGCATAAGGAACTGCTTTCATGTCTTCTATCTCCTTTGATGTCTTCGGAGACATCTCTTTAGATAGAGCTATTCCATGCCTAAAAGGTAAGAAACCTTTCTTGGAATCCTGCATACTAAAACGAGCAAGGATTGTGTCTATATATGAAGCTTGGGACAGACACAACATTCTTTTCTTGCGATCCCTTATCACTTTGATCCCAAGAATGTGTGCACACTCTCCTAAGTCCTTCATATCAAATTGTTTGGACAACCATACCCTTACGTCTGATAATACCTTGACATTGTTGCCAATTAACAAAATATCATCTACGTATAGTACAAGAAATACCACCACGTTTCCGTTACACTTCTTGTATACACAAGACTCATCCGGACACTGAATAAATCCATACGACTGGATTACTTCATTAAACCGGATGTTCCAAGACCTTGAAGCTTGCTTCAGTCCATAAATGGACCGATTGAGCTTGAACACTAGATGCTCTTTGCCTTTTTCAATGAACCCTTCTGGTTGCTTCATATGAATGTTCTCTTCAAGACTTCCATTAAGGAAAGCTGTCTTGACATCCATTTGCCAAATCTCATAATCCATATGAGCAGTAATGGATAAGAGTATCCGGATAGACTTAAGCATGGCTTCCGGTGAAAAGGTTTCCTCATAATCGATTCCCTCTTTCTGAGTGTACCCTTTCGCAACAAGCCTATCTTTGAAGGTCTCTACCTTCCCGTCTGTCCCTCTTTTCTTTTTGTAGATCCACTTGCATCCAACGGCTTTTATACCATCAGGTGGTTCTACAAGCTCCCAGACTTTATTAGAGTTCATAGACTCTATTTCAGAATTCATTGCCTTTTGCCAAGATGCTGCATCTATATCTTGGAGTGCTTCGTCGTATGTTCGTGGATCAGGTTCACCCGGATCAAGTCCAAGACTCTCCCAAAACATGAATCTTTCAGGTCTGACAACCCTCCCACTACGACGAGGCATCGCTGTGATTGTGTATCATGTGTGACACGTGTTGCGCTCTTGTGGTACTTCATCTTGTCCTGTTGAAGTAGACATGTCCTCTCTAAGTTCTTCTAAAACAACTTTACTATTGGGCTTGTGATCCATTATATAGTCTTCTTCTAAAAACTAGGCATTGGTGCTAACAATGACCTTCGGTCTTTAGGACTATAAAATAAACCACCTTCGTTCCTTTGGGATATCCTACAAACACGCGAACTTCTATACGGGATTCTAACTTATCAAGATCTGGTTTCAAGACATGTGGACTACCCCAAATCCGAATATGTCTTAGACTAGGCTTTGCCCATTCCACAATTCTGTGGGAGTAGAAGAAACTGATTTAGAAGGTACTAAGTTCGGAATATCTGCTGTTTCCAGAGCATATCCCCAAAACGAATTTGTAATTCTCAATAACTCATCATTGATCTAACCATCTCCATAAGAGTCCTATTCCTTCGCTCGCCACACCATTCTGGGGTGTTCCAGTGCGAACAATTGGGATTGAATCCGGCCTATGATAAGTAATTCCTAAACTCTCCTAAGAGGTATTCGCCACCACGATCTGACCGTAGTGTCTTGATACTTTTACCTAGTCGTTTCTCCACATCAGCCTTGTATTCTTTGAACTTATCAAAGCACTCGGACTTGCGGCGCATTAGGTAAATATATCCATATCTTGAATAATCGTCTATGAAAGAGACAAAATATTCAAAACCCCCTCTTGCCTGGACAGACATAGGACCACACAAATCAGAGTGAACCAACTCTTGGTCATTTTACCTTCCAAGCAAGATTCACAAGTTGGAAAATTTTCCAACTCAAATGAACTCAAAAGTCCATCGGCTATAAGCCTCTGAATCCTACTTAAGTTAATATGACCAAGCCTTAGATGCCAAAGATATGCTTGGTTCATTTCCGAAGGTTCTTTTCTCTTATTAGAGTTAGAAGATGAGTTATAAATTTCCATATTTTGCTTTGTGGAAGAAATTGGATTTAAAGTATACAAATTGCCAACTAATGCACCAGAACAGATAATCACTTTATTTCTTTTAATAACTACATCGTTACTGAAAGAAACTGAATATCCATCTAAAAACAGTTTAGAAACTGAAATTAAATTCTTTCTAAAACTGGGTACATAAAGACAATTTCTTAAAATCAAATTTCTATTTCTACTAAAAGATAAGTAGACGTCTCCCACTGCAACAGCTGCCACCTTAGTAGCATTGCCCATGTAGACGGTAATTTCTCCTTCAGATAGTCGTCGGGTTTCCTGGAACCCCTGCAAGGAATTGCAGACATGATCAGTGGCTCCCGTATCTACACACCAGGTGCTGGTAGATAATACCGCTAAACATGTTTCAACAACTAGAGTATGAGATATACCTTTGTTTTGGTTCCTACGAGGACAGTCCGCCTTCCAATGTCCTGCCTGCTTACAGATGAAGCACTTGCCCTTCGGCTTCTTCATTCCAGCTTTAAATCCTGTACTCTGAGATTTATTCACTTTCTTTGCTGAACCAGCTTGTTTCTTCTTCTTCTTTCCTTTCGGTTTAGAAGTAGAACCATTTTCAGCATAGTGAATTTGAGCATTGTGACGAAATAATCCTTCTGCTGCTTCCGTCAATAGTTCCGCTAATGAATAAACCCTCTTATTCATATTATAGTTTAGACCGCTCAAAACTTCTAGGTAGCGTTTGGAGGATCATATCGATCTAGGTTTCCTATCAATTTCTCCTCCAAGGATCAGATCTCGTTCGGATAAGCCATCATCTTTAGGATATGATCCTTACAGGAGTACCCTCTTGCATGGTGGCTATCATTATCTTTCTCATGGCTTCTTGCCTAGAAGCCCTATCCTGATGACCAAAGAGTTCCTTGAGATTGTTCATAATATCATAGGCTGTTGGTAAATCTTGATGCTGATGTTGCAATACATTTGACATTGAAGCCAAAATATAACACCGCGCCATGTCATCTGCTTTTACCCATTTCCTATGATATTCAATCTCCTCTTGGGTAGATTCACCAGAGGGTGCATCAGGACAAGGCTAGCTTTTAGCAGTAAGAACAATGTCCGTGTTTCTTTTCCAATCTAAGTAGTTTGGTCCGGTAAGGGCTTTATGTTGAAGTAAGATGGACAGTGGGTTGAAAGACATCCTAAGAATCACAAATAACTTTTGGTCAGAACTCTAAATTTAGAATAATATTGATTCCTCAAACAATACTATTTTAAATTAACCAACACCTCATAACACCGTGAATTTTGTATGCCATGTTAGTGTGGACGTATACAAATTCAACATTTGTAAAAGGAGGGTTTTAACCCATTAATTTTATTATCTTGTCAACCTAACTTTTTGACAAATAAAATTAATAGTTGGTATCATTTGGTCACACAAATAATAGCAGTGACTCCGTTGGGGAGGATACTATTAGATGTGTCTAAGTGTATACCATTACTTGACACTAAGTCCATTAATAAGATTATGCCCCTTCCGTTGGGGAAGATCACACGCTCTTAATTAACTTCCTATAGTCATCCAAAAATGGAAGTCTGTTCTAGTGATCCGCAAACAAGCTCATCCGTTATGGAGGAAGGCACTCAGAGCCAACGCGCAAGCTTGTTTGCATCACTTACAAACCAGTAATGGAGACCATGGGATTTATTTAAAAAATCCCTCTCCCACTTAGTTATTTATAAATGAGGAATTTTAACTATGCTAGCCTACTTTACTTGTAAACTAACATGCACACACAGCATAATATAAAAGCAATAGAGAAACTAATTTTCAACTATTATGGCTTTTATCTCTAGTTGTCCTCTGTGTGTTGTCATCCCAAGCTGCTGCCATATTTGGCCACCGCCACCGGGTCTAGCTGTCGCATCCATCTTGCTCCTTGTTCCGCTGCGCCTTTAGTCCTTAGAAGGTTCCACGCTTTGCAAGATTCGATCCGCGACATAAATAGAATTTTACATTTTGATCCTATATTCCATAAAAGGAATGTACATGTATCTAGATCAAAAATAAAATCCTAATAAAACTAAATACAGCTCCTGCTGTATTTGAATACAATCATGCACACACATTTAAATGCCCTTGACATGTCCAATGGTCCAATCACACACATAATAACTAAAAGCCATAATAGTTGGATCCTGCATCCATAAAGTTAGCACATCCTACTATTAACCTGCCTAAATTATGTATGACATGTGCATAATTAAACTAAATACCAAATACACAGAGGCAAAACCCTAGCTCTGATACCAATTGTTGGTTGCTACTCGGAAAACCTATAGGTTCCACTGTACAAAAATTTTGTACAAAGGTCTGAACCTTTTCCTAGCTACCATGTGTTCTTTTAAATTAAATTTTGGATCGCCTGCGGAACTTAACACGTTTGATCCAAAACTTAATCTATTTGTTCTTTTAGGTTTTGACTTAGATCTCCTGCGGAACTTTACACGTTCGACCCAAGTCTCCTTAAGTTATTAATTCCATTAAATATTAATTTCCATAATTGGTTCCCAGTACTGACGTGGCGAGGCACATGGCCTTCTTGGATATGGGAGTAACCACCACCGACTAGACAAAACCTTTTATAGAAAGCTAATATTTAATTTCCTAAAATAACTTTAGGTTAACCAAAGAGAACAATCAAATCACAAGGAAAAGAAAAATAAAAGAACACAGCATCGAAAAAAACATATTCGAAATTCTAGAACGTAAGCCTCTTGTATTTGGTATTATTTCCATAAATAACTAGCATGATGCGGAAATAAAAATTACTAGTTATACCTTGTAGAAAAACCTCTTAATCTTCTACCGTATTCCTCTTCTAACCTCGGACGTTGTGTGGGCAACGATCTACCGAGATGAGAAACCACCAACCACCTTCTTCTCCTCCAAGCAAGGTTCGACCACAAAGGAAGAACTTCACCAAAGAAGAAAACCAAAATACTAACCAAGCTCCAAGAGATGCTAGCTTTCTCTCCTTCTTCTTCTTCTTCTAAGTAGTATCCGGCCACCACAAGAACTCCAAGAGGGATGAAGTATTCGGCCACCACAAGAGGAAGAGAGGGAGAGGATGATGGCCGGCCACAACACCAAGGAAAAGAGGGAGAGAAAACAATAGAGGTTGTATCTCATGAAGGCACCCTCACCCCTTCTTTTATATTCCTTGGCCTAGGCAAATTAGGAAATTTAATTACAATAAAATTTCCTCAATTTCCTTGACATGATTTAATTTGAGAAAAATAAAATAAAATTTCCCAAATAAACCAATGGCCGGCCACATCAATGAAGAAAAAAATTAGACAAGTTTTAATCAACAATTAAAACTTCCTAATTTGTTTCCGGAAATTTTAAAAAATAAAATTTCTCTTTAAAATCTCTTCATGGTTGATAAAAGGAAATTTCTATAATTTTCATTTTATCAACATGTGAATAATTTTAAAGAGAAAATAAAACATCTCTCCAATCTACAAATAAGGAAAGAGATCTAATCTCTTTCTTTAATCTTTTGTAGATCTTTTACAAGAGAGATATTTTAATTTTAATTCTCTTTAAATTATATCTTCCACATAATAATAAAAATTAAAATTAAATTTCTTTTTTAATTTAATTTGGCCGGCCCTACTAGCTTGGGTTCAAGCTAGGGCCGGCCACCCAATTTTATACCTAGGTCGGCCCTAGCTTGTTCCCAAGCTAGCTTGGCCGGCCCCTATTGGGTGGGTATAGAAGGTGGGTATAGGTGGGTATAGAACTCTATAAATAAGAGGCTACGATAGGGACCGAGAGGAGGAATTGGTTTTGGTCTCCCGATAAAATTAAGCATCCCGTGTTCGCCCCGAACACACAACTTAATTTTATCAATGATAATTCATTCCACTAGAGAACTATCATTGAACTACCGCACCAATCCCAAATTACATTTTTGGGCTCCTTCTTATTATGAGTGTGTTAGTCTCCCTGTGTTTAAGATATCGAATGTCCACTAATTAAGTGAGTTACTGACAACTCATTTAATTAATATCTAAGTCCAAGAGTAGTACCACTCAACCTTATTATCATGTCGGACTAAGTCCACCTGCAGGGTTTAACATGACAATCCTTATGAGCTCCTCTTGGGGACATTATCAACCTAGTATCTCTAGGACACAGTTTCCTTCTATAATCAACAACACACACTATAAGTGATACCATTTCCCAACTTATCGGGCTTATTGATTCATCGAACTAAATCTCACCCATTGATAAATTAAAGAAATAAATATCAAATATATGTGCTTGTTATTATATCAGGATTAAGAGCACACACTTCCATAATAACCGAGGTCTTTGTTTCTTTATAAAGTCAGTATAAAAGAAACGACCTCAAATGGTCCTACTCAATACACTCTAAGTGTACTAGTGTAATTATACAGTCAAGATAAACTGATACCTAATTACACTACGACCTTCTAATGGTTTGTTCCTTTCCATTTTGGTCGTGAGCTACTGTTTATAATTTATAAGGTACTGATAACATTATCTTCTGTATGTGACACCACATACTATGTTATCTACAGTATAAATTAATTGAACAACTACAACTAAATGTAGACAATTTGACCAAATGTGATTCTTTATTCAAAATGAATGTTTACAAAGCTTAGGCTTTCAGTATACACTCCAACACCTAAGTCCTTGCTCACTTAGACATAAAAGATTAAACTGCAGAACCTAACTTAACTCGATTGATCACATCAAAAATCACCTAGGATACTTACAGTTAGCAACAGGCGCAGCAGGGGCCTCATTTGGTTATGGAGAGATCCATTTGATATCAACATTCAATCCTACTCCTCGGGTCATATAGATTGTATTATTAGCCATAACTCTTTTCAATAGAGATTTTCTTATGTTTATGGTAATCCTACTATAGCGCTTCGAATTCACTCATGGCGGCTTATTAGATGACTTCAACAACAATGAATTCAAAACTCTACCTTGGGTAATGGGGGATGATTTTAATAAGATATTGTTTGAATCTGAAAAAAAGTAGGAGAGCTACAAGATCTATGGTACAGATGAAGGTTATTTATGAAGCCCTAGATGATTGTGGACTTTGGGGCTTAAAGTATAAAGGGTATCCTTATACTTGGTGTAACAAATGAAAAGGGAATGATATTATCTTTGATCGGCTTGACAGATTTGTTTGAAAATTTGATTGGAGTACTCTCTTTCTGACAATGAAGGTTGCAAACTTGGATTTCTGGGGGTTTGATCACTGGCCGACTTTACTAACTATCAAACCAAACTCGATCACAAACTTGAGTAGATGTAGAGGAGGTTCACCTTCGACCATAAATTGTTGCTAGAAGGTGATTTCATGATTTTCTTTCAACAAATGCAGGAAGATCCTAATGGGAATGAGGGTCTCCCAACTAAGCTCATGTTGTGCAGTGGCATTCTTTGAAGTGGTTTGGTTTTTATTTTGATCAATTGGATCAGAAAATTCTCATTCGGCAAGAGATGAACTACATGATGAGTGTTGGTGCATTGACCTCTAGAGTTTTAATATTTATTTGAAAATATGTTTACTGGAGTCTAGTCATGTCAAGGTTGATTGGATGACTAGCAAATAGGTGAGAAGTCTTGGAGGAGTGAACTCCATGCAAAGTAAAAGTGGTCGACCGAACCAGCGGATTTTAGTAAACCTAAGTATAGTTTTAGCAACACTACTTTGCATTACTATTATTGTTGTTGCACTAATTTAATATTGCAAGAAAAGTCTTAGTGGATCAGGCGATTAGACACTGAGCAAAGAAAGTCCAAATTAAATAGGTCTGGAGGACTAGATGTTTGGTAGGTGAGTTGAGGTAAGCTCCTAGAGTGAGTGCAGTGAGGTCGTGTCCCAATTTAGGAAAAATCTTAGATGATGATCCGACTAAGGAAACCAATAGTGGTTTCTAAGTCGAGATTAAAATAGACCTATATATATTCTATTATCATGCATAGATATGTTCTAACTCTGTTTTGCAGGGTAAATATTATTTCTATACTAATACTATTTTGCAGGAAGTGAACATGAAATTATTTCATCGACAGATAAAATGGTTTCATCAATGGATCCATGAAAACCTAGAACAATCGAGATTCTGATCAAAAATACAAAAGAAAAATGTTGTTCTGTTGATTGATCAACTTTATCAATTGATAGATCAAAGATTTACGGAGATTAGATTCGATCAACCAACTCTAGCGAAAAGGAAATATTGGTTTATCGGCAAGTAAGCTTGTTCCATTGACAAATTAGAAGATATCATGAAGATTAGACCAATCAGCTAGATCTAGTAGAAAGAAAAGTTTGGGTTTAGTAGACAAATAGAATGGATCAATCGACGGATCAAACTGATTTCGTGGTGAATCAGATAGAGAAGCTGGACGCAAACCCCGGGAGGTTCACTAGGTTTGGTCGATGGATCATCAAGATCAATTGATGAATCAAGTCCAAATTTAGAAGTTCAGTCAAATCAGTGGGATTTGATCGGCTGGTAGCTCGGCTATAAAAAGAGGGCTGAGGATAGAGTATATTACTGCTTTTGCTAAAAAAGCAACTACTCTACATTGTGCTCTCATTCTCTATGCCAAGCTCATCTTCGAACAAGTCTCCACATCGAGAGAAACATTGACAAAACACTTCATCTAGTACCATTTTGTTGTCAGTAATATTGTATTTAATTGCATATCTTATCATTGTAATCAAAAGATTGTTAGTGAATTAACCCATTGATATGATCAAACAGGTCGTAGGTTCTTAGAATAGGAGTCAGTTGTTGCACAATATGTTGCCAAAGATATTGGAGAAATTATAGAATTGAAATTACATAAAATTATTTCTAACTTATCTATTGAGATAACCTGAGTAGATAATCTCATGCTGCCAGCGGGGTTGGTTCTGCCAAGCTTCCGGTGGTCTGAGGTGCAAAGTTGATGCAGTGCGTAGCAGAATCGGGAGTCTATCACTGAATCGGGAAGAAAATTCATTGACTAAGATACCGAGGCCTGTGTTCAATGCGGTTTCCTTGAAATAGATTCGTCCCACCTCTGGCTGTGCTTTGAGGTTCTCTCGGCTCATCTGTTTTTTAGGATACAACAGTAAAACCAGGCATGCAACCAAGCACTAGTTATTCATGGCGAACTAAAAATGCACCCGAATTCTATCATGAGTAGTTCAGCCGAACGAATGCACGACTGAGAGAAAAAAATCAGGAAACAAAAGGTGGATGAACTCTTTTTCTTTCGCTTTTGCTCTCGCTCTTACTTTACTCAAGATCAAGCCTCCTTATATAGGAACTCTCACCTTGCCTGCAATGAATAACCAAATTATAGTCATTTAATGCTGAGTTTAATGTCATCATTAATGGGTTTAATACCTTCATTAGTGTCGAGGTGTTACAAAATCATTATTAATGGGTTTAATAACGTCATTAATGTAGAGACGTTATGAAGTCACCATTAATGAGTTTAATGTCAACAATTAATGTCGAGACGTTATGGAATTACCATTAATTTTATATTAATACTTCTGTTACGCTCTTGAGCAAGTAGCAAAGAGATTAAGGTGGCAAAATGTTGGTTTATTCACTTAGGTAAATCTTGCCCCGACCAGTTCAACATTCAACGTGTGCAGGTCATGCTCGTACACAAGTCAACCTTAGTTCAATACAATTACGCCTTGGATTTGCACCCACCCCTACGTATCTACGCATGAGAGAGTCTCTCCCCATGAATATGTTTACAACATCAATGCATGTGTCATAATTTAAACCAATAATAAAGCAAAGAGACTTCTAATGTGGAACTAACAACCCATCCATAATAGAGTCTCTTCGTCTCCACCTCTTTATTCCATTCACATTTCCAACAATCCGCCACATGAATAGAATATATGGTATGTGATAGTATTCAACAATTGAGTCAAGAAAAGACATGATATCCTTGAATTGTTCTATCGTCTGTGTAAGTATTGACAAATCTCACCCAAGACTCTCTATGTAATGGCCCGGCCCGGACGGGCCCAACCCGGACCGAACCGGGAACGCCACCAGAATTGTCCATCGGGTTGATGACTAACTCCACAGACTACCGAAGGTCCTTTCTGTTGGTGCAACCTTAGGTCAAGGTTGACCTGGTTGACCCGACTCGAGTTGACCTGACTCGAGTTGTATTTTGATGTTTGACGAGAACATAAGAGAGTTGTACTTTGATGGGAGATTGTTGGTGCAACATTAGGTCAAGGTTGACCTGGTTGACCTGACTCAAGTTGTATCTTGATGTTTGACAAGAACAGAAACTTGGGAGGTTGTGGGTGCAACCCTTGGTCAAGGTTGACCTGGTTGACCCGACTTGAGTTGATCTATTTCGAGAAGTCCAAGCAGGGAGCTTGGCACGGGAAAAATCCAAGTATGGAGACTTGGCACGGAAAAGTCCAAGCAGGGAGCTTGGCACGGGAAAAGTCCAAGTATGGAGACTTGGCACGGAAAGGTCCAAGCAGGGAGCTTGGCACGGGAAAAGTCCAAGTATGGAGACTTGGCACGGAGAAGTCCAAGTATGGGAGATTGGCATGTGGAAGTCGGAGAGGGCTCGGCAGCTCGTTCTCCAGACTAGGTCAGAGAGGGCTCGGTAGCTCGTTCTCCGGACTAGGTCAGAGAGGGCTCGGTAGCTCGTTCTCTAGACCAGGAAGGCAGATAGAAAATCCTAGTGAGTGAAGCTAGGTGAAAGTGAAAGACCTAGTGAGTGAAGCCAGGTAGGGGAAAGACCTAGTGAGTGAAGCTAGGCAGTTTGGAAGTCCTAGTGAGTGAAGCCGGGCAGATGGAAAACCCTAGTGAGTGAAGCTAGGTAAAAGTCCTAGTGAGTGAAGCTAGGTGAAAGTCCTGGTGAGTGAAGCCGAGCAAGGGAAAAATCCAGATGGATCAAGGATTATCGGACATCTGGTGTTGGAAAGACCAAGTGGGTCAAAGGGATTGACCCGACACTTGGTAGGGAGTCTTAGCAGGTCAAGGGAGTGACCCAGATGCTAAGCATGAGATACCAATAGGTCAAGGTTGACCGGATATTGGTTTGGAAGGCTTGGGACTTGGTTTGGGCAAAAACCAAGCTCTGGATCGATCAGTGGATCGATCCAGTGATACACTGGGTATCTGGATCGGTCTGGTGACCGATCAGTAACCAAACAGTAGCCTACTGAGTGTTATCTGATCGGTCTGCAGACCGATCAGGAAACAACGATCAGAAGGCAAGAAGCTCGGGAGAAAAGGAAGGGGATCGGTCCCTGGACCGATCAGAGAAAGATCTGATCGGTCCCCAGGACCGATCAGGATGAAGCTGGACCGATCAGGAGCATGCCTGATCGGTCCAGACCTTAAGTCCAGGAGGGCTTAGCCTGATCGGTCCCCATGACCGATCAGGAGCTCTGTGGACCGATCAGGATGGAGCATGATTGGTCCACATCCTAGCCGTTGCGTAGCAACGGCTAGTTTCTTCTGTGTCTTCTTCGCAGGTTATAAAAGGAGTTCGAGGGCCTTTACTGGCTTCTTCTTCTTCTTCTGGTTCGAAGCTACTGCTTCTTCTTCTTCACTGCTGTGATCTGAGCTTTGCTGAGCTCGCTTCTGCTTGAAGCTTTGTGTGAGCTTCCCCGGCTGGTCAGCTGCTGCTGTTCTTCCGTGAAGTTGCTGCTTCGTCAACGGAAACCAGTCGAAGGCAAGCAAGGTGTTTTACATTCATATTGTTTGTATTTCTTGCTGTATTCTATCTTGTTGTTGCAAGTTATTGTGGCGAGGTTTCTCCACCTAGAAGGAGTTGTTATTAGCCGATTTTCCGGGGACTCATCCACTGACGGATTGATAGGCTTCGTCCACCTTACGGACACGCCGAGGAGTAGGAGTTTATCTCCGAACCTCGTTACATCATCGTGTTAGGTTTGATTTTCTTCTCCTTCCTAGTTTCATTTCTTGTTTTTATTTCCACTGCGCTAACCCTAGTTTGTAGAAAGAAACGAGAATTTGGGGTCGGCTATTCACACCCCCCTCTCTAGCCGCGACCATCGATCCTAACAAGTGGTATCAGAGCGAGGTCGCTCTTCGCCGGATTAACACCCGAGGGAGCACAAGCTAGAGATGGATCTATTTGGAGAAGATGTCACGATTCCACCCTTCTACGATCGCGACGACTTCGTGTTTTGGAAGGTAAGAATGAAGTACTTTCTTATGACTAACCTTGAAAATTGGAGTTGTGTTCAATTAGGTTTCAAGCCTCCGATGGACAAAAAAGGAGAAACCCTAGTGAAGAAGGAGTGGACCAAGGAACAAGTCCACCAATCCCTAGTCAACGATGAGGTATTGAAAATTTTTGAATTCTCATTACCTAACGATATCTTGTGTAAGATAGGTGGTTACAACAATGCCAAGGAGTTGTGGAACAACTTGGCGAAGTTCCATGAGGAGAGCTCCAATTCAAGCCATGAAGAGGAGTCAAGTGAGCCAAGTAGCTCACATCATGGAAGTGTCGAATTAGAAGTTGAGGGCCACTCAACATCTAAGGATGAAGTGGAGGAGAGTTCTTCTTCAAGTTCGGAGCAAGAAGAAGAAGCTTCTACCTCCGGAAGGGATGAAGAAGAGAGCGTTCATCCATCCTCAAACCTAGGTAACTCAAGCATTTTAGTTTCTAGCAAATTACACATAATGTGCTTTGAGTGTAGGGAATTTGGGCACTACAAGAGTAAGTGTCCAAGGAGGATTAGGAAGACTCCACCGGCGCCAAAGGTCAAGGAAGCCGGAGTCCCGATACGCAAGGGCAAGGAGCACGTGGTGTGCTTCCAATGCAAGCGAAAGGGACACTATCGGAGCCAATGTCCGAGGGGGAGGCAATCTCACAAGGACAAGAGATCGAGCACATCAATAGGGGGAGCTAAGGCAAACCCTAAGGTACCCTCTAAGGCTCATTTTTGCAATTATAATAAGACACATGCTAGTAGCCTTATTACAATTGCCAATAATGATAAACATGTTAACCTTAGAAATCAATACATGAGCTTAGGAGCCAAACATGTTAATCTAGATAAGGACAATTCTAGAAATGCTAACCCTAGAATTAACTCATCTAAGGCTAAGGAGAACCTAGGTAGAAATCCCAAAATTTCTAGACATATGCCTAGGAATACCTCAAAGAAAAATGATAAATTAAAGCTTGAGGTATTAGAGAAAGAAAATCAAGTCTTGAGGTCAAGACTTGACTCTCTAGAAAAGGCTCTTGAGGATTTGACTCTAAGGTCTAGGGGACAAAAACCCAAGTCCAAGGACAAGAAAGGTTTGGGTCACAAACCTAAGTCCCAAGTGGTCAAGCCAACTTATCATAATGTTCCATTCGATTATGGAACAAAATCTAGGGCTAGGAAGACCATCACCAAGGTCACAAGGGGAGTCACCCCTAGAGTGGATCTTGATGAGTCCCAAATGACCAAGGCTTTAAAGCCTAGGAAGTCATCCCTAGTGAATATTTAGTGAACCCAATGAGCTCCAATAGGTATTGGGTTCCTAGGAGCGTGATTTCATCACGCTAGATGAGTTAGAGTGTGTCAACCTTACTTGAATAGGTAGTTAACCTAATCATGGCAAAAGGTGGCACTTTAGGAATTTTCAAGCTGTAATCAAGCCTTGGAAATGAAATGGAAAATCATTCCTAAGGTGTTTAGGATGTGCCAATCACAATTGAAGAGTTTTCTAGGGTCAATCTAATTGGCACATAGTGATCTAAAAATCCTTAGTATATGCTTTTAGGTCTAATACACTTAGGAATATAGATTTTATGGCAAAATGATCAAAAATGGCAACTAAGGCTAGAGTTAGGTATTTTCTATACCTTTACGTGTTATTCGACATATATTGCTTGCCATATGCCATGTCATGACATCATACTTATTTTATGATCATTTAAAATGTCATGATAATGCTTAGGTTAGTTTAAATGTCATGCTTTGTTTAAGTTTCACACTTTATGCCATGACATCATGACATCGGCACATGTTTTTACTTATGATATCATTATATGTCATGTCATCATCTTTTGCATTTAAAATCAATTAATTTGATTTAAGGACAAAAACACAATTTGATATGGAGATCAAATTGTTGTTTAGAAAATGCATGAGAACTTAGCCTAAGCTAACCTAAACCCATATCTCACATCAAAATTGACTTGGATGTGTTTGATACACCTTAGATGTGTGTGAGATATTAGGATTATGAGTTAGGATCAAGGTGCATAGTTCTTGTACCTAGATGAGCCTAATTCGAAATTGGGGGATTATAGGGAAAGCTTGTGTACGAGTCATGTACATTTCGCCCTAAGATTGTGGTCCCAAATTAAAGGGTTTAAAATCATTTCAAAATTGATTTGAAAAACCTTGATGAAGCTTTTCTAGTGAGAGCATTCATCATTGAACAAGTTGATACAAAGATGAGTTAACTTTGAGCTATTTCAAAGACTTGTGAACTTTGTATCAAGATTGAAAAATGGAAGTTATTTTCATAGAAAACTATTTTTCCTTGATAGTATATGATATGAGGAATGTATCCTCAAAATTTCACAATTTTTGGAATTTTCTGTAATTTTCTAGAGGTTTCTGAATTTCGTGGAGAGAAATCAAAACTTATCAGACCCTTATCAGGTTTGTGGACCGATCAGAAGGGTTTCTGATCGGTCCAGGGGAGCCTGGATCGGTCACTGTGACCGATCCAGAGGAAGACCTGATCGATCTTGTGACCGATCAGGGTGTGCCAGTTTCGACTGTGCTGTCTGAAATTTCAGCAATGAAGTTGGTGTTTTGGATTTCTAAAGGGTTGAAACTCTCCAAGACATTGTTGGTGCAATGGTCAAGGGGGAGTTGACCTTTAGGGGGAATTTTACCTATTAGTCAAGGGGAGTTGACTTTTAGAGGGAGTTTTTTACTCCTAAAGACTTGAGTGATATGGGATTATCACTAAGTTAATTGTTGACCTTAGTATCAAGGGGGAAATTAAGGGTTTCAATGAAAGGTATGAGACTTTTATTAGGAAGAAACTCTTGACCTTGATTCACTCTTTTTGATGTGTGTCAAAAAGGGGGAGAGTGTAGGTTTGGGGAGAATGTTCAAGGAAGAACATTAGAAAACCTAAGTTGGGTGATGGTTTTGTCAAACATCAAAAAGGGGGAGATTGTTGGTGCAACCTTAGGTCAAGGTTGACCTGGTTGACCCGACTCGAGTTGACCTGACTCGAGTTGTATTTTGATGTTTGACGAGAACAGAAGAGAGTTGTACTTTGATGGGAGATTGTTGGTGCAACATTAGGTCAAGGTTGACCTGGTTGACCTGACTCAAGTTGTATCGTGATGTTTGACAAGAACAGAAACTTGGGAGGTTGTGGGTGCAACCCTTGGTCAAGGTTGACCTGGTTGACCCGACTTGAGTTGATCTATTTCGAGAAGTCCAAGCAGGGAGCTTGGCACGGGAAAAGTCCAAGTATGGAGACTTGGCACTGAAAAGTCCAAGCAGGGAGCTTGGCACGGGAAAAGTCCAAGTATGGAGACTTGGCACGGAAAAGTCCAAGCAGGGAGCTTGGCACGGGAAAAGTACAAGTATGGAGACTTGGCACGGAAAGGTCCAAGCAGGGAGCTTGGCACGGGAAAAGTCCAAGTATGGAGACTTGGCACGGAGAAGTCCAAGTATGGGAGCTTGGCATGTGGAAGTCGGAGAGGGCTCGGCAGCTCGTTCTCCGGACTAGGTCAGAGAGGGCTCGGTAGCTCGTTCTCTGGACCGGATGTGGAAGTCGGAGAGGGCTCGGTAGCTCGTTCTCCGGACTAGGTCAGAGAGGGCTCGGTAGCTCGTTCTCTAGACCAGGAAGGCAGATAGAAAATCCTAGTGAGTGAAGCTAGGTGAAAGTGAAAGACCTGGTGAGTGAAGCCAGGCAGGGGAAAGACCTAGTGAGTGAAGCTAGGCAGTTTGGAAGTCCTGGTGAGTGAAGCCGGGCAGATGGAAAACCCTGGTGAGTGAAGCTAGGTAAAAGTCCTAGTGAATGAAGCTAGGTGAAAGTCCTGGTGAGTGAAGCCGGGCAAGGGAAAAATCCAGATGGATCAAGGATGATCGGACATCTGGTGTTGGAAAGACCAAGTGGGTCAAAGGGATTGACCGGACACTTGGTAGGGAGTCTTAGCAGGTCAAGGGAGTGACCAGATGCTAAGCATGAGATACCAATAGGTCAAGGTTGACCGGATATTGGTTTGGAAGGCTTGGGACTTGGTTTGGGCAAAAACCAAGCTCTAGATCGATCAGTGGATCGATCCAGTGATACACTGGGTATCTGGATCGGTTTGGTGACCGATCAGTAACCAAACAGTAGCCTACTGAGTGTTATCTGATCGGTCTGCAGACCGATCAGGAAACAACGATCAGAAGGCAAGAAGCTCGGGAGAAAAGGAAGGGGATCGGTCCCTGGACTGATCAGAGAAAGATCTGATCGGTCCCCAGGACCGATCAGGATGAAGCTGGACCAATCAGGAGCATGCCTGATTGGTCCATACCTTAAGTCCAGGAGGGCTTAGCCTGATCGGTCCCCATGACCGATCAGGAGCTCTGTGGACCGATCAGGATGGAGCCTGATTGGTCCACATCCTAGCCGTTGCATAGCAATGGCTAGTTTCTTCTGTGTCTTCTTCGCAGGTTATAAAAGGAGTTCGAGGGCCTGTACTGGCTTCTTCTTCTTCTTCTGGTTCGAAGCTACTGCTTCTTCTTCTTTACTGTTGTGTTCTGAGCTTTGCTGAGCTCGCTTCTGCTTGAAGCTTCGTGTGAGCTTCCCCGGCTGGTCAGCTGCTGTTGTTCTTCCGTGAAGTTGCTGCTTCGTCAACGGAAACCAGTCGAAGGCAAGCAAGGTGTTTTACATTCATATTGTTTGTATTTCTTGCTGTATTTCTATCTTGTTGTTGCAAGTTATTGTGGCGAGGTTTCTCCACCCAGAAGGAGTTGTTATTAGCCGGTTTTCCGGGGTCTCATCCACCGATGGATTGATAGGCTTCGTCCACCTTACGGACACGCCGAGGAGTAGGAGTTTATCTCCGAACCTCGTTACATCATCGTGTTAGGTTTGATTTTCTTCTCCTTCCTAGTTTCGTTTCTTGTTTTTATTTCCGCTGCGCTAACCCTAGTTTGTAGAAAGAAACGAGAATTTGGGGTCGGCTATTCACACCCCCCTCTCTAGCCGCGACCATCGATCCTAACACTTTCAGCGTGCTTTTTCCTCACTCGCACGCACCCTGGAAAACTTCCCAGGAGGTCACCCATCCTCAGATTTCTCCAAGCCAAGCATGCTTAACTTTGGAGTTCTTAAGTTTGGGCTTCCGAAAAGGAAGGTGCACATTGGTGATATGGATAGTACCATCTAATCTTTTAAGCCATACTTAACCAGAATCTTAGAACCGGGGTATTACACTCCGTGATACAACTTAGTTCTTATAAGTGTGTTCGTTCTTGGCATGAACACGCTTGGTTTTGTGAGAATCTCTAAGAATTATGCCTCCAATTCTCTTTGAAGCGGCCCCACTTCTTTCTCATATAGGTGATCCCTCGAGAGCAACCATCTACTCTTCTTGATCATTAAAAATCCACCAGCTTACCTTGGTCCAGTTACTATTTTATTGGGTTATCTCCCATAGTGTGTCTAGTCAATGTAAATTAGTTGTCCCTTTGAACCTAGTTCTTAGGATCTCCAGTCAATATAGGTTGGGTGCCCTCTACACTGATCGCTAACAACGACATCAAATCCATTTCTTGTGATGAGATTGCAACTAACTCTCGATTTAACTCTTTGGTTAGCGGATCCGCTAAGTTATCCTCTGACTTCACATAGTCAACAGTGATAACTCCCATTGAGAGTAGTTGTCTAATGGTATTATGTTTATGACATATATGTCTAGACTTACCATTATACAAATGGTTCTATGCCCAACCAATTGCTGATTGACTATTGCAATGAATGCAAATTGTCGGCACAGGTTTCGGTCATCTTGAAATATCTTTTAAAAATTATCATAGTCATTCAGCCTCTTCACCACATTTGTCAAGATTATAAGCTCATATTCCATCGTAGATCTGGTTATTACCGTTTACTTAGAAGATTTCTAAGAAATAGCTATACCTCTCAGAGTGAATATATATCCACTCATAGACTTAGAGTCTTTTATGTCAGATATCCAACTCACATCATTGTATCCTTTGATAATAGTAGGATATCTCACATAGTACAATCCATATTCATGAGTATACCTCAAGTACCTAAATACTCTTGTTATCCCTTTTTAGTGCTCAACGCCGGGATTATTCATATATCTACTTGTTTTACTTACTGCGTAGGCCAAGTCTAATCGCTTATAACTCATCAAGTACATCATACTTTCAATCACTTGAGAGTACTCTATCTTAAAGATACTTTCATCTTGATTTTTCAATAGATGTTGACTCGTATCTATTAGTGTTCGTGCTAATGCAGTATCATCCTTGGTAGATTTTTCAAGAATTTTGTCCACATAATGGGACTAACTAAGAATAAGTCCTTCTGTCATTCTAAAATTTTTGATTCCTAGAATCACATTAGCTAGGTTCATGTCTTTCATGTCAAATATTGAGTTCAACATTGTTAGGATCGATGATCGCGGCTAGAGAGGGGGGGGTGTGAATAGCCGACCCCAAAATCGCGTTTCTTTCTACAAATTAGGGTTAGCGCAGTGGAAAATAAAACAATAGAAACAAAGACAAGAAGATCAAACCTCAACGCGATGATGTAACGAGGTTCGGAGATGAAACTCCTACTCCTCGGCGTGTCCGTAAGGTGGACGAAGCCTATCAATCCGTCGGTGGATGAATCCCCGGAAAATCGGCTAATATAAACTCCTTATGGGTGGAGAAACCTCGCCATAAGAACTTTGCAACAGCAATAAGGAGTACAAAGAAGAGCAAGAACAAAATACACAATAAATGTACAAATACTCGCTTGCCTTCTCGTCGACTGAAGTTCCGGATGAAGCACCAACTTCACGGACGAATGCCAACAAGCAACTCAGTCAAAGAAGCTCCCCCGAAGCTTCAGAGCTCAGCAAAGCTCAAGCACAGCTTTCAGAAGAACAGCAGCTCGAGGAGAAAGAAGAAGTGTGTTGTCTCGCTGTAGAAGCCCTCGATCCTTTTATAACCTCTGATATCCTAAGCCAACCTGCGAACCTGCAAGCAAAAAGGCCAGAACACAGACGCCCGAAATAGCCTAGCCGTTGAGTCACAACGGCTAGGCCTGGACCGATCAGGCTCCACCCTGATCGGTCCAGAGCCTATCTGATCGGTCATGGGGACCGATCAGGCCCTAGCCTGATCGGTCCCCAGACCGATCAGCTGTTCCTTCTCGAGCCTGTTGCCTCCTTCTGATCGACTTTCTGATCGGTCTCCAGACCGATCAGATAACACACAGAAGCTCACTGTGTGGTTACTGATCGGTCACCATACCGATCACTCGTATCGCTGGATAGGTCACCAGACCGATCCAGGTTTAGAGCTCCAGCCCTAAACCCTAAATGGTTCTGAGAACGAGCTACCGAGCCCTCTCTTGACCTAGTCCGGAGAACGAGCTACCGAGCCCTCTCTGACTTCGTCCGGTCCAGAGAACGAGCTACCGAGCCCTCTCTGACCACAGTCCGGAGAACGAGCTACCGAGCCCTCTCCGACTTTTCGTGCCATCACCGTGCCAAGTCTCCATACTTGGACTTTTCACCAGATGTCTGGTCAACCTTGACCCATCTGGATTTCCCTTGTCTAGTTTCACTCACCAGGACTTTCACCTAGCTTCACTCACTAGGGTTTTTCACCTGGCTTCACTCACCAGGTTTTCCAATCTGCCCGGCTTCACTCACCAGGACTTTCCAACTGCCTGGCTTCACTCACCAGGACTTTCCCACTGCCTGACTTCACTCACCAGGACTTTCCGCATCCAGTCTAGAGAACGAGCTCCCGAGCCCTCTCTGACCACAGTCCGGAGAATGAGCTTCCGAGCCCTCTCCGACTTCCCATGTGCCAAGCTTCCATACTTGGACTTCTCCATGCCAAGTCTCCATACTTGGACTCTTCCCGTGCCAAACTCCCTGCTTGGACTTTTCACCAGATGTCTGGTCAACCTTGACCCATCTGGATTTCCCTTGCCTGGCTTCACTCACCAGGACTTCCAAACTCCCTGGCTTCACTCACCAGAACTTTCACCAACTGCCTGGCTTCACTCACTAGGACTTTCACTTTCACCTAGCTTCACTCACTAGGATTTTCACCTGGCTTCACTCACCAGGATTTCCCGACTGCCTGACTTCACTCACCAGGACTTTCCGAACTGCCTGGCTTCACTCACCAGGTCTTTCCGAACTGCCTAACATCCCAGTTAGGACTTCCCAGTCAAGTATCCGGTCAACCTTGACCTACTTGACTCTTCTTCATCCAACCTGATCAGACCCTGATCAGTATCTCTCCGCATGGACAACTGCACCTGCATTGTCCATGTCTACATGTCTTTCTGTATTGTCAAACATCGAAACCATGACCAAGGTTTACGCTTGGTCAACTAGGTCAACCTTGACCTACAGTTGCACCAACAATCTCCCATCAAAATACAACTCTTTTGTTCTTGTCAAACATCAAAATACAACTCGAGTCAGGTCAACTCGAGTCGGGTCAACCAGGTCAACCTTGACCTAAGGTTGCACCAACAATCTCCCCCTTTTTGATATTTGACAATACCTTTAAGTTAGGCTAATCCAATAGCCTAAACTTTCCTCATGCCACTAGGTAATGAAACATAAGTTACAACCTTACATTCTCTTTCTAAGAAGGCAACCTCCTTCTTAGATAATGAAGGCCTAACTTAAACCCTTCATTCTCCCCCTATTGGCACACATCAACAAACTCTCCCCCTGAAGAGTAAGTTATCGTTGTTCACAACTTCACTCGTCGTGATCAACAAACTCTCCCACTAACTCCAATGTTCTTCCTTGAACATTCTCTAGACATTCTTCCCCTTTTTGACACACATCAAAAGGAGTGAATCAAGGTCAAGAATTTCTTCCTAATGAAAGTCTCATACCTTTCATTGAAACCCTTAATTTCCCCCTTGACACTAGAGTCAACAATTAACTTAGTGATAATCTCATATCACTTAAGTCTCTTAGGAGTAAAAACTCCCCCTAAAAGTCAACTCCCCCTTGACTAATAGGTAAAACTCCCCCTAGAGGTCAACTCCCCCTTGACCATTGCACCAACAATGTCTCGGAGAGTTTCAAACCTTTAGAACTCTAAAACACCAATTCCCGAGCTGAAATTTCAGACAACCAGTCGAATTTCAGCAACTTGGCACGGCCTGATCGGTCACCAGACCGATCAGGCTTCCTCTGGATCGGTCACAGTGACCGATCCACAACTGCCTGGACCGATCAGACTCCCTTCTGATCGGTCCACAACCTCTGATATCAGTTTCTGAATTTCCTCCCGAAATTCAGAAACCCCTACAAAATTCCAAAAAATTCCAGAAATTATAAAACTTTGAGGATACATTCCTCATAACATATACTATCAAGGAAAAATAGTTTTCTATGAAAATAGCTTCCATTTTTCAATCTTGATACAAAGTTCACAAGTCTTTGAAATAGCTCAAAGTTAATTCATCTTTGTATCACTTTGCTCAATGATGAATGCTATCACTAGAAAAGCTTCATCAAGGTTTTTCAAATCAATTTTAAAATGATTTTAAACCCTTTAATTTAGGACCACAATCTTAGGGCTAAATGTACATGACTTGTACACAAGCTTTCCCTATGATCCCCAATTAGAATTAGGCTCATCTAGGTACAAGAACTATGCACCTTGATCCTAACTCACAATCCTAATATCTCACACACATCTAAGGTGTATCAAACACATCCAAGTCAATTTTGATGTGAGATATGGGTTTAGGTTAGCTTAATCTAAGTTCTCATGCATTTTTCTAAATAACAATTTGATCTCCATATCAAATCGTGTTTTAGTCCTTAAATCAATTTCATTGATCATTAATGCACAAGATGATGACATGGCATATAATTGTATCATAAATGGAAACATGTGCCAATGTCATGATGTCATGGCATAAAGTATGAAACTTAAATAAAGCATGGCATTTAAACTAACCTAAGCATTATCATGACATTTTAAATGATCATAAAATAAATATGATGTCATGACATGACATATGGCAAACAATATATGGCAAATAACATGTAAAGGTATAGAAAATACCTAATTCTAGCCTTAGTTGCCATTTTTGATAATTTTTATCATTTTTCCATAAAATTCTATATTCCTAAGTGTAATAGACCTAAAGTCATATCCTCAAGACTTTTAGATCATTATGTGCCAATTAGATTGACCTAAGAGAACTCCTCAAATGTAGTTGGCACATTCTAATCACCTTAGGAATAACTCTTAATTTCATTTTCAAGGCTTGATCACACCTTGAAAATTCCTAAAGTGCCACCTTTTGCCATGATTAGGTTAACTACCTATTCAAGTAAGGTTGGCATACCCTAACTCATCTAGCGTGATGGAATCACGCTCTTAGGAACCCAATGCCTATTGGAGCTCATTGGGTTCACTAAATATTCACTAGGGATGACTTCCCTAGCAACCCTCCTAATGACCCTCCTAGGCTTTAAAGCCTTGGTCATTTGGGACTCATCAAGATCAACTCTAGGGGTGACTCCCCTTGTGACCTTGGTGATGGTCTTCCTAGCCCTAGACTTTGTTCCATAATCCAATGGAACATTGTGATAAGTGGGCTTGACCACTTGGGACTTAGGTTTGTGACCCAAACCTTTCTTGTCCTTGGACTTGAGTTTTTGACCCCTAGACCCTAGAGTCAAATCCTCAAGAGCCTTTTCTAGAGAGTCAAGTCTTGACCTCAAGACTTGATTCTCCTTCTCTAATACCTCAATTTTTAATTTTTAATTTTTAATTTTTCTTTGAGGTATTCCTAGGCATGTGTCTAGTTGATTTGGGATTTCTACCTAGGTTCTCCTTAGCCTTAGATGAGTTAGTCTTAGGGTTGGCTTTCCTAGTGTTATCCTTATCTAGGCTCACATGTTTGGCACCTAAGCATGTGTATCGATTTCTATAATTAACATGCTTATCATTATTAGCAATAGCAATAAGGCTACTAGCATGTGTTCTATTTGAATTGCAAAAATGAGCCTTAGAGATTACCTTAGGGTTTGCCTTAGCTCCCCCTATCGATGTGCTCGTCTTCTTGTCCTTGTGAGGTTGCCTCCCCCTCGGACATTGGCTCCGATAATGTCCCCTTCGCTTGCATTGAAAACACACCACGTGCTCTTTGCCTTTGCGTATCGGGACTCCGGCTTTCTTGACCTTTGGCGCCGGTGGAGACTTTCTAATCCTCTTTGGACACTTACTCTTGTAATGTCCATACTCCCTATACTCAAAGCACATTATATGTAATTTATTTGAAATTGAAATGCTTGAGTTACCTAGGGTTGAGGATGTATGAAGACTTTCTTCTTCATCCCTTCCGGAGGTAGAAGCTTCTTCCTCTTGCTCCATTCTTGAAGAAGAACTCTCCTTCTCTTCTTCCTTAGATGTTGAGTAGCCCTCAACTTCTAATTCCTCTCCTCCATGATGTGAGCTACTTGGCTCACTTGACTCCTCTTCATGGCTTGAAGTGGAGTTCCCCTCATGGAACTTAGCCAAGTTGTTCCACAACTCCTTGGCATTGTTGTATCCACCTATCCTACACAAAACATCATTAGGTAAAGAAAATTCAAGAATCTTCAATACCTCATCGTTGACTAGGGATTGGTGGACTTGTTCCTTGGTCCACTCCTTCTTCTCTAGGGTTTCTCCTTTCTTGTCCGTCGGAGGCTTGAAACCTAGTTGGACACAACTCCAATTCTCAAGATTAGTCATAAGAAAATATTTCATTCTTACCTTCCAAAACGCGAAGTCGTCGCGATCGTAGAAGGGTGGAATGGTGATGTCGTCTCCGAGTTGATCCATCTCTAGCTTGTGCTCCCTCGGGTGTTAATCCGGCGAAGAGCGACCTCGCTCTGATACCACTTGTTAGGATCGATGATCGCGGCTAGAGAGGGGGGGTGTGAATAGCCGACCCCAAAATCGCGTTACTTTCTACAAATTAGGGTTAGCGCAGCGGAAAATAAAACAATAGAAACAAAGACAAGAAGATCAAACCTCAACGCGATGATGTAACAAGGTTCGGAGATGAAACTCCTACTCCTCGGCGTGTCCGTAAGGTGGACGAAGCCTATCAATCCGTCGGTGGATGAGTCCTCGGAAAACCGGCTAATATAAACTCCTTATGGGTGGAGAAACCTCGCCACAAGAACTTTGCAACAGCAATAAGGAGTACAAAGAAGAGCAAGAACAAAATACACAATAAATGTACAAATACTCGCTTGCCTTCTCGTCGACTGAAGTCCCGGATGAAGCACCAACTTCACGGACGAATGCCAACAAGCAACTCAGTCAAAGAAGCTCCCCCGAAGCTTCGGAGCTCAGCAAAGCTCAAGCACAGCTTTCAGAAGAACAGCAGCTCGAGGAGAAAGAAGAAGTGTTGTCTCGCTGTAGAAGCCCTCGATCCTTTTATAACCTCTGATATCCTAAGCCAACCTGCGAACCTGCAAGCAAAAAGGCCAGAACACAGACGCCCGAAATAGCCTAGCCGTTGAGTCACAACGGCTAGGCCTGGACCGATCAGGCTCCACCCTGATCGGTCCAGAGCCTATCTGATCGGTCATGGGGACCGATCAGGCCCTAGCCTGATCGGTCCCCAGACCGATCAGCTGTTCCTTCCCGAGCCTGTTGCCTCCTTCTGATCGACCTTCTGATCGGTCTCCAGACCGATCAGATAACACACAGAAGCTCACTGTGTGGTTACTGATCGGTCACCAGACCGATCACTCGTATCGCTGGATAGGTCACCAGACCGATCCAGGTTTAGAGCTCCAGCCCTAAACCCTAAATGGTCCTGAGAACGAGCTACCGAGCCCTCTCTTGACCTAGTCCGGAGAACGAGCTACCGAGCCCTCTCCGACTTCGTCCGGTCCAGAGAACGAGCTACCGAGCCCTCTCTGACCACAGTCCGGAGAACGAGCTACCGAGCCCTCTCCGACTTTTCGTGCCATCACCGTGCCAAGTCTCCATACTTGGACTTTTCACCAGATGTCTGGTCAACCTTGACCCATCTGGATTTCCCTTGCCTGGTTTCACTCACCAGGACTTTCACCTAGCTTCACTCACTAGGGTTTTCACCTGGCTTCACTCACCAGGTTTTTCAATCTGCCCGGCTTCACTCACCAGGACTTTCCAACTGCCTGGCTTCACTCACCAGGACTTTCCCACTGCCTGACTTCACTCACCAGGACTTTCCGCATCCGGTCCAGAGAACGAGCTCCCGAGCCCTCTCTGACCACATCCGGAGAATGAGCTTCCGAGCCCTCTCCGACTTCCCATGTGCCAAGCTTCCATACTTGGACATCTCCGTGCCAAGTCTCCATACTTGGACTCTTCCCGTGCCAAACTCCCTGCTTGGACTTTTCACCAGATGTCTGGTCAACCTTGACCCATCTGGATTTCCCTTGCCTGGCTTCACTCACTAGGACTTCCAAACTGCCTAGCTTCACTCACCAGGACTTTCACCAACTGCTTGGCTTCACTCACCAGGACTTTCACTTTCACCTAGCTTCACTCACTAGGATTTTCACCTGGCTTCACTCACCAGGATTTCCCGACTGCCTGGCTTCACTCACCAGGACTTTCCGAACTTCCTGGCTTCACTCACCAGGTCTTTCCGAACTGCCTAACATCCCAGTTAGGACTTCCCAGTCAAGTATCCGGTCAACCTTGACCTACTTGACTCTTCTTCATCCAACCTGATCAGACCCTGATCAGTATCTCTCCGCATGGACAACTGCACCTGCATTGTCCATGTCTACATGTCTTTCTGTATTGTCAAACATCGAAACCATGACCAAGGTTTACGCTTGGTCAACTAGGTCAACCTTGACCTACAGTTGCACCAACAATCTCCCATCAAAATACAACTCTTTTGTTCTTGTCAAACATCAAAATACAACTCGAGTCAGGTCAACTCGAGTCGGGTCAACCATGTCAACCTTGACCTAAGGTTGCACCAACAAACATATCTTTAATGAATTTGATTATATTATCATTACTTCCAATGATAAGTATGTCATCTACATATAAGTACAAGATGACGTAGTCATTCTCTATGGCTTTCATGTAGACACATTGATCTTGAATCCATATTCCTTCATGACATTATCAAATTTCTCATGTCACTGCTTTGGTACTTGCTTTAAGCCATATAATAACTTTACCAATCTACAAACCTTGTTTTCCTATCCTGGCATAGAAAACCCTTCAAGTTACTCCAGGTAAATTCTCTCATCTAAATCCCCATTTAAAAAAGTTATTTTTACATCCATTTGATGTATTTCATGATTTCACAGAGTAGCTATAGCTAACAATACTCTAATGGATGTTATTCTTGACATCGAAGAATATGTATCAAAGTAATCAAGGCATTCTCATTATCAACATTTTTTGATTACCAATCTGGTCTTATACTTTTCAATTGTGTCATCTGACTTTATTTTCTTCTTTAAAATTCACTTGCAACCTAGTGATTTACTTCCCGGAGGAAGATCCACAAGTTTTCAAGTGTGATTTTACAAGATAGATTCTATCTCAGATGCAATTGTCTCTCTCCAGTGAAGTCCATCAGAAGAGCTTAAGACTTCAAAGTAACTTTGGAGCTTATTTCCAACATAAAAGTGATAAAATCTAATTCATAGAATTTTTCCACCCGAGCTCTTTTGCTCCATCTAAGCTCAACCTTGACTGGGTCATCATCATCTTCTTTGTCTTGTGTTTCATATGCTCATTTTGATGAGCTAGCATCTTCTCGGGTCTTATACGGAAATACATGCTCAAAGAACGAGGCATTTCTCGATTATATTATCGAATTCTTATGTATATTTGGTATTTATGACTCATACATAAAAAAAATTGATACACACTGCTATTATGTGCATATCTAATAAATATGCAATCAATAGTCTTTGGTCCTGTCACGCCCCTAGAGTCCCTGCTAGACAAAAATCCGGCAGCATCTCCCCTGAACCGGTGACAATCTGAAACATACATACATAAAAAATACATCAGTCACATACGGCTGGAATATATTCACAACCACGCAGTTATATATATTCATCCCACTCGACTGGAACAAAATAAACAACCACGCAGTTAATAACAACCCACACGGTTGGAAATAAACACGACGAAAATCACAAAGAAATACGAATGTACGAGTAACAAAGTCATTAACCACAAAACCTATAACCACCGAACTAGACTCCAAACCCACATCAGCTTATATAAAAAAATTAAAAAAAATACAAAATCAATATACCACCGAACAAAAACAAGACTGAAAAGAAATCCGTCCTCAAGGGTGTAGTGGGGCTGGCAGCTAGGACTCTCCAAGCATCCTTGATTCATCTACCTGCTACCTGGCGAAAGAAAAACCAGTTTGTGGAGTAGTGAGTATTGGAACTCAACGGGTAAAAGAAAGATAGTGCATGAACATAATATCCAAATAGAGAGTGCCAACATTATACAGTCTCATAAGAGAAATAGCATATAATAAAATAAAACCATAATTTATCCTCATACCTAAAATCATATCCTAGGCTAGTAAAATCAAGAGTAGAACAACTCTGCTATAGAGCTACTCATAACTACAAGGGTAACATGTGAGACATATACATATTACCAATAGGTAAGTCAGTCTAAACACGCACAACAGATATCTATCTCAACCTATGTAAGCATATCAGCATAAGCTAGCAACAACAACATAAGTAAGCAACAACAATAGCCGGTATAATAATAATAGCGTATGCACGGATGGTTACCCCGCCCACCTCTCTGCACCACGACCCCTGTATGGTCGAGAGGCCGGATCGATGACAACTATACCACTCAAAGGCTGTCACTACTCTTGAGTGACCGAGTGGATATGTGTTGAGTAGCTAACTAGCTACAAAGCGAAGGGGGTCCCTGCTGCTCGCAACTCTAGCTACCACTACTCATGAGTGGCTGAGTGCGGCACGACAGGACAAGCGATATCTGCTCCAGCTACCACTCTCTCGAGTGGTCGAGCGTGCGGCCCTGGTTAACGACTCTCTCGACCATAAGGGAGAATTTGTCGTTAACATGTATGCAATGATATGATGCACAAAATACAACAGTCATCATATACATGTAAACAGGAATCAGGTATGCTACATGAAGCCAGCATGCTCAATACGGTACATAAATAAATAACAATCAAAGCATACAAGGTTGGTATCTAATATCTGCTAAATATCATAGATGAAAACAAGAGACTGTATGGATATAGAAATGAATAACTCAAAGATTTAAGTAGAAGTATCAAGCACAAGAAAAATACGAGTGGAGTCAAGATAAAGTAGTCCTTATCCAAAAATAATAGCTCATGCACCAAGTTCCAAAGAACTAAAGAGAGTCAAAGTAAGAAGTACCCGCCTCAAATATAGCTCGTGTAAAATCCTATCTACACGTGAAGCAGCTCATCGTAAATCAAGGTCTTGTAACAACGTATTTTACTGTTTCAGCTAATTCAAAGTACAACAATTAGCTAAATTCAAACCCCGATTTAATGAGGGAATGCCCTAATCAATAGATCATTAATTACCCTGATTAATGATTAGCTTCAATTAATCCAAAATTATCACTATATCACAAACTTACCCAATTTAGTATCAAGGTGGCACTAGAAGTGGCTTACAGCCAACCGCGGCAATCCACAACTATCATCCACCTCCTCCTGTAAACCTAACAACCCAAACTACAAATCCATTAATTAGCCTTCTAATCCCAAATCAAGCTTGAATTTCAGCAACCTTCCAAGAATCAATCCAGAAAACTAATTATACATGAAGAAGAACAACATCAGATTCGATTCTCAATCCCCAAGTCCATCCAGAAATCTAAGACTAGCATGCCAAAATAGAACCAACATTGAAATTGTCTCACAATCTTCCAAATCTATCTAAAATTCAAGGCTATCTGCTGAAACCAAAACAATATCGAGGTTGATTTAAAATCTGCAAATCTGCCCAGAAATCCAAAGTTGTCTTGCCGAACAAAAACTACATCAAGATCGATTCACAACCCTTAGATTTGTCCAAATAATCCTCAGCCATCCAAAAGAAATGAAACCCCCATTGAAATCACATTCCAGCCTACTAAATTGGTTCACCAAAACCCACAGCCACTGGAAGAACCGAGAATAACATCAGCTCAAATCCCACAACCGATTACAAGCTCTCAAATCTATTCTAGCAATTAAAATCCACTACAGAAGAATGAAACAACATTGGAAAAGAAATAATTGCAGCCTCCCCAAATCCAGAACTGAAAGTCAACACGAAAACTTCATGAAGAACTAGCGGACATCATTAAAGAAAATCGTTTATACGCCTACTCCTATTCCTTTTCCCGAAACTCATACCTACAGGAGGGATTATACTTGCTGAAACCCTAACCAATAGTATAAACTTACCTCAACAATGTTGGTGCAACCTAAGGTCAAGGTTGACCTGGTTGACCTGGTTGACCTAACTCGAGTTGACCTGACTCGAGTTGTATTTTGATGTTTGACGAGATTAGAAAAGAAAGTTCTATTATGATGTTTGACGAAAATAGAAGAGTTGTATTCTGATGTTTGACAGAATACAAACTTGGGAGATTGTGGGTGCAATCTTTGGTCAAGGTTGACCTGGTTGACCCGACTTGAGTTAATCTATTTTGAGAAGTCCAAGCAGGGAGCTTGGCACGAGAAAAGTCCAAGTATGGAGACTTGGCACGGAAAAGTCCAAGCAGGGAGCTTGGCATGGGAAAAGTCCAAGCAGGGACTTGGCACGGAGAAGTCCAAGTATGGAAGCTTGGCATGTGGAAGTCGGAGAGGGCTTGGTAGCTCGTTCTCCGGACTGTGGTCAGAGAGGGCTCGGTAGCTCGTTCTCCGGACTAGGTCAGAGAGGGCTTGGTAGCTCGTTCTCTGGACCGGACGAAGTCGGAGAGGGCTCGGTAGCTCGTTCTCTGGACTAGGTCAGAGAGGGCTCGGTAGCTCGTTCTCTAGACCAGGAAGGCAGACGGAGAAATCCTGGTGAGTGAAGCCAGGTAAAAGTCCTAGTGAGTGAAGCTAGGTTGTTTGGAAGTCCTGGTGAGTGAAGACAGGCAAATTGGAAATCCTGGTGAGTGAAGCCAGGTGAAAACCCTAGTGAGTGAAGCTAGGTGAAAGTCCTGGTGAGTGAAGCCGGGCAAGGAAAAATCTAGATGGATCAAGGCTGATCGGACATCTGGTGTTGAGAAGGTCAAGTAGGTCAAGGGAGTGACCGAATACTTGACACGAAGAGAAAAGTCCAAGTGGGTCAAAGGGATTGACCGGACACTTGGTGGGGAGTCTTAGCAGGTTAAGGGAGTGACCAGATGCTAGGCATGATATACCAACAGGTCAAGGTTGACCGGATGTTGGTTCGAGAGACTTGGGACTTGGTGTTGAGGAAAACCAAGCTCTGGATCGATCAGTGGATCGATCCATTGATACCATGGATTCCTGATCGGTCAGCAGACCGATCCAGTGATACGGCTGATCGGTCTGCAGACCGATCAGTAACCACACAGTGAGCTTCTGTGTGTTATCTGATCGGACTGAAGACCGATAAGGAGGCCGATCAGAAGAAGGCAATAGAGCTGGGAAAGGACAGTTGATCGGTCTAGGGACCGATCAGCATAGAGCCTGATCGGTCCCCATGACCGATCAGCAGCACCCTGGACCGATCAGGGTGGAGCCTGATCGGTCCAGGCCTAGCCGTTGTGACTCAACGGCTAGGCTATTTCGGGCTTCTGTGTTCTGCCCTTTTTGCCTTGCAGGTTCGCAGGTTGACTCAGGATATCACAGGTTATAAAAGGATCGAGAGGCACTACAGAACCTCTCCTCCTTCTTCCTCTTCTTCCTACTGACTGCTGAAGTATTTCTGCTTGAGCTTTGTTGAGCTCTTCTTCGCTGAAGCTTCGCGTGAGCTTCCCTCAGCTGGGACTTCAACTGGACAGTTGGTGCTGTGGTTGGATTCCCGTGAAGTTGCAGCTTCATCCAGTCGACAAGAAGGCAAGCTAGGGTTATTACATTTTTGTATTGTACTTAGTTTCCTGCTGTATTCTTGTACCCCTGTTTATCTTGCTATTGCAAGACATTGTGGCGAGGTTTCTCCACCCAGAAGGAGTGATTATTAGCCGGGTTTCCGGGGTCTCATCCACCGACGGATTGATAGGCTTCGTCCACCTTACGGACACGCCGAGGAGTAGGAGTATATCTCCGAACCTCGTTACATCGACGCGTGTTGAGGTTTGATTTCTCCGCTTTCGTTTCTATTATTTTTATTTCCGCTGCGCTAACCTTGATTTGTAGAACGAAACGAAGGTTTTGAGGGCGGCTATTCACACACCCCCTCTCTAGTCGAGTACGACGATCCTAACAAACAAACCCTCCACCCCTTCACCCGAAGCCTTAGCAGCTATAAGAAGTGGAGAGGCAGTGAACGGCAAGAGGGAAGGTCCACGGTATGCTGATTCGATGCCTTCCTCTAATCCAGAATAGGAAGAACATCACAAACGGAACTAATTTGGCAAGAACTTTGAATCCATAAGATTCCAGACGAAGCATACCTTGATCGGTCGCCTCCAGATGGTATTGCCCGATCTGATCCTATCTGTGGTGGTAAGGATCACTCTCCTATGAATCAATCAATGAGGAGGAATGTCGGGAGTCGATCGGCTGGGGACGACGTGAGTCCAGTACCTCGCGATGCCCTAGATGTCGAACCACCGCCGATCGCGCGCAAGAAACGACCGAGGAGACGATCGCTCTGCCAAAGATGGTTGGTACCGTTGAGATCCAGCGACGTTCCTCAGGTGACGCGGCGAGACCGAGATCGTCGGGGAAGCCGTCGGCGTCGGGTCGTCCACGCGCGAGAGAGAGACGAAGAAGAGGGGAATTGGGTCTCGGCGTAGGTTTTGGGGCACGAGGGAGGGAAATAAAAGAAAAGGAAAAGGAATAAAATTTTTAAACATTTCCTCGTTTAAATAGGGTAGCTTAAACAGGCTTTCCCGTAGCCCAATAATTGATCCCCTTAACCTACATCATACGAGCTCCAATTAAATCTCAAAAAAATTCTAAAAATTCTAATAAGATTATTTTTCAAATAACCTTATTATTTAGTTATTATTTGGGCACCATATTTTACAAGTCCTATCTTAATCCTTTTCGAACCATGCACAAATACTTTGACAAGACACCTCCACATTCGCAAATATTTATAGGACAGTTGTTTTCCATATTACAACTCATAAGGACTCTTATGTATCTTCTTCCTGGGCACCTTATTTAAAAGGTAATTAGCTATTAACACAGCTTTCCTCCACATGAACTTTGGTAATCCATAGCTTAATAGAAGAGCATTTACCATCTCCTTTAGAGTTTGATTCTTTCAATCAGTAACTCCATTTTGCTAAGGAGTATGAGTTATTATTCCATGCATAATCTCATGTTTTACACACAACTCAGTGAACAGTGATACATATTCATCACCTCGGCCACTTCGAACCACCTTAATCTTCTTATTAAGTTAGTTTTTAACCTCATTTTTATATAGAGCAAATTTCTCTATAGCTTCATCCTTACTTTTGAGAAGATACGCATAAGAATATTTTATTTTATCATCTATAAAAGTGATGAAGTATTTATTCCCACCATATGTTGGTGTACCTTTGAGGTCACACAGGTCAGTGTGAACTAGCCCAAGTGGTTCGTTGCTTCTCTCAACATGTTAAAAGACTGACCTTGTCATTTTTGCTTTAACACAAATCTCACACTTGTGTTTTGGGTCAAGGTGGAACGTAGGTATACTTCACATATTTATTAATCTACATAACATATCATAGTTAACATGTTCTAGTCTACCATGTCACAAACATGAAGACTCAAGAATATAAGTAGAAGAGCTTTCATCTTTATTTATCTTAGGCCTAATAGTCATTACATTGAGCTTGAATAACCCATCAAATACATAGCTCCTTCTTACAAATATTCCATTTTTTGACAGTACAACTCTGTTTAACTCAAAAATAATGCGAAAGCCATGTTTTCTTAATAGTGATAAATCCAGACATTAGATTCTTCCGAATCTCCGAAACATACAACATATTGTTCAGACTAAGCATCTTTAGCATCATTTTTTCTTATCCCATGATGTTCGAGGTTACTGAGTTTCCCATGAACAGCTTGTCTCCATTGACTTCTTCAAAGTTGTAGAGCAACTCCTTATTACAGCAGACATGTCAGGTGGCTCCAATATTGATCCACCATTGTCGTGAATGTGAACCAACCAAGTTCAGTTTGGAGACCACAACATTCATTTCTGGTCCCTCATTCAGGTTGGCCTCTTGTTTCTTCTTTGATTTTCTATATTCCAAAGATTTGTGACTAGCTCGACCATAGTTAAAGCACTTTCCAGAGAATTTCTTAATGCCTCCTCTGATCCTATCTTGAAAGTCTTTAGGTTCTTCTACTTTGAGTTTTGACTGTGCTCAACCATATTGCCTTTCACAGTAGCTTGAGAGAATAGCTTTCTCTCTTAACTCTTGTTATCTTCTTCGATGTGAAGTCTAACAATAAGTTCTTCCACATTCATTTTGTTCCGCTTGTGCTTCAAGTAGTTCTTAAAGTCCTTCCATCCTAGAGGCAACTTCTCAATAATAGCAGCCACTTAGAAGGTTTCGCTCAGAACCATCCCTTCTAAGTGGATCTTGTTCAAGATCACCTGAAGCTCCTAAACTTGGTTGATCACCATCTTGGAGTCAATCATCTTGTAGTCCAAGAATCGACCCACGATGAACTTCTTGGCCCCTGCATCTTTCATCTTGTTCTTCTTGTCCAGGGACTCCCATAGCTCCTTAGCCATTCTCTTCATGCTATACACAGCGTATAGTGAGTTGGAAAGGCAGTTGAGAATATAGTTTCGGCAAAGGAACTCAGAGTGAGTCCATGCCTCCACTGCACTGATGGTTTGCACATCAGCATCCTCAGCATGCTTGGGAGGGTGCTCGGTCAAGAATTGAGCCAAATTAAGCATGGTCAAGTAGAAGAGCATCTTCTACTGCCACCTCTTGAAGTTTACTCCACAGTGAGTTGGCAAGGCAGTTGAGGATGTAGTTTTGGCAAAGGAACTCAAAGTGAGTCCATGCCTCCACTGCACTGATAGTCTATGCATCAACATCCTCAACACGCTTGGGAGGGTGCTCAGTCAAGAATTGAGCCAAATTAAGCATGGTCAAGTAGAAGAGCATCTTCTACTGCCACCTCTTGAAGTTCACTCCAGTGAACTTCTCTGGCCTTTTCCCATGGTTGATTGGCATAGTTCTAATTGGGGTGAAGGGGTCTTAAGGTGTTGAATTTGTTATACCTCAATACTTTATTCTGTGGTCATCTCAACAGAACTCGAGTTTGTTTCAAGATTGTTGGACAATCTGCTGTAGAAGATATTGGGGAAATTATAGAATTGAAATTACACAAAATCAATTCAAACTTATTTGTTGAGATGACCTGAGCGGATAATCTCAGGATGCCAACAGGGTTGGTTCTACCAAGCTTTCAATGGTCTGAGTAGCAGAGTTGATGCGGTGCGTAGTAGAATCGGGAGTCGATCGCTAATCGGGAAGAAAATTCGCTAACTAAGATACTGAGACCTATGTTCAATGTGATTTCCTTGAAACAGATTCGTCCCATCTCCGGCTATACTTCGAGGTTCTCTCGAGTCATTTGTTTTCGAGGATACAATGGTAAAATCACGCATACAACTAAGCACTGATTGTTCATGGTGAACTGAGAATGCACCCGAGTGTTATCACGAGTACTTCAGCCAACGTATGTATGACTGAGAGAAAAGAATCGGGGAACGAAGGTGGAGGAACTCTTTTTCTTTCGCTTCCGCTCTCACTCTTACTTTGCTCAAGATCCAACCTCCTTATATAGGAGTTCTCACCTTACCTGCAATGAATAACCAAATTATAGTCATTTAATGTTGGGTTTAATATTGTCATTAATGGATTTAATATCTTCATTAATGTCGAGATGTTATGGAATCATTATTAATGGGTTTAATGACATTATTAAAGCTGAGATGTTACGAAATCACCATTAATGAGTTTAATGTCACCATTAATGTCGAGATGTTACGGAATTGTCATTAATTTTATATTAATGCTTCCATTACACTCTTGAGTAGGTAGTAAAATGTTGGTTTATTCACTTCGACAAATCTTGCCTCGACCGGTTTGGCATTCAACGTGCGCAAGTCATGCTAGCACACAAGTCAACTTTGGTTCAGTACAATCTGGCCCTAAATTTGCACCCACCCCTATGCATCCAGCGTGAGAGAGTCTTTCCCCATGCATATGTTTACAACATCAATGTATGTGCCATAATTTAAACAAATAATAAAGCCAAGAGACTTCTAATGTGGGACTAACAACTCATCTACAATAGAGTCTCTTCGTTTTCACCTCTTTATTCCATTCACATTTCCAACATTGGATGAGCTTCAAACCAAGTAAAAATTGAAGTGTCATCTTCATTTTCTTCTTATTTCAATTTTCGCTGCATACTCGATAAGTTCTTAAAAAGAAAAGAAAAGATTTTAAAGCAACAAGATTCTCCCCCTCCTCTCTCATTCTCAACAATCCTACAATGAGCTCACATGGAACAATGGAAAACTACTCAAGCATTCCAGAGGTAGATAAGGAATTAGGTAAGTTGTTGGCTCAGGAAGAAATCCACTGGAATCAAAGATCTAGAGTTAACTGGTTAAAAAATAGGGATCGAAACACTAAATTATTTTACTCTTCAACTTCATCTCATTGTCACACTAATTTCATTAGAGTACTTCTAAATTTGAGGGGTGAATATTGTACTAATCTCCTAGGTATGGTAGAAATCACTATGGATTGCTTTGCCTCATTATTTACTTCTTGTAATCCATCTCAACAAAACATTGATTTAGCGGTTGATTTTATTGAACCGATGGTTTTGGAGAATATAAATAATATACCATGCACCCCTTTTATAGTTGAGGAGATATATAAAGTGGTTTTTGATATGCATCCATCAAAGTTCCTAGATATGATGGATTTATAACCTTATTTTATCAGCAATTATGGTCAACCATCGATTTGGATATTATCGCTATAGCTCTCTCAATTCTTAATGATCAAAGTAATATACCATATTGGAATTTTACTATAATTACATTTATTCCTAAAGTTTGGGAGTCAACATTTGTAAAAGATTTTTGGCTGATCAATTTGTACAACACTTGTTACAAAATTATGTCTTGTGCCATTACCAATAGATTCAGGCCCATCACGAATAAAGTTATGGATTCTTTTCTAAGTGTCATTATTCCTGGGAGATCAAATATGGATAATATAATTATTGGATTTGAATGTATGCACTGGATAAGAAATAATAGAAAAACTAAGACAGGATATGTCGCTCTCAAGTTTGATATGAATAAGGTTTATGATCAAGTCGAGTGGAGCATTTTGTAGGCATTGTTGCTAAAAATGGATTTTGTTGAGAAAGGTGAACTTAATCATGAGATGTGTCAAATATGTTTCATACTCTTAATAATTTTATTTTTATAGTTTTACATCCTTAGAGGGGTCTACGCTAGGGTGATCCTCTTTCTCCTTAGTTATTTATCATTTGTGCTCAAGCATTGTCTACTATTTTTTCTAAGGCAATGGATCATCGTCTATTTAAGGGAATGAAGGTTGCAACATCTAGCTTAGTGATATCACCTTTTTTTTTTTGCAGATGATAGTTTGGTTATTTTCGGGCAAAAAAGGAGGATTGTGTTAAAATACATTGTAAAATACCGGAAAATAGGCGAATATTAATAAGGGAATTTTCCAGAATTTTTGGAAATTTTTCTGAAATTCTTCGGAGCTCGTATGGATGAGTTTACGGGGATAAAACGAGGTTCCGGAAAAGCCTGTTTAGGCTACCCCATTTAAGCTAAGAAATGTTTATAATTATACTTCCTTCTTTTATTTCTTTATTTTTCTTCATTTTCTTCTTTCCCCGCCGAACACTGCTCGTGTGCCCTAACCTCCTTGCGCCGACGTCGTTTCTCCTCAAAAACCGCCACGACGATCCTTTCTCTCCCCTTCTCTTCTTCTTCGTCGCAGAATCCCATCTCCTCTCCTTTGCACGGCGTTGATCAGATCGTCTTCCTCATCGATGGCGCCACTTCGAGCCGTTTCTTCTCTCCTCTCGGCGCCTTCTCTACCCGACAGCGACGCCGCCGAAGACTCGGCTCAAGTCTCTGCCCCGATCTCCAGCAACACCGTCCCTCTGCCCTACTGTTGGCTGCCATTTTTCCTCTTGTGCCGATCATCACCGTGCCCTTGTAACCGGCGTCGCACGGAGCAGTGCCATCCCTCACTGTGCCGCCTCTCCTCTGTTCTTGAGAAATCCTTCGTTGTGGTGGAATTAGGTCACGGTTAAGGTAAGGCAGTGATGAGAAGGTTAGGGATTTGAGGATCTTGATTGATCTCGGATCAGTTTCCTGTTCTGTTGGTTTGATTTGTAGGTTGTTTTAGTAGTAGGATGTTAACAAATTATGTTTGATCTGTGATCTTCTTACCGGCAGCACTCAAACCAGCGTCACCAGTGGGTTGGATCAAGAGCAGAGGTTTGAATCAAGGTAAGAAGTAGAGTAATTGTTACATGTTGATGAGTTAGATTCATGTATTGGATTAGGAATATATTGGATTAATCCATGTTTAGGTATGATCTTGATACCTATTGATAATTTATTCATCATTAGGTTGTGTAGAAAAATTAGGTTATATGGATTTAGGTTTTGGATTTTTATCAAAAGGGTTGTTTGGGGTTAAGGTAATTAACTCTAATTAACCGTTAGAAAGGTTGAGGGGAATGGTTTAGGGTTTATCCCTAAATTTCTATTTAGGATTTATTTAGCTGTTTGTTTGTATTCTAGCTAAATAAAAGTAAATGTATTTTTGTTTACACAGGGCTCTGATTCGAGACGGTATCTCGACGTCGGATTGGACATTTCTTATTGGAGGCGGGTACTTTTGACTTATGTCATTTGATATACATAGTAGTGAATTTAACAAGTTGCATTAATTATGTCCTTTATTTGTTTTGGTTAGTCACTACCCAATATCTGATACATGATTGATTGATTGCTTGATTTGCATCCCATGTATACTTTATTTGTTTATACATGCTTATAGGGGCTAGTGATATACCATGCTTCACCATGTTCAGGACCTAGGTTTTTATACCTTCTGTGTACCTTTGATTTGATAGGATTCGTTGACCTAGGGTGCACTTTTCTATATATATGGATTAGGTCAGGATGTTTTTATGGTTATTGCCATGCACCATTTGCATGATTACATGCTGTGCGATAGTCCGCTCCATTATTGTTGAGCACATCGCCAGTTACATGGATCTGCACACACCACCGGTTAGTGTAGCAGCGTGGTAACCGGCAGGCGGTTGTACTCTGTTTGACTCCGTTGGTCCGGTCATGGGTAGTGTGATGCAGCGTGATAGCCGGCAGAGATTCCTCCCCGTCATCGTGTACCGGGAGATGAGAGCATTGAGTTCTCCCATTTATGATTTGGGGTAGGAGGATAGGTGTACTCCGACAACATCCGTCCACTCGGTCACTCATCAGGAGCAGTGATGGCAGAGTGCACGGTTGTCACAGTCTTACCCACTCGGTCTCACCATTGTGTGTGAGATGACTGACTGGCGTTAGGGATGACCATGACATTTGCATCATATGCATGATGCATTTATTGCTTGTGTTTGCTGCATTTACTTGCTGCATATGCCTATGTTTGACATGCATACAGGATTTTCATATCTCTCGGACTGCTTGTCTTTATACCCAGGTCCTGGTTAGTACAGTATACTCCTGTTATTTCAGTTTGCATTTACCTTTATTACATCAGGAGATTGTACGCATGATTAGTGCTAGGTGTTATTTCCTTACTTTGTATATCAGTTGTACCTGCTGAGTGTTGGACTCACCCCGCCTCCATTGTTGTTATATTTCAGGATGATGCTGTCAGGAGAGAGTTACAGTTGCTAGTCCTCTGCAGACCACCAGCTGTAGTTGTCTTTTGGTTTTGTTTTGTTTCTTATTTGACTATGTTTGAACTTAGTCTTGTGTTGGTTTTACTTATGGATTTTGTACGAATTCTTATAGTTGATGGTTTTGGTATGATTTGGTTTTATTCTACTACATGCCTGCCTGGACGGCAGAAGAGGTGAGTTCGTCGGATTTGAGCATTTCGAGTGTAGTGGAGTAGGGTGGATTTGAGTCAGAGTACTATTGTTTTGTTTACTATTATTAACTGTGTGGTTGTGATAGCCAGAGGCTGAATATCTATATAAACTACGTGGTGATTATTTTTTTTTTATTTATTGTTATTAATCCAGCCGCCTGTCGCTGAGGTATATGTGTTATGTAGAAGTTTCAGATTGTCCGCCGTACAGGGGAGATGCTGCCGAAATTTTCTCGGACAGGGACTCCTCTGGGGCGTGACAATTTAGTGGTATCAGAGCCAAGTTTGGCGATACTTGGTTGGTTTCCGTGTGTTGGATTTTGAGATTTATCTGATACCAATTTATTGGTATCAGAGCAGGGTTATGATACCTACTTTTGGTGTTCTGGAGATTTATCGGATACCTATTGTTGGTATTCTGGATATTTGGGTTAGCCAGGTTTGCGAGTCAAACTGGGCATTTTTGGATTTTCGTTATGGTTATGTTTCGAATTTTCGTGTCGGATTTATATGGATTTCCGGCAATGTTTCTCATTCAGAATTTTGAGGTCAAAGGTTGGGGACAGGACAGCGACGGAACATCTCCAGACGGCAAATAGGTATGATGTTTATTTTATGATTGTTATACTTGTAGTAATATCTGTAATTTAATTTAACAGATATGAGACGATCTACTCGTATTGCTGCGAGACGTGGTGCTGGACGACCACGTGCGAGGACGACGGGATCTCTGGATATGCCAGAGATGCCGACTGTTAGTGAGCCTGTCAGTCAAGGACAAACTCAGCATGCTGCGGGCACGTTGGGCTCTCAGACCCCGACGACTCCTATAGAGGTACCTACCTCGGTTGTGCCGAGCGTACCTATCCCTACAGTAGTTCTGGTACCATCAGAGGTACCATTGGTGTACCCGACACCAGTGGCACCTGTGCCCCCAATGCCTACAGTAGCAGCAGCTGCACCATATCCGGTACCATTACCTACCGTACCTCCAGCTGTGGCCACTTATGTTCATCCGACAGTACCACCGACGACTTATGCTTCAGTATATACAGCAGCACCGGGAGTTCCTCCTCCAGTTTATTCCGTGGTACCACCTGTAGTATCAGCTCCAGTGTTTCCGCCAGTTCCTGCAGCCGTCCCGACACAGCTCACTGATATTGTCGCTGCACGAGCTAGGATTCCAGCATTGGTTGAGTCGATGAAGACTCGTTTCACTCTTTTCCGCGGAGATCTCGATCCGAGTATGGCTCTGTCATGGATAGAGACTATGGAGCAGACTTTCTTCTATATGGCTTGCTCCGAGTGAGAGAAAGCAGAGCTGGCTGCCTACCATTTACGGGATGAAGCTAATGCCTGGTGGATTACTCAGCGTTCTATTATTGGTGAGCGCAACATCACGTGGACCAGGTTCAGAGAGGCTTTTGAGAGCCGCTTCTTTCCACTGTCTTATCAGATGGCTCGCCGACAGGATTTTATGAGTCTGAGGCAGAACAATCGCTCAGTGACCGAGTATAATACTGAATTCCACCGTTTGGCTAAGTTTTGTCCAGAGTTAGTTGGGGAGGACAGAACTCGCATGATGCAGTTTATTCAGGGACTGGATAGTTATCTGCATGTACGGCTTGCCGGTTTAGGGATCACATCTTACTCTGATGCACTGGATCGAGCTTTGATGATAGAGTTAGCTCAGCAGACACCATATCCGGACAGGAAAAGGAAGCATACGGGTCAGACATCAGGGCAGATCCAGCAGACACAGGCGACAGGACAGCATCAGAGTAGTCACAGACCGTCAGGTCAGAGTTCTTCTGGGGTATCTCGTAGGCCTCAGAAGTCTGGGCGGTCTTCTTCGGGACGTTCCCGGTTTTCTCAGTAAGCAACCATCTTCCGGCGATACCCACTGCTTTCGATGTGGATCCGAGATCACCTTACCTTTTCTCCGGGCAGCCGGTTGCTTTTATTGCAACCGCTCGAGCACCTGAGCCGAGATTGTCACCAAGGCTCACACGGCCTCCGGAGGTCAGTCGAGAGGGCAGTCTAGTCGATCGAGGGCATATCGAGGAGGGCGAAGCCCATTCCTCACAGCACAGGAGCAGCCCTCAAGAAAATTTGGCATGCTTGGGCAGAGTACTCCAGTGCTCAGCACCCAGTTTTGTTCCGTGACCTTATTATCCAACCTGTAAGCGCATGCACTCGGTCGGCCCCACAACAGACAAGATCACCACCATCCTCTCGCTTCTCGGCACATTGTCCAGCCACTGGTAGGCTTCGCCACCAAAGTACCGGCAAATACCACCTCCTCCTCCGCCAGAGACTGGTCGTGTTCATGCGATTACCAGAGAGGATGCTCAGCGGGCCGACGGATCCGTTTTCCGCGGTACGATTTCCATTTATGCATTTTCCGCTGATATTTTGATTGATATTGGTAGTTCGCACTCTTTTATATCCCGTACCTTTATGCGGGAGATTGGTAGATTATCTACTGTTAGACTGCAGCGGTTGACCATCTCCTTACCGTCCGGTGATACTTTAGACGTCACCCAAGAGGTCAGAGGTTGCCCGTTAGACTTTGGCAACATGACACTTACGGTAGATCTTCTAGTATTGGAGATGATCGAGTTTGATATCATTCTTGGCATGGATTGGCTGTCAGTATATCATGCTACCGTTGATTGCCAGACGAGGGTGGTCACCTTCCGGCCTCCGAACCAACCCTCGTGGAGTTTCACTGGCATCAGAGATGACGGCATCTCGATTATTTCGGCGATTCAGGCGCAGAAGCTGCTGTCTCACGGCTGTCATGGTTTTCTATTATCTCTGATTAGTACTGAAGACAGCAGCAGTTCACAGTTCTCTGACGTTTCTGTAGTCCGAGAGTATCCAGATGTATTCCCTGAGGAGCTTCCTGGTTTGCCTCCCAGAAGGCCAGTGGAGTTCACTATTGAGCTGATTCCGGGAACTTCACCGACATCGAAAGCTCCGTATCGTATGGCACCGAAAGAGTTGAACGAGCTGAAGGTTCAACTCCAGGAGCTTTTGGATAGGGGATTTATACGCCCTAGTGTTTCACCATGGGGTTCTCCAGTTCTATTTGTCAAGAAGAAAGACGGTACCATGAGGTTATGTATTGACTACAGGCAGCTGAATTCAGTGACCGTCAGAAATAAATATCCATTACCACGGATTGAGGATTTGTTTGATCAGCTCAGAGGTACTTCAGTGTATTCTAAGATTGATCTGCGATCCGGATATCATCGATTGAGAGTCGAGACCTCGAGATATTCGAAGACTGCACTTAGCATACGGTCATTATATGAGTTTTTGGTAATGCCATTTGGGCTTACCAATGCTCCAATGTGTTTATGGACTTGATGAACCGCATCTTTCTGGAGTATCTGGATCAGTTTGTTATCGTTTTCATTGATGACATATTGGTCTATTCGCATTAGGAGGAGCATGCACAGATCTTCGTATAGTCTTGAGACTCTTAGATCAAGATCATCCAGACGCCAAGTTGAAGAAGTGTGCATTCTAGTTATCCACATCGGTTTTCGGGACACGTGGTCTCTAGCGAGGTATTTGATGATCCTCGAAGATCGAGGCATCACCGGTTGGGGCGGCCAAATCGATTCAGAGATCCGCAGTTTCGGATTGGTGGATATTACCGACGTTTCGTTGAGGGTTTCTGCGTATTGCTATGCCATTGACACGTCTTACCAAGAAAGGCGTGAAGTTCATGTGGACAGAGGATTGCGAGACCAGTTTTCAGGAGCTGAAGCGGAGATTAGTGTCAGCTCCAGTTTTGGTTTTACCTTCTGGAGAGGATGGATTTGTACTCTACACCGACGCGTCTCTACAGGGTTTGGGCACTGTTCTGATGCAGCACGGCAGAGTAGTCTCTTATGCTTCTCGTCAGTTGAAGGAGCATGAGAAGAACTACCCAGTTCATGACTTGGAGTTAGCCGCCATCATTTATGCATTGAAGATTTGGCGTCATCATTTATACGGTATTACATTTGAGATTCTCACTGATCATAAGAGTCTCAAATATATTTTCACTCAGAAGGAGCTTAATCTCCGACAGAGGAGATGGATGGAGTTCCTAAAGGATTACGATTGTACCATTAGCTACCACCCGGGGAAAGCTAATGTGGTTGCAGATGCACTCAGCAGGAAGTCCAGAGGGACTTTGGCTTGTCACATAGTTTCAGTTACAGACTTGATTCAAGGTTTCTCTGAGTTAGATCTTGAGGAGCAGGGACCGACAGAGCAGGGTATTCTTATTACCATGGTTGCTCAGTCATTGATCCGGACGAGGATCCAAGAGGCCCAGGCTGGTGATCAGCATTTGCAGTTCATTAGCAGTCAGATAGCTTCTGGGCAGCAGACCGATTTTACATGAGACGAGGAGGGTGTTATATACTTCCGAGGCAGATTATGCGTACCTCAGTCTCATCCGGTCTTACAGGAGCTACTTCAGGAGGCTCACCATTCTCGATTTGCGATCCATCCAGGCGGGACCCGTATGTATCGAGACTTGAGACGTTCCTACTGGTGGAACGGTATGAAGAAAGACATCGCAGATTTTGTAGCTAGATGTCTTGTCTATCAGCAGGTGAAGGCTGAACACCAGAGACCTGCAGGGTTACTTCAGCGGATTCCTATTCCTGAGTGGAAGTGGGATCACATTACCATGGACTTTGTGGTGGGTTTGCCGAGGACACGACGAGGCCATGACGTGATTTGGGTAATCATTGATCGATTAACCAAATCCGCGCACTTCTTAGCGATTCGGAGGATTGATTCCCTGGATCGATTGGCAGATCTGTATTGCCGAGAGATCATCAGACTACATGGTGTTCCGTTGAGTATCATTTCAGATAGAGATCCACGGTTCACATCTCGATTCTGCAGCGAGTCTGGCGGGCCTTGGGCACACTGCCTGCTTCGATCTGACCTTCCATCCACAGACGGATGGACGATCGTGAGCGGACTATTCGGACTTTAGAGGACCTTGAGGTCATGTGTTATGGATTTCGGAGGCGATTAGGACCATCTGCCGTTAGTAGAGTTTGCTTACAACAACCTTCCATTCGGCTATCCGATGGCACCGTTTGAGGCGTTGTATGGTAGACCTTGCACACATCCTCTGGGATGAGGTTGGAGAGCCAGTTGTTGGGACCTCATAGAGTTCAGCAGGATGCAAGTTGGTCCGCTATCGACGGAGGATGTCAGAGGCGCAGGACCGCCAGAAGAGTTATGCTGATTGGAGACGCAGACCACTGGAGTTCTCTGTTGGCGACCATGTATTTCTGTGAGTTTCACCCACGAAAGGGGTTAAAAGATTTGGCCTCAGAGGTAAGCTAGCTCCGCGGTACATTGGCCCTTTCGAGATCTTGGAGAGGATCGGAGCGGTAGCTTACCGACTGGCACTACCACCGTCCTTGTCAGGCGTTCACGATGTATTCCACGTATCGATGCTGAGGAGATACGTGCCCGACCCGACGCATGTGCTGGCAGATATCCCAGTTCCAGTTCAGCCTGACATTACTTATGAGGAGGTTCCGGTACGAATTCTCGACCGGAAAGAGCGTCAGTTGCGGAACAAGACTATCTGGCTGGTTAAAGTCGGATGGCAGCATCATTCGGACGAGGAGGCTACTTGGGAGCTCGAGGGTACGATCCGAGCTCGATATCCCCACCTTTTCACTTGAGGTATGTGATTTAATTTACCGTTAAGCATTTATACTCTATATCTGTTGTAGTACTTGCTGATGGTAGATAACGAAATTTGGGGGACCAAATTTTTATTAGTGGGGGAAAATGTAAAATACCGGAAAATAGGCGAATATTAATAAGGGAATTTTCTGAAATTTTTGGAAATTTTTCTGAAATTTTTCGGAGCTCGTATGGACGAGTTTACGGGGATAAAACGAGGTTCCGGAAAAGCCTGTTTAGGCTACCCCATTTAAGCTAGGAAATGTTTATAATTATACTTCCTTCTTTTATTTCTTTATTTTTCTTCATTTTCTTCTTTCCCCGCCGAACACTGCTCGTGTGCCCTAACCTCCTTGCGCCAACGTCGTTTCTCCTAAAAAAACAGCCACGACGATCCTTTCTCTCCTCTTCTCTTCTTCTTCGTCGCAGAATCCCATCTCCTCTCCTTTGCACGGCGTTGATCAGATCGTCTTCCTCATCGACGGCGCCACTTCGAGCCGTTTCTTCTCTCCTCTCGGCGCCTTCTCTACCCGACAGCGACGCCGACGAAGACTCGGCTCAAGTCTCTGCCCCGATCTCCAGCAACGCCGTCCCTCTGCCCTACTGTTGGCTGCCATTTTTCCTCTTGTGCCGATCATCACTGTGCCCTTGCTAGTAACCGGCGTCGCACGGAGCAGTGCCATCCCTCACTGTGCCGCCTCTCCTCTGTTCTTGAGAAATCCTTCGTTGTGGTGGAATTAGGTCACGGTTAAGGTAAGGCAGTGATGAGAAGGTTAGGGATTTGAGGATCTTGATTGATCTCGGATCAGTTTCCTGTTCTGTTGGTTTGATTTGTAGGTTGTTTTAGTAGTAGGATGTTAACAAATTATGTTTGATCTGTGATCTTCTTACCGGCAGCACTCAAACCAGCGTCACCAGTGGGTTGGATCAAGAGCAGAGGTTTGAATCAAGGTAAGAAGTAGAGTAATTGTTACATGTTGATGAGTTAGATTCATGTATTGGATTAGGAATATATTGGATTAATCCATGTTTAGGTATGATCTTGATACCTATTGATAATTTATTCATCATTAGGTTGTGTAGAAAAATTAGGTTATATGGATTTAGGTTTTGGATTTTTATCAAAAGGGTTGTTTGGGGTTAAGGTAATTAACTCTAATTAACCGTTAGAAAGGTTGAGGGGAATGGTTTAGGGTTTATCCCTAAATTTCTATTTAGGATTTATTTAGCTGTTTGTTTGTATTCTAGCTAAATAAAAGTAAATGTATTTTTGTTTACACAAGGCTCTGATTCGAGACGGTATCTCAACGTCGGATTGGACATTTCTTATTGGAGGCGGGTACTTTTGACTTATGTCATTTGATATACATAGTAGTGAATTTAACAAGTTGCATTAATTATGTCCTTTATTTGTTTTGGTTAGTCACTACCCAATATCTGATACATGATTGATTGATTGCTTGATTTGCATCCCATGTATACTTTATTTGTTTATACATGCTTATAGGGGCTAGTGATATACCATGCTTCACCATGTTCAGGACCTAGGTTTTTATACCTTCTGTGTACCTTTGATTCGATAGGATTCGTTGACCTAGGGTGCACTTTTCTATATATATGGATTAGGTCAGGATGTTTTTATGGTTATTGCCATGCACCATTTGCATGATTGCATGCTGTGCGATAGTCCGCTCCATTATTGTTGAGCACATCGCCAGTTACATGGATCTGCACACACCACCACTCATAGGTTAGTGGTCGATTCATGCAGAGTGTGTTGCAGCAGGGACTCTGTTAGGCACCGTTGGTCTGCTCATGGGTAGTGTGATACAACGTGTTATCCGACAGGGATTCCTCCCCGTCATCGTGTACCGGGAGTTGAGAGCATTGCGCTCCCCCATTTATGACCCCGTCCACTCGGTCACTCATCAGGAGTAGTGACGACAGAGTGCACGGTTGTCACAGCCCTACCCACTCGGCCTCACTATTGTGTGAGATGATCGACTGGCGTCAGGGGTGACCAGGACGCATCATTGGCATCATATGCATGATGCATTTATTGCTTGTGTTTGTGTTTGCTGCATTTATATGCTGCATATTGTTTGGATACCTATGTTTGACATGCATACAGGATTTCCATATCTCTCGGACTTCTTGTCTTTATACCCAGGTCCTGGTTAGTACAGTATACTCCTGTTATTTCAGTTTGCATTTACCTTTATTACATCAGGAGATTGTACGCATGATTAGTGCTAGGTGTTATTTCCTTACTTTGTATATCAGTTGTACCTGCTGAGTGTTGGACTCACCCCGCCTCCATTGTTGTTATATTTCAGGATGATGCTATCAGGAGAGAGTTCCAGTTGCTAGTCCTCTGCAGACCACCAGCTGTAGTTGTCTTTTAGTTTTGTTTTGTTTCTTATTTGACTATGTTTGAACTTAGTCTTGTGTTGGTTTTACTTATGGATTTTGTACGAATTCTTATAGTTGATGGTTTTGGTATGATTTGGTTTTATTCTACTACATGCCTGCCTGGACGGCAGAAGAGGTGAGTTCGTCGGATTTGAGCATTTTGAGTGTAGTGGAGTAGGGTGGATTTGAGTCAAAGTACTATTGTTTTGTTTACTATTATTAACTGTGTGGTTGTGACAGCTAGAGGCTGAATATCTATATAAACTGCGTGGTGATTGTTTTTTTTTTATTTATTGTTATTATTCCAGCCGCCTGTGGCTGAGGTATATGTGTTATGTAGAAGTTTCAGATTGTCCGTCGTACAGGGGAGATGCTGCCGAAATTTTCTCGGACATGGACTCCTCTGGGGCGTGACATACATAAATACTTACATATTTATGAATGAGCCTCCAAATAGTTGATCATTTATGAAAAATCTGCTCTTACGTTCAGTTCGAGTACTTCAGATGATATAATTATAGAAATCAAAGTCGAACTCATAATGGGCAATAGTGAAGGGTCACAATAAATATTTAGGTCTTCCAACTTTCTCATTATGACACAAAAGGCTCTAGTTTGTCTACTTATGTGAGAGAATTTGTAAAAAATTACATGATGGAGTTTGAGATTCTTTTCGATGGGGGTACATGAAGTGTTGATCAAATCTGTATTGCATGCAATATCTTCTTATGCTATATTGTGTTTTAGGCTCCTAGTTTCTACCTATGAAGGAATCGAGTAAACTTGTGCAAAATTCTAGTGGAATAATAAAGATGTCAAAAAGGGAGTTTATTGGTCATCTTGGGCTACCTTGTGTAAACCAAAAAGTTATGGAGGTATGGGTTTTCATAATCTTTTATCCTTAAACAAAGCTCTTTTGGCTATATTTGGCGGATCATTCAATCTCCTTATTCACTTGTGGTAGATGTGTTGTAGGGTAGGTACCTTAAGCAAATTGATATTATGGTGACAAATCTTGGGTCAAACCCATCTTATATCTAGAGAGCTTTGATGTGGGGTAGAGATGTTATTCAAAAAGATTTATGCTAGAGAGTAGGGAATGGACAGAGCATCTTAGTAAATTCAGATCTGTGGATTCCAGACGTTTCAACTTTTAAAAGTTATTTCAACTCTCTATCGGACCCATTGATTAGACTAGCCAGCTTTATCACAGACATGAGGATATGGAATGAGTAGGCGATGCACACAAATTTTTCCACACATGTAGCTAAAACAATCTTTAATATCATGTTGATGTTGGTAATTTTGAGAGTATGAAACAGTAATAAAACAATACGATAACCACTCACAGTGACCTCCCGAAGAAATTGCCGAAGAACCGCCGGAGACGTCATTGTTGCTATCACCGAGAAGATCACCTCACGGAACCTCCTCGAACTCTTTCACGAACCAAATCCCGGCCTCTGAACATTCTCTACTGCTCGACCAAATCTCCTCATAGCCCCTCTTTGATCACCTTTTGTTGCGCTATCTTCGATCGACGATCGACTCCCTTCTCAAAAGCTTGGGCACACCTTAATAAGAAGGTTGAGGAAGATGAAGGGGAAATGATGCCCCTTCGTCTCCTTAGCATTTACATCAAAGAGAGTAACGAAGGGGAAACTATGCCCCTTCGTCTCCAGTAACGCCCAACATCTCCCACTCGTCTAAGTCAATCCATATGACCATGTCAATCACATAGACTATAAGGTGATCATGTCACGAAGACCAGAGCAAAATTAGTCACAAAGACTAAATAAGTCACGTAGACTTTATGAGGGTCAAGTCACGAAGACCAGAGCAAAATTTAGTCAAAAAGACCAAATAAATCACATAGACTTTATGAGGATCAAGTCACGAAGACCAAAGCAAAATTTAGTCACAAAGACCAAATAAGAACATCTATTCCATACATTAGGGAAAATGATTCGTGCGACAGTAAGCACATTAAGCATTCAACTGCTAAGAAGATTGTCACACCTTACTTAGCTGCTCCATAGAACGAATCAAAGACATAAATGTCCATAGAATGAATCAGAGACATAAATGGCTTGCCTTTACCTCAGATTAAATTATTTATATTATTATGAACATCTCTAATCCCTCATATTGACTATATGTCAAGAGCATGTTCAACATCTTCAATCAAACAAATTATTCACAATTACATTTTATGTACTGAACTAAAAATGTAACCGGTACCAGTGAATAAATGTCATAGATGTATATCAATCTTAATCTTCCTTTTTAGCTAGAATCTATTCATTCTAATCAGTCGCTTTCCTAGTTATGCTCCATAGACTGAATCATCCATAGCCAATAGGAAACATGCTAAAGTAGCAGACACTGATCAAAACTTCAAGTAGATAGCTAAATAGTCACTTAGGGTAAGATTGAGATTAACTTATAATCTCAAGGGTCTCACATAGTAGAGAAGTAGAGATCCATTCTCCTACTACCCTTCTTGTTGCCATAACACATGTGGTATGAATCACATGCTATGATGTTATTCTCTTTACTAAAAAGAGTGCATGTTTTTCCCAAATTTAGCATCATGCAGATTTCGATCTAGACATACCTAATATCTAATCTTGAATTCAACATATGAATTCTAATCTGGCCTTTGAGCAAATTCAATAAATGGTGGGTGCATTTACTCCAATCATTACACAAATGATCTCATCTTGATACAATTATCAAGACAACCTTAACTTATGAGTATGTCTCTATTCACAGCTACATAAGTTGTCCCATAAGCAACGGTCTTACCTCTATTCATACTTAACAAATAGAGATGATTGTCCATGTGAGTGGACCAATCTCAATCTGCCAACATGCTTATCGAGACTTTTATTCGAATATAACAAAGACATATACACTGAATAGATCATGGCATTTTTCATTTATCAAAATGTCTTTACAATTAGTTACATTCTTCGAAGTCCCAAAGACTTCACATGTCCATGAAATGACTCTTTAGTCAATGGCTTAGTAAAAGGATCAGCAAGCATATTCCGTGTAGGGATGTACTCAAGAATTATCTTTTTCTTGTCAACAATATCCCTTACAAAATTATACTTAATTTTTATATGCTTGTCTTTGCTGTGATATTTGGGATCATTGAAAAAAGCTATCGCAGCTTGACTATCACAGTACACAGTAACAGGACTCCCTCTATCCTCAACAATCTTCAGATGCTTTAGGAACCTTCTTAGCCAGACAGCCTCTTGCACAGCCGCTGCACAAGCCACATACTCAGCTTCCATTGTTGACAAGGCTACACAAGTCTGCTTCTTGCTATTCCATGAGATGGCACCACCATTCAGCAAGAAGACATAGCCAGATGTGGATTTTCTGTCATCAAGGTCCCCTGCCCAATCTGCATCTGAGTAGTCACTTAGGCTCATATCCGATCATTAAAAGTAGAGACAATAATCCGTTGTTCCTTTGAGATATCTGAATATCCTCTTCACCGCTTTCCAGTGTCTCAATCCTGGGTTTGACTGGAAATGACTAACTAAGCCAACAGTATAGCTTATATCAGGACGAGTACATAATATAGTGTACATCAAACTACCAATGACACTAGCATATGGTTTTTTCTTCATCTCATCTATTTCCTCAGGAGTCTTAGGATACATACTTTTGCTCAAGATAGTACCTTTCGCTATAGGCATCTGTTCAATGTTGCAATCCGACATATTGAAGTGTTGCAGCATCTTAGTGATATAAGCTTCTTGAAACAAACCCAAAAGCCTCTTTGATTGGTCTCTAACGATCTTCACTCCTAATATGTACTCTACTTCTCCCATATCTATTATGTCAAATTGTGATGAAAGTCAACTTTTGACTTCTATCACACACTTTATGTCACTTCCAGCTATTAGCATATCATCAACATATAATAATAAAATGACAAACTTTCCTTTTTCCTTTCTTAGGTAAACACAATGATCCTCATTGATCATTTTGAAACCATAAGACAATATTACTTCATTAAATCTTATGTTCCATTGTCTTGACGCTTGCTTTAGCCCATATATAGACTTCCGAAGTTTACATACTTTTTTCTCTTAGCCTTCAGCAACATAACCTTCTGGTTGTACCATATAGATTTCTTCGTCAAGATTACCATTAAGGAAAGCCGTTTTTACATCCATCTGATGTAATTCCATGTCATATTGTGCTACTATAGCTACGATGATACGTATTAACACAAACTTCACAACTGGGGAGAATGCCTCTTTAAAGTCAATACCCTCCATTTGGGTATATCCTTTTACAACTAATCGAGCTTTGTATCGATTAATCAATCCATCTGCTTTCCTCTTTACTTTGAGAATCCACTTATTCCCAATAGCCCTTCGGCCCGGAGGAAGATCGACTAAATCCCAAACTTGATTCTTTCTCATTGACTCCATTTCTTCATCCATTGTAATTTTTCATTCTTTTCTAACTGAGCTTCTCAAAGCTTTCTCAACTGTTCGAGGTTCCGCATCATCAACTGGGAGAACCATCAATGCCTCATTCTCAATATCAAACCTTCTCCGAGGAATAATCTGTCGACTACTTCTTTGAAGGTTATTCCCAAACCGTCCATCTGTCTGCGGATGGAAGTTGTATTGAAACAGAGCTGCGTGCCCAAGGCCTGCTGCAGACTCTGTCAAAAACAAGACATGAACCGGGGTCTCTATCCGAAATAATACTCAATGGGACACCATGCAATCTGATGATCTCCCGAAAATACAAATCTGCCAATCAATCTAGGGAATCAGTCTTCCGGATCGCTAAGAAGTGCGCGGATTTGGTTAATTGATCAATGATTACCCAAATCGCGTCATGGCCTCATCGTGTCCTAGGCAAATCCACCATAAAGTCCATGGTAATAGGTTCTCATTTCCACTCAGGAATATGAATCCGGTAAAATAATCCGGCAGGTCTGTGACACTCGGCCTTCACCTGCTGACAGACCAGACATCTAGCTATAAATTATGCGATGTCTTTCTTCATGTCATTCCACCAATAGGAGCGCCTCAAATCTCGATACATGCGGGTCCGAAGTGGGTGGATTGCAAATCGAGAGTGTTGAGCCTCCTGTATCCTCACCCTGATCGAGTATTAAGCAGCCATGGTAACCAAAATACCCTGCTCTGTCCGTCCTTGCTCCTCAAGGCCCAATTCAAAGAATCCCTGAATCAAGTCCGTAATCACAACTCGGTGGCAAGCTAAAGTCCCTCTGGACTTCCGGCTGAGTGCATCAGCAACCACATTAGCTTTCCCTGGGTGGTAGTTAATCGTACATTCATAATCCTTTCGAAACTCTATCCATCTCCTCTGTCGGAGATTAAGTTTCTTTCTGAGTAAATATATATTTGAGACTCTTATGGTCAGTGAGAATCTCAAATGTAACACCGTATAAATAAGGCTGCCAAATCTTCAAGGCAAAAATAATGGCAGTCAGCCACAAGTCATGTACTGGGTAGTTCTCCTCATGCTACTTCAACCGCCGAGAAGTAGGAGACTACCCTGCCGTGCTGCAGCAAAACAGCGCATAACCCTGTAGAGATGTATCGGTATAGAGCACGAATCCGTCCTCTCCGGAAGGTAAAAATCAAAACTGGAGCCGACACTAATCTCCGCTTCAGCTCCTGGAAGCTGGTCTCATAGTTATCGAACCACGTAATCTTCACTCCTTTCCTGGTCAGGCGTGTCAGTGGCAAAGCAACGCTTGGAAAAACCCCCAACGAGCCTCCGGTAATAACTAGCTCGGCAACGGGAGTTGCGAGTCTCATGTATAGACTATGGTAACTCCCAACTGGTAACAACCTCTATCTCCTGTGGAATCACGGTATACTCCTACTGGTGACCGTGTGTCTCAAACATCTCACAGAAGACAACCAAAATATGTACTACTGATCTTCACATATAGACGTTTCCGTTGAAACATCTCTAGAACTATGCGAAGATGGTGTACGTGACTCACCTCGGATCTGAAATAGATCACAACATTGTCAATAAAGACAATGGAAACTGATCCAACATCCTAGGAATACCAAATCATCGAGTCCATGATAACATCTAAAGCTCCGCAAGCCCTAATGGTAACACCAAGACACATAATGTCTGTTTCACAGGCATTCCTAACCATAAGATCCCCGACAACAAGTCAGTAATCTGATCACCAACAATATAAATCATCTAAGAATAGATCCTCAGTGTGAGAGCAACGCTCCATCACAGAAAATACCACATATGTGGGAGCAACGCTCTACCACAATAAATCCTCAATATGTAGGAGTAACACTCCACTACAAATAATCCGTAACATATATCTGCAATAAATATGGGAGCAATGCTCCGCTACAAGCAATCTGCAATATGTGGGAGCAACGCTCCATCACAGAACAATCCCTAAATATGTGGGAGCTACGCTCTACCACAACAATCCAGAATATGTGGGAGCTACGCTCTACTACAACAATACATAAGTGTCCAAAGCACCTAACTATCTAGCTAGAGACCGCATGAGATCTCTCTACCACAGATCACTGTGGGTAGCCTAGGGTATAACCACCCAGTAAGCAAATCAAATCCATAGTCAACTCTATCATCCTCCTAGTGGGTCGGTCACCCACTAATAAGAGAATTAGTTGACAGGGTAATACAACCAATGTCATAACATAGACATTTAACATTCTACATTCCACATAAGTAGAATCATCATGATGCTATCAACCATACACCTGGCACACGTGCACACACAACACATGTACGATCGACATAATCCTCCAATTAGTATACACCAAACATACTCACAACATAGGTAATAATCATCGTGATACCTCCAACAATGCATACTGAACCCGTGTGCATATATCATCGTAGATAAATCAACAATACCCTTCAAACAACACTCACATGACATATATACACATATGCCAAGAGTATAATCAACATATACTTCCAATAAGGCATACTAAACCCAGGTGCACTCACAAATCACACATAATCAACAAAATACCTCAGATACCACACCAAACACATATGTACATATCACAACACCGATGTAGTCGACAAGATACTTCCAATATGACACTCACACCCATGTTCACATACCACAACACAGATTTAAATCGATAAGATACTTCCAATATGTCAATCAGACACGTACCGCTAACTAAATAGCTATAATCCACAAGAAACTTACAATAACCATATCTAGATGTGAATACTCACACTACCTGCCAATGAACTATTCATCATAGAACTCCTACAACTCATAATAATCATATATACACGACACAAAGATAGGAATAATCAACATATTTGACCCAATCAACCTGACATTATGAAACGGTAGGGTCACCTTCTAAGTTATCCAACTAGGTACATACAGTCAAAAAATAAAGTCCACATGGAATAGGATACATCGATCCTCTATAGACTAACCCAAATCGACAATGGTATACGATCAATTTAGTCTTTTCCATGTCAGTACAAAACATGTACTCAAAGTGCTCAAGATATCTAACTAAGCACGAATAACCCAAATATCAGCATCTCTATAAAATAGAGTATGATGGTCCTCTACTGATCGGACCCACAAAACTAAATCGGTCATCTACAAACTGATCAAGATTACATTAATCATCTTCAAGCACAAAGGTATATCGATCTATGACTACCCAAGTCGACAAACGTAAATCAGTCTTCTACTGATCGATCTAACAAGAGTAAATAAATATTTACTGATGTAATTAATTAAGATAAAATGGTATAATACTGGCTAGGTCAACATGAAGATATAGATACTATCCACTACCCAGCTAATACTAGCAGAGGCTGGTATGTGCCTCAATCTGCTAACCAACTAGTAATAACATAAGCTAAAAACTACTGGTGTATGATATGATAAATCACCAGAAGCTGTAACCCTTAATCTCTTTCAAGGTCGATCATCATCAGGGTTTTACCTAATACATAAAGTATATGCTATCTCAACTAAGCAGGTACTAGTAAAGAGTGCTAATACATGTCATAATCTGTAATAGTCAACAGGGCATATACTAACAGAAAGGTAGGATAACAGTATACCAACATACCTCCTATAGCTTGGAGATGTCCTGCCGCTGCCAGGTCCCAAAACCCGAAAAATCACATCAAGAAAACTAAAACACGAAATCCAAAACACAGGAAATACGACCTGTAAACTGTGCTCTGATACCAAATAAATTGGTATCAGATAAATCTCAAAAATCCAAAACACATATCAAGCATCGTAACCTCGCTCTGATACCACTAAATTGTCACGCCCCGGGAAAGTCCCTGTCCGAAGAAATTTCGGCAGCATCTCCCCTGTACGGCGGACAATCTGAAACTTTCTACATCCACAATATACATCAGCCACATGCGGCTGGAATATATACACAACCATACAGTTATATATATATCATCAGCCCACTCGGCTGGAACAAGTATAACAACACAACGGAAAATGACAGAAACCAAATACAAAATCAAAACACAAAAACTGCTAGCCGGCTAGGCTTACACAACCAACAACCAATACAAAATACCACATAACAACATCAACACTCCCAAAAACAAAACCGGAGTACAGAGCTAAACAAACTGATACATAAACAAACAAAATATAAGTGAAACTGATAAGTCTTCTGATGTGACATGGGGACCAGCAGACAGGATACTCCAAGCGACACCATAAACAACTTGGTACCTAGAAAATATAGTGTCCACGGGGGTGAGTTCAACAACTCAGCGAATACCAATAGACATGCCTAGTAAGATATATCCAACAACAATAAACATGGAATATAGCTTCCTAATCATATATGTAGGAAAATGCAAAACTGAAAGGGTACTGAGGAAGCTGTACTCACCAGGAACTCCTATCTAGAACAAAAGGGTCGTCAAACCGAAAGTGTCCTAAATCCTGTATGCATGTCAAGCATATGCATCCAACCAAAATGCAGCAAACAATTGCAGCAAACACAATCACAAGAAATAAATGCATCAATGCATATGATGCCAATGATGTGTCCTGGTCACCCCTGACGCCAGTCAACCATCTCACACACAATGGTGAAACCGAGTGGGTAGGGCTGTGACAACCGTGCACTCTGTCGTCACTGCTTCTGATGAGTGACCGAGTGGACGGGATGCTGTCGGAGTACACCTATCCTCCTACCCCAAATCATAAATGGGGGAGCGCAATGCTCTCATCTCCCGGTACACGATGACGGGGAGGAATCTCTGCCGGCTATCACGCTGCGTCATACTACCCATGAGCGGACCAACGGAGCCAAACAAAGCCCCTGCTGCAACACACTCTGCCTGAATCGACCACTAACCCATGAGTAGTGGTGTGTGCAAATCCATGTAACTGGCGATGTGCTCAACAATAATGGAGTCGACTATCGCACAGAATGCAATCATAATGCATGACAATATCCTGATCATCATAGAAAAATCCATATATATATAATATGGGTACCACAATATCAGTAAGTCAAATTCACATATCTAGGGTATACTGGTCCTCTATGGTATAACAACCTAGGTATCAGATAATCTAGATACACATGCCAGAAATAAAAATCCAGAATCTAGTCCTAAAACTCAATAAGCATGGTATGTCACTTACTCTAGGAACTAAGGTACTCATGGTAATAATCACGTGGTATAAACATGGATACCTAACAAGCGACAAAACAGAACATGCTATGGGTATCAAACCGTGACATACCAAAGGCAATCATGATTATTGCTTGTAGCTATAAAATACTATGCATATCCAAATGACAATATCATAAAAGATAAGTTAAGAGGTACCCGCCTCCAATAGGAAGGATCGTATCCGGTCCAAATCTGACGTTGAGATATCGTCTCGCGTCAAGGTCCTGTGTCAATCAATATATATTTTTATTTAGCTAACACTCATAAGAATTTAAATAGCTAAATAAAATCCACGAGACTAAATTAGGGAAAACCCTAATCAACATAACCACTTGTCTACCTAAACTAAATCCAACAGTTAACTAGGGTTCATTTCTTTAACCCTAATTAGTCCATCATCTGTTTAAACCTAACGAGCAAGATGAATAACATTTAACTATGTAATCCTTTTCACACTAACATCAATGCATTTACCTTAATCCAAAAACTCACTCAAATTATGGATTCTCCATTGTTGACTTGAGATTAGTGTGTCCGAAAACTGGATGAAGCCATTGACCTACAAGTCGAAATAAATAAATAAATATATATATATATATATATATATATATATATATATATATATATATATATATATATATATATATATATATATATATATATATATATATATATATATATATATTTCTGAGAATTTAAACCCTAACCTTAAATTCATTACCTTTATGCTAACGACTTACCCCAAGTAAGAAACACCCTTGATAACTCAAAGTGCTGCTGGAGGTTACAACTGAATTCAAATTAAGTGCAGCTCCTGCCCTTATACCAAATACCACAAATCAATACTTGCTGGACAAAATTCAACAAAATACCAGTTCTGTAAATTGGATCGTAACCTCCTATGCGCGGAGAAAACCTGGTGGCTGCTCTTCAAATCCAGAGAAGGGAGTGGATAGATCGGAGCCTTCAACCACTGCTCCAGTAGTGATCCTCCTCACCAAAACTGGACAAAGCACAGAGATCGAATCTAGGGCTCGTCCACCTCTATCAAAGCTAGGGCACGGCTCGAGAGTGAAGGTGATGAATCTGTACCAGCATTAGGGCACGTTGTCAGCCGACGATCAGCACTGGGCTCCCGTGGCCGGTGATCGGCGCGCGGCTCCGAATGGATGAGGAGGAAGAATCGACGGAGGAAGATCTCTGTGGCGAGGAGGCGATGAGGCAAAGGGAAAACCGAGAGCACCGGCAAGGGAGGAGAAGCACATCCCTCGACCACGGCTCCGGTACCGGAGGAAGAAGCAACCGGCGCCGAGAGAGAAAGACCTAGGGCTCGGTGTGTGGCCGGCGACAGGGCTTTATCCTTGGCTCTCGTCGGCCGGCGAGGATAGATTGGCCGAGAGGAGGAGCCGGCGGTGCTCTCGTGGCGGTTAGGGCAGAAGATCGGGAGAAGAATGTTCAGCGTCGGCGCATGGGTTCGGCGGGGGAGAAGGAAATAAGAAATAGAAAAGAAAATGTATTTATAAATAACATTTCCTCACTTAAATGGGTAGCCTAAACAGGTTTTCCCCGGGCCCCGTTTTTATCCCCGTAAACTCATCTATACAGTCTCCGAAAAATTCTAGAAAAATTTCTAAAAAATTCCCCTTATTATTGTTGGGTTTTTTTTTCCGGTATTTTACATTCTCCCCCACTAATAAAAATTTGGTCCCCAAATTTCGTTATCTACCATCAGCAAATACTAACAACAGGTAAGTAGTATAAATGCTGAACGGTAAATTAAATCACATACCTCAAGTGAAAAGATTGGGGTATCGAGCTCGGATAGTATCCTCGAGCTCCCAAGTAGCGTCCTCGTCCGTATGATACTGCCATCCGACTTTAACCAGTTGGATCATCTTGTTCCACAACTGACGCTCTTTCCGGTCCAAAATCCGTACCGAAATCTCCTCATAAGTGATGTTGAGCTGAATAGAACTGAGATATCTGTCAGCGCATGTGTCGGGTCGGGTAGGTATCTCCTCAACATAGACACGTAGAACACATCGTACACGCCTACCAAGGACGGTGGTAGTGCTAGCCAATCAGCTACCGCTCCAATCCTCTCCAAGATCTGGAAAGGTCCAATGTATCGCGGAGCTGGCTTACCTCTGAGGCCAATCTCTTCACCCCTTTCGTGGGTGAAACTCGCAAAAATACATGGTCGCAAATGGAGAACTTTAAAAATCTCCGACTCCGGTCAACATAACTCTTCTGGCAGTCCTGTGCCTCTGGCATTCTCCGTCTAATAGTACGGACCAACTATGCCTCATACTGAGCTCTATGAGGTCCCAACAACTGGGCCTCCCCAACCTCATCCCAGAAGGTGGGTGTCCGACAAGGCCTACCCTACTACGCTTCAAACTGTGGCATCCGGATAGTCGAATGCAAACCGTTGTTGTAGGCGAACTCTACCCATGGCAAATGGTCCTCCCAACTGCCTCCAAAATCCAATACACAAGACCTCAGCAAGTCCTCTAGAGTCTGAATGGTCCGCTCTAATCGTCCATCTGTCTGCGGATGGAAGTTGTATTGAAACAGAGCTGCGTGCCCAAGGCCTGCTTCAGACTATGTCAAAAACAAGACATGAACCGGGGGTCTCTATCCGAAATAATACTCAATGGGACACCATGCAATCTGATGATCTCCCGGAAATACAAATCTGTCAATCAATCCAGGGAATCAGTCTTCCGGATCGCTAAGAAGTGCGCGGATTTGGTTAATCGATCAATGATTACCCAAATCGCGTCATGGCCTCGTCGTGTCCTAGGCAAATCCACCATAAAGTCCATGGTAATAGGTTCTCATTTCCACTCAGGAATAGGAATCCGCTAAAATAATCTGGCAGGTCTCTGACACTCGGCCTTCACCTGTTGACAGACCAGACATCTAGCTATAAATTACGTGATGTCTTTCTTCATGTCGTTCCACCAATAGGAGCGCCTCAATTCTCGATACATGCGGGTCCCAAGTGGGTGGATCGCATATCGAGAGCGTTGAGCCTCCTGTATCCTCACCCTGATTGAGAATTGAGCAACCATGGTAACCAAAATACTCTGCTCTGTCCGTCCCTGCTCCTCAAGGCCCAATTCAGAGAATCCCTGAATCAAGTCCGTAACCACAACTCGGTGGCAAGCTAAAGTCCCTCTGGACTTCCGGCTGAGTGCATCGGTAACCACATTAGCTTTCCATGGGTGGTAGTTAATCGTACATTCATAATCCTTTCGAAACTCTATCCAACTCCTCTGTCGGAGATTAAGTTTCTTTCTGAGTCATATATATATATTTGAGACTCTTATGGTCAGTGAGAATCTCAAATGTAACACCGTATAGATAAGGCTGCCAAATCTTCAAGGCAAAAATAATGGCAGTCAGCCACAAGTCATGTACTGGGTAGTTCTCCTCATGCTACTTCAACCGCCGAGAAGTAGGAGACTACCCTACCGTGCTGCAGCAAAACAGCGCACAACCCTGTAGAGATGTATCGGTATAGAGCACGAATCCGTCCTCTCCGGAAGGTAAAAATCAAAACTGGAGCCGACACTAATCTCCGCTTCAGCTCCTGGAAGCTGGTCTTGTAGTTATCGAACCACGTAATCTTCACTCCTTTCCTGGTCAGGCATGTCAGTGGCAAAGCAACACGTGAAAAAACCCCCAACGAGCCTCCGGTAATAACTAACTCGGCAATGGGAGTTGCGAGTCTCATGTATAGACTATGGTAACTCCCAACTGGTAACAACCTCTATCTCTTATGGAACCACGGTATACTCCTACTGGTGACCGTGTGTCTCAAACATCTCACATAAGACAACCAAAATACGCACTATTGATCTTCACATATAGACGTTTCCGTCGAAACATCTCTAGAACTATGCGAAGATGGTGTACGTGACTCACCTCGGATGTGAAATAGATCACAACATTGTCAATAAAGACAATGGAAACCGATCCAACATCCTAGGAATACCAAATCATCGAGTCCATGATAACATCTAAAGCTCCGCAAGCCCTAATGGTAACACCAAGACACATAATGTCTGTTTCACAGGCATTCCTAACCATAAGATCCCCGACAACAAGTCAGTAATCTGATCACCAACAATATAAATCATCTAAGAATAGATCCTCAGTGTGAGAGCAACGCTCCATCACAGAAAATACCACATATGTGGGAGCAACGCTCTACCACAAGAAATCCTCAATATGTAGGAGTAACACTCCACTACAAATAATCCGTAACATGTATCTGGAATAAATATGAAGCAATGCTCCGCTACAAGCAATCCGCAAAATGTGGGAGCAACGCTCCACCACAAAACAATCCCTAAATATGTGGGAGCTACGCTCTACCACAACAATCCATAATATGTGGGAGCTATGCTCTACTACAACAATACATAAGTGCCCAAAGCACCTAACTATCTAGATAGAGACCGCACGAGATCTCTCTACCACAGATCACTGTGGGTAGCCTAGGGTATAACCACCCAGTAAGCAAATCAAATCCATAGTCAACTCTATCATCCTCCTAGTGGGTCAGTCACCCACTAATAAGAGAATTAGTTGACAGGGTAATACAACCAATGTCATAACAGAGACATTTAACATTCTACATTCCACATAAGTAGAATCATCATGATGCTATCAACCATACACCTGGCACACGTGCACACACAACACATGTACGATCGACATAATCCTCCAATTAGTATACACCAAACATACTCACAACATAGGTAATAATCACCGTGATACCTCCAACAATGCATACTGAACCCGTGTGCATATATCATCGTAGGTAAAATCAACAATACCCTTCAAACAACACTCACATGACATATATACACATATGCCAAGAGTATAATCAACATATACTTCCAATAAGGCATACTAAACCCAGGTGCACTCACAAATCACACATAATCAACAAAATACCTTAGATACCACACCAAACACATATGTACATATCACAACACCGATGTAGTTGACAAAATACTTCCAATATGACACTCACACCCATGTGCACATACCACAACACAGATTTAAATCGATAAGATACTTCCAATATGTCAATCAGACACGTACCGCTAACTAAATAGCTATAATCCACAAGAAACTTACAATAACCATATCTAGATGTGAATACTCACACTACCTGCCAATGAACTATCCATCATAGAACTCCTACAACTCATAACAATCATATATACACGACACAAAGATAGGAATAATCAACATATTTGACCCAATCAACCTGACATTCTGAAACGGTAGGGTCTCCTTCTAAGTTATCCAACTAGGTACATACAGTCAAAAATTAAAGTCCACATGGAATAGGATACATCGATCCTCTATAGACAAACCCAAATCGACAATGGTATACGATCAATTTAGTCTTTTCCATGTCAGTACAAAACATGTACTCAAAGTTCTCAAGATATCCAACTAAGCCCGAATAACCCAAAGATCAGCATCTCTATAAAATAGAGTATGATGGTCCTCTACTGATCGGACCCACAAAACTAATCGGTTATCTACCAACTGATCAAGATTACATTAATCCTCTTCAAGCACAAAGGTATATCGATCTATGACTACCCAAGTCGACAAACGTAAATCAGTCTTCTACTGACCGATCTAACAAGAGTAAATCAATATTTACTGATGTAATTAATTAAGATAAAATGGTATACTACTGGCTAGGTCAACATGAAGATATAGATATTATCCACTACCCAGCTAATACTAGTAGAGGCTGGTATGTGCCTCAATCTGCTAACCAACTAGTAATAACAAAAGCTAAAAACTACTGGTGTATGATATGATAAATCACCAGAAGCTGTAACCCTTAATCTCTATCAAGGTCGATCATCATCAGGGTTTTACCTAATACATAAAGTATATGCTATCTCAACTAGACAGGTACTAGTAAAGAGTGTTAATACATGTCATAATCTGTAATAGTCAACAGGGCATATACTAACAGAAAGGTAGGATAACAGTATACCAACATACCTCCTATAGCTTGGAGATGTCCTGCCACTGCCAGGTCCCAAAACTCAAAAAGTCACTTCAAGAAAACTAAAACACGAAATCCAAAACACGGGAAATACGACCTGTAAATTGTGCTCTGATACCAAATAAATTGGTATCAGATAAATCTTAAAAATCCAAAACACATATCAAGCATCGTAACCTCACTCTGATACCACTAAATTGTCACGCCCCGGGAAAGTCCCTGTCCGAAGAAATTTCGGCAGCACCTCCCCTGTACGGCGGACAATATGAAACTTTCTACATCTACAATATACATCAGCCACATGCGGCTGGAATATATACACAACCATACAGTTATATATATATCATCAGCCCACTCGGCTGGAACAAGTATAACAACACAACGAAAAATGACAGAAACCAAATACATAACCAAAACACAAAAACTGCTAGCCGGCTAGGCTTACACAACCAACAACCAATACAAAATACCACATAACAACATCAACACTCCCAAAAACAAAACTGGAGTACAGAGCTAAACAAACTGATACATAAACAAACAAAACATAAGTGAAACTGATAAGTCTTCTGATGTGACGTGGGGACCAGCAGACAGGATACTCCAAGCGACGCCATAAACAACCTGGTACCTGAAAAATATAGTGTCCACGGGGGTGAGTTCAACAACTCAGCGAATATCAATAGACAAGCCTAGTAAGATATATCCAACAACAATAAACATGGAATACAACTTCCTAATCATATATGTAGGAAAATGCAAAACTGAAAGGGTACTGAGGAAGCTGTACTCACCAGGAACTCCTATCCAGAACAAAAGGGTCGTCAAACTGACAGTGTCCTAAATCCTGTATGCATGTCAAACATATGCATCCAACCAAAATGCAGCAAACAAATGCAGCAAACACAATCACAAGAAATAAATGCATCAATGCGTATGATGTCAATGATGTGTCCTGGTCATCCCTGACGCCAGTCAACCATCTCACATACAATGGTGAGGCCGAGTGGGTAGGGCTGTGACAACCGTGCACTCTGTCATCACTGCTTCTGATGAGTGACCGAGTGGACGGGATGCTGTCGGAGTACACCTATCCTCCTACCCCAAATCATAAATGGGGGAGCGCAATGCTCTCATCTCCCGGTACACGATGACGGGGAGGAATCTCTACCGACTATCACGCTGCGTCATACTACCCATGAGCGGACCAACGGTGCCAAACAAAGTCCCTGCTGCAACACACTCTACCTGAATCGACCACTAACCCATGAGTGGTGGTGTGTGCAGATCCATGTAACTGGCGATGTGCTCAACAATAATGGAGTCGACTATCGCACAGAATGCAATCATGATGCATGACAATATCCTGATCATCATAGAAAAATCCATATATATATATAATATGGGTACCACAATATCAGTAAGTCAAATTCACGGATCTAGGGTATACTGGTCCTCTATGGTATAACAACCTAGGTATCAGATAATCTAGATACACATGTGATCCGGTGGTAAGAGCCCGGGACCCCCTAACGAGGGGTCAACGCCACGTGGAGGTCAAAAGGCCAGGTGGTCCACCGGAGAAGGGTGAGCCGACCGGACTTGGGAGAAAAGGATAGACCGATCGACCGACCGATGAGCATCCAACAGTAAAACGTGCCCTGACAGGGGTCGGAGTTCCGACGCTCAGTTGAAACAATAGCTAAGAGCCGAGCGAAAGGCCTAAGAGAAGGTGACATACTGCTAACAGTCCTTACGTAGCACCCGCCCGGAAGTCTCCCCAGCATATCAATGCAAATGACAAGCGAGACGTGATGGGCGTGCCGCCCGGCCGGCGCAGGGGATGAGGGCCGTCCGGACAACACTCTTCGTCCAGCCGGCCAGATGAACGTCCCGGCCGGTGGTGGGTAAAGAAGGACAGGAACATCTTCTGACAGTCGTCAAGTCCTATGGCTAGGCCATACTCCAAGTCTGACAACGAGGTGTTCTGTTGTCCCATCGAAGACATGGTTGGACTGTAGCGGTATGGCGTCAGGTAAGCTTTCTGACAGACACATACGAGGTATGGGCTGCGGACACGTATGCGCCTCGGTGGGCGTGTAGAGGCTCTTTCACCGCTCTATATAAAGAGCCGCAGACTTCGCCGGAGGTACGCATTCTACGATTTTTGGAGCCGCTGCTTTGTTGCTTGCTTGCCTGACTTGAGCGTCGGAGGGTCGTCGCCGGGAACCCCTTCCCGGCCTGACTTCTGTGCAGATTCGCCGGAGCTTCGTGAGACTAGCCGGAGATCTACATCAGCGACCCGGAGAGCGCCACGTGCCCAGCGTCCGTTGGTTCAGCGTTCGGACAGGATCAACATGCCAGAAATAAAAATTCAGAATCTAGTCCTAAAACTCAATAAGCATGGTATGTCACTTACTCTAGGAACTAAGGTACTCATGGCAATAATCATGTGGTATAAACATGGATACCTAACAAGCGACAAAACAGAACATGCTATGGGTATCAAACCGTGGCATACCAAAGGCAATCATGATTATTGCTTGTAGCTATAAAATACTATGCATATCCAAATGACAATATCATAACAGATAAGTCAAGAGGTACCCGCCTCCAATAGGAAGGATCGTATCCGGTCCAAATCTGACGTTGAGATATCGTCTCGCATCAAGGTCCTGTGTCAATCAATATATATTTTTATTTAGCTAACACTCATAAGAATTTAAATAGCTAAATAAAATCCACGAGACTAAATTAGGGAAAACCCTAATCAACATAACCACTTGTCTACCTAAACTAAATCCAACAGTTAACTAGGGTTCATTTCTTTAACCCTAATTAGTTCATCATCTATTTAAACCTAACGAGCAAGATGAATAACATTTAACCATGTAATCCTTTTCACACTAACATCAATGCATTTACCTTAATCAAAAAACTCACTAAAATTCTAGATTCTCCACTGTTGACTTGAGATTAGTGTGACCGAAAACTAGATGAAGCCATTGACCTACAAATCGAAATCAATATATATATATATTTCTGAGAATTTAAACCCTAACCTTAAATCCATAACCTTTATGCTAACGACTTACCCCAAGTAAGAAACACCCTTGATAACTTAAAGTGCTGCTGGAGGTTACAACTGAAGTCAAATTAAGTGCAGCTCCTTCCCTTATACCAAATACCACAAATCAATATTTGCTGGTCAAAATTCAACAAAATACCAGTTCTGTAAATTGGATCGTAACCTCCTATGCGCGGAGAAAACCTGGTGGCTGCTCTTCAAATCCAGAGAAGGGAGTGGATAGATCGGAGCCTTCAACTGTTAGAGTGTATACTAAAAGCCTAGCTTTTGGTATAAACATTTATCTAGAAATAAGAATCACATTGGTCAAATGTCTACATTTATGATAAATGTAGTTGTTCAATTAATTTATATTGTAGATAACATGGTGTGTGGTGTCACACTCAGAGGATCATGTTATCAGTATCTTATAAATTATAAACAGTAGCTCACGACCATAATGGAAAGGAACAAACCATTGGAAGGTCATAGTGTAATTAGGTATCAGTTTATCTTGACTGTATAATTACACTAGTACACTCAGAGTGTATTGAGTAGGACCATTTGAGGTCGTTTCTTTTATACTGACTTTATAAAGAAACAAAGACCTCGGTTATTATGGAAGTGTGTGCTCTTAATCCTAATATAATAACAAGCACATATATTTGATATTTATTTCTTTAATTTATCAATGGGTGAGATTTAGTTCGATAAATCAATAAGCCCGATAAGTTGGGAAATTGTATCACTTATAGTGTGTGTTGTTGATTATAAAAGGAAACTGTGTCCTAGAGATACTAGGTTGATAATGTCCTCAAAAGAGCTCATAAGGATTGTCATGTTAAACCCTGCAGGTGGACTTAGTCCGACATGATAATAAGGTTGAGTGGTACTACTCTTGGACTAAGATATTAATTAAATGAGTTGTCAGTAACTCACTTAATTAGTGGACATTCGATATCTTAAACACAGGGAGACTAACACACTCATAATAAGAAGGAACCTAAAAATATAATTTGGGATTGGTGCAGTAGTTCAATAATAGTTCTCTAGTGGAATGAATTATTATTGATAAAATTAAGTTGTGTGTTCGGGGCGAACACGGGATGCTAATTTTATCGGGAGACCAAAACCAATTCCTCCTCTCGGTCCCTATCGTAGCCTCTTATTTATAGAGTACTATACCCACCTATACCCACCTTCATACCCATGAGAAAGGGGTCGGCCAAGCTAGCTTGTGGTTCAAGCTAGGGCCGGCCAAGCGGTGGCCGGCCCTAGCTTGAACCTAAGCTTAGGTGGCCGGCCCCCATTAAATTAAAAAGAATTTTAATTTTAATTTTTATTATGTGGAAGATATAATTTATTACAGAGAATTAAAATTAAAATATCTCTCTTTAAAAAGATCTACAAAAAGATTAAAAGAAAGAGATTAGATCTCTTTCTTTATTTGTAGATTGGAAAGATATTTTATTTTTTCTCTCTGAAAAATTATTCACATGTTGAAAATTAAAATTATAGAAATTTCTTTTTATCAACCATGAAGGGATTTTAAAAGTAAATTTTATTTTTTTTAAATTTCCAAAGATAAAAAAGGAAGTTTTAATTGTTGATTAAAATTATCCTAATTGCTCTACATGAGGTGGCCGACCACATACAATTAATTAGGAAAATTTATTTAATTTTTTTCTTAATTAATTATTGTCAAGGAAAGTTAAGGAAAGTTTATTATAAATAAATTTCCTTATTTGCCAAAGCCAAGGAATATAAAAGAAGGGGTAGGGGTGCCTTCATGGTGAACAACCTCTATTATTTTTCCTCCCTCTTTTCCTTGGTGTGGTGGCCGGCCCTTCCCTTTCTCTCTTCTCCTCTTGTTGGCCGAAACCTATCTTCTTGGTGGAGCTTTTGTTTGTGGCCGGATCAAGGAAGGAGAAGAAGGAGAGAAAGCAAGTCTCATCTCTAGCATCCCTTGGAGCATTGGTGGTGGCCAAAATTATTCATCCTTGAAGAAAATTATTGTGGCCGGCCATCCTCTTCCTTTCTTCCTCTTTTGTGGTGGCCGAAACTTATCTCTTGCTTGGAGTTCTTGTGGTGGTCGGATACTACTTGGAGAAGAAGAAGAAGAAGGAGAGAAAGCTTGTATCCCTTGGAGCTTGGTTGGTGTTTTGTTCTTCGTCCTTGGTGAAGCTTCTTTGTGTTGGCCGAACCTAGCTAGGAGAAGAAGAAGGTGCTTGGTAGTTTCTCATCTCGGAAGATCGTTGCCCACACAACGTCCGAGGTTAGAAGAGGAATACGGTAGAAGATCAAGAGGTTTTTCTACAAGGTATAACTAGTAATTTTTATTTCCGCAGCATACTAGTTATTTATGGAAATAATACCAAATACAAGAGGCTTACGATTCTAGAATTTCGATTATGTTTTTCGATGTTGTGTTCTTTTATTTTTTTCTTTTCCTTGTGATTTGATTGTTCTTTTCGGTTAACCTAAAGTTATTTTAGGAAATTAAATATTAGCTTTCTATAAAAGGTTTTGTCTAGTCGGTGGTGGTTGCTCCCATATCTAAGAAGGCCATGTGCCTCGCCACGTCAGTACTGGGAACCGATTATGGAAATTAATATTTAATGGAATTAATAACTTAAGGTGATTTGGGTCGAACGTGTTAAGTTCCGCAGGAGACCCAAGTCAAAACCTAAAAGAACGAATAGATTAAGTTTTGGATCAAACGTGTTAAGTTCCGCAGGTGATCCAAAATTTAATTTAGAAGAACACATGGTAGCTAGGAAAAGGTTCAGACCTTTGTACAAAATTTTTGTACAGTGGAACCTCTAGGTTTTCCGAGTAGCAACCAACAATTGGTATCAGAGCTAGGGTTTTGCCTCTGTGTATTTGGTATTAGTTTAATTATGCACATGTCATACATAATTTAGGCAGGTTAATATTAGGATGTGCTAACTTTGTGGATGCAGGATCCAACTATTATGGCTTTTAGTTATTATGTGTGTGATTGGACCCTTGGACATGTCAAGGGCATTTATATGTGTGTGCATGATTGTATTATAAAATACAGCAGGAGCTGTATTTAGTTTGATTAGGATTTTATTTTTGATCTAGATACATGTACATTCCTTTTATGGAATATAGGATCAAAAATGCAAAATTCTATTTATTTCGCGGATCGAATCTTGCAAAGCGTGGAACCTTCTAACGACCAGAGGCGCAGCGGAACTAGGAGCAAGATGGATGCGACAGCTAGTCCTGGTGGCGGTGGCCAAATATGGCAGTAGCTTGGGATGACAACACACGGAGGACAACTAGAGATAAAAGCCATAATAGTTGAAAATTAGATTTTCTATTTATTGCTTTTATATTGTGCTGTGTGTGCATGTTGGTTTACATATTTAGTAGGCTAGCATAGTTAAAATTCCTCATTTATAAATAACTAAGTGGGAGAGGGATTTTTAAGTAAACCCCATGGTCTTCATTACTGGTTTGTAAGTGATGCAAACAAGCTTGCGCGTTGGCTCTGAGTGCCTTCCTCCATAACGGATGAGCTTGTTTATGGATCACTAGAACAGACTTCCATTTTTGGATGACTATTGGAAGTTAATTAAGAGCGTGTGATCTTCCCCAACGGAAGGGGCATAATCTTATTAATGGACTTAGTGTCAAGTAATGGTATACACTTAGACACATTTAATAGTATCCTCCCCAACGGAGTCACTACTCTCACTTGTGTGACCAAAGGGAAACCAACTATTGATTTGTCATAAAACTAGATTGGCAATATAATAAAATTAATAAACCCCTCTTACAAATGTTTGAATTTGTATACGTCCACACTAACGTGGCATACAAGATTCATGGTGTTTGAGGTAATTTTATTTGTCAAAAGGTTATATTGACAAGATACTCAATGGGTAAAACCCTCCTCTTACAAATGATGAATCTGTATACGTCCACACTAACGTGGCATGCAAAATTCACGGTGTTTGAGGTGTTGGTGAATTTAAATAATATTGTTTGAGGAATCAATGTTATTTTAAATTCAAAGAGTTTTGACCAAATATTTGATCAAAGACAGATCAACTATTAATTTTATTCGTCATAAAATAAAGTTGACGAGATAATAAAATTAATGAATAAAATCTCCTCTTTGATTTTGTATACGCAAAATTTATGGAGATTTTAAGGAGTTGATCTTGACCAAATATTTTTGTGATGTTTGTCAATCCCTAGTAGTCATACTATAGAAAAAGACTTAGTAGTCCCAATTGTAATGATTGGAAATAGGACTTGGACATTAAGGTAGACTGTCTTCTTAGAACTAAGAACAATTTAGGTGTATTTAATTCATTAGTTGAAACATGTCTAGTGGTGTTATCTACCAGAACCTGGAGTGTAGATACAAGATGCCATTAATCATGTCTGCAATTCATTATAGAGTTCCAGGAAACCCGACAACTAAATGAAAGGTAAATCACCGTCCACATGGGCACTACTGTAAAAGTGGTAGTTATTGCAGTGGGAGATGTTTATCCTTTGATAAGAATAAAATATGGATTTTAAGTAATTGTCTTTACGTACCAAGTTTAGAAAGAACCTGATTTCAGTTTCTAAACTATTATAGATATTGTGTCTATTTTGATAACAAAGTTGTTATCAAGAAAAATAGGGAAGTTATCTATTCTGGTATGATGGTTGACAATTTATAATCCAATAACTCCCACGATGCAACAAATGGAAATTAGTAACACATCTTCTAATTTTAAGAAAAAGCAACCTTCAGAAATGAACCAATTATATCTTTGGCATCTAAAAGCTAGGTTATACTTGAGTAGGATTCATTGGTAGCTAATGAACTTTTGGGTTCATTGGTAGTGGAAATATTTCCAACCTGCGAGTCTTACTTGGAAGGAAAATAACCAAGAATCTTTTAAGTCCAAGGGGTATGGAGTCAAAGATATGTTGAAATCGGTTCATTCTGATTTGTGTGATCCTATGACTATCCAGACAAGAGGTAGTATTAAATATTTTGTCTATTTTATAGACAACTATTCAAGATACAAATAAATTTACTTAATGTACCGCAAGACTAAGTACTTTGATTAGTTCAAAGAGTACAAGGTTGATGCGGAGAAATGTTAAAGTAAAAAGTCACTATGGAAGATCGTAGTGGCAAGTACCTCTTGAGAGATTTTAGGAGTCACTTATCAGTAGTTGGATTTCAATCCCAACTAACTGCATCTGGTACACCCCAACAGAATGGTGTAGTAGAAAGAAGGTAAAGGACTCTTATGGAATAATTAGATAGATGATGAGTTATTCAGAAAATTACCAAATTTGTTTTAAGGATAAAACTCTGAAAACGAAAGTGAACATAGTACCTTCCAAGTTAGAACTCTCTACTCATATAGAATTGCTGAATAGGCGTAAGCCTATTTTGAAGCATATTCGGATTCGGGTAATCCAGCACATATGTTGAAGAGAGATAATAATAAGTTGGATAGGAGTTCACTTGTTTGTAAGTTATCCTAGATAAACAAAAGTAGGTTTATAGTCTTAAAAATCAGAAGGTCATTGTTAGCATCAATGACTGATTTTAAAAGGACTATATAATGAACCACGTGCTCATAAGTAAATTTGTTCTTAAGGAAATAATAAAAGACATGTCTAATCTAGTACCAACTGTACAAGATGAGATACCACAAGAAAACTGCAACACGTATCACAAATGATACACAATTGCAGAAAATGCCTTGTCGTAGTGGGAGGGTTGTTAAGCAACTTTAAAAGATTCATGTTTTGGGAGAGTTTTTGAACTCGATCCTTGAAGGACATGAACCTGATCTCCGGACATATGACAAAGTACTCCAAGATAAATATGCAGCATCTTGGCAAAGAGTAATGAATAATAGAATTAGAATATATGTATTCTAATAAAATCTGGAAGCTTGTAGAACCACTAAGTGGTGTAAAAGCCTTTGGGTGTAAAAGGTCTATAATAGGAAAAAAGAGGGATAGACAGGGAGGTAGAAACCTTCAAAGCAAGGCTTGATGAAAAAGAAAACTTTTTTCAATGGTAGCCATGCTTAAGTCTATCCGGATTCTTTTATCTATTTGGCAAGTGGATGTCAAGACAGCATTCCTTAATGGAAGTCTTGAAGAAAGCATCCATATAAAGCAACCAGAAGGGTTCATTGCAAAGGGCTAAGAGCATCTTGTGTAAAGCTCAATCAGTCTATGGACTGAGGCAAAGCTTCAAGGTCTTGGAATATCCGGTTTATCAAAGTAATTCAGACCTATGGATTTATTTAGTAACCGGGTAAGTCTTGTGTATACAAAAGGTGTGATGGAAGCGTGGTGGTATTTCTTGTACTATACGTAGATAACATTTTTGGTAGTTGGAAACAATATCAAAATGTTGTCAGAAGTAAGGGTATGGTTGTCCAAACAATTCGATATAAAGGACTTGGGAGAATGAATATATTCTTGAGATCAAAGTAATAAGAGATCGCAAGAAAAGAATATTTTACTTATCCCAAGCTTCATACATCGGAAAAATCCTTGCTCGTTTTAAAGCATGCAAAACTCCAAGAAAGGTTTCTTACCTTTTCAGGATGGAGTAACTTTATCTAAAGATATGTCTCTGTAGACATCAAAGGAGATAAAGGAAATAAAGGCAGTTCTTTATGCTTCGGGCCTAATGAATGCTATGCACGAGATAAGAAATCTGTTTTGCCAAGGGCATAGTTGGCAGATATCAAAATAACTCTGGACAAGGACAGTGGACTGCAGTAAAGCATATATTGAAGTACCTTAGAGGCACTAGAGATTATATGCTAGCTTACAAGGCAGTTAATTTGGTCCTTGTGGGTTGCATGGATTTTGACTTCCAATCGGATAGGGACAATAATAAGTCAACCTCGGGGTTTTGTGTTTACTTTAGGAGGTAAAGTCATAACTATGGAAGAGTGATAAGCATAGGTGTTTTTCTGGACTCCACCATAGAAGCTTAGTATATGGCAAGCCTCTGAGGTAGCTATAAAAGTTGAATGACTCAATAATCTCAAGATAGACTTAGATATGATTTCTGGTTTGTCCAAAGATTATTACAATTTATTGTAATAATATTGGTGCAGTAGCAAACTCGAAGAAACCATAAGTCTATAAAGGCAAGTAAACACAATAGAGCGCAAGTACCACCCAATACGAGAAATCGTATAAACGAGGAGAAGTTGTTGCTGCCTAGATTGCATCAGGTGATGACCTATAGATCCTTCCACCGAGGTCCTTAAGGCAAGAGCTTTTGATGGACATGTTGAAGGGTTAGGAATCAGATGTATGGCAGCAGATATAGCAGCTTAGTCTTTTAGTATAAGTGGGAGATTGTTAGAGTGTATCTAAAAGCCTAGCTTTTGGTATAAACATTTATCTAGAAATAAGAATCACATTGGTCAAATGTCTACATTTATGATAAATGTAGTTGTTCAATTAATTTATATTGTAGATAACATGGTGTGTGGTGTCACACACAGAGGATCATGTTATCAGTATCTTATAAATTATAAACAGTAGCTCACGACCATAATGGAAAGGAACAAACCATTGGAAGGTCGTAGTGTAATTAGGTATCAGTTTATCTTGACTGTATAATTACACTAGTACACTCAGAGTGTATTGAGTAGGATCATTTGAGGTCGTTTCTTTTATATTGACTTTATAAAGAAACAAAGACCTCGGTTATTATGGAAGTGTGTGCTCTTAATCCTAATATAATAACAAGCACATATATTTGATATTTATTTCTTTAATTTATCAATGGGTGAGATTTAGTTCGATAAATCAATAAGCCCGATAAGTTGGGAAATAGTATCACTTATAGTGTGTGTTGTTGATTATAAAAGGAAACTGTGTCCTAGAGATACTAGGTTGATAATGTCCTCAAGAGGAGCTCATAAGGATTGTCATGTTAAACCCTGCAGGTGGACTTAGTCCGACATGATAATAAGGTTGAGTTGTACTACTCTTGGACTAAGATATTAATTAAATGAGTTGTTAGTAACTCACTTAATTAGTGGACATTCGATATCTTAAACACAGGGAGACTAACACACTCATAATAAGAAGGAGCCCAAAAATGTAATTTGGGATTGGTGCGGTAGTTCAATAATAGTTCTCTAGTGGAATGAATTATTATTGATAAAATTAAGTTGTGTGTTCGGGGCGAACACGGGATGCTTAATTTTATCGGGAGACCAAAACCAATTCCTCCTCTCGGTCCCTATCGTATCCTCTTATTTATAGAGTACTATACCCACCTATACCCACCTTCATACCCATGAGAAAGGGGTCGGCCAAGCTAGCTTGTGGTTCAAGCTAGGGTCGGTCAAGCCTTGGTTTATGGGTGGTCGGCCCTAGCTTGAACCCAAGCTTAGGTGGTCGGCCCCCATTAAATTAAAAAGAATTTTAATTTTAATTTTTATTATGTGGAAGATATAATTTATTACAGAGAATTAAAATTAAAATATCTCTCTTTAAAAAGATCTACAAAAAGATTAAAAGAAAGAAATTAGATCTCTTTCCTTATTTGTAGATTGGAAAGATATTTTTTTTTTCTCTCTGAAAAATTATTCACATGTTGAAAATTAAAATTATAGAAATTTCTTTTTATCAATCATGAAGGGATTTTAAAAGGAAATTTTATTTTTTAAAATTTCCAAAGACAAAAAAGGAAGTTTTAATTGTTGATTAAAATTATCCTAATTGCTCTACATAAGGTGGCCGACCACATACAATTAATTAGGAAAATTTATTTAATTTTTTTCTTAATTAATTGTTGTCAAGGAAAGTTAAGGAAAGTTTATTATAAATAAATTTCCTTATTTGCCAAAGCCAAGGAATATAAAAGAAGGGGTAGGGGTGCCTTCATGGTGAACAACCTCTATTATTTTTCCTCCCTCTTTTCCTTGGTGTGGTGGCCGGCCCTTCCCTTTGTCTCTTCTCCTCTTGTTGGCCGAAACCTATCTTCTTGGTGGAGCTTTTGTTTGTGGCCGGATCAAGGAAGGAGAAGAAGGAGAGAAAGCAAGTCTCATCTCTAGCATCCCTTGGAGCATTGGTGGTGGCCAAAATTATTCATCCTTGAAGAAAATTATTGTGGCCGGCCATCCTCTTCCTTTCTTCCTCTTTTGTGGTGGCCGAAACTTATCTCTTGCTTGGAGTTCTTGTGGTGGCCGGATACTACTTGGAGAAGAAGAAGAAGAAGGAGAGAAAGTTTGTATCCCTTGGAGCTTGGTTGGTGTTTTGTTCTTCGTCCTTGGTGAAGCTTCTTTGTGTTGGCCGAACCTAGCTAGGAGAAGAAGAAGGTGCTTGGTGGTTTCTCATCTCGGAAGATCGTTGCCCACACAACGTCCGAGGTTAGAAGAGGAATACGGTAGAAGATCAAGAGGTTTTTTACAAGGTATAACTAGTAATTTTTCTTTCCGCATCATACTAGTTATTTATGGAAATAATACCAAATACAAGAGGCTTACGATTCTAGAATTTCGAATATGTTTTTCGATGTTGTGTTCTTTTGTTTTTTTCTTTTCCTTGTGATTTGATTGTTCTTTTCGGTTAACCTAAAGTTATTTTAGGAAATTAAATATTAGCTTTCTATAAAAGGTTTTGTCTAGTCGGTGGTGGTTGCTCCCATATCCAAGAAGGCCATGTGCCTCACCACGTCAGTACTGGGAACCGATTATGGAAATTAATATTTAATGGAATTAATAACTTAAGGTGATTTGGGTCGAACGTGTTAAGTTCCGCAGGAGACCCAAGTCAAAACAAAAAAGAACGAATAGATTAAGTTTTGGATCAAACGTGTTAAGTTCTGCAGGCGATCCAAAATTTAATTTAGAAGAACACATGGTAGCTAGGAAAAGGTTCAGACCTTTGTACAAAATTTTTGTACAGTGGAACCTCTAGGTTTTCCGAGTAGCAACCAACATCAACCACTGCTCCGGTAGTGATCCTCCTCACCAAAACTGGACAAAGCACAGAGATCGAATCTAGGGCTCGTCCACCTCTATCAAAGCTAGGGCACGGCTCGAGAGTGAAGGTGATGAATCTGTACCAGCATTAGGGCACGTTGTCAGCCGACGATCAGCACTGGGCTCCCGTGGCCGGTGATCGGCGCGCGGCTCCGAATGGATGAGGAGGAAGAATCGGTGGAGGAAGATCTCTGTGGCGAGGAGGCGATGAGGCAGAGGGAAAACCGAGAGCACCGGCAAGGGAGGAGAAGCACATCCCTCGGCCACGGCTCCGGTACCGGAGGAAGAAGCAACCGGCACCGAGAGAGAAAGACCTAGAGCTCGGTGTGTGGCCGGCGACAGGGCTTTATCCTTGGCTCTCGTCGGCCGGCGAGGATAGATTGGCCGAGAGGAGGAGCCGGCGGTGCTCTCGTGGCGGTTAGGGCAGAAGATCGGGAGAAGAATGTTTGGCATCGGTGCATGGGTTCGGCGGGGGAGAAGGAAATAAGAAATAGAAAAGAAAATGTATTTATAAATAACATTTCCTCACTTAAATGGGTAGCCTAAACAGGCTTTCCCCGGGCCCCGTTTTTATCCCCGTAAACTCGTCTATACAGTCTCCGAAAAATTCTAGAAAAATTTCTAAAAAAATTCGGAAAAATTCCCCTTATTATTGTTGGGTTTTTTTTCCGGTATTTTACACATAATGATAGAAATTATTACATGACTCAAAAACTAGATGAGCTAACACTATTCGTACATAATGATAGTAAACAGAACACTAATAAACTAGATAGGTCAGCACTGCTCTCACTAGGACAAACACTAGTGCAGCAGCCAATATTATCCCTACTAATCTGGACTCATTTGGGATAATCTCATATGGGGCAGCTTCAGGATTCTCAATCAGATCCATTTTTGGATCTTCCTCGAACATTTCCTGGTCCTCTTCAAACTCTTCAGGCTCTTCTTCACCCATATGGTGAAGCAGTTCTTCACATAGTTCTGAATATATGACCCGTCCTTCATGACGTCCCCATACATAGTCTGCTATTACCCTAGGATACTCTAGCAATGATTGCGTCAATGCCCAGATCCTATAACTGTCCAGGACTGGAAACTCTTCTTGATCAAGTTTCCAAAATAGTTTATCAAGCCTTCTTACATGTCCATCGACTCCATAAGCAAACTTATACTCTATCTCCTGAATCTCCTCTCGGAGCTAGTTTCGTCGCACTTCACGACGAGTCAATGTGGTAATAGTCCGTGCTATCTGAAAAATTGAAATTAAATAAGTCAGTATAAAACCGACTAACCAGTACAAAACTAATTTAATTCAATTCATACTGGCATAATACCATCATTATAAATCAAGAAAAACAAATCTTCTTGATTTTCAGGAGTTTAAGTCGACTGACCCATTGGATCGGTCAATCAAGAGTCCGGATCTTAAGCTTAGTTTATTGTTCTCATTAGAACTAATCTAATTGGACAGGGATTTCTGACCTATGTTCTGTTATTGTTTAAGCTCATTTGAGTCAATCTCAGACTTATTGATCAAACTTAAGTCCGTTTGATTCATCCAATTGCTCATTAGATTAAGTTTGACCCATTAGAATAAATCTAATCTTTATGATCAAATCTGACACAACAGAACTAATCTGGTCATATTTGATCAACCCAACTTCTGTAATCAAACTCACCCCAATTAATTCAATAATAAACAAAACTAGTTAAACCAACAAATAATTTGAACCAGCTTTAGGTATCATTGAATCAAACTGGTATGCTTAAATAAATTAATAATTTAAAACAGACCTGGGTTTTATTGGATAAGTTGGTCTGGTTCCATTTTCAGTAAATTGAACCATAAATTAATTAAATATCTATGTATTAATTAATAATACATATCTATATGTATTTAATTAATTAATAAAAATATTTAATTAAATTTTAGCTACTGTTTATGTCGTGAAGAAGAAAAAAAAATTAAAGCATGCATGCACTTTACAGGTTTTTTTTGTTTACTACTTCTTCACTATGCTTTGTCAAAAACAGTACTGTTCATTTTTTTTTTTCTCTTCAATCGATTCTTGAATCGATTCAATGATTTTTTTTTCACTGTGCTTCGTCAAAAAGCACTGTTCACATTTTTTTTCCTTCCTCAATCGATCAATGAATTGATTCAAAGAATTCTGTGTGATTTTGAATCGATCGAAATGTAATTTCAATCGATTCAATTCAATTGGATCGATTGGTTAATCGATTCAATTAATGAACAGTATTCATTGTTCATCTTCTTCTTTGCCACAGAAGAAGAAAAAACATGAGAGTGATTTCCGCATCGATTTTCATGCAATCAAAACTATGCTCTGATACCATTGTTGGTAATTTTGAGAGCATGAAACAGTAATAAAACAATACGGTAACCACTCACAGTGACCTCTCGAAGAAATCGCCGAAGAACCGCCGGAGATGTCGCTGCTGCTGTCGCCGAGAAGATCACCTCACGGAACCTCCTTGAACTCTTTCACGAACCAAATCCCGACCTCTGAACATTCTCTACTGCTCGACCAAATCTCCTCATAGCCCCTCTTTGATCACCTTCTACTGCGCTCTCTCCGATCGACGATCGACTCCCTTCTCAAAGGCTTGGACACACCTTTATAAGAAGGTTGAGGAAGATGAAGGGGAAACGACACCCCTTCGTCTCCTTAGCATTTACAGCAAAGAGAGTAACGAAGGGGAAACTATGCCCCTTCGTCTCCAGTAATGCCCAACAGTTGAACCACAAGGGAGGTGGGGTATTCGATTTTGGTAGGGAAGCCCCAATGGTCGATATATAGTCAACTTTGGGTATCTTTTGGAGACGAACACCTTGAATCCCCCTCCTTTTCAATCTTCTCATGTCAATCAATCATGGTGGAAATTTATTTGACAACTTTAAATCCCCCTAAGGTTCAGATATTTTGTGACAGACATCCAAAGATATTATTCCTACAGTAAAAAATTTTAAAGCAAAGCATGTTCTGATTGAGTGTTTTTGCCCTTTATGTAAGTCTCACGATGGGTCCACTATCACTGCATTTTGTTTGTTCTAGTAGTTCGAAGTGTATGGAAACACACCCAGTTCTAGAGCTATCTTAATAAGGCTAGTATGACTTCTTTTATGGATTACGACCTTTACCTAGCCATGATGGTTTCAAAGGATAAGTTCAAACTATTTGCAATGATGTGTCGGGCAGTGTGGTGAGAGATATGTAAATAAAATCATAATTCGTATAACATATTGGTGAAGATCAGGGTAGATTGAGTGTTTACAATGTCGGAGGTATTTTGGGAATCTGACTTGACAAGAGAGGTACCTTTGATGAAGGTAAACTCAAAATAGGTTTGAAAACATTTGGATCCTAACCAAGTTCGACTGGATGTGGATGCAGGCTATGATGAGGTCAAGAATCTTTTTAGTGATGGAACAGTTGTTCAAGATTTACATGGACAAGTTTTGGGTGTCAAGACAGAAGCTATTCATGACCCAGGGTTGGTGAAGGGTGCGGAGTTGACAACGATTCGCTATGGAATGAACTTATGTGCACATTTGGATATTTAAAATGTTTGTATTTATTTGGACTCCCTACAAGTGGTTCAAGCAATAACACAACTAACAAGAGATATAGATCTCAATGATGTGCTAGCTATAGAAAAATCTTTACTTACTACTTCAAATTTTATCTCCCCTATACATATGAGAAGATCAGCTAATAGTGTTGCTCACTTATTGACTCTAAAATTTTTATTTCTTCCTCGACATTCGAATGGGTGGAAGATTCTTATCCTACTTGATTATATCAAATTGTATCTAAAGATATGATGTTTTCTCCTTAATGAATACACGTGATTTGACTTGAAAAAAAACAAAGTAACATATAGGAGTGAGCAATCAATTTAAATTGGTTAGAATCTAATAAATTAAAATAGATTAAATTAAATATTTTTATGAATATAACAGATCGAAATTTACCATCAAAATTGATGAAGCAAATCAATATAAATCAATTAATTCGGTTGATTATCAAATTAATCAATTAGTCATTGTTAATACTTTGATTTAATCAGTTAGTTGATTTATGGATTTTAAAATAGAAATCGAATCAACTAAATTGAAAAAGAGAAATAAAAAAACCAATATCTTTTTTTTTAACAAAAATGGATTTCCAAATTAATTCAACCAAACCTCTAAATTAGATTGATTTAATCGGTTAATTCTATATATATATATATATATCCTTAATTCCATTTTAGAAAAAACAAGACAATTTATAGAATTTCGATAATTATCCCGAAACGACGTGGCCGATTTAAAAGGATCAACCACAGAAATAGAAGTCACCAAAAATAGAATGAAATAATTAGTGAGTTAATTTGAAATTCAATTGGAACGATAAACTTTTGATAATCGTGTTTGCTAACGAAAATGTTTACCTATAAACAAACAGTCTCATATAAATAAATTTCCTTGTTGCTGGCCAAGGGCCGGACGAGGGTCAGAGCCAGAGCCGAGTTTCCACAGCTCGAAACCGCCTCCAATGGCCGCGATCTCCGCTTCGCCGCCGCCGCCGTGGGGCGTCGCGTGCGGGGTCTCCGCCGCCCGCCCCCGAGTTTCCTCCTCCCTCGAGGTCCCGCCGCGCCTCTGCTTGTTTTCCGGCCAGCGACTGCTCTCCCCTCTCCGACTCGTCTCCTCGCGGCTCCACTCCTTGAAGCCCTCATCATCCGGCGCCAACGAATCCCTCGAGGGATCCTCCTCCTCCTCTTCGTCCTCCTCGTCGTCCGGGGGAGGGGAATACGAAGTACAGTACGCGCACCCCCCGCCCCCTCGATCCGGCGAGGGGGCGCCGGTCTTCGTCACTCTCCCGCACGACGCCGTCGGGCTGTCGGGGAAGATGGCGCGCAAGAAGACGATGTGGGCGTCGCTCCTCGCGCTCGCGTCGGCAGGGGTTGAGGGGGTCGTTCTGGAGTGCTGGTGGGGGATCGTGGAGAGGGAAGCCCCGCGAGTCTACGACTGGGGCGGCTACATGGATCTGGTGACTTTGGCGAACAATTGCGGTCTCAAAGTGCGGGCGATCATGGCTTTTCACCAACGGGGGACGGGGCCTGGAGATCCTGGCTGGTCTTTCTCTTCTTATCCTCGCTTATTGAATTTCTTATTGAACCATTTGATGCTTTCTACTATATGCTTTCTCATAATTATAGCGTACTTCGTCATGAAATCTTTTTTTATAAGTAAATGAGCATGTTTATAGATAAAGCATCAGATCAGAGTAAATACCTAGGGACCGATATATATGTACTTGCACTAATCTAACCACTCTCTCTACATTATTCCTAGCTAGCCACACATGATGAATCATGGATGAAATTGCAAGGTGCTGAGCCTTTACTAAGCTACGGCTTCCTTTATAATGTCTCTTGAAGACTTTGAGCATCCTCCCATAACTGGACATCTCTTGGCACATGTAAAGCTATGCTTTGACCTCCTCCATACCTTTGCCATAGCTTCGCATTTGAAAAATATGTGCTTAATAATTCTTCCGTATGTAGCTTCACATTCTTCGATAGTGTGAATGCATGGCTGAGCTGCAGATAATTCTTCCACACCGTACTAGACGATGGTTTTTTGGGACTCAGTCTTCTGAAAAAGTCATGCGCCTTAGCCACTCCATTATCCATTTGACTAAACCAACTTGCCAGCAATTATCGTGCACCCTTAGTAGTCCCAGCTGCTAAGAGAATATCGTCTTGTATCTGCAAGAATGTAGTCCCAGCAACTTCATCATGAAATCTTGATTTAAGAGAAACATGTATCTTGGATTGATTGTTATTTTCAAGATTAGGTGTATTTAGTTCTAAATCGTCACAGTATCAGAAGCCTGAAACTTAGTGCTTCCAGTTCTTCTTCTTGACCACAATTCCCTTTAATGTGTGAATTCCACATCAATCTTCTTCCTATATACTCTCTGAAAATATTCTAGAGCTAATGGGCTATAGGTTGACTCGGAGTAGAACTTATTTGATGTGGTGGAGGCAAAATGACTGAACAGTGTTATACCTTGTTCTTTAATTCTGTGTTTTTGACACCTAATTGAGCCCCAATTTGGAAGTTATGGACTAATTGAGAGAACAATTTCCAGGTCCTATATAGGCTACATCTCTCCTGACTTAATCGTTTTGGCTCTATGTATAGTTACCAACTAAGTAGGCTACACTACTCATTGTCGGTCCGCATACCTACTCCTGAACTTGCCAAGGGCATGCTATAGGAGAGGGCACCTTTGGTGGTGAGACCACCATTGGGTGCGCTGAAAGTTGCTGATTTTGGACGATCTTTAGAACATAAGCAAAGGATATTTATGATATTTAAATTTAACCTTTATTGACTGAGTGATGAGGTTATTAAGCTTAGACTAACCTATCACCATTAACTTTAGAGTATTACTTCTGTTACAATGTTTCCTGACAAATTATGAATTGTTTTTACTACCAAGCTAAGGAACTAGTTCCCTCATAATTTTGGATTGTGTAATAACAATGTTTCTTGCTGCTGTTTTGGTGGTGAAGAATGTTCATTTATGTTGAGATATAACATACAGTGTCATTGATGATTGATAGACCTGAACCTTTTTCAAATCATATAGTAATAGTTGTTTAAATTGTCAATGTATATTAACATTCTTATCATGAATGAAACTTCCACTTTAGAGTTAGCAGATCTAGGTTAAAATTGGACAACCAACTTGGTAAGTCACTATTAAGATTTTCATGGATCATGTAGTAACATAGGAAAATGAAAATATTATCGAGAAAATTGAGGTTGCACATATTGAAGGAAAACTCTGAGAAACACGTTTAAGATGATACAAGCATGTACTTAGATGACCAATAAATGCGAGATGTGAAACTATGATAAATATGCAAATCAAACGAGGAAGCAGACGACAAAAAAAGACTTGGTTAGCAACAATAAAGTAAGATTTAATTTATTTAAATAGAAATGATGATATAGTAGGAGATAGAGTCCAATAGCGTAGAAGGATCCATATAACCGACCCCACCTAGTGGGATAAGGCTTGATTATTGTTGTTGTTGTTGTATGTAGTAACATTGGAGCTTGATTCTCCACTTATGTATGTGTAAAATGCTTCATTACTGTAGATAAGTCTCAATAGGATCATGACAACCGTAATATATCCAATATAAGGACCAACCTCGCTAATTATTTATGAAGTCCTAAACTTATATTATTTTCATGTCTATGTAAAGCAAGAAAAGATAAATGAATCAAATTCTCTAAGGCATCCAAGATCTACATGGAGGGTGCCTTATTGGCTATTGGATTCTGCTCAAAATTCATTTGATACATTGATTGTAAAATAAAATTCCCAATTAACACGGTTTAAAGTATGGTTGAAATCACAAGCAATTTGGTATAGAATATACTATGATTTTATATGAGAACTCTCCATAGAATTTGCATCAAAAGAAATGCTATATAAAGTAATACCAGAATATTGTTTTAATAGTTAAAGGCAACCTAGTGCTTCTATTGATTCCCTTTGAACTATAATGAAATCTAACTCACATTTACAAGCAATTTCAACAACGAACTTATGTGCATGTCTACTTCAAGGATACTCTTGAAGGATGTTTATCTACGCCATCTACGCCGGTTCTTTATATCTTGTGCACCCACCCTTTATCATATAAATCTATTTTTTATAGCTTGTGCACCCCTTTCTCCCAAACTCATGTACACACTTCCTTAATGAGACTGTGAAAACACCTATCACGGATGTACGGTAAGAGAACTTGTACATAAGTTATGGCCAGTTAGGTTTGCACATATTGGTTTGCATTGTTCTAAATACACATTTCACTGAACCACCCAACTGATGGTTGCCTAGTAGACTATTCATAGTACATTCGGCTAAGAAGATCTTGGTTCAGTTCTTGTCAACTTATCTCCAAGTCCATGTGTTCATCAACATTGCATTTTTTTTAATTATACATTTGTAGAAGAAGAAGGGGAGCCTTGGCGCAATGATAAAGTTGTTACTGTGTGATCTTGTGGTCAATTCGAGTTGCGGAAATAGCCACTTGCAATGCAAGATAAGGCTGCGTACAATAGACCCAATGTAGTCCAACCCTTCCTCGAGACCTTGCGTTGGCGGGAGCTTTGTACACCGGGTTGCCCTTTTATACATTTGTAGAAGAAACTAAACAAAGTAATGACAGTTGGTTTGTCACTTGGTGGTTTTAACCATGTTTTAGTTAGTTGAATCAAAATGTTTTCATGTATTTATTTGAGTTTAACTAAATTGGGTGTAAGATTTGTTCTATGAGATTAGCCTGGTTTTAAAAGATTGCATACAACCAAGTAGAAACCTGGTATGATGTCTTCTCATTGAGTCGTATTATGTGGTTGAATATAACTAGGTACAAACTTAATACTACATTGACTTCTCATTCTCCTTTATTAGGCTCTATAACGTTGATTTGCTATAGTAAAAACAGTCTATCATATGTAAAGATGCATAAAAAATAACCTTTTTAATTCTACAGTAGTATTATTTGGTTGCATCATTTCACAGTTCCTGAAGAAATTCATTTTGGCCTAGGCCAACATGAAATCAAGATATTAGATTCCTCAGGTCACACTCCTGAACCTAGATTTGCTTATTGAAAGTCGTTGGTTTTGAAGATTATAAGTCGAGAGAAGTAGCAACTAACAGGATGGTTCAGTTTGATGCTGAGCTGATCTTCCCTAAACATATAACATTCTGATGTATGTTTACATGCCGACTGTCGATTGATTTACTAAACATTTCCTGATTAGAATTTACTTCACAAAATAAAGACAATTGAACAACAATCTAAGCAGTCTTGTTAGTGCGAACAGGTTTTGATGAACTTCTTACCTGTAGTTTGCTGTTTGCTGGCCATCTAGGTTTTCTTGTTCTTTCGGAACACATAAGAACAATAACTAAGTCTTATCCATGCCACAGAACTTTGCTATGAGTCGGACAATTGCAGAAATGAATATTCAATATTTTATTTAGTTTACCTTTGTCAAGTTAGAAGGGGGAGCCTTGACAAAACGGTAGAGTTGCTGTTGTGTGACCTGGAGGTCATGGGTTCGAGTCTCGTAAATAGCCTCTTACAAAGCAGAGGTTGCGTACAATAGATCCTTACTCGGAATCCCGCATTAGTAGGAGTTTCGTGCATCAAGTTGCCCTTTACCTTTGTCTAGTTCTTTCACATAGAATTTCTTTGTTGTGCCTCAAATAGTGGCTCCTATAGGGAAAGTGGTATGAGTATTTATTTGATTTCAGATATGTAGAGAACTGAACACATGAGAGTTTGAGAAATATTTATCACTCTTAATAAGAAATATGATGATCGATTAACTTTTAAATGGAAATGAGCTTAAATTTCATTGTTGCAGTTGTATGAGTCTCTATGGTAGCAAATGTCGAAGTAAGTTCGACAATTGATCAAAAAGAGTACATAAAGTTGCGGAATTCCCAAAGGGCGAACATAATTTTCAGATTTTCCAAAAAGTGCATTTGTTTTCCATTTTACTCCAACCAACGACTGCATTCAAAGAACAATACTACTGTCATATTGGATTTCAAAGAACAACATGGTGCTAGATTTCAAAACATCAGTGGTACTGGTTTTAAAAAATCATCATAGCGGTATTGGTTTTAGGGTTTATGCAGCACCACTTTGATGTTAATTTTTGAAAATCATTGAAATCAGCACCATAGTGGTGGTGCTATTCTTTGAAAGTTAGGTTTGCCTTTTGGAAATTTCGCAACTTTAAATGTGTCTTTTGGTCAATTGTTGAAGCAAGTTCGTTTGTGATTTTTTATATATTTTTTTAAGATTGAATGAAGACGATTTTAAAGTTGCTTTTCCATTTTACAGGTCACCTCTACCACAATGGGTACTAGAAGAAATGGAAACGCAGCCAGATTTGGCTTTCTCAGACAGGTTTGGTAGACGAAATAAGGAGTATCTCTCTTTGGGATGTGATATTTTACCCGTTTTAAAAGGGCGGTCGCCGTTACAAGCTTATTCAGATTTTATGAGGAGTTTCAAAGATACTTTCCGGGATTTTTTAGGAATCGTAATAACGGTAAGATCTTATCATCGTATCATGTGTTTGTTTCACATCTTTCACTTCGGCTATAAATAGACTTCATTAACTTTGTGTTTCTTAGGAAGTTCAAATTGGGATGGGACCTGGAGGTGAACTTCGATATCCTTCTCTTCCTACAGAAAAGTTAACTAATGTAAGTGCTGCAGCTGATCTAGCAGAGTTTCAGTGTTACGACAAGGTCAGCTAACGAAACATTTAACTTTTCGCCATAGATTTTTTACTATGCGACGGTATAAATATTTGTTTTTTTTTTCTGTGGCAGTATATGTTGGCATCGCTACATGCTTGTACAAAAAATGTCGATGCTCATAGTTGGGACTTACTACAAAACCCAAAAGATTATGCCTCTTGGAATACACCTTACGGACAATTGTTTCTCGAGTGGTACTCGGGATTGCTTCTTCTTCACGCACAGAGATTATGCATGGTGACCGATGCGATCTTTTGGGGCACCAGTGTTAACATCTCTGCGAAGGTTGCAGTCATCCATTGGCGATACGACGACGCCACTTCATTCCCATCCGAATTCACTATAGGATATTACAATACGTTAATCAGAGATGGCTATCTTCCGATAGCTCGCATGTTCGGTCGGTATCGGATCGGATTGTGTTGCACATGTTTTGACATGGGAGATTCAGATCAAAGGGAAAATCGGAAGGGTAGTCCAGAAGGATTACTTAGACGGCTTCTATATGCGGCTAGGCGATGCAACCTTCCACTAATTGGTGAAAATTTCTTATCGCGTCTCGACGATGTATCCCTCAATCAAGTGATAAAGAATTTTAGGGTTTATTATGATAGTGCTTATAAGTCGTCTTCGTTTTCTTTTAACTATGTTAGAATGGATAGAAATCTCTTTCATCCTCATAACTGGACGCGCTTCGCTAAATTTGTGAAGCGGATGTCAGGTAATTTGATTAAAATTATTTTAATTTAAGTCAAATTCAATTCAATTATTATCATAGCTGTGTTCGGTTAGTATTATAATAATTTTAAATCAAACGGGCTATATATATATAATTCTACCCCTACATAACTATACTACACATCCATCGTGGACGACTGAGATGAGTCCAGACGTCCGGAAGTAATTTGGACGTTTGATAGTGATTTGGATGTTTGGTAGTGTGTCGGGGTGTTTAAAAATATTTTAGGAGTCCTCACTCATTTTAGTCTTTCGTAATAGTATGTCTGTATATATATATTCGTTCTAGATCAATATGGAGGAGGTAAATTACGGATAGTTATTAATTTTTAAATTAATTATTAACACATAAGAGAGATATTTATCTTGACTTTGCTGAGATTCAAACATCAGATCTCATTATAACAATATTTTATGTACTAGTCCATCTTGAGAGGATAATTTTAACGTGTTAATAATTTTATTGAACGACGTTCAAACGTCGATTCATTAAACGCCTTCAATGAATTATTTTATAAAAAATTAAATAAAATTCTCACAGGATCCCTGCTGCATGGATCAGGTGAGAGAATATTTTTTATTTATAAAATTACAATTCAACAAATAAAACTTAATTTTAAATTTTAAAATTAAAAATTAATAAATAAAATTAAGTATATTTACGTATGAAAATGAATATGATAATATAATGTGTAAATAATATGTAGACTTTATAATTAATAAATGTGAGAAAATAAAATGATAATATAATATGTATGTGACATATGGACTTATACTTTTTACGAGGATGTAGATATTATAACATCCCTCTAGTAATTATTATTAAAAATCATCTGTTTTAAATTAATCAAATTAAACTATAAATCATCAATTCTAATTCATAAACGCTTTATAACAGTTATAAAATAATTTCTAGCAGCTATAAGCCTATAACCACACCAATAATAAAATAAAAAAAATATTTCAAATATAAAACCTAAAATAAGTAGGGCTGTAAACAAGTCGAGCCGAGTCGAGTTTTGGGGTGTTTAAGCTTGTTTGATAAGATAACCGAGCTGAGCCGAGTCGAGCTTAAAATGAACCAAGTTTTTGAAATGAGTGTTCAAGTTTGGCTTGGTTTATTTTTTATGACCTTGAACTTGTTTGAAGTTTGGCTTGAGCTTGGTTCGTTTAGATGTTATCAAGCTCTCAATTCAAGCTTGGTTTGAGCTTGACTTGAGCTTGATTTGAGCTTTAGTTCGTTTAGATGTTATCAAGCTCTCAATTTAAGTTTGTTTGATTATTTGAAATTTTTAATTATTTGATTAGTTATTAAGATTGATAATTTAAATTTATTATTTTATTTTATTATTTATTTAGCATATTGAAAAGAGTTTTATTAATAAATATGATTCGTAAACATTGTTCATGAACGTTGTTCAAGAATATTGTTCACGAACGTTGTTCACGAACGTTAACGAACTGAACACATATATGTTCAAACTTGTTTGTTTAACTTAACGAGCTGTTAAGCTTGTTTGTTTAATTAATCTTATATATATTGAACGGATATAAATAAATTTTTACCAAATCGAATACTAAACTTATTTACGAATATTTGATTCATTTACCGCCCTAATAATAAGAAGCTCTTTTAACTTTTTCATGCTCCTGATTTTTACCCATTAAATTTGGCTTTTGTTAGTAATTGGTGTAACTACGCTGGGATAAAGACTATTACGTGGATAAAAGATCGGGCACTTTTTTTTTAGGTAGTTCATTTATTTTAATTGGAGGCTCTCTTTTAAAATTTTTTCATGATTTAATAACCATGATTTACCATTTGAATGAGTGAGTAAAGTTTGCATTATAAAAAACAAATAAAATTACATGTTAAAATATTTATAATGTAAAATAATTTGATCAAAAATAGTAATTTTAATTAAATTTTACTATATGTTATAATAATTTTGATAAAAACTATTATATATATATATATAATATTTTAAAATGAATTTGATCAAGTAATTTTTAATTAGTAGAGTATTTTTGATTAAATTAAAAAATATTTTAATATAATAATATTGTATGTCTAACAATTTTAATTAAATATGAATAATTTTAGTTTTTTTTTATTAAAATTATTATGATAGCTTTATTGAATACGGATATTGATTGCTTCGAGCAGTCCTCTCTATCTCTCTGCCGGTCGACGCTGCCAGTTCCGCCGCCGGCCCTCTCGTCGCCTCCGCCGCAGTAATCGACCGCCTTAGAGAGACAAATAGGGGGAACCGCGGCCCAAGATGGCGGATTGGGCGTCGACACATCGGCTTTGGGAGAAGTGGGCGTGCAACAACGTCGGTTCCTCAGGTGGGACTCGCTGGTAACCCTAATCCATGCTGATCGATACCCATTGTCTTTTTTTCTCTTATCGCTGGCAACAACGTCGTCTCATCTTGCTGCAGGTGAACGACTGAAGGCGGCTTTGCTCCTCAACTACGACCCCAACGGCCCTTCTCGCCTCTTGTCCTTGATGTACTGTTCTCGACCTTCTTTGCTTCTTCTTCATTGGTAGATGTTTCATCTTCTTTTGAACGTTTATGTGACATCTAAGGTTCATTGTTAAGCTCAATCGATCGATTCATGACCTGGCTTCTTAAAGTCTGTGCTTACTTTGATAAGGTTTTTTTTGTTTTTTGGTTTTCAGAAAGGAATAAACGAGCTGCTAAAATAGTAGGTGTTACCCTAGTTTACTAGCTCAATTGTCGTTTTTGTGTACAAAAAAAACAGACAGAAAAAATTAGGACCGCCTCTTTTTCTAAGCTTGCTCTACATAATTCTGAGTTCTGTCCTTGATAGCATAGATTTGCATTTCCATGACCCCTTTTATCGCACATCATTGTACAAAGACTTGTTTGATTCCTATCAGCACACAATTTGATTTCTTGCTTTTTCAAAGATAAATGGATAAAAGATTTCTTGCATGATAGCTTTTGTGGTATGGCATAAACTCAGGGATGCATCTGATGGCATGACAAGTTCATTTGAATTTGTGGCTTCTATTTTGATTCCTATCAGCACACAATTTGATTTCTTGCCTTTTAGGATATAAATAGATAAAAGATTTCTTATATGGTATCTTTTGTGGTATGCCGTAACCTCAGGGATGCATCTGATGACATGAAAAAATCATTTGAATTTGTAGCTTCTATTGTTAAAAATGACAAGAATGTAGCATTTACCTTCGGTGTTTACTTTTATGCTCACAAACAATAAATGTCAAGCAGTTTACATCATTGTTGCCATATATGTTCAAAAAACAATGAAGATCAAAACCATTTAACCTCAGTGTTTGCCTGATGTAACTATGCCTTAACTTGTAAACATTTACCATGATTGATGGCTTCTTCTATTGTTTTTTTTTAAATCAAATTATTGTGAGCTTTCATGGCATTTATTTATAAACACTTGCTTGTAATGCAGTGTGTCTATGAGATTGACAGTTTAGTTCAGTGATTGTTATCAATTTACCATGAGCTGTCGGGTCGTTTGTTTCTGAAGTAATGGGATATGCAATGGTCTATTGTTTGCACCTCAAGTGTGACTTGCTGATCCACACGATATTAATTCATTTCTCTTGTTAGCAGAGCAGAACAGGAGGGATCGAACTTAACAACCGTTGACTTGAACCCATTCATTGACTTTGTCAAGCGCAATAAACTCCAGAAAGAGTTTTTCTTTATCGGACCTAACCAATGTGAGTTATCATTGTCTTCCATTCATGAATCCGGTGTTACACCTTCAAGGTTTATAGTTTGTAATACACATCATGTTTGTTAAAAAATATGCTGAATTTCTCAAGGCAAATATAAAGTTGAAAAGATGGAAACATTTAGTTGGTACAAGACTTATTCATCTTCTGTACCTTACTATTTCTCATGGTGTTTAGTGCCATTTGTTTCCATCAGTTTGTCTTAACACGTATGCATTTTTCTCTGCCACAGATTTAGTTACATCAATATTCGAGAACTGGTTTTGTGCTAGGTGTGTGAATACACTCAACCCTGGCGGCGAAGGTGCTATAGTTATGCAGATATCATCACAATTATTGGTTGCAATGTAAGGTTTCGTGTTTGTTATTGATTCTTCTGAACTTCTATATTATCCTTAAATGCCATAAACATCTGATTCTCAACTTCCACGCCGGTGGTCTCGAATCCTAGGTATGAAGGATCTATTGGGTCTGCATCTCGTGCCATGGTAGCAGCCGATCAATTGTCATGGCAATTGAGTAGAAGAAATCATTGAGTAAGTTGAATCAGATGCAAGGTTTCATTGACCTTTTCCACTACCCTAACTTTTTTGATACGAACATTCACATATATTAAAACTTTTTTTTCTCTTTTTCTTTTTTAAGATTGAGAGGTAGCCTCTATGCTTCTTGTGAATGAGGTAGAAGAAATTCTTCTGACCCTTTGTGATATCATGGAACCTTAGCACATGGAATTAGCATCACTCTTTGCTTATAGTAACCTCAATACACAAATTAGAGGAAATACTTTGACTCCTTGTAACTAACCCGTCAATGTCATCTCCTTGAAGAATTACTCATGGTCAATTTTCGCACCTCATACTCGAGTTTGTTGGTTCCTTTTTTTTGTATTGTTATCGAGTTTGTATTGTGCTTGCAATATTTTCCTTTTAGGTTTGTTTTTGGTTAGATCAACTGTAGTAGATGGTATCTTGTCTTTAGGTAGAATTGATATTTAGAAAGATTTTTAGATCATGTATTGTGACCTTGAGGGTTATTGGAAGTCTCTCTCTAAAATGGACTATAAGTTCGTAAAATAACCTACATGAGACATGGGATCGCCAAGCCTTCTTTGGTCGATTAAGCAATTAGCTTGGCTTTAGTCAACCTAACATTTGGATCGACCAAAGAAGTTCTAGCAACATTGTTCTGTAGCCATGGGAGCCTTAAGGCTTTGTGGTTATTTTGGATAAACACCTTGCGCGCACACAAAAAATACTTTCAATATCTTTTATTTACTCATGGATTGAGGATCTAATTCTTCACCTTAGAAGCCCATTGATAATATCTTTCTCAACTATGTTTTTTATTTCTATTTATATGTGAGGAGCTATTTTGATCTCGACCCATCATTCCTCATGTAAAATACTCGCAAGTACAACGTTCAATATTATTATCTCCTATCACACATTAAATTCTGAACCTATTGGCCATTTGTTTGTACAAGACAAGTTCAGCAATTATAATTTCGTAGCTATTATAATGTGAATATTGTTGAACAAAATAAGTATGGATTGTAACAGTTATGAAATTATAGTTTGTTTGACAATATGTTTAATGGAGTCTAGTCATGTCAAAGTTGGCTGACTAATTAGCAAAGGAAAAAATCCAATTGGTCAAGGTGATCGGAGGCTTGGTAGTGGTAAGAAGTCTACCAAGTGACTAGTCCTAATTGGATGTTAGACAAACGAAAGTCTTAATTGGAGGTTAGGCAGTGGTGAGAAGTTTACCAAGTGACTAGTCCAACAGAAGGTTAGGAAGATAAAAAGTCTTGAAGGAGTAAACTCTAAGCAAGTGTGACCAAAAGGTTTTCGGTCGACCACGCGTGATCGACTGGACTAGCAAATCTTGAATGTTGCTAACACTGTTTTATTGTACTATTTTATATCTATTATGCTAACTCAGTGTTGTACGAAAGTTTTAGTCGATTAAGTTGATCAGACGCTAAGTAAGATCAGAGAAAGTCTAAACATATCTGAAGGACCAGATGTTTGGCGGATAAGGTAAGCTCCTGGAGTAGAGTGAAGTGAGATCTTGTCCTGTTTGGGGTAAAACTTTAGGCGTTGACCCGATTAAAGAAATCAATGGAGATTTCTAAGTTAAGATGAGACGGTCTTAACGGTCATATTAATACAAGTATCTTATTATCTAATTCTGTGTTGCATGATCATGACCCCTTGAACTTAAAAGGGTCATAATTTTTTACTCGGGTACAGAACCAAGCTCTGTCAGCAACTACGCGTGCAGAATCCAGAGATCTTCATTTAACAAAGGGTTCGAGCGACCGAACTGGAGGTTTAGTCGACTGATCTCCAATGATCCCTAATGATATGATAAGATCAGATTCAAAATCAGGCTGAGGAAGGAAATACTAGTTCAGTCGACTAAACACTTTTGGCAAGAGCAAATTTGATGAGATCATACCGAGAAGTAAAAGGAAATTCAGAGGTTCGGTCAACTGAATAGGGAGTCGGCCAACCGATAAATGAAGATTTCATGTAAGATACGATCTGGGTGGATCGTGAACATGGATGTGAGGCCAGGCAGATTATAGAGTTCGGTAGACCGAAAAGAGGTTTGGTTGACCGGTTAAAAATTTATAAAAGAGCCTCGAGGTCAAAGGTTGTATTATCTACACTCAACTCTGATCAATCTCTCTGTGCTGCTCTACTCTGTTTGGGCAAGAGTTGACACGACAAAGCTTTATGACAACCTACATTCAATTTCATTAAGTTGTTATCGGTAATCATTTTATTACTTGCATCTTTTAAAGTGATAGTAGTGTGTTACTATCCATCTTCATTTATTGTACAATTCTTGCTTTATATCATATAGTGGATTATCCATTGAAGCAGTCAAAGATCGCGGACCTTGGAGTAGTAATCAGTTGGGCTACGAACCAAGTAAAAATGCCTGAGTCATTCTTGTCTTGTTTTATTTTTCGTTACTCATCTCTATTTTTGTATAAAGAAAATAATTTTTGACAAGCGATATTCAAACTTCCTTTATCGCGTTTTTCGATCTTACGATTGATATAAGAGGAAAGTTGTTCTGAAAAAGCTCAACAGTCTTTCATGCTTTTTGAAAAATCTTTACTTTCTTTAAAACGAACCTAAAATATTTTTGGTAGAATAAATTGTATCTCTATCGTACCTACTTACCCAAGACTGAAAAAAGTCTTGGAATTCTTTTAAGATTTTCTTTGCAAGATTTTAAAATGGAGTATAGAGAAGAGCAAAACATCTATTATCCTCCACCATTTGAGATGGACGGAATCAAGTTATGGATGTCATATATAGAAAGTTTTGTGTTGATGGACTTCGATAGCTAGGATAGCTGGGCGACTTTGAAGAAATCGTCTCAAAATTTCGAAGTAGACAAAAAGGTAAAGAAATTAATTTTAGATATTTTACCTAACCATGTTGTACACAAATTAGGAGAGTACAAAAATATCCACGAGCTTTGGACTTGGTTGATCGAGTTTCATAAAGATTCGTTGAAACTAGAAGATCAAGTCGAATCCGAATCAAAATCTAAATTTGAGTTCGTGTACGAGTCATTATTAAAATCGGACTTGGAAGAATCGTATTAAACTAATTTCATAGAATTCTTGGCTAAAGAAGAGATAAATTGCTCTGAATCTGAGACAGAACAAGTACTTAACTAATTTCATAGAATTCATGGCTAAAGAAGAGATAAATTGCTCTGAATCTGAGACAGAACAAGTACTTAACTAATTTCATAGAATTCATGGCTAAAGAAGAGATAAATTGCTCTAAATCTGAGACAGAACAAGTGTCTAAATCTGAATCCTTGACGACAATGGTCAAGGAGAAGCATCCTAATGAAGATTCAAAGAGTAAAATTGTAAATTCAAAATTTAATGATCATATAATTTGTTTTAAATATAGTGAAAGAGGAGATTATAAAAATAAGTATCTTACTTATAAGAGTGAATCCACACCATCAAAGACAAAAGAGGAATTAATGCCAGAAATTTAGAAAAGGAATGAGCACATTATATGTTTCAAGTGCAAACGAATGGAACACTATAAAAGTGAATGTCTGAAAAAGAAATCTAAGAATCCAGAGGGAGTAGTTAAGGTAAGTCAATTACGTGAAAATTTTCATGCTTTAGACTTATCTAATTTAAATTATGCTAGAAAATTAGAAATACATGAAAATACTAGAGTAACATTATCTAACAACCTAAAATGATTTAACAAAATAATTTAAATAGTCATAATTCAATTAATAATTAAAATTTAATTAATTCAAATTTAACTCAAAATGATCAAAGTAATTTAAATAACTCAAGTGTAAAGATCAATAGAATTGTAAATAAACTTAATCAAAATCTTGAACCAATCAAGATTAATATAAGTGGTCCCCTCGAAACGGTGCGGTCGTTAAGGCATGGGATATTTCCACATGACGTCTTATGATCAAAACTCGGCGTGTCCGAGCATGTCTCCCCCCAAGCCTTGTCACCTACACTAATGGCTAGTAACCACCCGTGATTTATCTCCACCGTATTGACCTAAAGACGGGTTGACGGGGATGCTGGCGATAAGCAAATTACCTTTGTGCCACATGTAAGTGAAATTCAATTAATTCTTTTAAACAAATTAATTCAAAATTAATTAATAAAACACCAAAAAAAATTCATAATATATATTTTTTACTTTTAAATTTGAAAAGTAAAATTTCAATTTATAAAAATCAAATTTTAATTTTAATAACAAAGAAAATAAAATTTCAAAGTTTAAAAATTTAAATTCAAGATTAAAGAAATTAGAAAAATAAAACAATCTTTTAAAAATTAAAATTGATAAATTAAAAAAAAATTTAATAATTTTATTAACTGATAAAATTTCAACTTCACAAATCAAATTATAATAAAATGTTTTTTTAATTATGAAACTAATTAATAATAATTGAAAAATAATAATACTAGTATGTATTATAACAAAATATTTTTTAATTATGAAATTAATTAATAATAATTGAAAAATAATAATAATAGTATGTGTTTGACTTGATTTGACTTAGCATGATCCCCATACTTTAAAGTAATTGTTAATGTCATGTTATGAATTTTACTCTTATGTTTAGGGCTGTAAATGAACCAAGCGTTCATGAACAAGCTTGGTGTTTGACTTGGTAAGAGCTTGTTTATGTTCGTTCGATATACATTAGATTAACTAAATAAACAAACTTGAACAGTGTTAGGATGTATACTAAAAGCCTAGCTTTTGGTATAAACATTTATCTAGAAATAAGAATCACATTGGTCAAATGTCTACATTTACGATAAATGTAGTTGCTCAATTAATTTATATTGTAGATAACATGGTGTGTGGTGTCACACACAGAAGATCATGTTATAGGTTCCTTATAAATTATAAACAGTAGCTCACGACCAAGATGGAAAGGAACAAACCATTGGAAAGTCGTAATGTAATTAGGTATTAGTTTATCTTAACTATATAATTACACTAGTACACTTAGAGTATATTGAGTAGAACCATTTGAGGTCGTTCCTTTTATACTGACTTTATGAAGGAACAAAGACCTCAGTTATTATGGAAGTGTGTGCTCTTAATCCTAATATAATAACAAACACATATATTTGATATTTTTTCTTTAATTTATCAATGGGTGAGATTTAGTTTGATAAATCAATAAGCCCGATAAGTTGGGAAATGATATCACTTATAGTGTGTGTTATTGATTATAGAAGGAAACTGTGTCCTAGTAATCTAGGTTGAGAATGTCCCCAAGAGGAGCTCATAAAGGATTGTCATGTTAAACCCTGCAGGTGGACTTAGTCCGACACGACGATGAGGTTGAGTGGTACTACTCTTGGACTAAGATATTAATTAAATGAGTTGTGAGTAACTCACTTAATTAGTGGACATTCGACATCTTAAACACAGGGAGACTAACACACTCATAATAAGAAGGAGCCCAAAAATGTAATTTGGGATTGGTGCGGTAGTTCAATAATAATTCTTTAGTGGAATGAATTATTATTGATGAAGTTAAATTATTATTGAATTATTATTTAAAAGAAAGTTTAAAAATTAAAAATTCTCTTTTATTAATTTCTACAAAAAGATTAAGAAAAGATTTAATATCTTTCCTTATGTGTAGATTAAAAGAGATTTTAATTTTTAGAGATAACTTTCTTTTTATCCACATGTTAAAAGAAAGATTTTAATTTATAAAATTTCTTTTTTATTAACCAATCATGAAGGGAAAATTTATTGGAGAAATTTTTTATAAATTTCCGGAAGCAAATAAGGAAGTTTTAATTTGTGTTTAAAATTTTATTTGCTTGGAAATTTTATGGTATGACCGGCCATTGTAAATTGAAAAGAAAAATTATTTTTAATTAAATAAATTTTCCTTTTCAATGGCAAAAGAATTAAGGAAGTTTTTATTAAATTTTCCTTATTTGTCAAAACCAAGGATTATAAAAGAGGGGGTAGAGAAGGCTTCATGGCGAATAACTCTATTCTATTTTCTCCCTCTTTTCTTCCTTGGTGTGGCCGGCCATCCTCTCCTCCTCTCTTCTCTTTGATGGCCGAACCTCATCCTTCTTGTGGAGATTCATATGGTGGCCGGATCAAGTTTAGAGAAGAAGAAGAAGAAGGAGAGAAAGAAAGTTTTGTTTCTAGCATCCCTTGGAGCATGGTGGTGGTGGCCGAACCTCTTCATCCTAGGAGAAGTTTTGATGGCCGAAACTTGTAAAGAAGAAGAAGGTGCTTGATGGTTCTCATCTCGGAAGATCATTGCCCACACAATGTCCGAGGTTAGAAGAGGAATACGGTAGAAGATCAAGAGGTCTTTCTAAAAGGTATAACTAGTATTTTTACTTTCCGCATCATACTAGTTACTTTTGGAAATAATACCAAATACAAGAGGCATGCGATTCTAGTATTTCGAATTTGTTTTCGATGTTGTGTTCTTTTATTTTTTTTTTCTTATGATTTGATTGTTCTTTTCGGTTGACCTAAAGTTATTTAAGGAAATTAAATATTAACTTTCCTTAAAAGACTTTGTCTAGTCAGTGGTGGTTGTTCCCATATCCAAGAAGGTCATGTGCCTCGCCACGCCAGTACTGGAAGCCAATTTTGGAAATTAATTAATGAAATTAATAAGCTAGGTGATTTGGATCGAACGTGTTAAGTTCCGCAGGAGATCTGAGTCTAAACCTAAAAGAACAAATAGATTAAACTTTGGATCAAATGTGTTAAGTTCCGCAGGCGATCCAAGTTTAATTTAAAAGAACACATGGTAGCTAGGAAAAGGTTCAGACCTTTGTACAAAATTTTTGTACAGTGGAACTATTAGGTTTTCCGAGTAGCAACCAACAATTGGTATCAGAGCTAGGGTTTTGCCTCTGTGTATTTGATATTAGTTTAATTATGCACATGTCATACATAATTAAGGCAGGTTAATAGTAGGATGTGCTAACTTTGTGGATGCATGATCCAACTATTATGGCTTATAGTTATTATGTGTGTGATTGGACACTTAGACATGTCAAGGGCATTTTATTGTGTGTGCATGATTGTATTATAAAATACAGTAGGAGCTGTATTTAGTTTTATTAGGATTTTATTTTTTGATCTAGTTACATGTACATTCCTTTTATGGAATATAGGATCGATGGATGTAAATTTTATTTTATGTTCGATCTAGTTTACATGTACATTCCTTCGATGAATATAGGATCGAAAAATATAAAATTCTATTTATGTCGTGGATCGAATCTTGCAAGGCGTGGAACCTTTTAACGATCAGAGGCGTAGCGGAACAAGGAGCAAGATGGATGCGACAACTAGACCCGGTGGCGGTGGCCAAAGATGGCAGCAACTAGGGTTGGCGACACACGGAGGACAGCAATAGATAAAAGTCATAATAGTTGAAAATTAGTTTTTCTATTTATTGCTTTTTATGCTGTGTTGTGTGTGTTTGTTAGTATGCATGCTAAGTAGGGCTAGCATAGTCAAAATTCCTCACTTTAAATAACTAAGTGGGAGAGGGATTTATTTTAAATAAATTCCACGGTCTCCATTACTGGTTTATAAGTAATGCAACAAGCTTGCTCGTTGGCTCTGAGTGCCTTCCTCCATATCGGATGAGCTTGTTTGCGGATCACTAGCTTAAACTTCCATTTTGGATGACTATAGGAAGTTAATTAAGAGCGTGTGATCTTCCCCATCGGAAGGGACACAATCTTATTAACGGACTTAGTGTCAAGTAATGGTATACACTTAGGCACGTCTAATAGTATCCTCCCCATCGGAGTCACTGCTATTATTTGTGTGACCGAAGAAAATCAACTATTGATTTGTCAAATAAATAAGTTGACAAGATAATAAAATTAAAAACCCCTCTTACAAATATTTGATTTTGTATACGTCCACACTATCGTGACATACAAAATTCACGGTGTTTGAGGTAATTTTATTTGTCATAAAGATTTATTGACAAGATAATTAATGGGTAAACCCCTCCTCTTACAAATGTTTAAATTTTGTATATGTCCACACTATCGTGACATGCAAAATTCACGGTGTTTGAGGTGTTAGAGAATTTAAATAATATTGTTTGAGGAATCAATGTTATTTTAAATTCAAAAGTTTTGACCAAATATTTGATCAAACAAAGATCAACTATTAATTTTATTCGTCATAAAGTAAAGTTGACGAGATAATAAAATTAATGGATAAAATCTCTTCTTTGATTTTGTATACGTTCACACTATCGTGGCATACAAAATTCATGGGGATTTTAAAAGAATTGATCTTGACCAAATATTTTTGTGATTCTTAGGATTTAAAATGTTTGTCAATCCCCTAGTTGTTATACTATAGAAAAGACTTAGTAGTCCCAATTGTAATGATTGGAAATATGACTTGGACATTAAGGTAGACCGTCTTCTTAGAACTAAGAACAATTTAGGTGTATTTAATTCATTAGTTGAAACATGTCTAGTGGTGTTATCTACCAGAACCTGGAGTGTAGATACAGATGCCATTAATCATGTCTGCAATTCATTGCAGAGTTCCAGGAAACCCGACAACTAAATGAAAATAAAAACACCGTCCACATGGGCATTACTGCAAAAGTAGCAGCTGTTGCAGTGGGAGAGGTTTATTCTCTAATAGAAATAAAATATAGATTATTAGAAATTGTCTTTACATACTAAGTTTAGAAAGAACCTGATTTCAGTTTCTAAACTATTATAGAATAGATATTGTGTCTATTTTGATAACAAAGTTGTTATCAAGAAAAATAGGGAAGTTATCTATTCTGGTATGTTAGTTGACAATTTATAATCCAATAACTCCCATGATGCAACAAATGGAAATTATAAGAGAAAGCAACCTTCGAAAATGAACCAATTATATCTTTGGCATCTAAGGCTAGGTTATATTAACTTGAGTAGGATTCAAAGGATAATAATCAATGAACTCTTGGGTTCATTGGTAGAGGAAAATTTTCCAACCTGCGAGTCTTACTTGGAAGGAAAAATAACCAAGAAGCTTTTAAGTCTAAGGGGTTTGGAACCAAAGATATAGAGGAATAGGTTCATTCTGATTTGTGAAGATCTTTGATTATCCAGGCAAGAGGTTGTTTCAAATATTTCGTCTATAGACAACTATTTGAGATACGAATATATTTACTTGATGTGCCACAAGTCTAAGTGCTTTGATTAGTTCAAAGAGTACGAGGCTGATGTGGAGAAACGTCAAAGTAAAAATATCAAGACACTACGGTGAGATCGTAGTGGCAAGTACCTCTTGGGAGAATTTAGGAGTCACTTATCAAAAGTAGGGATTCAATCTCAACTAACTGCACCTGGTACACCCTAACAGAATGGTGTAGAAAAAGGAAGGTATAGGACTCTTATGGAAATAAGTAGATTGATGATGAGTTATTACCAAATTCATTTTAAGGATATACTCTGTAAGCGGAAGTGAATATAGTACCTTCCAAAGTCAGAACTCTCTACTCATATAGAATTGCTGAATAAGCGTAAGCCTATTTTGAAGCATATTCGGATTTGGGTAGTCCAACACATATGATGAAGAGAAATAATGATAAGTTGGACATGAATTCACTTGTTTGTGGGTTATCCTAGAGAAATGAAAGTAGGTTTATAGTCTTAAAAATCAGAAGGTCATTGTTAGCATCAATAACCGATTTTTAGAAAAGGACTATGTAATAAACCACGTGCTCATAAGTAAATTTGTTCGTAATAAAGGACATGTCTAACCTAGTACCAACTGTACAAGATGAAATATCACAAGAAACTGCAACACGTATCACAAATGATACACAATTGCAGAAGGTGTCTCGTCGTAGTGGGAGTGTTGTTAGGCAACCTTAAAAGATTCATGTTTTCGGAGAGTTTTTGGACTCGATCCCTGGAGGACATGAACCTGATCTCTGGACATATGACGAAGCACTCCAAGATAAAGATGCAGCATCTTGGCAAAGAGTAATGAATAACAGAATTAGAATATATGTATTCTAATAAAATCTGGAAGCTTGTAGAACCACCAAATGGTGTAAAAGCCTTTGGGTGTAAAAAAGTCTATAATAGGAAAAGAGGGATAGACAGGAAGGTAGAAACTTTCAAAGCAAGGCTTGATGAAAAGGAAACTTTTTCATTGGTAGCCATGCTTAAGTCTATCTGGATTCTTTTATCTATTTGGCAAGTGGATGTCAAGACAGCATTCCTTAATGGAAGTCTTGAAGAAAACATCCATATAAAGCAACCAGAAGGGTTCATTGCAAAGGGCTAAGAGCATCTTGTGTGTAAGCTCAATCAGTCTATGGACTGAGGCAAAGCTTCAAGGTCTTGGAACATCCGGTTTATCAAAGGAATCCTGACCTATAGATTTATTTAGTAACCGGATAAGTCTTGTGTATACAAAAGGTGTGATGGAAACATGGTGATATTTCTTGTACTATACGTAGATAACATTTTTGGTAGTTGGAAACAATATCAAAATGTTGTCAGAAGTAAGGGTATGGTTGTCTAAACAATTCGATATGAAGGACTCGGGAGAATGAATATATTCTTGGGATCAAAGTAATAAGGGATCGCAAGAAAAAAATATTTTAATTATCCCAAGCTTCATATATCGAAAAAAAAATCCTTGCTCATTTTAAACATGCAAAACTCCAAGAAAGGTTTCTTACCTTTTTAGTATGGAGTAACTTTATCTAAAGAAATGTCTCCGTAGACATCAAAGGAGATAAAGGACATAAAGGCAGTTCCTTATGCTTCGGCTGTGGGAAACCTAATGTATGCAATGCTGTATACGAGACTGGAAATCTATTTTGCTGTGGGCATAGTTATTAGATATCAAAGCAACTCTGGACAAGGACATTGATCTGCGGTAAAGCATATATTGAAGTACCTTAGAGACACTAGAGATTATATGCTAGCTTATAAGGCAGATAATTTGTTCCCTGTGGGTTGCATGGATTTTAACATCCAATCGGAAAGGGACAATAGTAAGTCAACCTCGGGGTTTTGTGTTTACTTTAGAAGGTAAAGTCATAACTATAGAAGAGTGATAAGCATAGGTGTTTTTTTGGACTCTACCATAGAAGCTTAGTATATGGCAAGCCTCTGAGGTAGCCATAAAAGCTAAATGACTCAATAACCTCAAGATAGACTTATATATGATTTCTAGTTTGTCCAAAGATTATTACAATTTATTGTAATGATATTGGTGCAGTAGCAAACTCGAAGAAATCATAAGTCTATAAGGCAAGTAAACACAATAGAGCGCAAGTACCACCCAATACGAGAAATCGTATAAACGAGGAGAAGTTGTTGCCGCCTAGATTGCATCAGGTGATGACCTATAGAGATCCTTTCACTAAGGTCCTTAAGGTAAGAGCTTTTGATGGGCATGTTGAAGGGTTGAGAATCTGATGTATGGTAGCAGATATGGCAGCTTAGTCTTTTAGTATAGATGGGAGATTGTTAGGATGTATACTAATAGCCTAGCTTTTGGTATAAATATTTATCTAGAAATAAGAATCACATTGGTCAAATGTCTACATTTACGATAAATGTAGTTGCTCAATTAATTTATATTGTAGATAACATGGTGTGTGGTGCCACACACAGAATATCATGTTATAGGTTTCTTATAAATTATAAACAGTAGCTCACGACCAAGATGGAAAGGAACAAACCATTGGAAGGTCGTAATGTAATTAGGTATTAGTTTATCTTAACTATATAATTACACTAGTACACTTAGAGTGTATTGAGTAGGACCATTTGAGGTCGTTCCTTTTATACTGACTTTATGAAGGAACAAAGACCTCAGTTATTATGGAAGTTTGTGCTCTTAATTCTAAGATAATAACAAACACATATATTTGATATTTATTTCTTTAATTTATCAATGGGTGAGATTTAGTTCGATAAATCAATAAACCCGATAAGTTGGGAAATGATATCACTTATAGTGTGTGTTGTTGATTATAGAAGGAAATTGTGTCCTAGTAATCTAGGTTGAGAATGTCCCCAAGAGGAGCTCATAAAGGATTGTCATGTTAAACCCTGCAGGTGGACTTAGTCCGACACGACGATGAGGTTGAGTGGTACTACTCTTGGACTAAGATATTAATTAAATGAGTTGTCAGTAACTCACTTAATTAGTGGACCTTCGACATCTTAAACACAGGGAGACTAACACACTCATAATAAGAAGGAGTCAAAAAATGTAATTTGGGATTGGTGCGGTAGTTCAATAATAATTCTTTAGTGGAATGAATTATTATTGATGAAATTAAGTTGTGTGTTCGGGGCGAACACGGGATGCTTAATTTCATCGGGAGATCAAAACCAATTCCTCCTCTCGGTCCCTATCGTAGCTTCTTAATTATAGAGTACTATACCCACCTATACCCACCTTCTTATCCATCCCATAGGGGCCAGCCAAGCTAGCTTGGAGACCAAGCTAGGGCCGACCAAAATTTGGTTCATGGGTGCTTTAAGGTGGCCGACCCTAGCTTGGGTTCAAGCTTGGTGTGGCCGGCCCAAATTAAAATAAAAGAATTTTTATTTTTAAAATTTTTCTTATGTGGCTAACATGATTTAAAAGAGAGTTTAAAAATTTAAATCTTTTCTTTTATAAGATTCTACAAAAGATTAAGAGAAGAGCTAAATCTCTTTCCTTATTTGTAGATTAAAAGGTTGATTTTAATCATGTTTATTATTTAAAAGAAAGTTTAAAAGTTAAAAATTCTCTTTTATTAGTTTCTACAAAAGATTAAGAAAAGATTTAATATCTTTCCTTATTTGTACATTAAAAGAGATTTTAATTTTTAGAGATAACTTTCTTTTTATCTGTTAGAGTGTATACTAAAAGCCTAGCTTTTGGTATAAACATTTATCTAGAAATAAGAATCACATTGGTCAAATGTCTACATTTGTGATAAATGTAGTTGTTCAATTAATTTATATTGTAGATAACATAGTGTGTGGTGTCACACACAGAAGATCATGTTATCAGTACCTTATAAATTATAAACAGTAGCTCACGACTATGATGGAAAGGAACAAACCATTGGTGGGTCGTAGTGTAATTAGACATTAGTTTATCTTAACTATATAATTACACTAGTACACTTAGAGTGTATTGAGTAGGACCATTAGAGGTCGTTTCTTTTATACTGACTTTATAAAGGAACAAAGACCTCAGTTATTATGGAAGTGTGTGCTCTTAATCCTAATATAATAACAAGCACATATATTTGATATTTATTTCTTTAATTTATCAATGGGTGAGATTTAGTTCGATGAATCAATAAGCCCGATAAGTTGGAAAATGATATCACTTTTAGTGTGTGTTGTTGATTATAAACTGTGTCCTAGTAATCTAGGTAGATAACAGGACGATGAAGTTGAGTGGTACTACTCTTGGAGCTAGATATTAATTAAGTGAGTTGTCAGTAACTTACTTAATTAGTGGACATTTGTTATCTTAAACACAGGGAGACTAGCACACTCATAATAAGAAGGAGCCCAAAATATAATTTGGGATTGGTGCGGTAGTTGTTCTTTAGTGGAATGAATTATTATTGATGAAATTAAGTTGTGTGTTCGGGGCGAACACGGGATGCTTAATGTCATCGGGAGACCAAAACCAATTCCTCCTCTCGGTTCCTATCGTAGCCTCTAGTATATAGAGATTTATACCCACCTCATACCCACCTTCTTACCCATCCAATGGGGTCGGCCAAGCTAGCTTGGAACCCAAGCTAGGGCCGGCCAAGATTAAGTGGATGAGTCATGTAGGTGGCCGGCCAAAGCTTGGGTCCCAAGCTTAGGTGGCCGGCCACTAGAATATTTAAAATGATTTTTATTAAAATTATTTCTTATGTGGATATCATAATTTTAAAAGAGAGTTTAAAAATTAAAAATTTCCTTTTATAACTTTCTACAAAAGATTAAGAGAAGAGATTAATCTCTTTCCTTATTTGTAGTTTAAAAGGATGGTTTTAATTTTTGGTAAAAACTTTCCTTATTTGTAAATCATCTACATGTTTAAAAGAGAGTTTAAAATTTGAAATCTTTCCTTATTTGTTGATTAAAGGAGGATTTTAAATTTTAAGAAAACTTTCCTTTTTAACCATGTTCATGATTTAAAAGAGAGTTTAAAATTAAATATTCTCTTTTATAAGTTTCTACAAAAGACTAAGAAAAGATTTGATATCTTTCTTTATTTGTAGATTAAAAGAGATTTTAATTTTTTAGAGATAACTTTCTTTTTATCCACATGTTTAAAAGAAATATTTTAATTTATTAAATTTCCTTTTTATAAACCAATAATGAAGGGATAAAAATTATTGGAGAAATTTTATAAATTTCCGGAAGCAAATAAGGAAGTTTTAATTTGTGTTTAAAATTTTATTTGCTTGGAAATTTTATTGTGTGGTCGGCCAAATAAATTGGAGAAGAAATTTTATTTTTAATTAAATAAATTTTTCCTTTTCATGGCAAAAGAATTAAGGAAGTTTTTATTAAAATTTCCTTATTTGCCAAGACCAAGGATTATAAAAGAGGGAGTAGAGGAGGCTTCAATGCGAAGGACACTATTCTATTTTTCTCTCTCTTTTCCTTGGTGGTGTGGCCGGCCCCTTCTTCTTCTCTTCTTCTTCTCTTTGTGGCCGAACCACTTCATGCTCATGGAGTTTTAATTGGTGGCCGGATCAAGCTTGAGGAAGAAGGAGAGAAAGCTTACATCCCTTGGAGCTTGGTAGGTGGAAAAAATCTTCATCTTTTGGAAGCTTTGTGCTTGGCCGAAATTTGAAGAAAGGAAAAGAAGGTACTTTGGTGGTTTCTCATCTCGGAAGATCGTTGCCCACACAACGTCCGAGGTTAGTGTTGGGACCGATGGTCGCGGCTAGAGAGGGGGGTGTGAATAGCCGACCCCAAATCTTCGCGTTTCTTCCTACGATTAGGGTTAGCGCAGCGGAAATAAAACGAATAGAAACGAAAGGGAAAGAAGACAAACCTCAAACAAACCGATATAACGAGGTTCGGAGATAAACTCCTACTCCTCGGCGTGTCCGTAAGGTGGACGAAGCCTATCAATCCGTCGGTGGATGAGTCCCCGGAGAACCGGCTAATAGATGCTCCTTGTGGGTGGAGAAACCTCGCCACAATACTTGTAACAACAAGAAAGAGTACAAGAAATACAAGTAGAAAGACAAGAACAATGTACAAATACTAACTCGCCTTCTCGTCGACTGCCTGTGAAGCAACAACTTCTCGGACAACAGCACTGGGGAGAGCTCAAACAAAGCTCAGATCGCAAGCAGCAGCAAGCTAGAAGAAGGAGAGGAAGAAGAGAGTCTCAGCCCTGTAGCCCTCGACCTCTTTATATTACCTGTGCCTGCGAAGAACCTGCAACGAAGACAGAAGACGCATAACCTAGCCGTTGTTACTCACAACGGCTAGTTCTGGACCGATCAGGCTCGGTCGAAGATCGGTCCGGGACCGATCAGGCCCAATCGATCGGTCCGGACCGATCCCACCTTCTTCTGAGAGGTGGTGATCTCTGATCGGTCGTGAGGCCGATCGGACTCGATCGGTCTCGGACCGATCGGTTCCTCCTGAAGGTTGGCTCAACTCCTCCGATCGGTCTCCGGATCATTCGGATGGCTTACGAACCCTTCATTTGTTATCGATCGGTCACTGACCGATCGGATACTCAGCATCGTGGATCGGTCACGACCGATCCGAGTTTAAACTCGACCCTAAACCCTAAATGGTCCTGAGAACGAGCTACCGAGCCCTCTCCGACTTCGTCCGGTCCAGAGAACGAGCTACCGAACCCTTTCTGACCACAGTTTGGAGAACGCGCTACCGAGCCCTCTCCGACTTTCCGTGCCAAGTCTCCAACTTGGTCTTCTCCGTGCCAAGTCTCCATACTTGGACTTTTCCCGTGCCAAGCTCCCTGCTTGGACTTTTCACCAGATGTCTGGTCAACCTTGACCCATCTGGATTTCCCTTGCCTGGCTTCACTCACCAGGACTTCCAAACTGCCTAGCTTCACTCACTAGGTCTTTTCCTTGCCTGGCTTCACTCACCAGGACTTCCCAACTGCCTGGCTTCACTCACCAGGACTTTTACCTGGCTTCACTCACCAGGGTTTTCCCTTTCACCTAGCTTCACTCACTAGGATTTTCACCTGGCTTCACTCACCAGGATTTCCCGATTGCCTGGCTTCACTCACCAGGACTTTCCAAACTGCCTGGTTTCACTCACCAGGACTTTCCGAACTGCCAGGCTTCACTCACCAGGACTTTCAACCTGCCTGGCTTCACTCACCAAGACTTTCCCGAATGCCTGGCTTCACTCACCAGGACTTCCACTTTCACCTAGCTTCACTCACTAGGATTTTCACCTGGCTTCACTCACCAGGATTTCCCGACTGCCTGGCTTCACTCACCAGGACTTCTCCGACTGCCTGGCTTCACTCACCAGGACTTTTCCCCGTGCCAAACTCCCTGTTTGGACTTTCCCCGTGCCAAGTCTCCATACTTGGACTTTCCGCGTGCCAAGCTCCCTGCTTGGACTTTTCCCGAATCAGGTCAACCTTGACCTAAGGTTGCACCAACAGTTAGAAGAGGAATACGGTAGAAGATCAAGAGGTCTTTCTAAAAGGTATAACTAGTAATTTTTCTTTCCGCATCATACTAGTTATTTTTGGAAATAATACCAAATACAAGAGGCATGCGATTCTAGTATTTCGAATATGTTTTTCAATGTTGTGTTCTTTTATTTTTTTTCCTTGTGATTTGATTGTTCTTTTCGGTTAACCTAAAGTAATTTTAGGAAATTAAATATTAGCTTTTCATAAAAGGTTTTGTCTAGTCGGTGGTGGTTGATCCCATATTCAAGAAGGTCATGTGCCTCGCCACGTCAGTACTGGGAACCAATTATGGAAATTAATATTTAATGGAATTAATAACTTAAGGTGATTTGGGTCGAACGTGTTAAGTTCCGCAGGAGACCCAAGTCAAAACCTAAAAGAACGAATAGATTAAGTTTTGGATCAAACGTGTTAAGTTCCGCAGGCGATCCAAAATTTAATTTAAAAGAACACATGGTAGCTAGGAAAAGGTTCAGACCTTTGTACAAAATTTTTGTACAGTGGAAGCTCTAATTTTTCCGAATAGCAACCAACATTATCCACATGTTAAAAGAAAGATTTTAATTTATAAAATTTCTTTTTTATTAACCAATCATGAAGGGAAAAATTATTGAAGAAATTTTTTATAAATTTCCGGAAGCAAATAAGGAAGTTTTAATTTGTGTTTAAAATTTTATTTGCTTGGAAATTTTATGGTATGACCGACCATTGTAAATTGAAAAGAAAAATTATTTTTAATTAAATAAATTTTCCTTTTCAATGGCAAAAGAATTAAGGAAGTTTTTATTAAATTTTCCTTATTTGCCAAGACCAAGGATTATAAAAGAGGGGGTAGAGAAAGTTTCATGGCGAATAACTCTATTCTATTTTCTCCCTCTTTTCTTCCTTGGTGTGGCCGACCATCCTCTCCTCCTCTCTTCTCTTTGATGGTCGAACCTCATCCTTCTTGTGGAGATTCATATGGTGGCCGGATCAAGTTTAGAGAAGAAGAAAAAGAAGGAGAGAAAGAAAGTTTTGTTTCTAGCATCCCTTGAAGCATGGTGGTGGTGGCCGAACCTCTTCATCCTAGGAGAAGTTTTGATGGTCGAAACTTGTAAGGAAGAAGAAGGTGTTTGGTGGTTCTCATCTCGGAAGATCGTTGCCCACACAACGTCCCAGGTTAGAAGAGAAATACGGTAGAAGATCAAGAGGTCTTTCTAAAAGGTATAACTAGTATTTTTCCTTTCCGCATCATACTAGTTATTTTTGGAAATAATACCAAATACAAGAGGCATGCGATTCTAGTATTTCGAATTTGTTTTCGATGTTGTGTTCTTTTGTTTTTTTTTTCTTGTGATTTGATTGTTTTTTTCGGTTGACCTAAAGTTATTTAAGGTAATTAAATATTAACTTTCCTTAAAAGGCTTTGTCTAGTCGGTGGTGGTTGTTCCCATATCCAAGAAGGTCATGTGCCTCGCCACGTTAGTATTGGAAGCCAATTTTGGAAATTAATATTTAATGAAATTAATAACCTATGTGATTTGGATCGAACGTGTTAAGTTCCGCAGGAGATCTGAGTCTAAACCTAAAAGAACAAATAGATTAAACTTTGGATCAAACGTGTTAAGTTCCGCAGGCGATCCAAGTTTAATTTAAAAGAACACATGGTAGCTAGGAAAAGGTTCAGACCTTTGTACAAAATTTTTGTACAGTGGAACCATTTGGTTTTCCGAGTAGCAACCAACAAGCAGCTCGTTAAGCTAAACAAACAAGCTTAAACACATATGTGTTCAGCTCGTTAACGTTCGTGAACAACGTTCGTGAACAATGTTCGTGAACAACGTTCATGAACAATGTTCGTGAACAATGTTCACGAACAATATTTATTAATAAAATTCTTTTCAATATGCTAAATAAACAATAAAATAAAATAAAATAAATAAATAAATTTAAATTATCAATCTTAATAACCAATCAAATAATTAAAAGTTTCAAACAATCAAACAAGCTTGAGTTGAGAGCTTGATAACATCTAAACGAACCAAGCTCAAGCCAAGCTCGAACCAAGCTCAAGCCAAGCTTGAATTGAGAGCTTGATAATATCTAAACGAACCAAGCTCAAGCCAAGCTTCAAACAAGCTCAAGCTCATAAAAAATAAACCAAGCCAAGCTTGAACACTCATTTCAAAAGCTTGGTTCATTTTAAGCTCGGCTCGGTTATCTTATCAAACAAGCTTGAATATCCCAAAACTCGGCTCGGCTCTGCTTATTTACAGCCCTACTTATGTTATTGGTTTAATTTAGAATGGTTAGAAATGAAAAAGAATTAATCGACCTTGATAATATAGCATTTAAATTGATTGAAATGATAGTATGCTAAAGAAATTTTATTCTAGATTGAATTATATGTGTTCTACTAGGTGCATTAAGATTTAATGGATCTAGTTGAAGTTATCCCAGTCAAAATGTGTTAATTAAATCAAAATTTAATATTAGATTCTTTGGATGGATCATTTTTGGAAAATTTTATCTAAGCACATGCTTTCTGTAATAATGTTTTTTGTGACTCACTATAACCTGAAAATTTACCCTATAAATTCTTTATTGATGAAAACAAAATTGAGTTTGAATCTCAAATAATATTTTTCAATATGCTTAATAATTCAAACCAATTTAATTAATTAATTTTAATTGAAATAATAATTAATTAATAACAAATAATTAATAGTTTTAATCAAAATGATAATCAACTTTAATTAAAATAAGTAATAATTAATCTAATAATTATATTAATTAAATTTGAATCTAATGTTTAATTTTAATTAATTAATTAAATTTAAATTTAAATCTGAATAATAATTAATTAAAATAATATTATTAATAATTTAATTTGAAATTAATAATTAATTAATCATAAATTAAAAATTAATAAGCTAATCAATTAATTAATCAATTCAATTAATATTTCAAATCTGGATACATCATTATTAATTCAAAAATAACTAATGTGAATTTAATTCTAATTCAATTAAGTTTAATAAATAATTAAAAAATTAAAAAATCAATTCAAAATTAATTAACTTTAATTAACCTAAAATTAATTCTAAATTAATTTAACGTTAATAAGTTGATCAATTATTAATTTAATTTGAAACAATTAATTCTTATTAATATTAAATTAATTAGAAATTAATTAATTATTAAGTTTAATTTAATCCAAATAATTAGCTTGATTTAAATAATTAAATTAAAAATCAATTTAAATTAATTCTTAATTAATTAATTAACTTTAACTATTAACCTTAATAAGTCTAAATTAATTAATCTTAAATTAAATTTAAATTAACTTAATCCAAAATAAATCAGAAACTAAAAAAATCAATAAACAATTTTAATCTCAACCCTAATTTAATATATACAAATAATAATTAAATTATTAATTTAACTTAATTTAGTCAATTTATCTTCACAAATCTAATTAACCTGAAATTCAAATTTAATTATCAACTTAACTAATTCAAAATTATTTAATTTAATATGAAATTAATTAATTAAAGATAACTTAATTCAAGTTAAAATTAACTTAATAATTTCATCTAACCTAATTTAACCCAAAATTAAGATAAACTCAATTAATAAATTTAATCTAAAATTATCTTTAACTTAATTAATCCAAAATTAAGTTTAATTTTAGCTTAACCTAATTAATTAAGTTTAACTTAAATTAATTCAAATTAATCCATAATTAATTAATAAAATTTTACTTAATTAAAATTTTATTTAATTGATTAAATTCAAATTAATCTAAAATTTTTAATTAAATAAATTATCTCATGTAACTATAGGATTATCCTTTTTAAAAATATAAAATAGGTGAGATGCTAGAAAAATTAAATTGAAAATGTTTTTAATGTCTTTTAAGATTTATACATGATTGTTGACCAACACCTAAACTTTTAGATCCTTTTGTCAGTATGAATTCCTAAACTCTTAGACACATATATATGTCTTCCTTGTGGGTAATAATAATGTCCTAAGGAGTCTCAAGTTAAAGAGGATATCCTGTTGAATGACATATTTTGAAAAAAAAAAATTAAAATAAAATATTTTTAGAAATTTATCTTCTTAAAAAGTTTGAAATTTTACTTTTAAATATTCTCTTTTCCAAACATAGTTTCAACATAACTTCTTTTCAAATGTTTTTTAAAAATATCCAAATCATGCTTTAAAAAATATTTTTACATGTTTTCAATAAGGAAACTTTTTTAAAAATATCTAGAAAGTTATTCAAATTTTTTTGAATTTTTTTTAAAAAAATTATTGTTTTAAATTATTCTTTGAAAATCACTTTGCTAGTCCTTTGAAAAATAAATTTTTAAATAGTGTTGAAAATGTTTTGTAAATATTGGTGAATATTCTTTAAAAAATATTTTTGAAAATATCTTCGGAAATATTTCTTTTGAAAATATGTTTAAAAGACTTTAAAAAATATTTAAAAATATTTTTTAATTCATAAAAATTATTTAGAAGCATGATTGATTTTAAAATATGAGTTTTGCAAAATATTTTAAATATCTATAAGCCTTGGTAATATTTTAAAAAAAAAATTTGAAAATATATTTGAAACTAGTTTTATAAACTTGTGAAAGTTCCTTGAAAATAATTTTGAAAAGATCTTTTCCAAAATGTATATGAAATTATTTAATCTTTTAAAAATATTTTCAAATATGTGGTCTCTCAAGTAGAGTAAAAGTGATATTTTTATTAAGGAAAGTTTTATTATTGTTGGTGCAACACTAAAGAAGTCCTTAGAATTTAAGGAGTTGAAAAGTAGTTAGAATTCTTATTGATATATGTTAAAGGGCAGAAGTAGGGTTTAAGTTAGAAATTATAATTCTTTCAAAACTTGAAAAGTTGAGTTAAGTAATTATCCTAACTTAAACATATTGTTAAATATTAAAAAAAAAAAAGAGATTCTTGGTGCGATCGACCTCCAGAATTTTGATATTTGTTTGACAATATGTTTAATGGAGTATAGTCATGTCAAAGTTGACCGACTAATTAGCAAAAGGAAAAGTCCAAGTGGTTATGGTTGTTGGGACCTTCAAACCTAACACATTGATTTAATGTGGTTCGGAGATAAAGCTCCTACTCCACAGCTGTCCGTAAGGTGGACAATCTCGATCCGTCGGTGGATGATTCCCCAGAGAACTTTCGACTAACTCGCATAACTCCTTGTGGGTGGAGAAATATCGCCACAATCTCGTACAAGCATGCTATATCACTTGGGCACCTGGAGACTCTAATTAGGGTTACCCATCACTAATTTCGTCAACCTTGGCCAAACACCTCGAGCTCTATTAAATAGAGCTCAGGAGGAAAACACCTACTGTTTTTCCCGCCACCAATCGACTGGTACAACCACAAGTAGATTAGTCCTAAATGAAATTTGACTGTTACAAGCCAACGGTCGGCTACCAGTCGACTGATGAAAATACCAGTCGACTTATACAGTAGTGCTACAGTAACGCTACAGTACTGCTGCAGTAACACTATATTAATGTTGCAGTGACGTTACAGTACTGTTACCCTAGCATATTCCTTCTGATTGGTCTTAGATGACTTTCCCTTGTCCTTGGTCACTCCTCCCTTACCAATGTCATGTGTCACCTTAGCACTGACCTCCTTTTGGTCTTGGAGGGACCCAATTTGACATTTTTTTTATCTTTGACTATCCAAATATATGTCAAGTCCTTTATGTCCAATAATGAACATCTCTATGACTTTCTCCATTTCCTCAAGTTACAGTAATGCTACAATAACGCTATAGTGAAACCCTAATCTTAGGATTTAATCCCCGAGTACATGCACTCAACACTCGTTGTCGCCCGACCAACCTAGACCTAGCCTTCTAGTCTCCTCCATCAGCCTTGCGTCCCTTGGATGACTCCCCATCCTTCATGTCTTGCCTTTTGGAGCTTCCATCGGCCTTGTCATTGTTGTCGTGTCTTCCTTTGCCAAGAGGTTACGCCTTCGGGACTTCATCCATTGCCAAGTCACACTTGGACTTGCGTTGCCAAGACTACATGCTTGGACTTACACCGCCAAGACTCATCCTTGGACTTTTCTCCTTTGCCAAGATCACACTTGGACTTTCCTTGTTGTACATGTATCCTACGCATTCACAATGCATATCAAATACAATAATAAACCTAACTTAAACCTTTGCCCAAACATCAAAACCTAGGGTCACTAGATTGTTCCAACAATCTCCTCCTTTTTGATGTTTAGCAACCTGTTTAAGTTAGGGAAACAATATAGCAATAATAATACAAATAAATATGCAATCTACACATGCATAAATCATGGAACATAATCTTAGGCTCCTCCTTCACCTAAGCTCTCCCGCAAAAGGCAAACTTCTCCCCCTTTGCAAATAAATGAGCAATCGTTCCCCCTTCACCTAAGCTCCTCCTTGAGTTAGGATTTTTTTGCAAAAGTATGTAGGTTTCCTATTTAAACCTAAACTTCTCCCCCTTTATCATACATCAAAAAGAGCTCCAACAATATCTCAATTATTGGACTTTTTGACCTTTAATGACCATAAACATCATGTATTAATCCCCCATAAGATTATATATATGTTCACCACTCTTTTGGTCATTTTCTAATGTTGGAAAAATATTTTCAGATTATATCAGTCAACTGCCATAAGTTTCAGTCGATTGACATCATCAAAACGAGCTTACAGAGACATTCTATACTCATGAACAGTGTACCAGTCGACTAATATAAATCTCAATCGACTGCCCTCGTCAAAATAAGGTCACAGAGACCTTTTGTGCTCAAAAACACTATTACCAATCGACTGGTAACTGTACCAGTCGACTGGTACACTATTTCAGTAAAAATCAACTTTTTCACCCAACTTCATAAATGCACCAGAAATTCCATAGATCTCCAAAAATTCTCAAATTTTAATGAGAGGTCTGTTTTACCAATGTCTAATTGGGAAAAATATATACAAAAATATATTTATCATGGATTCTAATATTGACACAAAATCCAAGACTATCTAAATAGCTCAATTGAATCTTGACCTAAAGTCTTAGTTTTGACTTCCTCTTAATATATTTGTCATAATAAACCACAATGCATCCCTAGCATTGGTTTTATATGCCACATATATCCAAAACTAATTTTCATGCAATATGAAATCTTTTTCGTATTTCATGAATGATACTCAACCCAATTATGTCAATTTCTTGGATTTGAGACTCAAGTCTGTCTCTAAACCATTTTGACACATTTGATGACCCATTTTGAGTCCCAAGCATGGTTCGCTTGAGATTCATTTACCATATATCTCAAAGACTCTTTGAACTCCCCCTAGAGCTCTTAGTCTTAGCCACCTCTCTAGGTGACTCATCCACTATGGCTAGGTCACTTCAGTGCACCTCGAGTGACACTTGTCCTACAAAACTCACCTTCTTAACTTTAGACACCTTGTTTTTGGTTAATTTCTTGTTGTCTTTAACCTTGGACACCTCATCCTTGCCGTAATTATATGTCACTCTAGCATATTCCTTCTTATTTGCCTTGGATGACTTTCCCTTGTCCTTGGTCACTCCTCCCTTATCAATGTCATGTGTCATCTTAGCACTTGACCTCCTTTTGGTCTTAGAGGGATCCAATTTGATATTTTTGGATCTTTGACCACCCAAATATATGTCAAGTCCTTTAGGTCCAATAATGAATCTCTCTAGGACTTTCTCCATTTCCTCAAGTTTTGCCTTCAAGGCTTGATTTTTCAATTCTAGGGTTCTAACCCTAGAATCAATATGTTCATCATGGACATTCCTAGATCTACCCTTCCTAGTCATGTGTCTCCCTTTCTTGGGATTAATGCCTAGGTTTTCAACCACCTTCTTCTCCTTAGGCAAGATAGGTTGTTTCCTTTTAGATCTATCATTTGAAAAGGATTTCCTATGGTTATTACCTACATTAACCATATTCCTATCATTATATCTAAAACCATAAATATGCATGGGCAAATAATTCATATTATTTCTAACATGAATGGAGGAATTTGAATTTGAACTTGAATTCAAGTTAGGATTTACCTCCCTTACCCTTGAAGCTCTCTTCTTCTCCCACTTCTTTAAGTGCGCCAATTTCTTGAGCTCTCCTATTCTTGGGCACTTTGTGTGGTAGTGACCCCACTCACCACATGTGAAGCATCAAATATGTTTCTTTTCCTTGACTCCATCCCTACAACTCACATTAGTTCTTAAACTTTACTAGGTTTTGGGATTACCTCCTTTACCTTCTTGAGTGAAGGACACCTACTTTTATAGTGACTCATCTTACCACACTCAAAGCATTTGATGTGATCCTTTGCACTCTTCTTGGTATTTGAGGTGGAGGATTGAGCCTCCAAGATCTCCTCTTCCTTGAATTGCTCTTCTTCCTCTTCACTTGAAGATGTAGATGATTCCACTTCTTCCTCCCTTGAAGATGTGGATGATACCTCCTCATCTTCCTTCTCCTCATCGGATGTTGAACACGTGTCAACATCCGATTGAACCTTCTCCTCATGGACCAATGAGCCCTTCTCCTTGGGCTCCTCCACTACTTGGAGTTTTGTAGGATCCTCATGAAGCGCAATTACTTTTTTCCAAAGGTCGCTTGTGTTCTTGTATTCACCTACATTCAATACCAAATTAAGAGGTAATAAATTAATCAAAATTCTAGTTACCTCCTTATCCGCCTCCGATTCCTCCCTTTGCTTCTCGGTCGAATACCGAAGCTGGAGACACTTTTCCTTCTTGTCCGTTGGAGTTTCAAACGGTTCCTCCAACACAATCCATTGGTTCTAATCCATTTGGAACCAAGTCTCCAACCGCTTCCTCCAATACTCGAAATCATCTCGATCGTATGGAGGTGGGATTTAGATATCCCATCCTAGAGGGCCTTCGGACTCCATCTTCCTCTAGCGCTTTGCTCCCTCGGCGATTAGTTCATAGAGGAGCGACCCATTCTGATACCAATTGTTGGGACCTTGATGCCCACTAGAGGGGGGGGGGGGGTGAATAGCGTCTCACCTAAAACGTCGCTTCCTACAATGGTTAGTACGCACAGCGGAATACAAAAATAAATACTAACAATAGAAAATAAACCTAACACGTTGATTTAACGTGGTTCGGAGATAAAGCTCCTACTCCATGATTGTACGTAAGATGGGCGATCTTGATTTTTCGGTGGATGATTCCCCGAAGAACTTCTGGCTAGCTCACGTAACTTCTTGTGGGTGGAGAAACCTGGCCACAACCTTGTACAAGCACACTAGATCACTTGGGCACTTGGAGACTCTAATTAGGGTTAACCACCACTAATTTCGTCAACCTCAGCCAAACACCCCGAGCTCTATTAAATAGAGCTTAGGAGGAAAACACCTATTGTTTTCCCCACCACCAGTTGACTGGTACAACCACCAGTCGACTAGTCCTAAGTGAAATTCGGCCGTTACAAGCCAACGGTCGACTACTAGTCGACTGATGAAAATACCAATCGACTGCTATAGTATTGCTACAATAACGCTACAGTAATGCTACAATAACACTGTAGTGAAACCCTAATCCTAGGATTTAACCCCCGAGTATATTCACTCAGCACTCGTCCTTGCCCGACCAACCTAGACCTAACCTTCTAGCCTCCTCCATCAGCCTTTCGTCCCTCGGATTCGGGTCTTCCTTTACCAAGAGGTTGCGCCTCCGGGACATCATCCATTGCCAAGTCACACTTGGACTTACGTTGTCAAGACTACATGCTTGGACTTACACCGCCAAGACTCATCCTTGGACTTTCCTCCTTTGCCAAGATCACACTTGGACTTTCCTTCTTGTACCTGTATCCTGCACACTCACAATGCATATCAAATATAATAATAAAGCTAACTTAAACATTTGCCCAAACATCAAAACCTAAGGTCACTAGATTGCTCCAACAATGGTGACCGGAGGCTTGGCAGTAATGAGAAGTGTACCGAGTGATTAGTCCTAACTGAAAGTTAGGTAAATGAAAGTTCTAACTGAAGGTTAGGTAGTGGTGAGAAGTTGACCAAGTAACTAGTCGTAACTGAAGGTTAGACAAATGAAAATTCATGGAGTAAACTTTAAGCAAGTGTGACCAAAAGGTTTTCAGTCAACCGTGCACGATCTACTATACCAGTGAATGTGGAATGCTACTAACACTAGTTTAATTTATTATTTTATATCTATCATGCTAACTCAGTGTTGCAGGAAAATCTTAGTCGATCAGGTTGATCAAACACTAAGCAAGACCAAAGAAAATCCAAATGGGTCTAAAAGACCATATGTTTAGCGAACAAGTTAAGGTTTAGGGTCAAGCGTTAAAGATTCATCCTAGAATTCTCTCTTCTTTTTTTAGAGTACAATTACAATAGTTAGTCCAAATACAATGAAAGAAGAAAAATTACCCGTACTATCGATGGGACTTGAAAGAGGACTCGAGACATGCTTAGCTCGAGCAAAGAGATTACACATAAACCTGCGACATCAATCCGAATAAATTCGGAAATCTATCCACATGTGGGAATCGAACCTGAGACCTTGATATACATATAGTGTCCAATTCACCGTTCACATCGCATTTCTGTGACTGAAATGACTCAAGGCGTCTTGATTCATCCAGAGCACCCCTAATGATTCCAAGCGACCTAAGTCGTCTCAGTCGCAAAAAAGACACGGACGATGAGTCAGACACTATATCATCTTTCTATATAGAGAGAGATATGCGAGTTGATATGCTCCAACCCCTATATTAGCGTCATCATCCATGATTGAGGGGTGGGGTGTCAAGATCACTTCCAATTGCTCTGACTTGTGAGGGTCACAAATGCATCGCTGATATAAGGGGAGAAGGATATCACCTCATATATAAACACACTCTGCTACTGATGTATTTCGTGATACCCTTTTATTCATTTTTAATTTTTATTTATTTTTTTAGCTTGTAGATATAATATTTAGGGATTCCTGAGTAACGATCTATGTCTAATACGTCAGTAAAAGAGACATGTAACTTAAAATTAAAAACCTCATAAAATTAAGATTTTTCTTGATTCTGGGGTTAACGAAATTTTTTGACCAAAAATATCTTCCGATATTTATACTTGGGATAAAATTACCTCTAAAATTTTTATAACGAAATTTTATTTTAAATTATTAAAACTAAATAAAAAAAATAAAAATGTGTTATTTTATTTAAAAAATATAGTAAAGTTAAATAACGTAAAGATTTTCAAAAAAATCTAAGTTGAATCAATAATAATAAATTATTTTTTATTTTTCATAATCTTAATTACATAATTATCTGATAATTACATAATCAAAATTATACATAATACAATATTTAATTTTTAGAATTCAGGATTGTATTACGGTATTAAGATAAAAGAATTATTTAAATCCAATAATTTTATATGTGCACATGGTGCTCGTTATGTAGCGTATCGTCTTCGAGGTATGGTGCCGCGGTAGGATATTCTGGTTGTCATCCAGTCACCCGCGGTTCGATCCACAGCTACGGCGTATTTGTAGGAATTTTTCTTCAAATGAGGAGTGCAATCAAAGGATGTTGATCGTCTAGGTTGGTTGTCGCGTGCGCAAAACCGATTAACCTAGTGGCCGGTGGAAAATTTTCGTAAAACCGAAATGGTCATCCAAAAATAGTCAATGAGATTAACTCGGATTATCATTTTGATTATGTAGTGTATCATTCACTTGTGTTGATTTAATTATGTTTTACCCAACTATTCAACCCTCGGATTAAATTGATGAATACTAAAAATATAACAATTGAATTTGAGTTGTGATTTTGCAAGTAATCAAAAATAAAAGATAAACACAGTGATCAAACATGTAACAAATATAACATAAATTTTCATTTGTAAAATTATGCATGAAAACCATATAATTAAGCAATCAACTGAAGAGTGAAGGAGATTAAAGGAAAGGTTGAATAATCAATTAATAAATCAATTGAATTGATTAAATCGGAATGGAACAAATGGATTTTTTTTTAGATAATTCAAACTAATTGAACTTTGCTATCAAAATCGTACCAGATAAAAAATTGATTAATTTAGTTAGTTATTGAATTAATCCGTTTTTTATCTCATCAATTGATATTATATATTAGTCAATTAATTCATGCATCAATTGATTGGTATAGTATCGATCATGGACAGTTGTGTCGGAAATCAAGATTTTATTTTATTTTAAAAAATACTAATATCAATCTACTAATTATAAATATATCAATCAATTGATGTCATTTAATTTATTCGATGATCCTATCTGAGAGCTTACGAGATAAAGCGTTGGGCAACGATGAGTGGTGAAAAATAATGACTCTGATGTCGACGAACAAGAGAGGATTTGAGAAAACCACAACAAACCTCACAAGAGCCTAAATGCAGAATGATAGCCCCAAAAAAATCAAAGCGGATCTATGAATAGTACCTCACAAAAATAAACTCCGACGAGATGCCTCAGTGGATCGGCCAAGGCTCCGCAATCCAATGAATGATATCCTCTCCCTGCGCACAATGAGACCAACCAACAAAGCGTTATTGACCTAAAACCGGGGTGGGAATCCCTGGATAGGTCCTCCGACGCTCAAGTTAGTCTCCGGTGAGAAGAAGAAAGAGAAACAGTGTGGAAGAAAATGACCATTACGGTTTGATTCTGATGCAATGTGTATGTTTGTGTATATGGTCAGTGGAAAAAATTTCCCTTTTTATTCCACCTCATCTAACCTCCACAATCATAAGGTGGACCCCGGTTTGTTAAAAGATGATGTAAGCCGAAACTGCAATAATAGTTTAAGGAATCTTTTTCTTACCCCAGATGTACCTTTTTTGTTGTTTAGCATACCTGTGGAGACTTCTAGAAGTTATTTGCCGCCAAATTAATTAAGCTGTTATATGATCACACATTCTTATGGTTCACCTGTTACATACACTTGGTTAGTCATATAAGCTCATTCTATATGTATGAGGAATATCTCCTGTTTGTACCAGTCTCGACCGGTATTCTAAACTCGATCGATTATTTATATCCGACCAGGACTTTACTATTATAAATATGCCAGAAACCATGCAAGGTTGAATACCTTTATGCTCGATCTACTTTTCATACTTAGCCGGTCTATTAAGCCCGACCGGTCATACCTTATCGATCGAGATTAACCAGTCAGGCGTATAAAAGCATTATTGCCCGGTAGACCTTCCTTCGATCGGTCATATACTAAGGGTCGTGCGAGACTAAATGCCTCTGTGTTCGGCTGGTCTATTGAGCTTGGCCGGTCATACCTTATCGACCGAGATTAATCAGTCGAGCGTATACAAACACTACTGCCCGGTAGACCTTCCCTTAGGCAGCCGCATACTAAGGGTTGTGCGAGACTAAATGTCTTTGTACTCGACCGGTCTATTGAGCTCGGCCGGTCATACCTTATCAACCGAGATTAACCAGTCGGGCGTATACAAACACTACTGCCCGGTAGACCTTCCCTCGGTCAGTCGCATACTAAAGGTCATGCGAGACTAAATGCCTCTGTACTCGACCGGTCTATTGAGCTCGTCGGACGTATATAAGCCTTCAGGACATCTCATTGCTAAGTGTTTCTACGTTCGATCTGTCTTTGTTTGTCGAACGTGATATGTCTTCATTTTGCATAAAGCTAAATACTTCTATACTCAATTGGCTATTCATACTTGGCCGGCCTTTTCTTGCTGATCTCATATGCTCGGCCGGTCCATTTCGTTCAACCATTCTTTGCCTGCTAAACGTGTAACAACATTCTTACCCAGTCAAACCCTTTTTCGGGCAACCTACTATATCCTCATCCTGCTCTTCTCCGCCTTCCTTATCCTCATTACCCCTTTTTCCTCTCCTACAAAGGGTCCACTCATCATAACTCATATCACTAGCCTCCCCTTCAAGTCTAGTTGAAGGAAGTATAGCCGACTGACTAGACCTAAGTCTATTTCTGACCTCTTGATACCTCCTGTGGCAACCCTGTGATAACTTTTACAATGATCTTGTGACATTTTTTACAGTGGTCCCGTGACTCCTTGTATAGTGATCCCGTGACTTCTCCTACAGTGATCTCGTGACTCCTTTTGGCAAGTTAAATAGAGTTGTGCTCTTGCTTCCTTCCCCATTCACATTTGCTCCTTGTGATCTTACTTTCCTCCCAAGACTTACTGAGAGTCATGGCTTCCGAACCCCCTCCTTGGGATCAATTGCTGCGCGAGAAGAAGAAATTTTTAAACGAGGTCGTGTAAGCCCTAGATTCACACCGTTCCCCTCAACAGGAACTAGAGGTGTGTCTGCTCTCAGCTCAATCACAGGCTCAGTCAGAGGTGGCTCTGAGGAATAAAGCTTACTTGGAGTTGCAGCAAAAGACTGAGGAGTTGGATAATCTAAGATTCCAGCATACCTCAGAGGTAGCCGCTCTGAAAAGAAAAGCCCCTGCGGATGGTTTACTAATATTCCAGCAGCAACGAGCTCTGGATCGGCAGAAAGCTAAGGTGGATCTTCTACAAGCCGAGTGGCCTCAGATTAGGTCGGAGAGGACCTTTCAGTCTCTTGTTTGTGAGGGGGAACCCCACAAACACCAGAGGACAGGGCCAACTTCTCCTCTTTGCCCAAGTTGTCATTCTATTTCCCGCTCCCATTTAGGTGCGGAAGCACAATCTGGCATCTATAAACGGAAGTGAGATTCCGTTGGACAACAGATCTCTCTCTCCCTACCACAGTATCGGGCAAAATATTCCCCTTCCCCCTACTTGATCCGGAATAGTTTGAGTGGGATTGATATACTTATGGAAGGCCAAGAATTATGTTTGTAAAATTACTGGCAATGATGTTTGGGTTTGATGTTTTGAGAAGGACATGTAATGTAATGTGTCTGGTCATACCCAGACTGAAGAAATGGATGATCCCTTGTATGTGATTAAATAAATCTTTGAGGTATGTCCTGTCTACAAGACCGGGTGAGATTATGAACTATTCGGATATCCTAAATCTTTTCCATATTATACTTGAATATTGATCCCTTTTATTTATTACGCCTATGAAACCAGATATCTTTTCAACATCTTCTGCTTATTGATTGGTCCTTCAACGGTGAGAGAACATTAGTAGTGTGGGATACTACGGCGCCAATATGAGCATGGTTTGCCCCGTTATGTCTATTATAAATGCTTGCTTATGGATTCCTGACACGTGTTTGCTAATTTCTCTTTCCTGACATCATAAGCTGCACGCTCTGGTGATAACGTCCTATCGCGTCTTTTCTTTGCGAGATCTACGGTTCCTCTCATGGGTGCTCTTTACATCCAACGGTGCTTCTTATCACTTAATATCACTACAACAAAAATATTAAAAGACAACGGTTAAAAATTGTTGTCGTAGGTCCTTTAAAATCGTTGTAATTGGCAGTGTTGTTAAAAGTAGGGGGCTACGACAACGGTTTTAAACCGTTGTCTTTGAGTGAAAGATAACAGTTTTGCAATAATTTTAAACCGTTGTCTTTGAATGAAAAGATAACGGTTTAAAATCGTTGTTATTTAGAGTATTTTTAATAACGTAACATTGTCAGTTACAATCATTTTTGGGGCTACGACAATGGTTTTTAACCGTTGTCTTTGAGGGTGATAGACAACAATAACGGTTTTAAACCGATGTCTTTTAAATTATTATCTTTTAATACAAATATATCATATTTCAATTTAAATATATAATAAAGAATCATAATCAAGAAAGAATATTCCCCACATCAATATCATTCAAAATGTTAGTTATACAAGAATTACAATCACAAAATAAGAAACATATCTCATATTCAAATAAAATTTATCCCAATACAAATAAACAAATAAACTCTATTTACAACTAATGAACAATAGCCAAAAGACTAGAAACTTTTAATGGTGGTTCTTGTTGGACCGTTGCGGCCGACTAGGAAGGGGTTGTTGGATAGTCCTGTAAACACAAAAGCAAACAACCCTTCTCGAACTCTTTAAGCTAACACTTGCATAATAAAAGCAAAGAAGTAAATCAAAAACATAAAGGAAGAGGCACGAGTATTTACTTGGTTACAACCGATGTGGTTGTTAATCCAAGGAAGATTAAGCACTAAAAACTCCTTCAGGCGGAGAAACCTCTTACAACGTTGAAGCGCAGAAACAGAAGCTTAACTACAACTCTAAACCATACAAGCGTTGGAAATGATTACTTGGAGTTCGTTAAAAAGCTTCTAGGCCAAGACTATATTTATAGTCTTGGTCGGGGCGCCCCGAAAGGTTCCGGGCGCCCTGGGGGGGGGGGGGGGGGATAAACTTCATCCCCCAGCGTTCAGAACGTGTTAGACGCGTTCTGGTCAAACATCCTGGTCCAGGCGCCCCAGGCTGGTCCGGGCGCCTTAGACTGTTCCGGGCGCCCCGGACCCCCAAGTCAACAGATGTTGACTTTTCTCCGTCGGGACCTTTGCTCCGGTTCGGTCCGCATCGGTCCGGGTCTTTTACTCCAGATCCGCTCAATTGGGTGATCTCTGCCATCCGGAAAAGGGCTCACCCGAACCCAACTTCCGGTCTTCTCGAGCAGGCTTTCCTCCGACTTCTCGTCCCTCGGAATCGCCGCGTATTTCCTTCTTGTCCACCAGTGTACTCATCCGCAGTCTTCGTCCCACGGTCGCACCCCGTGCTGACCTTCTCGCTAGCTGCGTCTCTTGCTCCCCGAGCAATCTTCCGCTTCGTCTTTCGTCCCTCGGAACCACCGCACGCTTCCTTATCGTCCACCGCGATACTCTTCCACAACACCTCGTCCCTCGGACGCACCGCGTGCCGTCCTTCTCGCTAGCTGCGTCTTTCGCTCGAGTACCAGTGCTCCTAAGCTCCTGCACACTTAGACACAAGGTTAAAACAACACAGGACCTAACTTAACTTATTGATCACACCAAAACAACCTTGGGGTTCCAACAATCTCCCCCTTTTTGATGTGATCAACCCAAGTTAAGCTAGGGTCAAAATAGATATGAAAATTAAACAATTTATATTGCAATAACGTGCAACAAGATAGAAAAATTAAATTTCAAAAATTTCCAATTTTCAATTTCTACCTCCTCCTAGACTTATACTTTTTTTTCTCCGCCTTTGATCACATAAAAAATTGGGGTTGCAAGAAAAATCTAAGGGTTGACACTTAGAAAAATTATAAAAATCTATTTCAATGATTTTCTGGAAAATATTTCCTAGTCAAGGAAAAATTTCTAAGTCAAAAATGACTTTTGAAAAATTTCTAAGTTTTCGCCAAAAAAAATCTTTCTAAGCCCAAAACTTTATGCAAGAAAATTTAAGAAAATTGATAACATTAAAAGAAATTGTCTATGCATTTATTTATTCATATATTTTATTCTAATGTTTTTATCAGAAAGTTTTAAATTTCCATTTTAATATATCATAACTTCTTAAATCACACTTTTCAGATTTAAAGCAACAAATATTAAACATGCAACAAATTGTATCATGTTAATTTCTATTAATAGTTTATCGAGATACTTTAATCGACAAACTCTTTTGACTTTATAGAATTTATTTCACAAAATTATTTCGATAACATAATTTGAAATTCAAAAGAATATTCGAAGAAAATTTTCTGCAATATTTCTAACTTGCAAAATTCTTTTATCAAAATATTTTGTAATTCGTAAGAATCTTTCGTCGAAACATTTTGCAATTCGAAAAATTCTTTTGATAATATTTCTAATTTGCTTAATTCTCTCGAAAAAATGTTTTGTAATTCACAAAAGTCTTTCGGCAAAATTTCTAACTTGCAAAATTCTTTTGTCAAAATATTTTTTAATTTGCAAAATTCTTTCAAAATGATTGGTAAACCGAAGCACTCTTTCGATAATTCAATTTTTAAATCGCAAAAATCTTCAGGCATCTTTTCTATTGAATTAACCAGTTGTTCAGAGGGTATAGGGCATACCTTACTTACCTCATTGGTCGTTTGTTCTCCCCCTGTTGAATTACTTTCTTCTGAAGATTCTCCCCCTTCATCGATGCTCATTGAAGAAGGGCTTTCTGTGTCCTTGGGATGAACTTCGATAGTTTCGCTAGTTTCTTCATTCTCGGACTATTCTGTCGGCGGCTTGGTGTCCATTGAGTTGTCAGCTTCCAAAGGTTCTTCGTAGAGCTTCAAGAACTTCTCCCAAAGTTCTTTTGCGCTTTTATATTTGCCAACTTTATTAGAATCTTCATTTGGTATTATGGTTAGAAGATGAAATTCTACCCGACCGTTTGCCATATAATTGTTACGTTGCTTCTCGTTCTAGAGGCATTTATCGAGTTTTTCTCCATTCGTTGTCTTTGGTGCTTCAAAATCATTTTTCATTATTAAGAGAATATCGGAATCAGAGTTTAGATATACCTCCATTTGTTTCTTCCATAAAACAAACTCCCCCTCGAATGTTGGTGGGTAGGCACTAGCTCCGGCCATCGTTTTGTTGCTTCAGACGGTGGTTAGTCCTTCTGAGGCGTACTTGGCTCTGATACCACTTGTTGGACCGTTGCGGCCGGCTAGGAGGGGGTTGTTGGATAGTCCTGTAAGCACAAAAGCAAACAACCTTTCTCGAACTCTTTAAGCTAACACTTGCATAATAAAAGCAAAGCAGTAAATCAAAAACAGAAAAGAAAGAGACACAGTTGTTTACTTGGTTACAACCGGGGAGGTTGTTATTATCAACACAAGTCCCATCACAATCTTTAACTTGTAGGATTTCATTGGACTCCTCTTTCTCACTTGCTTAATTTTTTATACCAACCTTTTCCAATATGAAGTTGGTGCTGAAGACTTGATAAGGTGCTTGGATGAGAATGAGAAGGGAGACGAGGAGGCAAGCCAAGCCAACCTTGAGGGAAAAGGTCACCCTGTACTTGGAACGTTGGTGGCACGCTAGGAAACTTTGTCAATAGAACCTGCAAAATATAAACATATATTAAAAGATAAAAATATTCAAAACAAGGTCATTATCCCCTCAACTAGTTAGGTTTTTTATTCTACTATGAAGCATTACAATACAAACATGTCTGAACTTTAAACTAACCCTCATTTAAGTAATTATATTTGATAAAAAAGAGAAAGGATAATAAATCATGTAATTAAATTTGAATATAAAGAACAAACTTTACATTAAGCTAACAGAAGTTTTATATTGATTCTAGTAATCTCTTGTCTAAATGAAATATTAATACATTGCATGTGATAGTAAGAATACATCAAGGCAACTATACATAGACTAAGAAATAAAGACCTGCAATAGAAGGGTTAGAATCTTCCCCAGGATGAGGATGTGTTACGTCAGCACCAAATATTATAGTTGGTCGGTCGCTAACAAGAGGAATGCACTTTGATAATGCATCTACAAGAACTGTGTCCCTTCCTCCAACCTATGAATCAAGCCTTAGTAACACAAAGTAGAACAAGAAAAATATATCCACCTTCCACGTACTCACCTTTCCATTGATCTAGTGGCCAACATTGGCAAGGTATTGTTTACTCATCCTGAAAACATGCTTTGTCAAACAACATTGTGAAACTAAACCAAGGCCAGTCTCACATATCTGTTTTTGATCACCTGTAATAACGATGGCATATAATAATAAAGCGAACAAGGAAAGGGAAAAAATTAAAGCTAAAAGGTTCAACCAATTGATATTTGTCAACAAGCAAAAATATCAAGTTGTGTCGAACAAGATCAAGTGCAAGAAAGACATCATACCATAAAGAGAACAATCATTATCAGGCAATATTACAATGAGCAAATCAAGCTCCTTTCCCTGAGGTTGGAGTATGGTCATTGCATCATGATAGCGTGTTGAAAGCGCTCTTTCAACATGATCAGGCTGAGCAGTTAGAGGATGAAGCACAGGATCTAGAGAAAATTCCTATAAAACATGTAGATAAAAATAATGATCTATGTGGTTCTTCTTCATATAAGGTAATTAAGAATTAAGTTGCATGTAGTAAATCATATGCTGTAGTAAGAATGTTGAAGTCATACCATTCCTGATATTTGGCACATCTGAGCAAGCTCATGACAAAATCCCCTAGCCAAATTATCTTGCACATTCTTTGCAAAATTGATACATATCCAGCTATTCACTCTCCCACAAAGAGCTGTAGTATCTTTGGCATTTGGTTTGCATACTACACAAAGAGCTAGTCTAAAGTATTGTAGATCACCCTGTTGCCTCATCTACAAGGACATACACATGTCAAGAAGTGGCAAATGCATACAATGAAAGCCAAGTTATGTATAATAGTTCTCTTATCAGTATCAGAAAATCTTCTTCTCCAGTCTCCTCTCTACTTCTTCAAGGGTTGTAAAGAAAAAATTTCCACCTTAATGGAATGCATCTATGCAAGTACATTAAGTCATCAATTTTTGCCAACAAGTTGAAGAGATCATAGAAGGTTTAATCCTCACTACTTACAAAATGTAGTGCATAGTCACATACATAAGATAATGCATACACAAGAGTCAAGAAATTGATATATGAACCATTTTTTCCCTTAATTCCCAGTGTTCCTACCATTCTCCACCGAAAAAATATTATTTTTACACCTTCATCAGTTTGTGAAAAACATATGATGTGCAAACTGTTGGTTAATCCTAGGAAAACGTACTGGTTCCACTGTATAAAATATTTTGTACAAGTGTCGAACCTTTCCTTAAATAACCTATTGTGTTCTTTAGAAGTTAAATAAGGAATCGCAGACGGAACTTAACATAATTGATTCCAAATTTAACTTATCTGTTCTTAATGGTTTAGATTTGAATCGTAAGCGGAACTTAACACTATTGATTCAAATCTACCTAAATTATTAATTCCATAAATATTAATTTCCAAAATTGGCTTCCAGGACTGCATGGCGAGGCACATGACCTTCTTGGATATGGGAGCAACCACCACCGCCTAGGCAAAGCCTTTTAAGGAAAACTAATATTTATTTCCTTAAATAACTTTAGGTTAACAAAAAAGAACAATCGAATCACAAGTTCGAAAAAGAAGAAAACACAAACTCGAAAAATAAATTCGATAAACTAGATCTAATTGCCTCTTGTATTTAGAATTCATACAAAGAAAAATAACTAGTATGATGCGGAAGAAAAATACTAGTTATACCTTCTCTTTGTAAGCTAATGACCTCGAAATCTTCTGCCGTATTCCTTACCTCGCCTTGGACGTTGTGTGGGCGACGATCATCCAAGCTGAACACCACCCAAAAGCTTCCTCCTTCTTCTTCTAAAATCCGGCCACCACCACCACCAAGGAGAAGAGAGCAAAGGGAGAGGAAGAAGGGAGAGGGTCGGCCACCAAGAGATCACCCAAGAAAAAGAATAAGAGTTGTGTCTCATGAAGCCCCCTCACCCCTTCTTTTATATTACTTGCCCAAGGCAAATAAGGAAAAACCTTTTACAAAAAATAAAATCATCCAAGAGTTTTTCCTTTTCCCTTTTTATTTTTCCTTTTCTTTCCTCTTGATTGAATCAATCATCAATCAATGGTTGAGATCAATCCTATTTGGTTTAGGATTGAATTTGGTTTAATCCTATTGGTCGGCCCTTGCTTGGGCACCAAGCAAGGTGTAGACCTGACCACTGTTCGGAACCGACGGTTCGACGGTTCGGAACCGCCGGTTCGACGGTTCCAGGCAGGTCGACCCTTAACCTTAACCGCCCAAGACGGTTACGGTTCACGGTTTAGAACCGCCGGTTCACGGTTCGGTTCACGGTTCGTCACGGTTCAAGATTAATATGTTAAAAAAATTAAAAATTAAACATTAAACATTAAAAATTAGAAATTAAAATTTATTAAACAAAGGGCTTGCACTTATTTAAGTTGCCTACGTATCCCTTTAGGGGAATCAAAGCCCACGTAGTTCTTTTATATTTTTTATCCTTTTATATTTTCATTCACTTCCATTTCCTGTCGTATTTGTTCCTTCAGTATTAAAATCTTCAACTTCGTCATCTGAAAGTTGCATTCCTTGGATTCTTTTCTCCGCTCTGGTCCAATCGTCCAGTAATGCTTGGGCTTCCAAGGAGTCGGGAGACAAAGTTGATCGTCGTTCATCTAATATGTTGCCGCCGGCACTGAACGTCTGCTCCACAGCAACAGTTGACACTGGACAAGCTAAAATTTCTTTTGCGATCACGGAGAGAACGGGAAAGCTTTGAGCCTTCTGTGACCACCACTTTAAGATATCGAAGTTTTCGCTATCTGCTTCATTAAAATCAAAAGAAGTCGTAAAATAATTCTCAAGTTCCTGTGTGGAACTTGAGGATCCCCGTGGACGTTTTGTCCGTTCTTTTAATAAGAGTTGTGCTTTTGTAAGTTTTAAATTACTACTAGTAGTTTGTTGAATTTCAGAAATATTAATTTGTGTTCCATATTTTGCATAATATTGATTATAAATATCATATAAATAAATTCTAACATTATATATAATATTAGCTGGATCAGGGGAAGAAGAATCTTTAATTGGAATTAAAGCATCATAATATAAAGTTAACATTTCTTGTAAAACTTCTAATTTAAATCTAGGATCTAAAGCAAATGCAATTAAATAAATTTCAGGAATTAAATAAAAATATTTTTCCCATTTAGTTTTCATAGCTAAGATGCAAGGAGATAAAGATTCATTATTAATATGTTCATTTAAAACTAATACTATATTAGAAAAATTTTCTAAAACTAATTGAGCAGTGGGATAATAAACACCGGAAAGTTGTTCGGTTGCATCATTAAATACTTTTAAAATTTCACAAATACTACTACAAATATTCCATTGTTGTGAAAATAAATATATATTAGTATTAGTGTTTTGTGCAAAAAATGAACATAATAATTCTTTATATTGAAATGAATCTTGTAATAATTGGTATGTTGAATTCCAAAGTGTTGGTACATCACGTGGAAATTTTTAGGTCTCATTCCATTAATTTTACAAAACCTACCCCATTGTTTCATTATAGATGGATGAGACCATAAATAAGAAATTGCAATTCTAATTGGTTTAATATAACTTTCTAAAATTTTTAAACCATCTTGAATACATAAATTTAAAACATGGCATACACAACGAATATGAAAAAATAAACCTCCAATAATAGGTTGACAAACAAATTTTAGATCATCTATACAAGCGGTATTAGAACTAGCATTATCTAATGATATTGAAAATATTTTATGAGTTAAACCATATTCTTCTAAAATTAAACATAATAATTATGCGATATTATGAGCATTATGTGATTCATCAAAAACTCTATAAGCTAATAATCTTTTTTGGAGGTTCCAAGAGTTATCGATCCAATGGCAAGTCACACCCATATACGAATGTGTTTGCCAATGATCACTCCAAATATCGGAACATAAAGAAACTTTATTATCTAATTTACTAAATTCATCAATTAAATTCTTTTTTCCTTGTTTTACTAATTTTTTAATTGTACGAGTAAGTGTAGTCCTAGGAACACGTTTAGCACATGGATTAAGAGATTCTTTACAAAAATCTTCAAATGTGCATTTAGATCCAAAACTAAAAGAAAGATGTTCTACGGAAACAAATTTAGCTAATGATTCTCTTAATTTATTATCCGAATATAAAAATAAACCGGAATCGGTACTACCGCTAGTTGAAGAAAATCTTGATAATTGTGTTTGAGAACGGTCGAGTCCATATTCCGTCGAGTGCTTCGTTTCTACATGTCGTTTCAACGACCCATAGCCGCCGCCGGCTTGGAATTTGTAGGAAGCATTGCAGTGCTTACATTTTGCACGCATTTCTCCCGACGGAAGAGTGACATTCTCAAAATGTTTAGTAAAAATAGAAGACTTTAGAGAAGGAAGTTCCCGAACCTTAGAAGTAATTGCATCGGTACTTCCTTGTGTTTCGGGTGTCGGATTCGGAAGATGCTCGATCTCATCATCGGTAGATTGAATGTTGGGGTCCTCCACCCGCGGATTCATTATTTGCTTTCCCTTCCGAGCTCGAGATGATGCACCTCCGCGGCCTCCTTCCATTGTAATTGAAAGCGCGTAGAGATTAGAGAATACGAAAATGAGATTAAGAGTAGAGAAGATGTGTGTGAAAAATGATGAAATGAGCTCTCTATTTATAGAGTTTTGATGGTAACGGACACTAAATCATAGCCATTGATCAAAAAACGGTCAAATGATCCTAACCGTTGAAAAAAAATATCTAAAAAACCCTCCCAACGGCTACGAACCGCCGGTTAACCGGCGGTTCCAACGGCTATGAACCGCCGGTTAACCGGCGGTTCAAGCCGTTAAAAAAAAAAAAAAAAGTTTGCGGATGAACCGCTGGTTCAACCCGCCGGTTAACCGGCGATTCACCGGTTTTTACATCTAATGAACCGGAACCAGCCCGGCAACTTGCCGGGCCGGTTTCGGTTCGGCCCGGCGAACCGGGTCAACGGGCAACCGGCCCATTGACCCGGTTACGGGCCCGGGCCGGGTCCGGGCCAGACCCGGCCCGGGGTCGGGTCTAGCAAGGTGGCCGACCACAATTAAAAGGAAAAATAATTTTTTAAAAAATTTTACAAGAAGAAATCCTCTTATAAAATTTACAAGCTCTCTTTCCTAAAGTATGAGTTAAAAAAGGAAAGTTTCTAAAAATTAAAATCATGTTTTAAAATTTAAAAACTCTCTTATAAAATTTCCTTTTTTAACATGGTGATAGAAATTTAAAATTTTAAAACTTCTTTTCCTTTTTTTTAAACCATAAGGATGGTTAAAAAAGGAAAGTTTTAAAATCTTTTAAACTCTCTATTTAAACATGTGGCCTAATTCAAATAAGGAAAGTTTTAAAAATTAAAATCTCTCTTTTAAAACTTATAGTTTTTTACAAAAAGAAGATTTTAAAAATTCAAAACAACCCTCCCTTTTTGAATTATTATGGCCGACCCCTACAAGCTTGGTCACCAAGCTATAGGGCCGGCCCCTTCAAGAGGATATGGCCGGCCATTGCTTGGTCACAAGCAATGGTCTGACCCCCTTCTTGGACACCAAGAAGAGTCTTACATTTGGATGGACTTGAGGCTATAATGAGGCTACGACAGGGACCTAGAGGAGAAATTGGTTTTGGCCTTCCGATGAGCTTGAGTATCTCGTGTTCGCCCCGAACACACAACTCAAGTTCATCAATAATAACTCATTCCACTAGAGAGTTATTACCGCACTACCGCACCAATCCCAAATTACATTATGGGCTCCTTCTTATCATGAGTGTGTTAGTCTCCCTGTGTTTAAGATTACGAATGTCCACTAATTAAGTAAGTTACTGACAACTCACTTAATTAATATCTAGCTCCAAGAGTAGTACCACTCAACTTTATTGTCATGTTGGACTAGGTCCACCTGCAGGGTTTAACATGGCAATCCTTATGAGCTCCTCTTGGGGACATTCTCAACCTAGATAACTTGGACACAGATTCCTTCTATAATCAACAACACACACTATAAGTAATATCATTTCCCAACTTATCGGGCATATTGATTTATCGAGCTAAACCTCATCCTTTGATAAATCAAAGAAATAAATATTAAATATATGTGCTTGTTATTATATTAGGTTAAGAGCATACACTTCCATAATAACTAAGCTTTAGTTCTTTTACTAAGTCTGTACAAAAAGAACATACCTAAATGATCCTACTCAATACACTTAAAGTGTATTAGTGTAATTTATTAGTCAAGATAAACTAATACTTAATTACACTACGACTATACTGATAGTTTGTTTCTTTTTATCTTAGTCACGAGCAACTGTTTATAATTTATAGAGAACCGACAACATGATCTTCTGAGTGTGACACCATACTCCATGTTGTCTACTATATAAATTAATTGAACAATTATATTTAATAAATAAATGTAGATATTGACCAATGTGATTCTTTTACTTTAACAAATAAATGTTTACAAAAGCTAGGCTTTTAGTATACACTCTAACAATCTCCCACTTATACTAAAAGTCTAAGCTGTCATATCTGTTGCCTTATATCTGATTCCCATCCCCTACACATGTTGATCAAAAGCTTTCGCCGAAAGGGCCTTTGTGAAAGGATCTTCCAGGTTATCTTCTGATGCAATCTTGGCGACGACAACTTCTCCTCGCTTGACGATGTCTCGTATCAGGTGGTACTTGCGCTCTATATGTTTACTTGCTTTATGGGCTCGTGGTTCCTTCGAGTTTGCAACTGCACCGCTATTATCTTAATAGATTGTGATGATCTTGGGCAAACCAGGAATCACATCTAAGTCCTTTAGAAAATTCTTGAGTCATACGGCTTCTTTTGCTGCCTCAGAGGCTGCAACATATTTAGCTTCCATGGTTGAGTCCGAGACACATTTCTACTTAACACTCCTCCATGCAATGGCTCCACCTCTTAGAGTAAACACATAGCCTGATGTTGACTTATTATTGTCCCTATCTGATTGGAAGTCCGAATCCGTGTAACCCACAGGGAGCAAATCGTCTGCTTGATAAACTATCATATAATCTTTAGTCCTTCTCAGGTACTTTAATATATGCTTTACCGCAGTCCAATGCCTTTGTCCAAGGTTACTCTGATATCTGCTAACCATGCCCACGACAAAACAGATATCAGGTCTCGTAGACAGCATTGCATACATAAGGCTTCCTACAGCCGAAGCATAAGGAACTACCTTCATATCCTCAATCTCCTTTGATGTCTTTGGGGACATCTCTTTAGATAAGGCTACTCCATGCCTAAAAGGTAAGAAACCTTTCTTGGAGTTTTGCATGCTAAAACGAGCAAGGATTGTATCTATATATAAAGCTTGGGATAAACACAACATTCTTTTCTTACAATCCCTTATAACTTTAATCCCAAGAGTGTGTGCACATCCTCCTAAGTGCTTCATATTAAATTGTTTGGACAACCATACCCTTACGTCGATAATACCTTGACATTGTTGTCAATTAACAAAATATCATCTACATATAGTACAAAAAATACCACCACATTTCCGTTACACTTCTTATATACACAAGACTCATTTAGACACTGAATAAATCCATATGATTGGATTACTTCGTTAAACCGGATGTTCCAAGATCTTGAAGCTTGCTTCAATCCGTAAATGGACCGATTAAGCTTGCACACTAGATGCTCTTTGCCTTTTTCAATGAACCCTTCTGGTTGCTTCATATGGATGTTTTCTTCAAGATTTCCATTAAGGAAAGCTGTCTTGACATCCATTTGCCAAATCTCATAATCCATATGAGCAGCAATGGATAAGAGTATCCGGATAGACTTAAGCATGGCTACCGACGAAAAAGTCTCCTCATAGTCAATTCCCTCTTTCTGAGTATACCCTTTCGCAACAAGTCTTGCTTTGAAGGTTTATACCTTCCCATCTGTCCCTCTTTTCCTTTTGTAGATCCACTTGCATCCAACGGCTTTTACACCATCAGGTGGTTCTACAAGCTCCCAGACCTTATTAGAGTACATAGACTCTATTTTAGAATTCATTGCCTTTTGCCAAGATACTGCATCTATATCTTGGAGTGCTTCATCATATGTCCGGGGATCAGGTTCATGTTTACCCGAGATCAAGTCCGAAGACTCTTCCAAAAACATGAATCTCTCAGGTTGCCTTACAACCCTCCCACTACGACGAGGCAGTGTCTCTGGCTGTGTATCATGTGTGACACGTGTTGCAGTTTCTTGTGGTACTTCATCTTGTACTGTTGGTACTAAAGTAGACGTGTCCTCTCTAATTTCTTCTAGAACTATTTCACTCATGGGCTTATGGTTCATTACATAATCTTCTTCTAAAAATCGAGCATTGGTGCTAACAATGATCTTCTGATTTTTAGGATTATAAAACAAACCACCTTTCGTTCCCTTTGGATATCCCACAAACAGATTAACTTCTGTACGTGATTCCAACTTGTCAGTATCTCCCTTCAGCACATGTGCTGTACTACCCCATATCCGGATATGATTCAGACTAGGCTTACGCCCATTCCATAATTCCATGGGAGTAGAAGGAACTGTTTTAGAAGGTATCATATTCAGAATGTACACTGCTATTTCTAAAGCATATCCCCAAAACGAATTTGGTAATTCTGAATAACTCATCATTGATCTAACCATTTCCATAAGAGTCTTATTCCTTCGTTCTGCCACACTATTCTGCTGGGGTGTACCAGGTGTAGACAATTGGGATTGAATCCCGACTTCTGATAAGTAATTCCTAAACTCTCCAAAGAGGTATTCGCCACCACGGTCAGACCGTAGTGTCTTGATACTTTTACCAAGACGTTTCTCCACATCAGCCCTATATTCTTTGAACTTGTCAAAGCATTCAGACTTGCGACGCATCAGGTAAATGTATCTGTATCTTGAATAATCGTCTATAAAGGAGACGAAGTATTCATAACCTCCTCTTGCCTGGATAGACATAGGACCACACAAATCAGAATGAACCAGTTCTAACGCATCTTTGGCTCTATACCCCTTGGCCTTAAAAGGTCACTTGGTCATTTTACCTTCCAAGCAGGATTCACATGTTGGAAAGTTTTCCCACTCTAATGAACCGAAGAGTCTATCGGCTACAAGCCTTTGAATCCTACTTAGGTTAATATGTCCAAGCCTTAGATGTCAAAGATATGTTTGGTTCATTTCCGAAGGTTCTTTTCTCTTATTAGAGTTAGAAGATGTGTTATTAATTTCCATATTTTGCTTTGTGGGAGAAATTGGATTTAAAGTGTATAAATTGCCAACTAATGCACCAAAACAGAGAATCACCTTATTTCTCTTTATAACGACATTGTTACTAAAAGAGACTGAATATCCATCCAAATACATTTTAGAAACTGAAATTAAATTCTTTCTAAAATTGGGTACATAAAGATAATTTCTTAAAATCAAATTTCTATTCCTATCAAAAGATGAGTAGACGTCTCCCACTGCAACAGCCGCCATCTTAGTAGCATTGCCCATGTAGACAGTTATCTCTCCATCAAATAGTCGCCGGGTTTCCTGGAACCCCTGCAAAGAATTGCAGACATGATCAGTGGCTCCCGTATCTACACACCAGGTGCTGGTAGATAACACCACTAAACATGTTTCAACTACTAGAGTATGAGATATACCTTTATTGTTCTGGTTCCTACGAGGACAGTCTGCTTTCCAATGTCCAGACTGCTTGCAGATGAAGCACTTGCCCTTCGGCTTCTTCATTCCAGCTTTCTGTCCTGTACTCTAAGGTTTATTCACCTTCTTTGCTGAAAAGACATGTTTCTTCTTCTTCTTGCCTTTCGACTTAGAAGTAGAACCATTTTCTGCATAGTGAATCTGAGAATTGTGACGAAATATTCCTTCTGCTGCCTGTAGTTCTGTCAGAAGTTCTGCCAACGTATACTCTCTTTTGTTCATGTTATAGTTCAGGCGGAACTGCTCAAAACTCCTGAGTAGCGTTTGGAGAATTATATCGACCTAGGTTTCCCCATCGATTTCTCCTCCAAGGACTTGTATTTCATTCAGATAAGCCATCATTTTGATGATATGATCCCTTACGGGTGTCCCCTCAGACATGGTGGTTGTCATTAGCTTCCTCATTGCTTCTTGCCTAGCAGTCCGACTCTGGTGCCCAAAGAGTTCTTTGAGATTGTTCATTATATCATAAGCTGTTGGTAAATCTTGATGCTGATGTTACAATACATTTGACATAGATGCCAAAATATAACACCTCGCCATCTCATTAGCTTTTACCCATTTCTTATGATACTCAATCTCCTCTGGGGTAGAGTCACCGTCAGGTGCATCAGGGCAAGCCTCAGTCAGTATAAACTTATAGCTCTCAGCAGTAAGAACTATGTCCAGGTTTCTTTTCCAATCAATATAGTTGGGACCAGTAAGTTTGTTCTTTTTCAGTATAATGGCTAGTGGGTTGAAAGTCATCCTAAGAATCACAAAAGTAAACTTTGGTCAAGACTCTAAATTTGGAATAATATTGATTCCTCAAACAATACTATTTTAAATTAACCAACATCTCAAATCACCGTGAATATTGCATGCCACGTTAGTGTGGACGTATACAAATTCATCATTTGTAAGAGGAGGGTGTGACCCATTAATTTTATTATCTTGTCATCCTAACTTTATGACAAATAAAATTAATAGTTGATTTCACTTTGGTCACACAAGACAATAGCAGTGACTCCGTTGGGGAGGATACTATTGAATGCGTCTAAGTGTATACCATTACTTGATACTAAGTCCATTAAATAGGATTGTGCCCCTTCAGTTGGAGAAGATCACACGCTCCTAAATAATTTCCTTTAACCATCCATAAAAGGAAGTTTGATCTAGTGATCCGCAACAAACCCATCCGTTGTGGAGGGAGGCACTCAGAGCCAACACGCAAGCTTGTTGCATCAATTACAAATCAGTAATGGAGACCATGGGATTTATTAAAATCTCTCTCCCACTTAGTTATTTAGAAATGAGGATTTTAACCTATGATAGCATTCATCACATGCATATAAACATCACAGTAAATAAAAGCAATAAATTTGGAAATTAATTTTCCAACTATTATGACATTTTCCATCACTGTCTTCAGTATGCTCCAACCCTAGCTACTGCCATCTTTAGCCACCGCTATCGGGTCGAGTTGTCGCATCCTTCTTGCTTCTTATTCCGCTGCGCCTCTGGTGCTCCAAAAGTACCTCGCCTCGCAAGAATACGATCTGCGACAAAAATAGAATTTTACATATATCGATCCTATATTCCACGAGGGAACGTACATGTATTCTAGATCAAAAATAAAAATCTAAAAATAATACAGCTCCTGCTGTATTTTATACATACAATCATGCACACAAATAATGCCCTTGACATGTCCAAGGGTCCAATCACACACAATATCAATAAGTCATAATAGTTGGAGCCTGCAACCAAAGAGTTAGCACATCCTACTATTTTCCTGCCTAAATTATGTATGACATGTGCATAACCTATTTGAATTCTAAAAATACACAGAGGCAAACCCTAGCTCTGATACCAATTGTTGGTTAATCCTAGGAAAACGTACCGGTTCCACTGTACAAAAATTTTTGTACAAGTGTCGAACCTTTCCTTAAATAACCTATTGTGTTCTTTAGAAGTTAAATAAGGAATCGCAGACGGAACTTAACATCATTGATTCCAAATTTAACTTATCTGTTCTTAATGGTTTAGATTTGAATCGCAAGCGTAACTTAACACTATTGATAAATCTACCTAAATTATTAATTCCATAAATATTAATTTCCAAAATTGGCTTCCAGGACTGCATGGCGAGGCACATGACCTTCTTGGATATGGGAGCAACCACCACCGCCTAGGCAAAGCCTTTTAAGGAAAGCTAATATTTATTTCCTTAAATACTTTAGGTTAACCAAAAAGAACAATCGAATCACAAGTTCGAAAAAGAAGAAAACACAAACTCGAAAAATAAATTCGATAAACTAGATTTAATTGCCTCTTGTATTTAGAATTCATACAAAGAAAAATAACTAGTATGATACGGAAGAAAAATACTAGTTATACCTTCTCTTTGTAAGCTAATGACCTTGAGATCTTCTGCCGTATTCCTCGCCTCGCCTTGGACGTCGTGTGGGCGACGATCCTCCAAGATGAACACCACCCAAAAGCTTCCTCCTTCTTCTTCTAAAATCCGGCCACCACCACCACCAAGGAGAAGAGAGCAAAGGGAGAGGAAGAAGGGAGAGGGCCGGCCACCAAGAGATCACCCAAGCAAAAGAATAAGAGTTGTGTCTCATGAAGCCCCCTCACCCCTTCTTTTATATTACTTGCCCAAGGCAAATAAGGAAAAACCTTTTACAAAAAATAAAATCATCCAAGAGTTTTTCCTTTTTCCTTTTTATTTTTCCTTTTCTTTCCTCTTGATTGAATCAATCATCAATCAATGGTTGAGATCAATCCTATTTGGTTTAGGATTGAATTTGGTTTAATCCTATTGGTCGGCCCTTGCTTGGGCACCAAGCAAGGTGGCCGGCCACAATTAAAAGGAAAAATATTTTTTTTAAAAATTTTACAAGAAGAAATCCTCTTATAAAATTTACAAGCTCTCTTTCCTAAAGTATGAGTTAAAAAAGGAAAGTTTCTAAAAATTAAAACCATGTTTTAAAATTTAAAAACTCTCTTATAAAATTTTCTTTTTTAACATGGTGATAGAAATTTAAAATTTTAAAACTTCTTTTCTTTTTTTTTAAACCATAAGAATGGTTAAAAAAGGAAAGTTTTAAAATCTTTTAAACTCTCTATTTAAACATGTGGCCTAATTCATGTAAGATACCGTAAAATTAAATAATAAATATTATTGGACGAAAAATCTTATTGGATTTTTCAGAAATTTTTAGAAATTTTTAGGGAATTAAACGGAGTCCGTATGATCCATTTTGAGGAGATGAATTCGGGGTACAGAGGAAGCTTATTTAGAATGCCCATTTAAGTGGGAGTTGATTAAGGAGTGGACTTTGGGTTTAATTAAGCAAACCCTAAGTACTTAATTGTTTTTTTTTCTTTCGCTTTTCTTTCTTTCCTATTCCCTCGTGCGATACCTCATTCTCACACGAGCCATCTTCACTCGACCCGCACCCTCTCCTCCTCTTTCTCGCGATTCCTCGACGCCGATCACCACGGGCTCACCGCCGGCAGCAGCAGTCCTTCCCTCATCCTTCCCTCTGTGTGCTCTACCGACGCCCTCTCCTTTCCTCTTTCTTGTGTCTCTTCTCTGGATTGCCGACGGAGAGCTTGCTCCACCGGCGATCTCGACTTCGTCACATCATAGGAGGGCAAATGTTGTCGGATCTCAACGGAATCAGCCATTGTCGGCTGAGCGGTCGTTTCCTTGGTGGTTCTTGCGCACGATCGACATCTTCTCGGCGCCTAGGGCAACGCGGGTGGCTCTCGGTCAAGAGGGGGAAACCAACCCTAGCTTGGATCTTTCTTCTCCTCGCTCACGAGCTGGGCCTCTGATCACCGGAATACCTAGTCCCAGTTATCCCCTGGCTTGACGAGGAGGATTTGCTACAAGAAGGTATGGTTGCTCTACATCAGCCGGATTGAAGTGCCGACACCATTTGGGAACACCCGATCAAGGTAGGTTTTTGGTTTAGAATCATAAAGTTTCAAAGACCTTGCTTAATTGGGTTTTTTTATGATGATATTCCTATCCTGGATTAGAGGAACTAGAGGATCAGTGTGCTGTGGATTTGCCCTGTGCTGGTCATTGCAAATTCCACTTCTTGAAGCTATGCCCTAGCTTCTGGGTGCTGAGTTCTTCTTCCTCTTCATTGATCTGGATTGAGGGCTTCATTGGTAGCTGTCAGCAAGGTTCTTGTGAGGGTTGTTGAGCTACTGGATGCGTTGCCTCCCTCAAGGTAAGTGTCTACCACTAGTTTTCTTATTAGAATGCTACTCTATTAGGTTTTCTAAGGGATTGTAGACTTGATTCTTGATGTTAGTATATGACATGTAGATTAAACGATGGTGTAAAATGAATTAATTGATTTGAATTTGGGATTTGGTTGTGATAAGTTGATTTGTGATTGGTTAATATAGATTGTTATGTGATCATTCTTTGGATTAGTGGATTGATTATTGGTTGGGTTATTAGATGTGGTGGTTTGATTAGTTGTTGATGAGGATGTTTGGTGGTTGTGGACTTATGATGGAGATTTGATTTTTATGATAGGTTATTGTGGTTTGATATCATTATGTGGAGATTGCCATTGGATTGATTAATAGATTGTGGATTATGATTGGATCTAAAAGGAGATGAATTAAGAATTATTTGGAGGAATAATCAGAGATTATACTTGAGTGGAGATTCCTAATTAGGCAGGGATTTTATTTAGCTATTTTAATTCTTGGGAGTTTAGCTAAATAAAATATATATATATTGATCGCAGGACTTGGATTCGGGACGAGCGTCTCGACACGGGATTACTTGGCACGATCTACATTATAAGGCGGGTATTTCTTCCTTTGCCTCTATGTATTTTCTTTGAGCTTAGTGCATGGTTGTTATTTGCCGGATTATGTTACTTTACCTAATATCGGGTTCATTTGCTGTTTTTCCTGCTTGATACTTTTGCTTGAGCTTAGAGATGACCTAGTTATATCATATACAGTCTCAACTCTTGATTTCTACTCTGCTGTGATTACGCGTGTAGAGTATGTATTGTAGGGATTGTCGAGTGATTGGTTTTACCATGCTGATTTTGCATATAATGTGGATTGTACGTAGCTTGGTATGTGTTTTAGGAGTCATCTTGTTGACCGTACATTTGCATGTTGTATGTACACACGTGTTGGGTTATGTACTTTTGGATGAGTTGTGTTGATTGTATGTTTGTGGTTTATACACGTATCTGGTGTGTTTATTATTGGAGGATACATGTTGATTGTATTTATGTACATGTGTCTTGTGGGATTATTGGAGATGTTTAGTTGATTATACATGTGTAGTTGTGTACATGTGTTTGGGGGTATATGTGGAGGTATCATGACGATTATATTCTTGTTGTGCTGTGCTTATGTGGTTTAGAGGTTGCATGGATGATGACGGTGTTTGTATCATGATTATATATATATCATGTTCATCATTCATGGCATACTGACGACTATCGTCTCCCTTATAGTTGAGAGGGTTGTCAGTCTTTTATAGCCGTCCATTCGGCCACTGATGGAGAGTGGTAGTTTGGAGTGGAGCTAGTCCTGTCGCGCTTACTCAGTCGTTCAGTGTTCTGTCAGCCTCGACCACTCTGGAGTAGTGAGTCTTGAGGGTACAGTAGTCAGAGGGCTAGAGATGTGAGTGGTCAGGGACCCTTAGTTATGTAGTTATATAACTACTTAGCTGACCGTCCGCTTCGGCCGCCTATAGCGGTGCATGTTCTGGAGGCTAGTACGTTTGTCACGGACCCAAGCCTCTCGGCCATACAGGGGTCGTGGTGTCTAGAGAGGTGGCAGGGGTGACCATGGAGCATGCATACACATTTGCATATGATGCGCGGTGCATCGGTGGATGTATATTTGCATACATGCCTAGTAGTTACTAGTTGCATGTGTTTGTGGAATGTTACATTTGTTTGCGATATGATTGTTGCATATGGTTGTCATGCTGCATACATGTCATTTATTTTACATGTATTTGCAGTCGTATTTATATTGCACAGGTGTCACGAGTAGGTCTGTTGCAGATATGGTGAGTTTACTGACCATTGTACCAGGTGTTGATTCCAGATTGGGTATGTATCTATCATTATGTCGGTTGTGGTTTGTACAATGTGTATGTCAGGTTAGTAGGTCTGATATGTTCAGATGCATTGATTATGATAGTAGGATCATGTTCTTTGATTCCCTACTGAGACTGTATACCTTTGATCTCTATGTTTATTTATACTCCATGCACTATCTTTTCTATTACCCGCTGAGTTACCTATACTCACCACCGCATGTACATCTTTATGTTTTCAGGTAGATGGTTGGAGTGTCGCTCGGAGTATCCTGTCTGCCGGGTCCTACGTCACATCTGACGATCGTTTCGGGTTTTGTATATCTTCTATTTGTGTTCGATATATGTTGTATTTGGTGTGTTGTTGTATTTGTTGTTGTGGTTGTTGTATAAAGCTTAGCTGGCTACCAGTGTCTTGATGTGTTGTATTGGGCTTTCCGTTTTCGTTTTTCCGCTATGTTGGTTTTTAGTACAGCCGTGTGGGCTGTTTTATATATAACTGCGTGGTTGTGATTGTTTCATTCCAGCCGTGTGGGCTGTTATTATAACTGCGTGGTTGTGTATATAAATATTCCAGCCGCATGCGGCTGATGTATATTTTGTTTGTAGTGATGCTTCATATTGTCACCGGTACAGGGGAGATGCTGCCGGATTTTTGTCTAGCAGGGACTCCTTTTGGGGCGTGACAATTCAAATAAGAAAAGTTTTAAAAATTAAAATCTCTCTTTTAAAACTTATAGTTTTCTACAAAGAGAAGATTTTAAAAATTCAAAACAACCCTCCCTTTTTGAATTATTATGGCCGGCCCCTACAAGCTTGGTCACCAAGCTATAGGGTCGGCCCCTTCAAGAGGATGTGGCCGACCATTGCTTGGTCACAAGCAATGGTCCGGCCCCCTTCTTGGACACCAAGAAGAGTCTTACATTTGGATGGACTTGAGGTTATAATGAGGCTACGACAGGGACCTAGAGGAGAAATTAGTTTTGACCTTCCGATGAGCTTGAGTATCCCGTGTTCGCCCCGAACACACAACTCAAGTTCATCGATAATAACTCATTCCACTATAGAGTTATTATCGCACTACCGCACCAATCCCAAATTACATTATGGGCTCCTTCTTATCATGAGTGTGTTAGTCTCCCTGTGTTTAAGATTATGAATGTCCACTAATTAAGTAAGTTACTGACAACTCACTTAATTAATATCTAGCTCCAAGAGTAGTACCACTCAACTTTATTGTCATTTTGGACTAGGTCCACCTGCAGGGTTTAACATGGCAATCCTTATAATCTCCTCTTGGGGACATTCTCAACCTAGATAATTAGGACACATATTCCTTCTATAATCAACAACACACACTATAAGTAATATCATTTCCCAATTTATCGGGCATATTGATTTATCGAGCTAAATCTCACCCTTTGATAAATCAAAAAAAATAAATATTAAATATATGTGCGTGTTATTATATTAGGATTAAGAGCACACACTTCCATAATAACTAAGGTTTAGTTCTTTTACTAAGTCAGTACAAAAAGAAAATACCTAAATGATCCTACTCAATACACTTAAAGTGTATTAGTGTAATTTATTAGTCAAGATAAACTAATACTTAATTACACTACGACTATACTGATAGTTTGTTCCTTTCTATCTTAGTCACGAGCAACTGTTTATAATTTATAGAGAACCGACAACATGATCTTCTGAGTGTGACACCACACTCCATGTTATCTACTATATAAATTAATTGAACAATTATATTTAATAAATAAATACAGATATTGACCAATGTGATTCTTTTACTTTAACAAATAAATGTTTACAAAAGCTAGGCTTTTAGTATACACTCTAACACAAATCAATAGTCAAACAAGAGCAGAATGAAAGACAAAGAAAGCAATCTAAATAATTATGCTAACGGATTAAATACTTAGGAGAATGTAGAGTCTCGTGTAATAATTATTCCTTTTAAGTTAGAAGAGTTAACAATTTGAGTGGAAAGTAAAAGTGTAGAGGAAGATCAAAGAAAATATTTAATCAATTATCCAATGCAATAAAAAGTTAACTAATTTGAATATTACTAGTGTTATAGCCAATAGAATTCATTTAGCCAATACTGATAGCAAGGACAAACACGTTAGATAGTGATGGTAAGGATGATTAAAAACATTGTCAGCTCCACATACATGCAGCAATGCGAGTTATGAACAATAATGCATAACCGTGACAGGCTCCAACAATGTCAGATTATTTTGTATAAACTAAAAAATTGTGCCTGAAAAATAATCTGAAATAAAAAAAGGGGAAAATAAAAACCAACATAACTCACCCGATATTTTCTGCACCCGGAAGGTTCTGAAAAGCAAGTCCAGCAACTTTGTCACCCATAATTGCTCACACAATTGGATTTTCCCTAAACCTTTCACTATGTGAAAATCAGTAATAGACTTCGGATATTATCCAAAGTAATAGATAGTTAATTACCGAAGTAGACGCACGTGAAGTAAAAGGGTAAATTTTTTACTTCACCACACGTTACCGAAGTCTATCACCAGTTCAAAACCGGTTCAAAATCGAACCGTTTTCGAAATAAAAAACCTTTATTACTTCATCAAGACCAGTAAAAATACCGAAGTAATTGAGGATATATTACTTCATAGGTTACGTTGTTTGACGAAGTAAAATATGTATACGACTTCAGATTTTTTAAATTTTAGTGCAGTAAATATTTTATTTTACTTCCATATAATTTTACTTAGTCGAAGTACTTATTATTGTATTACTTCATCATAGTATAGAAGTAATAGAGCATATTTTACTACAGCAAATAAATTCAAATGTAGCGAAGTAATTTATACGAACTACTTCCCAAATTTGTTCAGTAGTGAAGTAAATAGTTTCTTTAACTACTCCACTATTTAAATTTATTGTAGTCTTTTGTATTGTATTACTCCATCATTTATTAATAAATTGAAGTAATTGACAATATTTTACTACAATACAATTTTAATTGACCAAAAGAGTATATGATAATATGTTACTCCAACACAATATTTTTCACAATCAAAATTGAACAAATAGATCATTAATATGTATCAAATACAATCTAAAAGTGTATTCATAAAAGACATATTTAACCATAACCAAAAAAATTTTGTATCCATAAATCTCTAAATACAATCCAAAATTTATATCACATCCTACACTTAAGCACCTATATAGAAGTAGACGAATTTGCTCCATTCACTTCTGATTTCATCATACTGAGATTGATTGTAATACTGTTTATTTTTTGATGTTACAAACTGAAACATAAACAGAAGTTTGAGAGTCAATGTAAAATGATTCAATATTTCATAAAGAATATATTTTATAAAGAATAAATTCACCTTCATCTCCAGTTGGGGATATTCATCCAAGACTATCTCTTTCATGTACCGCATTACACAATATCCACATTCAACACCACCTTTTTATTTTAGATTACCCTAATCAAATTGAAAATGTTATCAATAAGTCATAATCCAAATAACAAGAATTATTAATTGATGTCTAAATACATAGTCACAATACATGCCGTCAATTTTTTAAAACCAGGTCCTTTTGAAATTCCCCTTGATGCATTGTATAACTTGACCCCACTACATTGTAAAAAATAGAAAGTTATTTTATCAACCTCTAATGAATTTAATGTATATATTCACAATCAACATAATCTACTACCTACTTGATCACAATAGTTTGTCAAGCATGATCTCGGTTCATATTACTCAAAGAGTCCAATAAATATATCATATTCTTATCTTCATTAATTATAGTCAGGATCCAATGGTATCTACACAAATAAAAAAAAACATTGACTAGTATGTAGTAGGAATTGATTAATAATTAAAATCTTACCTAGTGTTGTATAGAATGAAGCAGATACTATCTCTGTTTGATGCTCTCAACTGCTCAGCAATATGTTGTGACAATTTACTGCCTTCTTCGCCCACACCACATATTGGTATGTGACCAGGATCCACAAATGAGACATACTCAGCTCTATTTTCTTTCTTCAAGTATTTGTAAAGGTAACTGCAAGATAATTTCAAGATAATGATAAAGTAATGGCAAATCTAAATATACCACATGTAAAATTGATGAAAAAACATGTGAATAAATATTTCAAACAAAGTATAACATTTGAACAAATATTGTATTTAAGACATAACATACCCCATGTAAACCAAAATTTGCCTAGCACCTATCTAACTTCATATTATAGCTACTGCATGGATTTGTAATATGGGTTTCTTATATGGATAACTTGTAGCTATGTTAATTGTAATAGAAGCAATCAAAACTCCTGCAAAGATTGAGATTTTAAGCTTCGTCTATATAATTTGGATATTACAGAACAACATGTAAATTCTACAGGAATGATTGCAATGTCATCTTATGAAGGTTCTTTGGAAGACGTGCAGCTACTACATTGCATCATCTACTCAGTCATATATCTATCTTAATTTCCTTCACTTTATAAAATATAGTACTAAAATATGTTGGTGTGTGATGCTTACGAGTTTGCTAAGTATACTAGAAGTGGCTATCCTACATCTGGAAGCTGAAGCCATACGGCTATTTATATTGTTCATACTAATGTTTAGGTTCTTGCATCAAAGCACTGAATATTTGGATTAGCACAAAGCAGTGCATTGAATCGAACCTACCTCACGATGCCCGTGATTTAAAGCCTAAGATAAGCTCAAAACTCAATGGAAACACATCGCATAGTAAATCTTCAATTCTTCACCCTAGATATCGAGAATCAAATGTAGCCAACAAGGTAACCAAAACATGGTAATCAAGGAGACTCATCCAACAGTTCATCCTCAAAAATTTTAACTTTCGAGTAGAAAAGGAATTACTTAGTAGAAATCAAACTAAAATCAGTTTCACTTCACTCCCCTTTAGATTCCCAGACTTAAAATTGAATAAGAATTAGCAAAAAATTGTACCGTTTTTGGTCCTATTCCCTTGAACTTGGATAGCCCAGCTTTGATCTCGTCCACAGATAAGCTTCACAAGTATTCCAAACAAATTTTGCCTCTTTTCTTCTTCAATGCCCTCAGATTGTTCTTTATGCTTGCTGCCTTGGTCACAGCCAATCCTCCACACATTATACAAAGAGTAGAACTCGAGTCAACCAAAAAACAAATAACCAAATTCGTTTCTCGTAAGGAAAGGAAAGGTATAACTAAGTTGACATCAGTAAGAAAAAAAACTTTATAGTTCTACCAACTTGATGATGAAACAACTCTAAAGACTCTAATTTGAGATCAAGCTAATCAATAAAAAAATTATCTCTGCAGTCTCAACTTCTCAGAAAACAAAAGAAAAAGAACAATCATCATGAAGTAACATCTCACAGGAAGAGTAGAAGTAACCAACTTGGTTTCAGGGAAGGAGGAAAAAAAAAAGTAGATAAACAAGGAGAAAGGCAGCCCTTGAATCGAATGCCTCCAAGTTTAGATCTAATCTCAAACAAGAGCTATTATCCCCAAAATAAACGGAAACAAAAAAGACAAAAATTTTAATTCAAAGCTCACCTGAAATCCTCTCCGTGGGGCGATTGGGTTGGTGCTCCTCTCCAAGAATCCCCTGGAAGAGAGAGCAAAGGATCAGCAGTGGCAGAACTCGAAAGCCACCGGCCATAACGGTAGGGGATCGGTGGTCGGCTAGAAGAAGGGTTGGATAATTAGGTCACCCCCAAATTACTTTCTTCTCTACAAGGTGTTAGTGCGTAGCGGAATATACTAAACCAAAATAATAAGAACAAGAAAGAAAGCACAAACGCGAACACAAATCCTTTACGTGGTTCGGTGATTGCTTGCTCCTACTCCACGGCGTGTCCTTGAGGTGGACGAACCCTTGATCCTTCGGTGGATCAATCCCCGACAATCTCCGACTAGAGCTTACTCCTTTTCGGTGGAGTACAACCTCTCACAAGGCTCTCTTCCTCTTACAAGATGAACTTAGGTTTAGGAGGAAGAGAGTATAGCTTGGAAGCTTTGGGCAAAGACTAGGAGTTATTCAACAATCATGAGTAGTCTCCTTCAAGCCCCAAAGCTTCCCTTAAATAAGAGCAGAGAGTTGATCATCATATCAACTCATCTTGGCACTAGTTGACTGGCAAAACCATCAGTCGACTGGTGCTAGCGTTGGAGGTAGCCAACGACTACTTTGCAGCACCAACGGTCATTTACCAGTCGACTGCATGTTTTATCAATCGACAGGTCGCTGCCGACTGAGCAAACAGAATGCTTCTGTTCACTGTCAGTCGACTGCGTAGTCGACTGGTGTAGTCGATTGCTAAAACATGCAGTTGACTGGTGCAGTCGACTGCTAAAAGCTGCAACCGACTGGACTGCACCTTGTTACACACTCACACTCTTCCTCTCCGGAGTCACCCTTGAAGTCCTCTTCCTCGTCCTTCGTCCCTCAGATGCACCCGAGCCCGCGGCTCCTCTCCATATCATCCTTCACGTTGCCTTGAAGTCCGCTTCCCTCGGCTCCACTCCGTTGCTCCTCGTCCGGCGGTCCCTCGGATGTCTTCCACACCATCCTTCACCGACTCAAGGATCCGAGCCCTAGGATGAGCTTCCCAAGCTTAGTTGCACCAAGATCCTCAAGTGTGTTTCACCAAGTCCTGCAAGACTCAAACACATATATCAAACACATATGAAAACCTAACTTAAACTCTTTGACACACACATCAAAATCATGATCGTACCGATCAAACTTGAGTCGATTGCACCAACAATCTCCCCCTTTTTGATGTGTGGCAATGTGTTTAAGTTAGGCATTAATAACAACATGAAAATTAAAAGTAATATGTAAACATGAAGCATAATTCCCAAGCTCCCCCTTAACATATGCTCTTCAACCTTAATTTTCAAGTTTTGCACACAATTAGGTTTCTAACTTAAACCTTCCCATTTCTCCCCCTTTGACACCATCAAAAATTGTACCAAATATGCACACATACCAAGGTATCAATGTGGACTTAAAATTAACCAAAATCAACTCTTGAAGGTGCTGAAAGAGAGCCACCATTCGACTGCTATCTATCGCAGTCGACTGGCACAAACCCAAATCGATTTTCAGCATTCTGAGGTCAACTTCAGAAATACATAAAAAATTCCAGAAAATTTAAAAAATTATGAAATTTTGAACACATATTTCTTATAATGTTCTTTAACATGGAAAAATATGTTTTCATGAAAATTCATCATATTTTTGAAGTTTTGATAAAAACTCAAACACTTTGAAAAACACTCAAGTTTGTATCAAATTAAACCCTAGTTTTGAATTCATATATTTTAAAATAACTATCCACTGTAAATAAAACATTGAATTATTTTCAAAACATTTGAAATGTCCAATTATGATCTATGGGAAAGATGTTCATTAATTAAATATTTACTTTCCCCATAGTTGACCTATGATCACTAAAAATTGATACATTTCATAACTCATCAAAATGTCATAAGCATAAGTGAATTATTTGCATCATCCTATCATCTCACATTTATGGTTAGAAAATAATGAAAATCATTGTGAGATAAAGGTAACCTCTACTTAGCCCTTTTTATCATGAATTTCTATCAAGGCTAAGTGTTCCCTCTTAAGGTCTCAAATCAATCATTTTTTTTCAAGGATTTGAATAATTATTTCTATGATTGACCCAAAATCCTCTAACCCTTGAGGATTGATTTTGGCACCCAATAGAAATTCTTTCTAATTGGGTTAACCAAATATTCCTTGGGGATCCATTTTCTATCTATGGTCTTGGTTTTTGATTGCCCCCTAGCAAGTAGACAATGGTAGGTCTTTTCATTGTTGGGTTCATTGTATCCTAACCCATTTTTATTAATGCTTGCCCTTTGGCTCCTAATGATCATGTTTTGGGTTTTAGAGCCAATTTCAAATTTTCCAAGGGCATTGGTAAGGTATTCTACCTTTTCCCTTAATTTTCTATTTTCCTCTTCTAAACATGAATCATTTGAAGAATTAGAAGAAGCATGCATATTGTTGTCCTTAGAGCACATGGATTCTAATTTTTCCTCAAGCATGCTAATATCATGTTTCAAAGACTGGTTTTTCCTTTTAGCCTTGAACAAATCATCATTTGTACTTGAAATAATTTTAATTAAAATATGGGGAGGAAGGTTATGTACCTCACTTACCGAGAAGTCCGAATCCGAAGTTTGACCTCCCCCTTCACTTGAGCTCCCCTCTTCATCTTCACTTGAGCTCCTTCCTTCTTCTTGTTCGGATGAGGTGGAGGCTACATCATCAATTCTCATTAGAGTAAAATTGACTACATGGTGCTCTTCTTCCTCCGATGATGATGCATCATCCAATGTAACCTTTAGATTTTTGACTTTCTTCCCCTTTTCTTTTGTCTTTTTCTCTTCCTTATTCTTTCCTTCCTTCTTTTTCAAGAGAGGACAATCATCTCTTATGTGTCCTTCTCCTTGGCAATTGTAGCAAATGATCATCCTTGTTCTACTTTTGCTTCTTGAGCTTTTCCTAGCATGAGATTTGTTAGTTGAAAATTTTTTAAATGCTCTTCTCATTGTTCTTACCATATACGCCTCTTGGTCGCTATCTATTGAAGCGCTTGATTCTTCAGAATCGGAAGATGATGGAGATGGAGCTTTCTTCTTCTTCCCCTTTCCCTTGTTTGCCACAAGGGCTACTCCTTTTGATCTTTCTCCATCTAGCCCTTCAACTCGTGTCTCATGAAGCTCCATAGTTGAGAAGAATTCATCTAGCGAGCTCTTCTCTAGATCCTTTGAAATGTGGAATGAATCTACAATGGAGCTCCATGTTGAGGTTCTTGGGAAAGCATTGATGGCTTTCATTATGATGTCTCGGTTTGTAAGTGTCTCTGTTGGTTGCTACTCGGAAAACCTAACGGTTCCACTGTACAAAAATTTTGTACAAAGGTTTGAACATTTTCCTAGCTACCATGTGTTCTTTTAAATTAAACTTGGATCGCCTGCGGAACTTAACACGTTTGATCCTAAGTTTAATTTATTTGTTCTTTTAGGTTTAGACTTGGATCTCCTTCAGAACTTAACACGTTCGATCTAAATCACCTAGGTCACGAAGACAATTAAATGTCTATTTCCAAAATCGGCTTCCAGTACTGCATGACGAGGCACTTGGCCTTCTTGGATATGGGAGCAACCACCACCGACTAGACAAAGTCTTTTAAGGAAATTGAATATTTAACCTTCCCATAGTAACCCTAGGTTAACCACTAAGAACAATCAAATCACAAGGAAAAGAAAAACCAAAAGAACACAACTTCGAAAACTAATTCGAAAAACTAGAATCGCATGCCTCTTGTATTTGGTATTTTTTACAAAGAAAAAAAACTAACATGATGCGGAAAATAATTATTAGTTATATCTTTCTTTGTGAATAATGACCTCTTGATCTTCTACCGTATTCCTCTTCTAATCTCAAACGTTGTGTGGGCAACGATCTTCCGAGACGAGAACCACCTAGCACCTTCTTCTTTTCCTTCAAGTTTCGGCCAAGCACAAAACCTCCTAAGGATGAAGAACTTTTTCCACCAACCAAGTTCCAAGGGATGCAAACTTTCTCTCCTTCTTCTCCAAGCTAGAATTTGGCCACTAATTAAAACTCCAAGAGCATGAAGAGGTTCGGCCACAAAGAGAAGAAGAAGAGAAGAAGGAAGGGCCGGCCACACCACCAGGAAAAGAGGGAGAAAAAGAATAGAGGTTATTGTATCCCTTTTTTGAAGGCACCTCTACCCTCTCTTTTATAATCCTTGGCCTTGACAAATAAGGAAATTTAAATAAAAACTTCCTTAATTCCTTTGCCATGAAAAAGAAAAATTAATTAATTAAAAATCAATTTTCTTTTTCCAACTTATTTGGCCCGCCACTTTCTCCCCAAAACAAGGAAAGTTTTAATTAAAACAAGAATTAAAATTTCCTAATTTGTTTCCGGAAATTTATAAAAATTTCTCCAATAATTTTTATCCCTTCATGATTGGTTAATAAAAAAGAAATTTTATAAATTAAAATCTTTCTTTTAAACATAAGGATAATTTTCAAAAAGGAAAGTTATCTCTAAAAATTAAAATATCCTTTCAATCTACAAATAAGGAAAGATATTAAATCTTTTCTTAATCTTTTGTAAAAATTAATAAAAGAGAATTTTTAATTTTTAAACTTTCTTTTAAATCATGAACATGATTAAAAGGAAAGTTTTTACCAAAATTAAAATCAACCTTTTAATCTACAAATAAAGAAAGAGATTTAGCTCTTCTCTTAATCTTTTGTAGAATCTTATAAAAGGAAAGATTTAAATTTTTAAACTCTCTTTTAAATCATGTTATCCACATAAGAAAAATTTTTAAAATTAAAATTCTTTTTTATTTTAATAGGGTTAGCCACCTAAGATTGAGTTCAAGCTAGGGTCGGCCACATGAATTTACCCATGAACCAAGCCATGGCCGACCCTAGCTTGGTCTCCAAGCTAGCTTGGTCGGCCCCTATAGGATGGGTAAGAAGGTGGGTATAGGTGAGTATAGTACTCTATAATTAAGAGGCTACGATAGGGACCGAGAGGAGGAATTAGTTTTGGTCTCCCGATAAAATTAAGCATCCTGTGTTCGCCCTGAACACATAACTTAATTTTATCAATAATAATTCATTCCACTAGAGAACTATTATTGAACTACCGCACCAATCCCAAATTACATTTTTGGGCTCCTTCTTATTATGAGTGTATTAATCTCCCTGTGTTTAAAATAATGAATGTCCACTAATTAAATAAATTACTAACAACTCACTTAATTAATATCTTAGTCCAAGAGTAGTACCACTCAACCTTATTATCATGTCGGACTAAGTCCACCTGCAGGGTTTAACATGACAATCCTTATGAGCTCCTCTTGGAGACATTCTCAACCTAGATCACTAGGACACAGTTTCCTTCTATAATCAACAACACACACTATAAGTGATATCATTTCCCAACTTATCGGGCTTATTGATTTATCGAACTAAATCTCACCCATTGATAAATTAAATAAATAAATATCAAATATATATGCTTGTTATTATATTAGGATTAAGAGCACACAGTTCCATAATAACTGAGGTCATTGTTCCTTTATAAAGTCAGTATAAAAAGAAACGACCTCTAATGGTCCTACTCAATACACTCTAAGTGTACTAGTGTAATTATATAGCTAAGATAAACTAATACCTAATTACACTACGACCTTCCAATGGATTGTTCCTTTCCATCTTGGTCGTGAGCTACTGTTTATAATTTATAAGGTACTGATAACATGATCCTCTGTGTGTGACACCACACACCATGTTATCTACAATATAAATTAATTGAACAACTACATTTATCATAAATATAGACATTTGACCAATGTGATTCTTATTTCTAGATAAATATTTATACCAAAAATTAGACTTTTAGTATATATCCTAACAGTCTCACCTACACTTGTTAGTCCATTTAAAATTTTCTTAATTCTAGAATGTAAAATTGATACCTTTTCCCCTTTTTCAAGCTTGATATTGGTGAGTTGAGTTTGAAGGAGGTCTCTTCTTGCCAATTTCGCTTCCGATGTCCCTTCATGAAGCTCCACTATCTTTTCCCATAACTCCTTGGCGCTTGAATAGGTTCCAACTCTTGTTACTTCTTGTTGGGGAAGGACATTTAGTAGATGATGTATGACTTTAGAATTCGCTAAATGTTCTTCCCTTTGCTTCTTGCTCCACTTTATTTTCTCAAGTATCTTATTGTCTTGATCCCTAGGCACTTCAAAATCATTTTCTATGATTAACATAATGTCAAAATCGGTTTCAAAAAATACCTCCATTCTCTTCTTCCACCAAGAGAAGTCCCCTTCGAATTTGGGTGGATGAATGTTTGAGCCAACCATTTTAATGAAGTGCTCTTCTCAGCGATTAGTCCGTTGAAGTGCGTCCTCGCTCTGATACCACTTGAGGGGATCGGTGGTCGGCTAGAAGGGGGGTTGGATAGCTAAGTCACCCCCAAATTACTTTCTTGTCTACAAGGTGTTAGTGCATAGCGGAATATACTAAACAAAAATAATAAGAACAAGAAAGAAAGCACAAACGCGAACACAAATCCTTTACGTGGTTCGGAGATTGCTTGCTCCAACTCCACGGCGTGTCCTTGAGGTGGACGAACCCTTGATCCTGTTGGTGCGGGAAGCATCCGACGATCGAACCTTAGTTTTGATAATGGCAAAGGGATTCAAAGTTAAGTTTAATTGTTATCTAATCTGTATCACTGAGTGTTTCAGGAAAGTCCTAGCTGCGGTTAGGCAAGGTGAAAACCCTAGGGGGTGGTAACCCTAGGTCCTAGGGGATGGTGACCCTAGATGGAGAAAAGTCCTAGCTGCGGTTAGGCAAAAGGAAAACCCCAGGGGGCGGTAACCCTAGGTCATAGGGGGTGGTAACCCTATACGGGAAGTCTTGGCGCGTCGACGCTTCGGACAAAAATCCTAGGGGGTGGTAACCTTAGGTTAAAATCCTGGTGTCGCGAATCGGGTAGAAGTCTGGAAGGGTCGAGGACCGGACATCCAGCATGAAGACCGAAAGTATCGGACGCTGAGTAAAAGTCCAGTCAATCTGGAGGACCAGACTGGCATCAGGTAAATCTCCTGAGTAGAGTAGGTGAGGACGCGTTCCCCGTAGAGGGAACAGTAGGCGTCGGGTCGACCTAGGGTTTTCGGTAGGAAACCCGAAATCAGACTCGGACAGTCCGATGAGTGTTAAATTTAATTATATATATTATCTCTTGTGTTCTAACTCTGTTTTGCAGGAAACTAATCTTTTTGTGCATGGTTAGGACTGACCAGGATCGGTCGACTGAACATTGGGATCGGTCGACTGAACCTCCAAGCTACCAGATCAGATCTCTGGAAGTTGGACTGGGCTCGACCAGGGATCGGTCGACCGGACCTCGGGATCGGTCGACCGAACCGGGGATAGGTATCGACTGGATCAAGCCGAAGTGTGCAGGTCAGAGGAGACTGATCGGTCGACCGGACCCTGGGATCGGTCGACCGAACACATGGATAGAGTTTGACCAGATCGAAGCGGAGCGACAAATCGACGGATCAGATGCTGTGGAGATCATCTGATCGGTCGACCGAACATGAGGATCTGTCGACCGATCTGCTTCGGGTCAAACCTGATCCCGAGACTTGGGGATCTAGATCAGACCTTGCAGAGCTATAAAAAGAGGCCTCGAGGTGCAGCTCAAATCATCAATTTCCGAACAGAAGTTCTGTGCTCTTGTGTGGTCCGTACGCTTCAACAACGTTCTGCAGTTACAATGAACTGAGACTCCAAAGCTCTTCCGTTTTCTTGTTCGTTGGTAAAGCTATCTTATTTGTACTTAACTGTAATTGCTTCTAGCTTGTAATAATTCCGGATTTATAGTTGTTGCCCATCGAAAGCGGTCAAGGACCGCGGGCCTTCGAGTAGGAGTCGAGATAGGCTCCGAACGAAGTAAAACACTTGCGTCTTTTGTGTTTGCATTTACTTTCCGCTGCGTTTCTACTCTTAGTTTTTAAATCGCTAAAATAGACACGAGCGCTATTCACCCCCCCCTCTAGCGCTTTCGATCCATCAATTGGTATCAGAGCGGGGTCGTTTTGAATCAGTGCAACCACCATTCAAAACAATTTTTTCGTGGTATTTTCAGATTTTTCGGAGTCAATTAGAATTTGGCTTTATAGCCATATTCTAATTCTTTTCTCGAATCGGTTTTCTGCTTGAGGTTGATGCAACACCACTCGAGTTCGTATTCTATTTTTTTATTTATACCACACTACTAAGCCAGGACCAAGTCCTGAAATTTTCTTGTTGTTTATTTTTTATAGTTGATCTAAAATGACCCTTCAAGAATGCTACAGTACAGCCCACCCCCTGCTATTCACCGGAGATGACTTCGGGTACTGGAAGGGTCGAATGGAGGCATATCTCCAGACTCATTTTGAAGTCTGGATGATCGTCAAAACCAGACTTCAACTACCAACTGATAGCGCCGGTAAACCACTACCATACGAGGACTGGGACGCATCTCTGATTAAAAAGGTGGAAGCTAATGCCAAGGCGACCTGCACCCTCCAGTGTGGCCTATCAAAAGAAGAACTCAACCACGTCGGCCCCTTCAACAGTGCCAAGGAGTTGTGGGAAAAGCTCATTGAACTTCACAAAGGAACGTCCGACACCAAAGTAAGTAAAAGAGACTTAATCTTCAATAAATTATTTAATATCAAACTACAGGAAGGTGAGACAGCTGCCCAACTCCATGCCTGGATTCAAGATCTGCTCAACGGTCTTCATGTAATTGGACAGAAGGTAGATAACCGGGACATAATAAGGTACACACTCAGCGCTTTTCCAAGGAACACCTTGTGGGCATCCATGGTTGATGCTTACAAGGTCTCTAAGGAACTCTCTTCAATCAAATTAGATGAACTTTTTTCAGAATTAGAATTGCATGAACAGACTAATGCACGCTCGGTCGAGAAAGGTGTTGCTTTGGTTGCAGGTACCAGCAGAACACGTGAATCAATGTCAAGGCGCAAAACTAAGCCCAAGTCCAAAGATGAATCAGACGCAAAGGATGAAGAAGAAGTTATTTCCGAACTGGTAAAGCTCATGCGGAAAATATGCAAGTCAAAAAGGGCAACTCAAACGGACCCGAAGGACAAATCTGGAGTCACCTGCTACGGATGTAACCAGAAGGGGCACTACAAGCCGGATTGTCCAAACAAAAAGCAACGTAAAAAGAAAGCATTAAAAGCAACCTGGTCCGAGTCCTCAGATGAATCCGAGTCTGACGAAGAAGAACCGACAAGCTTCCTCGCGTTGCCAGTACAAGTAGATATTGACGAAACCGAGTCTGAATTCGAGTCCAAAATCGAGAGCGAGTCGGAAACTAAGTCCGAGCGAAGCCACGGATCCACATCCATTTCTGAAGGACCGAACCCCACTGTAAGTGCTTTAATGTCTAGTATTAACTTAGATGACTCAGAAAATTTAATTCCGTACTTGCTTAAAAAGTTGGCTAAATCCAACATCCGGGTTAAGTCGCTCCAAAAGGAGGTAACAACCCTTAAGGGAGCAACTGACTCGAGTTCTTTAACTGAGTCAGTTCAAATTGGAAGTTCAACTCAAGTCCAACAACTTGAGGAAGAAAATTCCAATTTAAAAACTCAAATTAAAGAACTCAAGGACACGTTGGAACGGTTCACCTTGGGTTCCAAGAATCTGGATCTGATTCTTGGAAAATAGCGAGCCGTTTACAACAAATCCGGACTTGGATTTAAGACCAAAACAAAGTTTAAATCATACTTGTCGTTAGTAAATAGAAATAATAGAAACATAATTCAAGCATAGGTCCCTAAGTCAAACTTGGTTAATCAAGTTGGACCTGGTCACTATTGGGTCCCCAAGGGTCAAATCCATTTCCTTGATAGACCATATCGAGGCTATGATCCAGGGGGAGCAAACAGAATAACTATCTCAATAAATAGATAAAATGCTTGTTTATTTATTTTCCTTGCAAATATACATGCTTAGACTAGGATAGCCTAAGGATCTAGGTGTAATTTACACTTGCTAGTTAAAGCTAGGAGTTTCAAAAAGGAAATTGAATATATATTTCTTTGAGCGATTCTGTCTAGGAAGGGGTGGATGATCCCATACCCAAGAAGGCTAGGGCCTCGCCCTGACCTAGGAATCAATCTTTGAAATACTTATTTAATTGACTAATTGGAAAACCTAATTTTAACTCAAATGTAAATTAATCCTTAGAAATAATTTAAATCAAAGATAATCATCTCACAAAAATACTTAAGATTACCTGATTGATAACTTAGAATCAGGTGAGATGGATCAAGGTTGAACTTAGTCTCTAATCAATGTAATCTAATCAAATTAATCAACTTAACAAAATTTAATCTATTTAAACAATTTTAAATCCATTAAAAAAACATTTTACTGAAAATTAATTACAAAACTCATTTCAAAATCTTTGAAAAATTATTTCAAAATCATTTTAAAATCCATTGAAAAATTATTTCAAAATTATTATAAAATCTTTGAAAAATTATTTGAAAATAATTTTAAAACCCTTTCAAAAATTATTTCAAAATTATTTTAAAATCTTTGAAAAATTATTTGAAAATCATTTTAAAACCCTTTGAAAAATTATTTCAAAATTATTTTAAAATCTTTGAAAAATTATTTCAAACTCATTGAAAATTTATTCAAAATTATTTTAAAATCTTTGAAAAATTATTCAAAATTATTTTAAAATCCTTTGAAAAATTATTTGAAAATCAATTTCAAAATCTTTGAAAAATTATTTCAAAATCATTTTAAAATCCTGTGAAAAATTATTAGAAAATCATTTCAAAATCTTTGAAAAATTATTCAAAATTAATTTAAAATCCTTTCAAAATCAATTTCAAAATCTTTGAAAAATTATTTTAAAATCCTTTAAAAAATTATTTAAAAATTATTTTAAAATCTTTGAAAAATTATTTGAAAATCATTTCTAAATCTTTGAAAAATTATTCAAAATTATTTTAAAATCCTTTGAAAAATTATTTTAAAATCAATTTCAAAATCTTTGAAAAATTATTTAAAAATTATTTTAAAATCCTTTGAAAAATTATTCAAAATTATTTTAAAACCCTTTGAAAAATTATTTGAAAATCAATTTCAAAATATTTGAAAACTTATTTCAAAATTATTTTAAAATCCTTTGAAAAATTATTTGAAAATCATTTCAAAATCTTTTAAAAATTATTCAAAATTATTTTAAAATCCTTTGAAAATCAATTTCAAAATCTTTGAAAAATTATTCAAATTTATTTTAAAATCCTTTGAAAAATTATTTGAAAATCATTTCAAAATCTTTGAAAAATATTCAAAATTATTTTAAAATCCTTTGAAAATCAATTTCAAAATTATTTTAAAATCCTTTGAAAAATTATTTAAAAATTATTTTAAAATCTTTGAAAAATCCTTAGAAAAACAATTTCAAAATCTATGAAAAATTATTTCAAAATTATTTTAAAATCCTTTGAAAAATTATTTAAAAATTATTTTAAAATCTTTGAAAAATTATTTGAAAATCATTTCAAAATCTTTGAAAAATTATTCAAAATTATTTTAAAATCCTTTGAAAAATAATTTGAAAATCAATTTCAAAATCTTTGAAAAATTATTTCAAAATCATTTTAAAATACTTTGAAAAATTATTTGAAAATCATTTCAAAATCTTTGAAAAATAATTCAAAATTATTTTAAAATCCTTTCAAAATCTTTGAAAAATTATTTCAAAATTATTATAAAATCCTTTGAAAAATTATTTAAAAATTATTTTAAAATCTTTGAAAAATTATTTCAAAATCTTTGAAAACTTATCTCAAAATCATTTTAAAATCCTTTGAATCAAAATTATTTTAAAATCCTTTGAAAATCAATTTCAAAATCTTTGAATTTTTTTTAAAAATTATTGTAAAATCCTTTGAAAAAGTATTTCAAAATCAATTTCAAAATCTTTAAAAAATTATTTTAAAATTATTTTTAAATTCTTTGAAAAATTATTTCAAAATTATTTTAAAATCCTTTGAAAAATTATTTCAAAATCAATTTCGAAATCATTGGTTAATTATTTTAAAATTATTTTAAAATCCTTTGAAAAATTATTTTAAAATCCTTTGAAAAATTATTTCAAAATTATTTGAAAAATCCTTTGAAAATTAATTTCAAAATTATTTGAAAAATCCTTTGAAAATTAATTCCAAAATTATTTGTAAAATCCATTGAAAATTAATTTTACTTTAAAAAAACCATTGGAAATTAATTTCAAAATTACTTTAATAATCCTTTGAAAATTAATTATTTGAAAAATACTTTGTAAATTATTTCAAAATAATTTAAATCAATTTTTATACTTAGAATTTAGAAGAAATTTTTTTAAAAATTTTAAAAGAAACACTTAAACTTTAATGAAAAGCTAATTGTTGCTTCAGTACTCATTTTTTTTATTCCCTCTTTATTTTGATATATGGTAAAAGGGGAGAGTATAAGGAAATTCAAAGGATAAAAATTCAAAACTTAAAGAAATCAGTTTAAGGGGGAGCTTCCATTAAGGGGGAGCTTCCATTAAGGGGGAGCTTCAATGTGCTTAGATTTTATTTACCTTTATTGCATTTTTTTTTCACTTAACTTTGAATTTCGGTTGCCATAATCAATAAGGGGGAGATTATTGGTGCGGGAAGCATCCGATGATCGAACCTTAGTTTTGATAATGGCAAAGGGATTCAAAGTTAAGTTTAATTGTTATCTAATGTGTATCACTGAGTATTTCAGGAAAGTCCTAGCTGCGGTTAGGCAAGGTGAAAACCCTAGGGGGTGGTAACCCTAGATGGAGAAAAGTCCTAGCTGTGGTTAGGCAAAAGGAAAACCCTAGGGGGTGGTAACCCTAGGTCATAGGGGGTGGTAACCCTATGCGGGAAGTCTTGGCGGGTCGGCGCTTCGGGCAAAAATCCTAGGGGGTGGTAACCCTAGGTTAAAACCCTGGTGTCGCGAATCGGGTAGAAGTCTGGAAGGGTCGAGGACCGGACATCCAGCATGAAGACCGGAAGTATCGGACGCTGAGCAAAAGTCCAGTCGGTCTGGAGGACCAGACTAGCATCAGGTAAATCTCCTGAGTAGAGTAGGTGAGGACGCGTTCCCCGTAGAGGGAACAGTAGGCGTCGGGTCGACCTAGGGTTTTCGGTAGGAAACCCGAAGTCAGACCCGGACAGTCCGATGACAGTCAAATTTAATTATATATATTATCTCTTGTGTTCTAACTCTGTTTTGCAAGAAACTAATCTTTTTGTGCAGGGTTAGGACTGACCAGGATCGGTCGACCGAACATTGGGATCGGTCGACCGAACCTCCAAGCTACCAGATCAGATCTCCAGAAGTTGGACTGGGCTCGACCAGGGATCGGTCGAACGCACCTCAGGATCGGTCGACCGAACCGGGGATAGGTATCGACTGGATCAAGCCGAAGTGTGCAGGTCAGAGGAGACTGATCAGTCGACCGGACCCTGGGATCGGTCGACCGAACACAGGGATAGAGTTTGACCAGATCGAAGCGGAGCGACAAATCGACGGATCAGATGCTGTGGAGATCATCTGATCGGTCGACCGAACATGAGGATCTGTCGACCGATCTGCTTCGGGTCAAACCTGATCCCGAGACTTGGGGATCTAGATCAGACCTTGCAGAGCTATAAAAAGAGGCCTCGAGGTGCAGCTCAAATCATCAATTTCCGAACAGAAGTTCTGTGCTCTTGTGTGGTCCACACGCTTCAACAACGCTCTGCAGTTACAATGAACTGAGACTCCAAAGCTCTTCCGTTTTCTTGTTCGTTGGTAAAGCTTTCTTATTTGTACTTGACTGTAATTGCTTCTAGCTTGTAATAATTCCGGATTTATAGTTGTTGCCCACCGAAAGCGGTCAAGGACCGCGGGCCTTCGAGTAGGAGTCGAGATAGGCTCTAAATGAAGTAAAACACTTGCATCTTTTGTGTTTGCATTTACTTTCCGCTGCGTTTCTACTCTTAGTTTTAAAATCGCTAAAATAGCCATGAGCGCTATTCACCCCCCCCCCCCTCTAGCGCTTTCGATCCATTAGATCCTTCGATGGATCAATCCCCGGCAATCTTCGGCTAGAGCTTACTCCTTCTCAGTGGAGTACAACCTCTCACAAGGCTCTCTTCCTCTTACAAGATGAACTTAGGTTTAGGAGGAAGAGAGTATGGCTTGGAAGCTTTGGGCAAAGACTAGGAGTTATTCAACAAGCATGAGTAGTCTCCTTCAAGCCCCAAAGCTTCCCTTAAATAAGAGAAGAGAGTTGATCATCATATCAACTCATCTCGACACCAGTCGATTGGCAAAACCATTAGTCGACTGGTGCTAGCGTTGGAGGTAGCCAACGACTACTTTGCAGCACCAACGGTCATTTACCAGTCGACTGCATGTTTTATCAGTCGACTGGTCACTGCCGACTGAGCGAACAGAATGCTTCTGTTCGCTGCCAGTTGACTGCGTAGTCGACTGGTGCAGTCGACTGCTAAAAGTTGCAACCGACTAGACTGCACCTTGTTACACACTCACACTCTTCCTCTCCAGAGTCACCCTTGAAGTCCTCTTCCTCGGCCTTCGTCCCTCAGATGCACCCGAGCCCGCGGCTCCTCTCCGTGCCATCCTTCACGTTGCCTTGAAGTTCGCTTCCCTCGGCTCCACTCCGTTGCTCCTCGTCCGGTGGTCCCTCGGATGTCTTCCACACCATCCTTCACTAACTCAAGGATCCGAGCCCTAGGATGAGCTTCCCAAGCTTAGTTACACCAAGCTCCTCATATGTGTTTCACCAAGTCCTGCAAGACTCAAACACACATATCAAACACATATGAAAACCTAACTTAAACTCTTTGGCACACACATCAAAACCATGATCGTACCGATCAAACTTGAGTCGATTGCACCAACAATAATCCCCTCAAATATGCTTTTGCAGAGAGAAGGGCAACAAGATCGAAGAAAGGAGCAACCTTTACACGATGAGAAGGGAAGATTCCTCTTGGCAGAGGGTGGGAAAGGGCAGGGGACGGTTGGTGCCCAGAGGCTTGGAATTGGGGACCTGGAAGTTGCGCTGCAACTAAAGAGGAGGTAATTAAATGAAAAGAAATCGGTGGAGTTGGTTGTAAATGGACTTTTGCTTCAAGAGAGAGATAAAAAAAAACTTATACCTTGACCTTGCGATGGATGTGGTTTGTTTGGTCGGATGCAACCATTCGATTCCAACAGGAAGAAGAATGCGAGCCATGGGAGGTGCTTGCTTCGTCGTGGAGGAAGATCCAGCGGTCGACAGGATGGCATGAAGAGATTGTATGAGGAGAGGGAAATAAAAATGACTTAGGTTTGGGAGCGCGAAGGGGAAAACAAGGCGGCAAAAAAATTTACGGAGAGAGGGAAAGCAAAACTGCGAGGGGGAAATGACGAAACGAATAAAGTCAAAGACAACGGTTTTATCAAAACCATTGTCGTAGCCCCCTAAAAAAGCGCTTAAAGACAACAATTTTAGATAACCGTTGTAAAATGCATTGTTGATTTAAAAAAAATTGCTCAACGACAACAGTTTTCACAAAACTGTTGTCTTTTGTATTTTATGGAATCTCAAAGAAAACGGTTTTATCTAAAATCGGTGTCTTTTACCAAATTTACAACAGTTTCATCTAAAATCATTGTCTTTGTGGTGTTGTTGTTTAACATTTTTGTTGTAGTGTATTTTCAGTAAACCCTAAACCCTTTACCTCTTTGTCTTCTTCCTCACGCTCTTTGCTGATATTACTGTTTGGGTTCTTCGTATTCCTCGCTGACCTCCTTCCCTCCCCTGTCTCTCCATGTTGTTCCCTCTTCTTCAAACCTTAGTAAGTTGCTTTTCTTGTATTCTTGTATCGTTCTATGGCTGAAGAGTCTTTCTCCAATTGGTATGCTTAACTCCCCTCTATTTTTCGCAAATCTGATAGGTCTGCTCTTCGTTCTTTATACAATATCCCCAAGACTTATCGCATTACCATTCCTGACTCTGATGCTCGCCCTCATCTTCCCCCTAAGAATCATATTACATTTTTCAAAGACCAACTAGTGGTGGGCTTGCGTTTCCCTATTCCCCCTTTTTTGGTAGAAATTAGCCAGTATTTCGACATTCCCCTACAGCAATTCACCCCCAATACTTTTCGTTATCTTTGTGGTCTATACATGCTTTTCCGTATTCACGATATCCCTCCAACTCCTCAAAATTTCTTCATATTTTCCTACCCAAAGAAATCAGATCCCGGTGTCTTTCTATTTCAACCAAGACCTAAGATGACCTTTTTTGAGGAGATGCCTTCTTCCATTAAAGGATGGAAATCCCGCTTCTTCTTTGTGGAATTTCCGGAGCCTGTCCCTTGGTCTTCTTCCTGGAAATCTTTTCTACCCGCTCTTCCTGACTTAAAAGAATTGCATAGACACCCTTCTTTTGCTACCTACTCCAAGAAGCTATCAGGTTGTCACTTATTCATTCACAAATGGATTTGTGATGACCTACTCTATCTCTTCGGGTTGAGTCCTGTCAAGATAGAGCTTCATGGCTCTCTCGGTAAGTCTTTATTCATCCGTCCCAATCCTTTTTTACTAACTAAGATATTTTTTATTTTGTGTAGTGGATGCTCTGTATAAAGCCACGATCGATGATCAGTTGTGCCTGGCGGAGGAATTAGTTACAGCTAAGGAGCAAGAGCTCCTAACCGCATTGGGCCAGCCTCTTCCGACAGAAATTCCTGCTGACCAGAGGTGTTGGTTGCTACTCGGAAAACCTATAGGTTCCATTGTACAAAAATTTTGTACAAAGGTCTGAACCTTTTCCTAGCTACCATGTGTTCTTTTAAATTAAATTTTGGATCGCCTGCGGAACTTAACACGTTTGATCCAAAACTTAATCTATTTGTTCTTTTAGGTCTTGACTTGGATCTCCTGCGGAACTTTACACGTTCGACCCAAGTCTCCTTAAGTTATTAATTTCATTAAATATTAATTTCCATAATTGGTTCCCAGTACTGACGTGGCGAGGCACATGGCCTTCTTGGATATGGGAGCAACCACCACCGACTAGACAAAACCTTTTATAGAAAGCTAATATTTAATTTCCTAAAATAACTTTAGGTTAACCAAAGAGAACAATCAAATCACAAGGAAAAGAAAAAACAAAAGAACACAGCATCGAAAAAACATATTCGAAATTCTAGAACGTAAGCCTCTTGTATTTGGTATTATTTCCATAAATAACTAGCATGATGCGGAAATAAAAATTACTAGTTATACCTTGTAGAAAAAACCTCTTGATCTTCTACCGTATTCCTCTTCTAACCTCGGACGTTGTGTGGGCAACGATCTACCGAGATGAGAAATCACCAACCACCTTCTTCTCCTCCAAGCAAGGTTCGGCCACAAAGGAAAACTTCACTAAGGAGAAAAATCAAAATACTAACCAAGCTCCAAGAGATGCTAGCTTTCTCTCCTTCTTCTTCTTCTTCTCCAAGTAGTATCCGGCCACCACAAGAGCTCCAAGGGGAAGAGAGAGGTTCGGCCACCACAAGAGGAAGAGAGGGAGAGGATGGTCGGCCACACCAAGGAACAAAAGAGGGAGAGAAATAATAGATGTTGTATCTCATGAAGGCACCCTCACCCCTTCTTTTATATTCCTTGGCCTAGGCAAATTAGGAAATTTAATTGCAATAAAATTTCCTCAATTTCCTTGACATGATTTAATTGAGAAAAATAAAATAAAATTTCCCAATTAAATCTACATTGGCCGGCCACATCATTGGAGAACAAATTGGACAAGTTTCAATCAACAATTAAAACTTCCTAATTTGTTTCCGGAAATTTTAAAATTAAAATTTCTCTTTAAAAATCTCTACATGGTTAATAAAAGAAATTTCTATAATTTTAATTTTACAACATGTGAATAATTTTTAAAGAGAAAATAAAATATCTCACCAATCTACAAATAAGGAAAGAGATCTAATCTCTTTCTTTAATCTTTTGTAAATTTTACAAGAGAGATAATTTAATTTAAATTCTCTTTAATAAATTATTTCTTCCACATAATAAAAATTAAAATTAAAATTCTTTTTAATTTATTTTGGCCGGCCCTACTAGCTTGGGTTCAAGCTAGGGCCGGCCACCCAATCTTATACCTAGGCCGGCCCTAGCTTGTTCCCAAGCTAGCTTGGCCGACCCCTATTGGGTGGGTATAGAAGGTGAGTATAGGTGGGTATAGAACTCTATAAATAAGAGGCTACGATAGGGACCGAGTGGAGGAATTGGTTTTGGTCTCCCGATAAAATTAAGCATCCCGTGTTCGCCCCGAACACACAACTTAATTTTATCAATAATAATTCATTCCACTAGAGAACTATTATTGAACTACCGCACCAATTCCAAATTACATTTTGGGCTCCTTCTTATTATGAGTGTGTTAGTCTCCCTGTGTTTAAGATATCGAATGTCCACTAATTAAGTGAGTTACTGACAACTCATTTAATTAATATCTTAGTCCAAGAGTAGTACCACTCAACCTTATCGTCATGTTGGACTAAGTCCACCTGCAGGGTTTAACATGACAATCCTTATGAGCTCCTCTTGAGGACATTATCAACCTAGTATCTCTAGGACACAGTTTCCTTCTATAATCAACAACACACACTATAAGTGATATCATTTCCCAACTTATCGGGCTTATTGATTTATCAAACTAAATCTCACCCATTGATAAATTAAAGAAATAAATATCAAATATATGTGCTTGTTATTATATTAGGATTAAGAGCACACACTTCCATAATAACCGAGGTCTTTGTTTCTTTATAAAGTTAGTATAAAAGAAACGACCTCAAATGGTCCTACTCAATACACTCTGAGTGTACTAGTGTAATTATACTGTCAAGATAAACTGATACCTAATTACACTACGACCTTCTAATGGTTTGTTCCTTTCCATTTTGATCGTGAACTACTGTTTATAATTTATAAGGTACTGATAATATCATCTTCTGTATGTGACACCACATACTATATTATCTACAATATAAATTAATTGAACAACTACAACTAAATGTAGAAAATTTGACCAAATGTGATTCTTTATTCATAATGAATGTTTACAAAGATTAGGCTTTCAGTATACACTCCAACAATCTCCCACTTATACTAATGACTAAGCTGCCATATCTTCTACCATACATCTGATTCCCATTCCCTCCACATGCCGATCGAAAGCTTTCGCCGGAAGGGCCTTAGTGAAAGAATCTGCCAGGTTATCCGCTGATGCAATCTTGGCGATGACAACTTCTCCTCGCTTCACGATATCTCGTATCAGGTGGTACTTGCGCTCTATATGTTTACTTGCCTTATGAGCTCGTGGTTCCTTCGAGTTTGCAACTGCACCGCTATTGTCACAATAAATTGTGATGATTTTGGGCAAACCAGGAATCATATCTAAGTCCATTAGAAAGTTCCTGAGCCATACTGCTTCTTTAGTTGCCTCAGAGGCTGCTACATACTCAGCTTCCATGGTTGAGTCCGAAACGCATTTCTGCTTAACACTCCTCCATGAAATGGCTCCACCTCCTAAAGTAAACACATAGCCTGATGTAGACTTACTGTTATCCCTATCTGATTGGAAATCTGAATCCGTGTAACCCACAGGGAGCAGATCGTCTGCTTGGTAAACTAGCATATAATCTCTAGTCCTTCTCAGGTACTTTAATATATGCTTTACCGCAGTCCAATGTCCTTGTCCAGGGTTACTCTGATATCTGCTGACCATGCCCACGGCAAAACAGATATCAGGTCTCGTACATAGCATTGCATACATTAGGCTTCCTACAGCCGAAGCATAAGGAACTGCTTTCATGTCCTCTATCTCTTTCGACGTCTTTGGAGACATCTCTTTAGATAGAGCTACTCCATGTCTAAAAGGTAAGAAACCTTTCTTGGAATCCTGCATGCTAAAACGAGCAAGGATTGTATCTATATATGAAGCTTGGGATAGACACAACATTCTTTTCTTACGATCCCTTATAACTTTGATCCCAAGAATGTGTGCACAATCTCCTAAGTCCTTCATATCAAATTGTTTGGACAACCATACCCTTACGTCTGATAATACCTTGACATTGTTGCCAATTAGCAAAATATCATCTACGTATAGTACAAGAAATACCACCACGTTTCCGTTACACTTCTTACATACACAAGACTCATCCGGACTTTGAATAAATTCATATGACTGGATTACTTCATTAAACCGGATGTTCCAAGATCTTGAAGCTTGCTTCAGTCCATAAATGGACCGATTGAGCTTACATACTAGATGCTCTTTGCCTTTTTCAATGAACCCTTCTGGTTGCTTCATATGGATGTTTTCTTCAAGACTTCCATTAAGGAAAGCTGTCTTGACATCCATTTGCCAAATCTTATAATCCATATGAGCATCAATGGATAAGAGTATCCGGATAGACTTAAGCATGGCTACCGGTGAAAATGTTTCCTCATAATCGATTCCCTCTTTCTGAGTATACCCTTTCGCAACAAGCCTAGCTTTGAAAGTTTCTACCTTCCCGTCTGTCCCTCTTTTCCTTTTGTAGATCCACTTACATCCAACGGCTTTTACACCATCAAGTGGTTCTACAAGCTCCCAGACCTTATTAGAGTACATAGACTCTATTTCAGAATTCATCGCCTTTTGCCAAGATGCTGCATCTATATCTTGGAGTGCTTCGTCATATGACCGGGGATCAGGTTCATGTTTACCCGGGATCAAATCCGAAGACTCTCCCAAAAACATGAATCTCTCAGGCTGCCTCACAACCCTCCCACTACGACGAAGCACTGTCTGTGGTTGTGTATCATGTGTGACACGTGTTGCAGTCTCTTGTGGTACTTCATCTTGTACTGTTGGTACTAAAGTAGACGTGTCCTCTCTTAGTTCTTCTAAAACAACTTTACTACTGGGCTTGTGATCCATTATATAGTCTTCTTCTAAAAACTGGGCATTGGTGCTAACAATGACCTTCTGGTCTTTAGGACTATAAAATAAATCACCTTTCGTTCCTTTGGGATATCCTACAAACACGCGAACTTCTGTACGGGATTCTAACTTATCAGCATATGGTTTCAGCACATGTGCTGGACTACCCCAAATCCGAATATGTCTTAGACTGGGTTTTCGCCCATTCCACAATTCTATGGGAGTAGAAGAAACTGATTTAGAAGGTACTAAGTTCAAAACGTATACTGCTTTTTCAGAGCATATCCCCAAAACGAATTTGGTAATTTCAATAACTCATCATCGATATAACCATCTCCATAAGAGTCCTATTCCTTCGCTATACACCATTCTGTTGGGGTGTTCCGGTGCAGACAATTGGGATTGAATCCCCTCGATAAGTAATTCCTAAACTCTCCTAAGAGGTATTCGCCACCACGATCATCAGTAGTGTCTTGATACTTTTACCTAGTCGTTTTTCCACATCAGCCTTGTATTCTTTGAACTTATCAAAGCACTCAGACTTGTGGCGCATTAGGTAAATGTATCCATATCTTGAATAATCGTCTATGAAAGAGACAAAATATTCAAAACCTCCTCTTGCCTGGACAGACATAGGACCACACAAATCAGAGTGAACCAACTCTAACACTTCTTTGGCTCTATACCCCTTGGCCTTGAACGACCTCTTGGTCATTTTACCTTCCAAGCAGGATTCACAAGTTGGAAAATTTTCCAACTCTAATGAACCCAAAAGTCCATCGGCTATAAGCCTCTGAATCCTACTTAAGTTAATATGACCAAGCCTTAGATGCCAAAGATATGCTTGGTTCATTTCCGAAGGTTCTTTTCTCTTATTAGAATTAGAAGATGAGTTATAAATTTCCATGTTTTGCTTTGTGGAAGAAATTGGATTTAAAGTATACAAATTGCCAACTAATGCACCAGAACAGATAATCACTTTATTTCTTTTAATAACTACATCGTTACTGAAAGAAACTGAATATCCATCTAAAAACAGTTTAGAAACTGAAATTAAATTCTTTCTAAAACTGGGTACATAAAGACAATTTCTTAAAACCAAATTCCTATTTCTACTAAAAGATAAGTAGACGTCTCCCACTGCAACAGCTGCCACCTTAGTAACATTGCCCATGTAGACGGTAATTTCTCCTTCAGATAGTCGTCGGGTTTCCTGGAACCCCTGCAAGGAATTGCAGACATGATCAGTGGCTCCCGTATCTACACACCAGGTGCTGGTAGATAACACCGCTAAACATGTTTCAACAACTAGAGCATGAGATATACCTTTGTTTTAGTTCCTACGAGGATAGTCCGCCTTCCAATGCCCTGACTGCTTGCAGATGAAGCACTTGCCCTTCGGCTTCTTCACTCCAGCTTTAAATCCCGTACTCTGAGATTTATTCACTTTCTTTGCTGAGCCAGCTTGTTTCTTCTTCTTCTTTCCTCTCGGTTTAGAAGTAGAACTATTTTCAGCATAGTGAATTTGAGAATTGTGACGAAATAATCCTTCTGCTGCTTGAAGTTCTGTCAGTAGTTCCCCTAATGAATAAATCCTCTTATTCATATTATAGTTCAGGCGGAACTGCTCAAAACTTCTAGGTAGCGTTTGGAGGATCATATCGATCTGGGTTTCCCCATCAATTTCTCCTCCAAGGATTTGTATCTCGTTCAGATAAGCCATCATCTTTAGGATATGATCCCTTACAGGAGTACCCTCTTGCATGGTGGCTGTCATTATCTTTCTCATGGCTTCTTGCCTAGAAGCCCTATCCTGATGACCAAAGAGTTCCTTGAGATTGTTCATAATATCATAAGCTGTTGGTAAATCCTGATGCTGATGTTGCAATACATTTGACATTGAAGCCAAAATGTAACACCGCGCCATCTCATCTGCTTTTACCCATTTCCTATGATATTCAATCTCCTCTTGGGTAGATTCACCAGTAGGTGCATCAGGGCACTGCTCAGTCAGTACAAATTTATAGCTTTCAGCAGTAAGAACAATGTCCAAGTTCCTTTTCCAATCTATGTAATTAGGTCCAGTAAGTCTATTCTGTTGAAGTATGATGGACAGTGGGTTGAAAGTCATCCTAAGAATCACAAATAACTTTTGGTCAGAACTCTAAATTTAGAATAATATTGATTCCTCAAACAATACTATTTTAAATTAACCAACACCTTAAAACACCGTGAATTTTGTATGCCACGTTAGTGTGGACGTATACAAATTCAACATTTGTAAAAGGAGGGTTTTATCCCATTAATTTTATTATCTTGTCAACCTAACTTTTTGACAAATAAAATTAATAGTTGGTATCTTTTGGTCACACAAATAATAGCAGTGACTCCGATGGGGAGGATACTATTAGATGTGTCTAAGTGTATACCATTACTTGACACTAAGTCCATTAATAAGATTATGCCCCTTCCGTTGGGGAAGATCACACGCTCTTAATTAACTTCCTATAGTCATCCAAAATGGAAGTCTGTTTTAGTGATCCGCAAACAAGCTCATCCGTTATGGAGGATGGCACTCGAGCCAACGCAAGCTTGTTTGCATCACTTACAAACCAATAATGGAGACCATGGGATTTATTTAAAATCCCTCTCCCATAGTTATTTATAAATGAGGAATTTTAACTATGCTAGCCTACTAAAACTTGTAAACTAACATGCACACGACATTATATAAAAGCAATAAATAGAAAATTTAATTTTCAACTATTATGGCTTTTATCTCTAATTGTCCTCCGTGTGTTGTCATCCCAAGCTGCTGCCATACCAGGTCTAGCTGTCGCATCCATCTTGCTCCTAGTTCCGCTGCGCCTCTGGTCCTTAGAAGGTTCCACGCTTTACAAGATTCGATCCGCGACATAAATAGAATTTTACATTTTGATCCTATATTCCATAAAAGGAATGTACATGTATCTAGATCAAAAAATAAAATTCTAATAAAACTAAATACAGCTCCTGCTGTATTTTAATACAATCATCCACACACAAATAAATGCCCTTGACATGTCCAAGGGTCCAATCACACACATAATAACTAAAAGCCATAATAGTTGGATCCTGCATCCACAAAGTTAGCACATCCTACTATTATCCTGCCTAAATTATGTATGACATGTGCATAATTAAACTAAATACCAAATACACAGAGGCAAAACCCTAGCTCTGATACCAATTGTTGGTTGCTACTCGGAAAACCTATAGGTTCCATTGTACAAAAATTTTGTACAAAGGTCTGAACCTTTTCCTAGCTACCATGTGTTCTTTTAAATTAAATTTTGGATCGCCTGCGGAACTTAACACGTTTGATCCAAAACTTAATCTATTTGTTCTTTTAGGTCTTGACTTGGATCTCCTGCGGAACTTTACACGTTCGACCCAAGTCTCCTTAAGTTATTAATTTCATTAAATATTAATTTCCATAATTGGTTCCCAGTACTAACGTGGCGAGGCACATGGCCTTCTTGGATATGGGAGCAACCACCACCGACTAGACAAAACCTTTTATAGAAAGCTAATATTTAATTTCCTAAAATAACTTTAGGTTAACCAAAGAGAACAATCAAATCACAAGGAAAAGAAAAAACAAAAGAACACAGCATCGAAAAAACATATTCGAAATTCTAGAACGTAAGCCTCTTGTATTTGGTATTATTTCCATAAATAACTAGCATGATGCGGAAATAAAAATTACTAGTTATACCTTGTAAAAAAACCTCTTGATCTTCTACCGTATTCCTCTTCTAACCTCGGACGTTGTGTGGGCAACGATCTACCGAGATGAGAAACCACCAACCACCTTCTTCTCCTCCAAGCAAGGTTCGGCCACAAAGGAAAACTTCACTAAGGAGAAAAATCAAAATACTAACCAAGCTCCAAGAGATGCTAGCTTTCTCTCCTTCTTCTTCTTCTTCTCCAAGTAGTATCCGGCCACCACAAGAGCTCCAAGGGGAAGAGAGAGGTTCGGCCACCACAAAAGGAAGAGAGGGAGAGGATGGCCGGCCACACCAAGGAACAAAAGAGGGAGAGAAATAATAGATGTTGTATCTCATGAAGGCACCCTCACCCCTTCTTTTATATTCCTTGGCCTAGGCAAATTAGGAAATTTAATTGCAATAAAATTTCCTCAATTTCCTTGACATGATTTAATTGAGAAAAATAAAATAAAATTTCCCAATTAAATCTACATTGGCCGGCCACATCATTGGAGAACAAATTGGACAAGTTTCAATCAACAATTAAAACTTCCTAATTTGTTTCCGGAAATTTTAAAATTAAAATTTCTCTTTAAAAATCTCTTCATGGTTAATAAAAGAAATTTCTATAATTTTAATTTTACAACATGTGAATAATTTTTAAAGAGAAAATAAAATATCTCACCAATCTACAAATAAGGAAAGAGATCTAATCTCTTTCTTTAATCTTTTGTAAATTTTACAAGAGAGATAATTTAATTTAAATTCTCTTTAATAAATTATTTCTTCCACATAATAAAAATTAAAATTAAAATTCTTTTTAATTTATTTTGGCCGGCCCTACTAGCTTGGGTTCAAGCTAGGGTCGACCACCCAATCTTATACCTAGGCCGGCCCTAGCTTGTTCCCAAGCTAGCTTGGCCGGCCCCTATTGGGTGGGTATAGAAGGTGGGTATAGGTGGGTATAGAACTCTATAAATAAGAGGCTACGATAGGGACCGAGAGGAGGAATTAGTTTTGGTCTCCCGATAAAATTAAGCATCCCGTGTTCGCCCCGAACACACAACTTAATTTTATCAATAATAATTCATTCCACTAGAGAACTATTATTGAACTACCGCACCAATCCCAAATTACATTTTGGGCTCCTTCTTATTATGAGTGTGTTAGTCTCCCTGTGTTTAAGATATCGAATGTCCACTAATTAAGTGAGTTACTGACAACTCATTTAATTAATATCTTAGTCCAAGAGTAGTACCACTCAACCTTATCGTCATGTCAGACTAAGTCCACCTGTAGGGTTTAACATGACAATCCTTATAAGCTTCTCTTGAGGACATTATCAACCTAGTATCTCTAGGACACAGTTTCCTTCTATAATCAACAACACACACTATAAGTGATATCATTTCCCAACTTATCGGGCTTATTGATTTATCGAACTAAATCTCACCCATTGATAAATTAAAGAAATAAATATCAAATATATGTGCTTGTTATTATATTAGGATTAAGAGCACACACTTCCATAATAACCGAGGTCTTTGTTTCTTTATAAAGTCAGTATAAAAGAAACGACCTCAAATGGTCCTACTCAATACACTCTGAGTATACTAGTGTAATTATACAGTCAAGATAAACTGATACCTAATTACACTACGACCTTCTAATGGTTTGTTCCTTTCCATTTTGGTCGTGAGCTACTGTTTATAATTTATAAGGTACTGATAATATCATCTTCTGTATGTGACACCACATACTATATTATCTACAATATAAATTAATTGAACAACTACAACTAAATGTAGAAAATTTGACCAAATGTGATTCTTTATTCATAATGAATGTTTACAAAGCTTAGGCTTTCAGTATACACTCCAACAAGAGGGTGCTTCTGGCTCTCAAAATATAGCTCTAGAAGGAGCCTCTACTAATCTTCCTCCCGTTGATGAGCCTACTTCTTCGTCGACTTTGGAGCAATCCCACAAATTAGCCCCTACCAAGAAGAGGCGTAAACTGACTCTTGCGCCCTCCCCCAAAAAGAAATCCCTATCTTTTTCTGAAGACCCTACCTCCATAGATGTGATCCCTTCTTCTCCTGACCTTCCCCTTTCGGCTCTCTACCCTACCTTGGTTCCTTCTTCATCTACTACTATGCATGCTTAGGGTGATAGTTCCTCACCCGTTTTTGTAATGAGTTTTCCCGAGCAGATGGCTTTGCCTCCACATGGAGAAGGGACTCAAGATGCCCCCTTTCTTATTTTCTGTCCCCCTTCCATCCAAACTACTTTATCTTCAACTTCCTCCTTTATCGCCACTCTTCCCATACTGTTGGGAGGGTCTTTTACTACCGCTTGGGAGGAGGTGCACCAAATAATTGAAGGAACTAATCGCTCTGAGATGTCTGATAGATTCTCTTTGGAGGAGACTAAGTTGATATCCCTTGTATTTGTACCCATATTTTCATAAACATCTCTTTAATGTCTATCATTTTCATAGCGTTGGATAAACAACATGAGTATAGCTCGTTTGTTATACACTTTAATTCAAGAGAATGAGGCATTGAAGAAGCAAGTGTTAGAGCTCTCCTCTGCCCAAATCACTAAGAAGGTGGACAGTTTATCTGCCCAATTGAAAGAGACTATCCAACTACTCAAGACAGAGACTGAGCAATCCCAACAATACAAAGCTAACACAGAAAGTCTCCAATCTCAACTACAATCAGCCAATGCTCGTGGTGTTAAACTATCCTCCAAGTTAGAAGAACAAACGTCTGAAGTTGCTCGACTGTCTTCTCAATTACAGTCACTGAAGGATGCACATGCTACTGAATTAACTAATCAGTTATCTACTCTGAACCTTACCGAGACAGCTCTAAAGGCTACCCAAGAGGAACTAGCAGACTATAAGTCTAATGAAGACACCTACTTTGAAGAGCGCAAAAAGGCCTACCTCAAATCTCCCGATTTCGTTGTTCCAATCTCGAACTTTTTCATAAATTCCATCATGTTCGTAATAAAGGAAGGGGTAGAGCAGCTAAAGGAGTTGAAGTTATTGGTTGCAGATCCTCCCCCCATCTTTCTCGACACGAGGAGGATAATAAAGAATCACCCTCCCAACTTCTTCCCCCAATTATTGTAATTGGGGCAAGATTATAACTTCCCCCTTCTTCTGAATTCTTTTTTAGAATGTTTTTGTATAAACTCCCCCCTGATATTACTTGTGCTTCGTAAGTGTTTCTTTGCTGATGAGCTGCCTTTGCATAGGTCAACTAATTGACTGATTATGTTTAGGTGTATGTGGCTTAGGTTTCCGATCGATCCCTACTGGTCGATCGATCTTGTTCTTAACTCCTCTTCTGGCCAGACCATTTAACTTATACATATATCTTTCCCTTCCGTTAAGCTGTTTTACCAACCATACGTCATTATTTATTTATAATTATTCGTTTAGTTCAATACAACCCACTGGCCTTATTTATATGTGTTCTTTCTTCTTATACAAATTGTCGTTTTGACTTATGAAAACCCGGACATGCACCTTTTACCCCTCGCTCGACTCTTAGTGACAGGGCGAGCTTATTAGCCCGACCTGTTTTGCCCACGATACTTATTCACTTTACATTCTATGTGCTTGATTAATCTTAAAATAATGGCTAGAGCTTGTTCAGATCAAACCATAAAATAAAGGAATATCTAAAGATTGATCGTCACACCCCTCAAGATCTTGCAACTTCTCCTATTCAAACTTGTACCCCAGGAATGTTGCCATCACGATTATCCAGGTAAGTATACCCCTTCTTGCATACCCAATATTTTACTTAGATAGATAATGGCTTGCTGTCAGTTTATCCTTTTCTTGTCTTACTGTTTACCCTTCTCGATAATAGCGTCGAGGGTTTTAGAGACGAACCAAAGGGGTTCATCCCTTTTTCTTCTTCCTTTGCTGCATTTGTTCATTCTCTGTTCCATTCGCGATTCTGCTTCTTGCTTGGATTCCTTGCCCTTGATGGCCTTTCCTTCCTCTACTGAATGGTTCGCCCATTGCTCTTCTGGCATTAGTGAAGCGGAAACTTATGAACTCTGACTAAATTATGATTTTCCCTCCTACCGAGTGGTTCCTGCTTCGGAGGATCGCCCCCATCTTCCCCCTCCTGGTAGTGTTGCCATCTTCTGGGAACAAGTTTTGTCGAGCTTTCGGTTCCCACTTCATCCTTTCTTCATTGCTATGAGTCAGTATTTCAACATACCTCTACATCAATTTATCCCTCAATCTTTTTCCATATTGTCTGGTTTCATCGCAGTCTCACAATTGCTTGACTTTCCTCCATCTCCCCATTTGTTTCACCACTTCTTTACACCTCGCCTAGTAGAAGATAGCCTTTTTAAGTTTCAAAGTTACCCCAAAGCCAGTTTGTTTAGTGGCATTACGGCACAGGAAGAATGGAGGTAGAAGTTCTTCTTTTTACGCTTTCCCTCTCCTCTATATCCAACAAATTGGCAGCGGACTCTCCCTACTCCCCCTAATCCCAAGGATGCCCCATCGACTTGACCCTACATACTTCTTTGTCTAAGTTGAAGGGGGTCAAATTCAACTTACCACATTTGGTCGTAGAGGGTTTGTTGTTTCTGTTTGGAATAAATTCTGTTGATACAAAGTTGGAGGCTACTTTTGGTGAGTTGCATATTTCCTGCTGTGTTCCCTTGCTATCCTTAAATTGTTTTCGCTTAAAATACTATGGTTTTTATCCTTTTCAGTTGATGTCATTCTCCCAGCTCTGATATATAGGAACACAGAGTTAACTCAACCAGTTTTGGCTAGGCTGGGAGAAAGGCTATTAAGGAATTATCGTCTCAATCTGACCCCTTCATCTCTTGGCTTGCTTCCTCCTTAAGAGGTCCCTGTCGAGATGTCTGAATCTTTCGAGGAAGAGAGTCCCTTCACTGCTCAGCGAGAGAGGACATATGTTCCAAAGAACAACTTGGCTCCAATCACTATTTCTGAATTGGAGCAAATTCCCATTGTTACTTCTGAGATGTCTCATGGGAGAGGTAAGGAACCTATGCATTATACTCGTATCCATCCCAACATTGCTTTTAACATGATGCGACAAGGTTTATTGACTCCGACAGTTCTCCCAGTCGTTTCTGCCTCCGGGGTAACTCCGGGCGCGCCAGTGTCCTCCCTGTCTTCCCAGGTTTCCTCTCCTTCTCTTCCAGTAGTGAGAGCTAGACCAACCCCTTGTAAAAGATCCTTAGACTCTACTTCGTAGAATGCTGATGTTGAACCCACTCTCGGCTCTTTTCCTCCGGTTCCATCACCCATTATTCTTACCTCTGTACCAAGCATCCCTACTGTTCCCAGTATTAGGCCTTCTTCTTTCCTTCTAGGGTCACTACCCTCTCCTTCTACGGGACCTTCAGCTCCGACCCCTCCTCGAGTGCTTTTCAAGCTGACCCAAGGTCTTCCTTCTTCGTTGAGGTACGACCCTTTTCCTTCTTCTATTGGCATCATTCAGCTAAAGGATTTCATGGTCGAATCTTGGGTACAAGGCCAGAACTCTTTGAGAGGCAAAAATGATTTTGATTAAGCTGATGCTTACAATCGACAAGACTCCGCTGTAAGTATTCCAAATATATTTCTCTAGTTTATGTCCACATATTCTAATTATGTTATTGTATTCATTCAGTTTTCCGCCTCAAGCTTCTACATGGGCAACTTGGTTGCTAACCTAGAGAGGGAGAATAAGGAGTTGAAGAACCAATTAAGGGCCCTAAAGGCAGTCTCCCCTACTCCGGGCAATGAGGTCACCCAACTCTAAGAGAAGATAAGTTCTCAAGCCAATCAGATTATCCTTTTAGAGAAGAATTTGCAGCATCATCGCCAAATGTTAGGGGTTAAAGAAGAAGAGAAGAAGGCTTTGGAGTTGCAAATACAGAGTCTATCCTCTCAGTTGAGTGTTGAAGTAGCCAAGAAAAATAAGGCTATCTCATATGCTACTCTCAGATCTTCTAACCTAAAATAGTTTCGGACTTCAATTCCTAGATCTCCGGATTCAACTCAAGAGTAGGCCTCTCAGAATTTTGAGCTATTACAGCTACAAGAGAGACTGAAAGCTCAAGATTTAGAAATAGATTTCCTCACCCAAGAACTAGAATGCACCAAAACTGAAAAGACCAATTTTGAGGAGAAATCAGAGTGTCTTGCCTCGGAACTACAAGTTTACAAAGTGGGTGAAGAGGAGCACTAGGAGAGTCGACGCCAGCAATACTTGACCTCTTCTGAGTTCAAGAGTGAGTTTTTCAACCGCATTGTGGGGACTCTAACCCATTTGGCTGATGGGGTTCTTAAACAACTACGAGAAGGGGGGTTTTTAGCTCAAGAACCTCTTCCTCAATTTATAGATCGGCGACGACTCAATAAAGAGTTGCCCAAGCACCTCATCAGTAGTTTTAAGTGAGCCTTGTGTAGATGAACTGGTTGTAGGATAAACTATGGATATCTGTTCTCATTCATTCGATTAGCCTTGTGCTACAAAAGATATTACTGACTTATGGTTTGGTGCATATATGTGTATATATATATGTATATCGTTCAGACCATGACAAATACACTCGAAGATCCTCAAAGCAAGTATGCGTTAATCATAGTATGTTAAATATATTTGTAAACTTTTAAAGCAGACATGTGACAATTATAGTACCACAAATGAATGTGCAAAGTAGTTATTTGCGCGTATGTATGACAGTCGAACATCCGAGAGGTGATACTTACATGTTCGTCTACCGGTCTTTAAGGTTGTTAATCCTTAGAACCACCCTTGCTTTATGGTCCTTTGCCTTCTACCACTTTTCCCTTCTTAAATCTGTTCCTGTTTTACTTATAACAGACAAGAGGCAAAGAGTAGGTGCTTTAACAAAGTGGTCCTGAAACAACGCAACCCCATAGGTGGGTATGTAACAGGTCAAGTGATTAAACATAAACATTTTTCCTTATTGTTTTCACTTGAAAATATATTGGTATAAATCAGCACTTACTTGTTTCTTGTAAACTTTGTACCTTTTTAGAGTGAACCATGTTGGTATAAAGGATTTCATCCACTTTTGTACTTTGGTCAAGCTTCATATGCAAAAATCAAAGGACTATGACACCTCGGTCGGGGATATGCTCCCGAGCGGATCTAAAATTAATATATTTCGACCGAGAAAATATTCCCGAACGAATCTGAAATAATATTTGAAGTCCAGAAAATTGATATATTTCGGTCGGGGATGTACTTCCGAGAGAATATAAGTTAATATGAGAAGGCCAGAATATTATCACATTTCGGTCACGAATGACCTCCCGAGCGAGTCTAAAATTAATATATTTCGGTCGGGAATGTCCTCCCGAGCAAGTCTGAAATTAATATATTTAGGTCGAAAATGTCCTCCCGAGCAAGTCTGAAATTAATATATTTCGGTCGAAAATATCCTCCCGAGCAAGTCTGAAATTAATATATTTCGGTCGGGAATATATTCCCGAACGGACCTAAATTAATATGAGAATGCCAGAATATTACCACATTTCGATCGGGAATGCCCTCCCAAGCGGATCTAAATATGAGAAGGTCAGAATATTGTCATATTTCGGTCAAGAATATCCTCCCAAGCGGATCTAAATTAATATGAGAAGGCTAGAATATTATCACATTTCGGTCGAGAATGCCCTCCCGAGCGAGCCTGAATTAATATGAGAAGACCAGAATATTGCCATATTTCGATTGGGAATGTCCTCCCAAGCGGATCTAAATATGAGAAGGTCAGAATATTGTCATATTTCGGTCGAGAATGTCCTCCCGAGAGGATCTAAATTAATATGAGAATGCCAGAACATTATCATATTTCGGTCGGGAATGTCCTCCCGAGCGAGCCTGAATTAATATGAGAATGTCAGAATATTACCATATTTCAGTCGAGAATATCCTCTCGAGCGGATCTAAATATGATAAGGTCAGAATATTGCTATATTTCGGTGGGGAATGTCCTCCCGAGCGAATATAAATTAATATGAGAATGCCAGAATATTATCACATTTTGGTAGGGAATGTCCTCCCGAGCGAGGTGGCCTGTAATAATGATATATTAAGGAAGTTTAAATCTGATACATACCAGTTACAGGTTTAAGGTTTCCGCCCATCCTCAGAGAGACCCGACCAGATTTTCCTTAAAGTTTCCTGATTGACCAATGTCGAGAGGAGGAAGCATGTTCGAACTTTAAGGGTTTAAAGTCTCTGGTTCCCCTTAAGGAAGTCAGGTTGATCATTCCTTAAGGTCCCTGATCGACTGATGTTGAGCGGAGGATGCACGCTCAAATCTTAAGGTTTTAAAGTCTCTGGTTCCCCTTAAGGAAGCCAGGTCGGTCACTCCTTAAGGTCCCCGATCGACTGATGTTGAGCGGAGAAGGCACGCTCAAATCTTAAGGGTTTAAAGTCTCCGGTTCTCCTTAAGGAAGCCAGGCCAGTCACTCCTTAAGGTCCCCAATCGACTGATGTTGAGCGGAGGAGGCACGCTGAAATCTTAAGGGTTTAAAGTCTCCGGTTCCCCTTAAGGAAGTCAGGTCGGTCACTCCTTAAGTCCCCGATCGATTGATGTTGAGCGGAGGAGGCACACTCAAATCTTAAGGGGTTAAAGTCTCCGGTTCCCCTTAAGGAAGTCAGGTCGGTCACTCCTTAAGTCCCCGATCGACTGATGTTGAGCGGAGGAGGCACGCTCAAATCTTAAGGGTTTAAAGTCTCCGGTTCCCCTTAAGGAAGTCAAGTCGATCACTCCTTAAGGTCCCCGATCGACTGATGTTGAGCGCAGGAGGCACGCTCAAAAAGAGAATCGATCTGTCTATTCCAGCAAATATATGTGTTAATTAGAGAGCAGGCGCCTGCATTTTTTCATTATATCCAAAAATTAAATAAAATACATGGATGAATTACAAGTGTACTTGTTAGGCCCTGTATGGTTATAAGTGGTTTGCACTCCAAGGCCTCCCAAGATTTCTCCCTTCTGAGTCTTGGAGGTAATAAGAACCGAAAGCAAGCTTTTATATAACTTTGTATGACCCTCCCCATTGGGGCGCTAATTTAGTAACATCTCCCACGGGTTTAACACGCTTCTACACTAAATCCCCTACTTGAAAGAATCAGGGGATAACTCTTTTGTTGTAGTTCTGTCTCATTCGTTGTCGATAAGATATAAGACGAGTTGCTGCCTTGTCCCGAGCTTCTTCAATAAGATCGAGTTCCATCAGACGTCGACCGTCATTATCTTCATCATAAAATCGTCTCCGATCAGATTTCACCCCAACCTCAATGGGGACTGCTGTTTCTCCCCCGTATACTAGCTAGAATGGAGTTATTCATGTAGCCTCTCGAAGGGTGGTACGGTAAGCCCACAACACACTGGGTAACTCATCCACCCAACTACCACCAACATGATCTAATTTAGTTTTAAGTCCTCTGATGATTTCTCTATTAGTCACTTCTTCTTGCCCATTACTCCATGGATATGCCACAGAAGTGAATGCCTGGATAATGTCATATCCTGCACACCATGCTCTAATTCTCTGTCCCTGGAATTGTCTTCCATTATCAGAGATTAACTTATGGGGAATACCAAATCTGCAAATAATGTGTTGCCACAAGAATTTGATGACCGCATTCTCAGTGATTCTTGCTAATGGTTCAGCTTCCATCCATTTTGAGAAGTAATCTACAGCTACCAATAGAAACCTTCTTTGAGCCGTCACCAGGGGAAATGGACCTACTATGTCCATACCCCACTAATCAAAAGGGCAAGAAATGATGGAAGTCTTCAACAGTTGAGTAGGATGATGTGAGATATTTTGATGCTTTTGATAAGACATACATGTCCTCACGAGTTGAGCCGCATCTTCTTGTAGAGTAGGCCAAAATACCCGGCCAATAATATCTTACGTGCTAAAGATCTTCCTCCAATATGACTACCACACAAACCTTGATGAACCTCCTATAAAATAAATTGTATATCTTCTGGTACAATGCATTTGAGCAAGGGACTAGAAAAAGCCCTTTTGTAAAGATGATCCCCTATCAAAGTGTACCGGGTGGCCTTCTTCTTAAAAACTCTAGTTTGTTCTGCATTTGTTGGTAGGACACCCTACTGTAAGAATAATATGATTGGTACTCTCCGGTCGCCATGTATCTCTGTGTCAACTTGTCTTTAAATACAAGACACCAATACTGTTTGTTCCACTGGTTGGTCTAGGTTCCAAGGTATTATTGTTGACGCAAGCTTTGCTAGTTCATCAGTCACTTGATTCTCTGATCGGGAGATCTTCTGTATATTTACCTCTTGGAATGTAGCTTTCAGTTTATCAAAAGCTTCTGCATATAACTTGAGTCAATCACTGCTAATCTCGAAATTGCCCGATAATTGTTGTGCTGCCAGTTGAGAATCAAAATAAATCCATACTCGAGCAACTCCCACATGCCGAGCTGCTTGTAAACCGGCTATCAATGCTTCATACTCTACTTCATTGTTGGTGGCTCTGTAACTTAGCCGGATAGAAAGTTGAATGTTACGATTCCGCAAGTGCACGGATTCGTCGTCAGTAATATAAAAGATTGTCGAACCCACAAGGACTGGTTATAAACATTAGTGAAGGCAGACTTAGGATTAGCTACACTATTGATGGTTGTAAGTAATCTAAGAGAAAAGATCGGGAAGCGAGGAATGAGAATTAGCAACGAGAGGAAATCAACCTGGTTAATGAAGAGTTCTAGGAGTTCGATTTCATTGTGGTGGTATTGATGTTTCTCGTACTATCCTATACTCATTATCCTTCGGCATGCATTCGCCGGAAGCTAAAGCAACTATCTTTGAGCGCCAGACAAAGACAATCCCTACGAAATCTTGTCACGGTTAACCTCTGTCACTAGGGCACCTCGGTAGATCACTAGGACACGACTCTTACTGATGTTATCAAAGATAGAATTAAGAAGCTAGGTTTGGTCTCTTACTTCCTTGCGAAGGAGTCACCTCTCCTTTCGAGGAAGTACCCTAGATGTCCGTGAATGGGTACCCCTATCACTAGGGACCCTCGGGTGTATGATCTAAGGTATCCCCTCTACGATGTTAGCAATTCCTGCACAATCAATCAACACGACAAAGAGATCGAGAAATCGAAACAAAGCAAGCGAAATCATTCAATGAATATAAATATGTTATGAGTTTTACATCAAACCAACCCACAATTACTCCCTCGTCCTAGAACAAAGACTCTACTCCATAGACGCTAGAGAAGAACCTGAAGGCATGGTGAATTTAAACATACAATCCTCAAAAACGAAGGGAGAAAGAAGAAGTATACTTATCCAATGACGATGAGTAATCTCTGGATCCAATCCTTTGCTTCTGGAGTTGAGATGGTGATGGAAGGTCACTAGATCGATGTCCTGGACGGCGTGGAGCGGCACCCGAATGAATCTCCTCTTCACGGCTCACCTCTCGGCTCCCCCCCCCCTCGGAAAAGGGGTTAAAACCCCTTTTATAAGCTAGGGCACGGTGCGGCAGCACAGTCGTGCCCTAACTGGGCTCTGGATGCGTTGCACGGTCGTGCCAATTGGCACGGCCGTGTGATGCTGGGGCTCGGTTCCTGGGGGCATGGTCGTGCAGGGTTGCACGACCGTGTGCTGCTTAGCCTCCGTCATGGGGTGCACGACCGTGCAGGGTTGCACGACCGTGTTCTGATTCGCCTCTGGTTTGGTCGCACGGCCGTGCAAGGGTCGCATGGTCGTGCACATCTTCCCTTCTGTTTGGCCACACGGTCGTGCAAGGTTTGCACGGCCGTGTTCTCTGGCTCGCTCCGGTGCGTCGACAAACGTTGTTTTCGCTCCGAAAGTTGTCCCTGTCAATACAAAATCAAACAAAGATCAGATATCCGTACAAAAGAGTATATATGATGAATACACGATAAAAGAGGCGATCATACAAAGAATACGTACGTATAAAGCAAGCGAATGTGTGTAAAAACATGCATAAACCATTATAATATTTACGCACATCACACCCCCAGACTTGAACCTTTGCTTGTCCTCAAGAAAAACACTACAAACTATGTTCATGAGCGTCTGGCGTTGTTTCATAATCCCTAGTGCATTCACCTAACTCTATCAAATAGTTTCATTGATAAGCATGATTGTGAAGTTACCTAAGTATGGCCTAAGCATAAGTTCTTTGTGCTCGGTGCAATAAGTAGCTCAAACTCTTTAAGTTTCAATTCTTTGTCCTAGTTAAGTCGTCATACGATTGATTTCCTAATGTTCCCGGTGATAGGTACTTACCTGCCACACACTTGGTTCATTTTCCTTAAATTACACAAGGTCTCAAAGGATACTTCTCGGAATCAAGAGAAACATAACATTCATTTCCCCAGTAACCTAACTCGGTCTCAAAGGGGTGAATTGTTAGTTTTCACTCACGACAACTATTTTTTATCCTTTTTTTTTTTATTTTTTTATTTTTTTGGTGCTGTGTAGCACTAGTCACACATGCATATGTTGGGATTTAGATTTTTCCAAATAAGCTTTCATGATCCGAGGTTTTCCAATAACCAAAATATAAGTAAGAAATCCCCATTGGAACACAAGTACTAACCAATTCGGATGAATCATAACTATTCCAAAAATATTTCTACTATTCAAACTTAAGTACTTAGATGTAATGTAAATAAGATCCTTTAGGTTAGGCCAAAACTTATACCAAATTCCATACAATACTTAGCTTATTTCATGCTACTAGAGATAGAGAAAAGAGATACACCAAACATACTAACACTATCTTGACAACTCATAAACTAAGAAAATGTTAGTCATTTTGCTATCGGACAAGTAGTAAAAAAAGTAGAAGGTTTGATGTTCTCAAATATACCTCAAAACCAGAAATGCAAAATAAAAAAAAAACATGAAACAAGAAAAATGCAGAAAACAAACTAAAATAAAAATATGCAAAGTAGAAGGAAAATGCAAAAAGAAAAGAAAATATGATGACTCGCCTAAGGTTGTGCAGACAGACACAACACCCGCCCCCCCAGACTTAGACTTTTTATCGTCTCGATGAAATCAATATGGTGGCGGGGGTGGGGGATAAGTGTTGGGAGATTGTTGGTGCAATATTCCCCAGGTCAAGGTTGACCTAGTTTGACTGAGCTTGAATTGGGTCAAGCTCGAGTCTTAATGTTTATGTTTTGATGGTTTGACAATACATGTTGACAATACATGCTTGACAATACATGTAGACAACACATGGAGATTGCAGGTGCAATTGTTCATGTGTGGAGATTGTGATGGAGAGTCAAGTAGGTCAAGGTTGACCGGATACTTGACTGAAAAATCCTGGTGAGTGAAGCCAGGTGAAAGTCCTAACTTGGAGGTTAGGCAAAGGAAGTCCTGGTGAGTGAAGCCAGGCAGAAGAAAATCCTAGTGAGTGAAGCCAGGTGAAAGACCTAGTGAGTGAAGCTAGGCAGTGAGGAAATCCTAGTGAGTGAAGCTAGGTGAAAGTCCTGGTGAGTGAAGCCAAGCAGAGGAAAATCATGGTGAGTGAAGTCAAGTGAAAATCCTAGTGAGTGAAGGTAGGTGAAAGACCTGGTGAGTGAAGCCAGGCAGAAGAGAAGTCCTAGTGAATGAAGCTAGACAGAAGGGAAGTCTTGGTGAGTGAAGTCATGCACGGGGAAATCCAGATGGGTCAAGGTTGACCAGACATCTGGTGAAAGTCCAAGTAGGTCAAAGGGATTGACCGGATACTTGGCACGAGGAAGAAAAGTCCAAGTAGGTCAAAGGGATTGACCGGATACTTGGCTAGAGGAGAAAAGTCCAAGTGGGTCAAAGGGATTGACTAGACACTTAGTGAGAGAGTCCTAGATGGTCAAGGGTGACTGGATACTAGGTTTTATGTACCAACAAGTCATGGTTGACTGGATGTTGGTTTAAGGGGTTTTGGACTTGGTTTTGGGCAAAAACCAAGATCTGGATCGATCAGCCGATCGATTGGATCATGCCCAATCGATCAGCCGATCGATCGGATGAGTCCCCACAATAGGCATTATCCCAATCGATCAGTGGATCAATTGGTGAGAAGTGTCGCACAAACAGAACCCCTCTGGATCGATCGGGTGAGCGATCCAGAGGTCCCAATCGATCAGTGGATCGATTGGGAGCCGCTATTTGTACGCAATAAGCCCTGGATCGATCAGCCGATCGATCCAGGCAATTCCTGAGAGCACAGAGGCGCTCTGGATCGATCAGCCGATCGATCCAAAGCCTCCCCGATTGATTGGGAGCAATCCAATCGATCGGGATCCGACCGTTGGCATCGTATTTAGCTGCAGGCGTTCGATTCCTTCGCAAAATTTTCACCGATTCATCTCAGATCCTCGACAGCAACTCCACAGCTCTCTCTAAGCTCCAGATCGCCAGTTCTTGAAGGTTCTTGGAGGCTCTTCCAAGTCAAGAGGCGGATCAAAAGCAAGAAGAGGGAAGCTAGGGGTTAGGGTTTTGTGTATTCATTATAAGCTTTGCTTATACTTTTGTTCTCTTTCCTTTCTTTCTGTATCGAGAGTCTTGTAGGGCTTCTTCGCCTTCAGTAGTTACCGAAAAGGAGTGTTTATTAGTGGAGGTGTGTGTGTGTGTGTGGATCCTTGGACTAGTCACCTCTTGTGAGGTGGATACCAAGTAAAATCCATTTGTTAGCATTGTTGTAGTTGTTTCTTGTTTTTCCGCTGCATATCTTTGAAGAAATAAGCAACGAAGAGCACCTAGCACGCGATGAGCGCACTGAACTATTCACCCCCCTCTCTAGCTACATTTTCGGTCCCAACAATAAGGAGGTCCCCGATGTGTGTCAGGGGGAAATCTAGGCATACTAGGAAGATGGCCAAGGTGTTAATGATATTGATATAGGGCGTCTACTTGTTGTCCAGTGATATCCATATCATCCATAAAATTTCTCATCCTTTCCTGGTCAACATCATAGTCCTAAACGAACCCTGTCACCTAACTATAGAAGTCTCTAGTGAACTGAAAATGATCCTGTACCTCCCTAAACTGGTCGTCAGATAACTTGAAGCGACCCTCCAATAATCGTTGTTGGGTATTTTGCTTCTCATGAAGAGAGTCTAAAGAGGTATGGAAGTCAGAAAAATCAAACCTAGAGGATCCCGCGCCATAAGCAAAAGAGTGTCTAAGAGGAGGTTCCGGATATCCGAAAGGCTGCGGGAATCCTGATGACGAGGGCTCTTGGTGGTACTCGGGTTCTTCTATAATGGAGGGCATAGTCTCGGGGTGTAAATTAGTAATCACCCAATTCGTGGGATCGCGAACTGAAGTGCGCTCGGGGCAAGAAAGGGGTAATGGAAAACCATTGGTTCTAGGGAAAGCAAACTCATTCTCATCTCGACAAATCATTTTCATAGCAATACAAGAATCGATGTCGATCTTGTCATTACCATGAATCACCTCTAATCCATCAAGTGCACAACCCAGATTGCATGCTACTTGGGTGATCAATCCACCAAACACTATCATTCCCGAAGATGCCTTAGCTGCCCTCCACAAAGTTTGCAAATAATGAAATCCCGAATCAAAATCAACTTTATTTAACATCGCACAAAGAAAATACAGTTCTATCTTTCTAACTACCCCATCACTCTCTCCTCGACCAAAGATCGTTTTGCTCATCACTCGATGAAGGTATCTAAAGGTTGGGTTTGGCATGCGGGATGCTTTGGCTCTAGAGGGCTCATTAGGGTCTTTCGATCCGGTTATCGACGTCCAAAATTCATTCCACCTAATTTCATCATCAAATCCTCAGGCACCACAAATGGGTAAACCAAAACAGTTATTCAAATCACTAAAATTCCACCGAACTTCTTTATTCATCATCCTAAACATTATAACCCCTACATAGTCATCTTTAGAAGAAAATTTAATATCAAGTGAGGTAAAAAATTCAAAGACTAGGCGGGGGTAGGTCGGTGCATGAGCGTACATAATATCATTCCAATATAAAGAGCTTATCATCCAATCTACATCATCCCTAATTCCTAACATGTCCATAGTAATAGTATCCATATATTTAGTGCATGTAATTTTCCTAGCAACAAGGATATCATATCTAGCTTTTTATTCATGATTTCGAAAAATGATATTGAACTCGTTTTCGTTACCTTCGTCGCGTGCCACCCTTTTTTCCTTTGCCTTTTGAAGTAGAAGTCTTTCCTTTGCCTTTGTCACCTCCCAGTGCATCTCCTTCGCCAGATCCACCGCTTCCTCGACGAAGTCTCTTCAAGATCTGTGACATGGTTCAAGGCTTTGAAGAGTTTCTTATGGAAATGGGTTGAAAGGAGAGGAGAAGGAAGGGAAAATAGGGAAGTTTCTCCTTTCTTTTCAGACTTGTGGCTTGAAGAAGTTTTAGATTTAGATGCAGATCTAAGCAGAAGTGAGCTCTAGAGATGGGAAATCAGGATTTGATGAGGTATAGTAGAGAGGGGAAGGCTTTTGGGAAAGAGAGAAATAGAAATAGGGTTTTTGGAGGGGTAGGGTGGCGCACACGGGCAGGGGCACGACCGTGTCTTAAAGACACGACCGGGTTAGGTATGGCTCTGCACAGCTGTGCCGATTGGCACGGCCTCCTCTGGTCTCTTTTCGGCCAAGGTCGCACGGCCGTGCCGGTTGGCACGACCCATTCTTCCTCGTCTCTGGGCACGTCTCATGGTCGTGCCAATTGGCACGGCCTAAGCCTTCTCCATCTCGGGCAGTCTCACACCGCCGTGCCAAGTGGCACGGTCTGTGCCCTCGTCTCTTTGCATAGGCCACACGACCGTGTAGGGTTGCACGGGCCATGGCCTCCATCCTGCCATTGGTTTCGCATGGCCGTGTGGGATCACACGGCCGACTCCTTTAGGCTCACGGTGGCTCGCCTTTCGCTCTTTCAGTCCCTCTGACGCCTCCACACCCATGAAATGCTCACGGCCAGCTCGTGGAGGCTCTGCACATCTTGAAAACGAATACCCAAAAGTGAAGAAATGATAAAAATGCTAAAGAAAATAGCTATCTAGAATGAAAAACCCTTGGGTTGCCTCCCAAGAAACGTTTGTTTTAGGTCATTAGCTCGACCCCGTTTCAGTTAATGCGGACTATGTTAGCAATTTCGAGTCGCAAAAATCATTTTTTGCGTTGCGGAAACCTCAAAGCTAGCCACGGATCCATGCGAAGATAAATAAAAACATTCATGTACATGTTTGTCTACACTAGATCTACCTTAGATCTACATGAAAAGGAAGATTACCCTTGTAGCGAAGCCCTTCGCTTATCCCGCTCGTCCAAATGGTTGTCGGATCTCGTAGAGTGTCAAGTGTACACTCCTCTATACGTATCCACACGGACAAAAGGTGGAGAGAACAACTTAGAGTGTGCTAGCACCCTTGAGAGGTCTCGGCAATGGAGGAGAAGGAAAGAAGAGATGAGAGGAAGAAGAAGAAGAATTGAATGAGCACACAATTGCTTCACACATCACACTAATGTGGTCGGTCACTTATTAGAGGTTTTATACCTCCATGTAATACCAAGAGTCATGGCTCTTGGTCTTCCTCATGAGGTGGCACACAATGATGTAACCTTGATGATGTGGAACACAATCATTGGCCGGCCCATGCCAAGTCACAATGAAGTAACATTTGGTCAAGTCAAACTTGACCCTTCATCTTCCCTCTCAAGTAAAGTCAAACTTGACCTCTTATCTCCCATGGTTGATCAAATCTAACCTTTGATTCAAATTAATTTAATTTAATGAATCTCTATTCATTGGTTTAAATTGACTCAATGAATCATATCTAAATTAGACTCATTCGACACATGAATCAAATTGAGTCCAACTCAATTAGTCTAATTTGGATTACTCTTAATCCAATTTGGTTCATCACATGAACCTAATCCTCTTGGTCCATCATATGAACCTAATCTCCATCTAACTGCCCTTTATGTGTGACCCTATAGGTTCTTGTAACGTTGGCAATGCTCCTAAACTCATTTAGAAACATAAGCAATGAGCGGTATCTAGCAACATATCATTACTACCCAAGTTACAAGAATGTTGAGATCCAACATCACTATTGTGACTACTAATTGTGACTCTCATAATATGTGGCAATGTCCTTCTATCCTTAACATCTAAATTGATCAATTGAGGCATAAACCGTGTCATCCTCTAATCAATCTATGTCTTGAACTCCAAGTAGACTCACTCTAATCAAATGAGCTCAATATCTCATATTGACTCATTTGGGCATGGTCATGCACTTAGTGGTCTCACTCTATCAAGAATCATGATATCACTCCCGTCATATAGGAGGGATAGATCTCATCTATATCACTCACATCCCTCCGCATAATTTGTTACATACCCAGCAGTCACCTTTATAGTCCACCCATTTACGGGTGACGTTTGACGAAGCCAAAGTATGTAAATCCTTATGTAGGGAACCATGGTGACTTCAGGTCCAAGGACTGATAGTCATACTAATAGTCACATGAGAAAGTATATGACACTCATATAACGATCCATGATACTTTCTCATGGTGGGTCATTCAGTATACATTCTCCAATGCATACCCATGTGTCAACTTGATATCTAATATCCATGACTTGTGAGATCAAGTCATCGAGTTGACCTACATGCTAGTCTCATTGCATTAACATTGTCCCTGAATGTTAATACTTGACTAGGAATAATTAAGAGTAGTGTTCTCTGTATTATCTCATTATCAATTCAACCAATCGATTAATATAGATAAGAATCTTCTACTCAATGACGCTATTATACTCGGTTATTTGGCACCAATACAAGTAAGTATAATAACCATAAAAAAAATGTCTTTATAAATATAGGAATATGATACATCGAGTCCATACAACAATCATCACATGATCGGCTCTAGGGCTCTCACTAACAATCTCCCACTAGCACTAGTGTCAATCAGTGTAAGCTCTAACACCCAATGACCTAGTGTCACCATCATGCTTTTTCTGTGCCAAAGCCTTGGTCAAGGGATCAACGACGTTAGCCTCTGTGGGTACTCTGCAAATTTTCACATCTCCTCTATCGATGATCTCTCGAATGAGATGGAAGCGTCGTATTATGTGTTTGGTCCGCTGGTGTGAGTGAGGTTCCTTAGCCTGCGTAATTGCTCCATTGTTGTCACAATAGAGCTCTATAGGATCGGTTATGCTAGGAACCACCCCAATCTCAATAATAAACTTGTGGATCCAAACTGCCTCTTTTGCTGCTTCTGATGCAGCAATATACTCGGCCTCTGTTGTAGAATCAGCAATTGTGTCCTGCTTCGAACTCTTCCAGCTCAAAGCACCACCATTCAAGCAAAACACGAACCCCGACTGCGATCTATAATCATCCTGGTCAGTTTAGAAGCTGACATCACTGTAACCCTTTACAGCTAGCTCGCCATCACCTCTAAATATCAAGAAATATTCTTTAGTCCTTCTCAAGTACTTAAGAATATTCTTGACCGCTATCCAGTGACGCTCACCTGGATCTGACTGGTATCTGCTCGTCATGCTCAAAACATACGAAACATCAAGACGAGTACATAGCATGGCGTACATGATAGATCCTATGCCTGAAGCATAAGGGATCTTATCCATGCTGTCTCTCTCCTCTCTAGAAGAGAGACTTTGAGTTTTCGAAAGACTCACACCATGTAACATCGGCAGAAATCCTTTCTTGGAATTCTGCATGGTAAACCGTAGTAATATCGTGTCAATATATGCACTTTGACTTAGGCCAAGCAATCTCTTAGATCTATCTCTATAGATCTTTATGCATAGAATACAGGCTACTTCACCTAAGTCCTTCATTGAGAAATAATTCCCCAGCCAAGTCTTTTTAGACTGTAGCAAAGGGATGTCATTTCCAATGAGTAGTATGTCATCCACATACAATACAAGGAAGATAATTGTGTTCCCAACAACCTTCTTGTAGACACATCATTTTTATTCTTGATGAAACCAAATTGTTTGATCGCATCATCGAATCGAAGATTCTAGCTCCGAGAAGCTTGCTTTAGTCCATAAATGGACTTATGCAGCTTGCATACTCTGCCAGTATGCAGTGGATCTACAAAACCCTCAGGTTGTGTCATGTACACATCCTCGAGCAAGTTTCCATTCAGAAACGTAGTTTTGACATCCATCTACCAGATCTCATAATCGTGGTATGCTGCAATAGCAAGCATGATCCAAATGGACTTAAACATCGCTACTGGAGAAAAGGTTTCATCATAGTCAATACCATGAATTTGCTTGAAACCTTTAGCTACCAAACGACCCTTATAGGTATGCATAAGTCCCTCCATGTCAATCTTTCTCTTAAAGACCCACTTACACCCAATGGGTTTGACGCCTTTAGGTGGATCAACCAAAGTCCATACTTGGTTGGTGTACATGGATTCCATCTCGGATCTCATGGCCTCTAGCCATTTCTCAAAATCTGGTCTCATCACAGTTTCCTTATAGGAGGTAGGCTCATTCTCAACGAGCATAACGTCGTCATGGTCAGACAAGAGAAAAGAGTATCTCTCAGGCTGACGACGTACCCTGTCAGACCTGCAAAGAGGTGAGTCTACTTGAACTGGTTGTTGCTCCTCAACTCCTTGTGCAACAATCTCATCATCCACAACATTTTGCGGTTCCAGTTCAACTTCCATCAAGGTTTCAGTGTTATGGTCCATATCTTGAACTTCTTCAAGATCGAACATACTCCCACTAGTTTTTCTAAAAACAAAGTCCTTTTCTAGAAATACCTCAGTCTTAGCCACAAACACTTTGTGGTGACTGTGAATGTAGAAGTAATATCCCTTTATTTCCTTGGGATATCCTATAAAATAGCACTTATCATATTTGGGTCCTAGTTTATCTGAGACTTGACATCGAACGTAAGCCTCACAACCCCAAATCCTCATAACAGATATCTGGGCATCTCTCCCAGTCCATATCCTATATGGTGTCTTTATCACAGCTTTGGATGGAACACGGTTAAGTGTGAAGGCTGTTGTGTCTAGAGCATATCCCCAAAAAGATATAGGAAGATCTGTGTGATTCATCATAGATCGTACCATATCTAATAGGTACGATTCCTCCTTTCGGATACACCATTCCACTGTGGTGTTCTAGGAGGAGTAAGTTGGGATAGAATCTCACACTCAGCTAGATAGTCACGAAAATCATGGCTAAGGTATTCACCACCTCGATCTGATCAAAGTATCTTAATACTCTTGTCTAGCTGGTTTTGTACTTCATTCTTGAATTCTTTGAACTTTTCAAAGGATTGTGACTTATGTGTCATCAGATACACATAACCATATCTACTGAAGTCATCAGTAAATGTAATAAAGTATCTATAACCACCTCTGGCAGTGACATTAAAAGGGCCACATACATCACTATGTATAAGTCCTAACAAGTCAGTTGCTCTTTCGCTGTGTCCACTAAAGGGAGTCTTGGTCATCTTTCCCAGTAGGCATGACTCGCATGTCTCATATGATTCAAAATCAAATGAGTCCAACAAACCATCTTTATGGAGCTGGGATAAGCGATTCTCATTTATATGACCTAAGCGACAATGCCAGAGATAGGTTTGGTTCATTTCATTTGACTTGAATCTTTTGGTACTTATGTAATAGATGAGGTTCTCTAAGTCTAGAATGTAGAGTCTGTTCATTAGAGGTGCACTACAATAGAACATATCTTTCAAATAAATGGAACAACATTTGTTCTTTATTATAAAAGAAAAGTCTTTCTTGTCTAAACAAGAAACTGAAATGATGTTCTTTGTGAGAGCAGACACATAACAACATTCATCTAATTCTAGTACAAGCTCAGAGGGCAGAGATAGAAAGTAAGTTCCTACAGCAACAGCAGTAACCTGTGCTCCATTGCCTACTCGTAGCTCCACCTCGCCCTTCGTCAATGCCCTGCTATTTTTCAGCGCCTGTACATTAGTACAAATGTGATAAACACATCCGGTATCTAATACCCATGATGAAGAAATAGAGAGATTGACTTTTATAACATATATACCTGAAGTAAAAATCTCATTTCTCTTCTTCTTAAGATCTTCCAAGTATCCTTTGCAGTTCCTCTTCCAGTGCCCAGTCTGACCGCAATGGAAGCAGGTAGCATCTTTGGCAACCCCTCCTTTAGGTTTCATTACCTTGCCTTTGCCCTTGGCTTGGGACTTTCCCTTACTTTTAGGCATGCCCTTGCCTTTATGCTTTTGCACCATCAAAATGGAGTTGGGTTTTACCTTCTTAAGGTTGAGCTCAACAGTTCGCAACATGCTTAGCAGCTCAGGTAGTGGCTTATCAATTTCGTTTATGTTGTAATTTATGACAAATTGACTGTAACTTTCTGGCAAGGATTGCAAGATCAAGTCAGTGGCCAGTTCTTGGCTAAGTTGGAATCCCAACCTCTGTAGGTTCTTTATGTACCAATCATCTTGAGTACATATGGACCTACAGGAGTCCCATATTGCATCTTGCACTGAAACAGTGCCTTAGAGATCTCGAATCTCTCGTGCCTTGCTTGTCCTTGATATAGTTGACGAAAATGTTCAACCATATCATAAGCAGTCATCAACTCGTGTTGCTTCTGAAGCTCAGAGTTCATGGTTGCGAGCATGAGGCATGACACATCTAATGCATCATCTTGATGCTTCTTATAAGCATCTCGGTCGGCTCGCGTGGCAGTGGCAGGAGGTGCCTCTGGAATGGACTGCTCCAGGACGTACAGTTTTCTTTCTTGTGTGAGAATGATTCTCATATTCCTGTACCAGTCCAGGAAATTAGCTCCATTGAGCTTGTCCTTATCAAGGACAGAACGCAGGGAGAAAATGTTCGTGTTCGTCGACATGGCAATCTACAACATAAATAAAGCAGAAAGTAAATATCATATTCCACTAATCATTTAATTAGGCCTTTAACTAAATGGTGCTCCCATTGAATTATAGGGCTTTTGTAGAATCAAGTCATGGATGTGGTCAAATCACACTACTAGATTCATACCAATTAGCTATAATTCATGCGGGGCAAGATCCACATCATACTATGCCTTGAGTTAGCTTTGGCTAAATCGCCCAAGACTTAGTATGATCGGTAGATAATAATTACCAATTACATCTTTATGCAATTCTTGTTTATCTTCCCAACCGTTGGAAAATGCTTATAGTTTTACCCGATCCAATTGAGTTAACTAGTTATACTCAATCTAATTGAGTTTGTTCTCACCCAAGTTTTGATAGGCGGGACCAAGATTGTCCCTCCGCACCCTACCAAGATAATATGCATTACTCTGCTTTGACAGATTCAATAACAACAAATGATCAATGTAGTGATGGGTATCAATACTTGGTAGGCATTTCGAGTTGACTTGATTAAGATCTAATCTAATTATGAATGTGTATCGTATACGCATTAAGGTACTAATTACCCTATATTAGCATGCATCACATACACACAAGCAATGATATATATATATATATATATATATATATATATATATACTGATTAATTAAATTGTGATGAGCTCATGACCCTACTATGATTTTCTCAAGCCAATGAAAAGATCGAACGGTCAACCTAGGGTCAACGGCTTCTTCAAGCGCCTCCTTTTGACCGTCATGTGTTGACAGCACCCTCGTAACTTCTTCTTGAGTGGACCTTCCACCGCTTCATTTTGTACATTACAAATATGAAACTTGAGTTACATTTGAGTCTAAAATCTATTTACAACAAGAACATAATAGGGAGGCACGACGCGCAGGTCGCATATCATATACAACACGCACAATACTAAAATGGCGCATAGGCCATATTATGAATTACAACACAATTTTAACCAATCACATTGGGGTTTTTGGGCCATGACCATCACAATATCATAATAATTCTAAATTATGTATTTTACATAAATTTATATAATTTTACTACTGTTTTATCAATTTTATGAGTTACAACTTCTCGGCGGTCCCATTTAGCAGTTTTTCTGGCGCGATCGCGAGACAATGCCCCTTGCGGGTCTAGGGGCAGCGCCCCTTCTCGCAAAATGAATATCATGAGTGTCCCAAACTGATCTAATAGTGTCTTAAGTCGCTGTCCCAAAAAAAAATATTTTTGTTTGGGCGAGACCTTGCCGTTTCGGAAGATTTTTCTCGGTATTTGAAGTCTACAAGTGTCCAAGCACTTGTTGCTTCGCCTCTACAAGAAAAATACTCACAAAATCCATAAAAGTAGAAAAATTACAGAAACTTACAGATCTGAAACCTTTTCGTAATAACAAATACAAACATGTACAAGCTTCGCACGTGGCTCTGATACCACTGTTAGCAATTTCGAGCCACAAAAACCACTTTTTGCGTTACGGAAACCTCGAAGCTAGCCACGGATTCGTGCGAAGATAAATAAAAACATTCATGTACATGTTTGTCTACACTAGATCTACCTTAGAACTACATGAAAAGGAAGATTACCCTTGTAGCGAAGCCCTTCGCTTATCCCGCTCGTCCAAATGGTTGTCGGATCTCGTAGAGTGTCAAGTGTACACTCCTCTATACATATCCACACGGACAAAAGGTGGAGAGAACCACTTAGAGTGTGCTAGCACCCTTGAGAGGTCTCGGCAATGGAGGAGAAGGAAAGAAGAGATGAGAGGAAGAAGAAGAAGAATTGAATGAGCACACAATTGCTTCACACATCACACTAATGTGGCCGACCACTTATTAGAGGTTTTATACCTCCTTGTAATACCAAGAGTCATGGATCTTGGTCTTCCTCATGAGGTGGCACACAATGATGTAACCTTGATGATGTGGAACACCATCATTGGCCGGCCCATGCCAAGTCACAATGAAGTGACATTTGGTCAAGTCAAACTTGACCCTTCATCTTCCCTCTCAAGTCAAGTCAAACTTGACCTCTTATCTCCCATGGTTGATCAAATCTAACCTTGGATTCAAATCAATTTAATTTAATGAATCGCTATTCATTGGTTTAAATTGACTCAATGAATCTTAATCTAAATTAGACTCATTCGACACATGAATCAAATTGAGTCCAACTCAATTAGTCTAATTTGGATTACTCTTAATCAAATTTGGTTCATCACATGTACCTAATCCTCTTGGTCCATCATATGAACCTAATCTGTTGGATCGAGAAGTGCTAGGGGGGGGGTGTGAATAGCGCTCATGGCTATTTCGTTCGATTATCAGAAAACTATCGGAGTAACTAAAACGCAGCGGAATAAAATAAATAAACACAAAGACGCAAAGGGATTTACTTCGTTCGGAGCCTAAGGCGACTCCTACTCGAAGGCCCATGATTCTTGATCGCTTCCGGTGGGCAACAACTATAAGCTCGATAAGAATTACAAACTAATTACAATGAAAATATTATAACAACTTTATACCGACAACTAAGGAAGAAGAAAACAGAGCTTCGGGTCGTCGGGAGGTTGTTGCAGCACTTCTAGATCGTGTCGTTAGCAGCTAGATGCAAAGAAATCACTTGGAAGTTGATGTTTTGAAGTGCTGGTTGAAACCCCCTTATAAAGGGTGTTCAAGGCGCCTTGAAGGCTGTTCAAGACGCCTCCATGCTGCCGAGTCCTCCGCGTGGATCAAGCTTGAACTGGCCAAAGTTCATCTGCTTAAGGCACCTTATACCCTACCCAAGGCGCCTTCCAAGGCGCCTTATACTCCCTTCAAGGCGCCTCCATGGATGCTTCGCAGTCAGGTCAGCTTTTGCACCCGAGGCGCCTCGAAGCTCCATGGAGGCGCCTCGAACACTGTTCATCCGAGGGAAAACGTCATTATTTTGTACCTGCAAGACATGTTAGTCCCAAACAATATCCTACAACACAAAGTTAGCATAAAACAACAGTATGAATATGATAAAGAATGTTATGATAGTCTCCGGACTGTCCGGGTCTGACTTCGGATTTCCGTCCGGAAACCCTAGGTCGACCCGACGCCTACTGTTCCCTCTACAGGGAACGCGTCCTCACCTATTCCACTCAGGAGATTTACCTGCTGCCAGTGTGATCCTATAGATCGACTGGACTTTTGCTCAGCACTCGACGCTTCCGGACTTTCTACTGGACATCCGCTTCCCGGCTAGTCCAGTCTTTCACCTGGTTCGCGACACCAGGACTTTCCACCTAGGGTTACCACCCCCTAGGACTTTTGCCTGAAGCCATCGACCTGCCAAGACTTTCCGCATAGGGTTACCACCCCCTATGACCTAGGGTTACCACCTCCTAGGGTTTTCCCTTTGCCTAACCGCAGCTAGGACTTTCCTGAAACACTCATTCAACATGTTAGATAACAACAAGACTTAACTTTGAACCCTTTGCCATTATTAAAACTTGAGTTCGATCGTCGGATGCTTCCCGCACCAACAATCTCCCCCTTTTTGATTATGGCAACCCAAATTCAAAGTTAAGTAAAACAAATGCATAAGTATATTAAAAAGTTTTTAAGTGAGCAAGCTTAAGTATATAAATTCAAATGAACGCCTAACTTAAGCTAACACTTAAACTTTTGTGAAGCTCCCCCTTAATACAGGGTTTCCTTTTTGAATTTTTACTTTTTACTGTTGAATTTTCCTACTCTCCCCCTTTGCCATTTATCAAAAATAAGCAAAAATAGACATTTGATTAAACAAGATTTTGAAAGCACTTAATAGTTTATAACTCTCATTTCTTACTTTTAGTTAAGGAGAAGAATGATATTTGCTCTTGGAAAACTTGGTTGAAATTATAAAATTTTCTTAGTAACACTATACATAAAGGAGTACTCTGTTGGAATATTTGTTGGAGAAAATATTTTTGAAGTCGCTTTTTAATTTTTGAAAGCGATGAGTTAAAAACTGTGCTTTGCTTAGGAATTTACAAAGTTAGAATTCAAAGTGAGCTAAGTTTTAAAATTTTGAAAATAAATATTGGTACTTAATTTTAAACAATACTTATACAATTTTACAGCTGGGAGGGAGCAAAGTAGCTAAAAAATTTGGTTTAGGAAGTCAGTTGATCCTTAAGTCCAAGCATAAGTCAAGTTTACTAGATTGACTTTAAGAGGTATCAGAGCCCTAAAGATCAAAACATGCTTAACCAGAAAACTGAGTGTCCTTTACCAACTGTCTAACCTTTAGCTACTTGCTGATTGCCTATAGGGCAACAGCTTTCACATCGTTAGTCAAGTTAAGTCAATTTGGTCCAGTTAGATTTGACTAGAGCTGGAAGACTTGACTTGATTGATGTATATTGCGTGTTTAACGCCCAGACTCATATTGATGCACAGATATAAGCATTCTTGAGTTCAGGCTGTACCCTATGCATCTCACGTCGTTCTATATTTTTCAACTACACTCAAGGTATACCTAGGTGTTTGTGAGATGCTCTGGCTTAAGTCTAGGGGAACATGATTTCTAGGTGGTAAGCTTAGGCTAAGTCCAACTTTTGAAAAATCTAATAAAGTGGAATTTTGAAAGCTATTTTTCCTAGATTTTGAAAAAAATAAGATAACAAAATGAGACACCTACTCTACCCAACACATTCCTATTTGCCTTCTAAGTGCACTGAACTCAAGTTCAGGTAAGGGTTTTGTAAAGATGTCAGCTAGGTTTGATTTGGACTCAACATGGTTGAGTGCAATTTCACCTTTAGCTACGTGATCCCTTACAAAGTGGTGGTTTACCTCTATGTGTTTAGTCCTAGAGTGGTGAATAGGATTTTTGGTCAGATTAATTGAGCTGATATTATCAATAAATATTTTTGTATTTTTATATTCTAGTTGATAGTCTTTTAATGTATGCATCATCCACAACAATTGAGATGCACATTCTCCTAGAGCTATGTATTCAGCTTCTGTAGTGGATAGAGCAACACAATGTTGCTATCTGCTTGACCAACTTACTAGGCACTGACCTAGAATCTGGCAGCTACCATTTGTACTTTTTATATCTAATTTACACCCGGCATAGTCCGAATCAGAATAGCCATAAAGGTCAAAGGTGCAAGTTCTTGGGTACCAAAGTCCTACATTTAGAGTTCCTTTATTATACCTAAGTATTCTTTTAACATATGTTAGGTGTGACTCTTTTCCACAGGATTAGTATCTTGCACACATACCTACTGCAAACAATATGTCGGGTCGGCTTGCAGTTAGGTAAAGTAAGCTACCTATGGCACTCCTATAGTATTTTGGATCTACTGGTTTTCCTTCAGGGTCAGAGTCAATGTTAATGTTGGTTGCCATTGGAGTATTTATAATTTTTGAATTTTCCATGCAGAATTTTTTAATTAACTCCTTAGCATATTTAGTTTGATAAATGTAGATTCCATCTTTGGTTTGTTTAATTTGTAAGCCTAAGAAGAAGTTGAGTTCCCCAACCATACTCATTTCGAATTCATTTTCCATTAATTTAACAAATTCTTTTAAAAACTTAGAGTTAGTTGAGCCAAAAATTATGTCGTCAACATAGATTTGGGCTATAAAGATGTCTTTTTCTATAGTTTTTACAAATAAGGTCGGATCTATTTGTCCTTGGTTAAAGCCTTTGGATATTAAGTAATTAGATAGTCTTTCATACCATGCCCTAGGGGCTTGTTTTAATCCATATAACGCCTTTTTTAATTTGAATACATGGTTTGGGTAGTCTAAGTCTTCAAATCCTGGAGGTTGGCTTACGTAGACCTCTTCCTTGATAAACCCATTTAAAAAGGCTGACTTAACGTCCATTTGGTATAACTTAAACCCTTTATTTGCTGCATAGGCTAATAACATCCTAATGGATTCGAGTCTAGCTACTGGAGCATAGGTTTCATCATAGTCTAAGCCTTCAACTTGACTAAACCCTTTGGCTACTAGTCTAGCTTTGTTTCTTATTATATCACCCTGATCATTCAACTTGTTCCTAAAAACCCATTTGGTGTCTATTATTGATTTATCTATGGGTTTAGGTACAAGGTCCCAGACTTGGTTTCTCTCGAATTGTGCTAATTCTTCCTGCATTGCAATGATCCAATCTGGGTCAGGTAGGGCTTCTTCTATAGTCTTAGGTTCAATTTTAGAAATAAGGGCAATCTGACTTAGGTTTCTATAGGATGATCTAGTTCTGACTCCTAGGTTTGGATCACCCAAAATTTGGTCAAGTGGGTGAGAGGTACTTACTCTAGTTGGTCTTATCTGTGGGTCAGAAACTGGTTCTTCTGACTCATTAAGGTTAGGTTAGATTTCATCATCTTCTATACCTCTTGGGGTGATGTCAATATTTTTATTTATATTGGATAGGTTGTTTTCTTCATCAAATATTACATTAGTTGTTTCTTCAACTTTCAAGGTATTTTGATTATATACTCTAAAGGCCCTACTGGTAGAGGAGTATCCTAAAAATATTCCTTGGTTAGACTTGGGTGTAAATTTTCCTAAGTAATCTTTAGTATTTAAAATGTGAACTTTACACCCAAATACTTTTAGATAGTTTAGATTGGGAATTTTATGGTAGTAAAGTTCATAAGGTGTTTTATTGTGAAGTTTGTTAATTAAAATTCTGTTTTGAATATAATTTGCAGTATTTATTGCTTCAGCCCAAAATTGATGATTTAAATTATATTCGTTTAGCATAGTCCTAGCGGCTTCTTGTAGTGTTCTATTTTTACGTTCCACTAGACCATTTTTTTGGGGGGTTCTAGGACATGAAAATTCATGTTGGTATCCATTTATTTTACAAAATTGGGTAAACCTATGATTTTCAAATCCCCCCCCCCCCAAAATTACTAAATATTTCATAGGTTTCATCTTTTAATTTTAGGAATTTTACCCATGTGTACCTAGAGTAGTCATCAATTATTACTAAGCAATATTGGTTCTTGCTTAGTGATTTGGCTCAATGTGAATCAAATAGGTCAAGGTGAAGGAGCTCAAGTACGGAATTAGTTCTTTCTAGGTTGGTTGACTTGTGGGTTGACTTGGTTTGTTTTCCTTTTTGACAAGCATCACAGATTGAGTTTTCAATAAATTTTAATTTGGGCAAACCTCTAACTAGACCATTTTGACTCATTTTTGAAATGAGTCTAGTGTGCGTGTGACCCAGTCTTCTGTGCCACAGTTGGGTTTCCTCTTGTTGTGTCAAGAGACACTTTATTGAGGATATTGATAAGTCAATTGTGTAGATGTTATTCTTCCTAAGTCCCTTAAGTCTAATTTCAGGGTTTTCGATATTTTTAACTAGACATCCAGATTTATCAAAATTGACTAGATATCCGCTGTCACACAATTAACTTATACTTAGTAAATTAAAGTTAAAATTTTCAACCAATAAAACATTTCGAATAATGAAATCGGAACTAAGTTCAATATTACCTTTTCCGATTACTTTAAGTTTACCGTCGTTGCCGAATGTAACTGATCCTAAATTCTTGTACTTGAGTTTAGTAAACTTCAATTTATCTCCAGTCATATGTCTGGAGCATCCACTATCCAACATCTATTGATCCAATTCCTACACATGAAGTAATTTGAATTGGTTTTTAATGGATTTAAATATAGCTTAATTGAAGTAGACTCCTTAGATTTTCTATATCACTCAATTGTATTCGAAGCAAACAATTAATCCTATGGTTATTTTTAATTAACATTTTGAAAAGATTTTACAATTAATTAATTTTGAAAAGTTAATTAATTTTGAGAAATAATTTTAAAGTTAATTAATTTGAAAAATAATTTTAAAGTTAATTAAATTTGAAATAAGTTTAATTTTAATTAATTTTGAAATTGAGTTTTAAAAATAATTTTGAAATTTAGGTTTTAAAAATAATTTTGAAATTGAGTTTTAAAATAATTTTGAAATTGAGTTTTAAAATAATAATTTTGAAATTGAGTTTTAAAATAATTTTGAAATTGAGTTTTAAAATAAATTTGAAATTGAGTTTTAAGATAATTTTGAAATTTAAGTTTTAAAAAAATAATTTTGAAATTGAGTTTTAAAATAATTTTGAAATTTGAGTTTTAAAAATAATTTTGAAATTTGAGTTTAAAAATAATTTTAAAATATGAGTTTTAAAAATAATTTTGAAATTTGAGTTTTAAAAATAATTTTGAGTTTTAAAAATAATTTTGAAATTTGAGTTCTAAAATAATTTTGAAATTTGAGTTTTAAAATAATTTTGAAATTTGAGTTTTAAAATAATTTTGAAATTGAGTTTTAGAATAATTTTGAAATTTGAGATTTTAAAAATAATTTTGAAATTTGAGATTTATAAATAATTTTGAAATTTGAGATTTAAAAATAATTTTGAAATTTAAGTTTAAAAATAATTTTGAAATTGAACTATAGAATAATTTTGAAATTGAGTTTTAAAATAATTTTGAAATTTGAGTTTAAAAATAATTTTGAAATTTGAGTTTTAAAATAATTTTGAAATTTGAATTTTAAAAATAATTTTGAAATTTGAGTTTTAAAAATAATTTTGAATTTTAAAAATAATTTTGAAATTTGAGTTTTAAAATAATTTTGAAATTTAAGTTTAAAAATAATTTTGAAATTTGAGTTTTAAAATAATTTTGAAATTGAGTTTTAGAATAATTTTGAAATTTGAGATTTTAAAAATAATTTTGAAATTTGAGATTTAAAAATAATTTTGAAATTTGAGATTTAAAAATAATTTTGAAATTTGAGATTTTAAAAATAATTTTGAAATTTGAGATTTAAAAATAATTTTGAAATTTGAGATTTAAAAATAATATTGAAATTTGAGATTTAAAAATAATTTTGAAATTTGAGATTTAAAAATAATTTTGAAATTTAAGTTTAAAAATAATTTTGAAATTGAGTTTTAGAATAATTTTGAAATTTGAGATTTTAAAAATAATTTTGAAATTTGAGATTTAAAAATAATGTTAGTTTCAAGTTAATTAAAGATAATTTAATTGTTAATTAACTTGATTTAAGTTTAAGTCAATTTTCATAATTTAATTTCTTAGTCATCTCACCCGATCTAAATTGTCAATCAGGGAACCCTATAATTGTTGTGAGATGAATTATTGTTAAATTTAAGGGTCTGGTTTAACTTTGTGTTAGATTTAGGTTTAGCTTTGGTTCAACAAGTAAGCATTCTTTGGATAAACTTCTGGGTTATGGTGAGTCACAAGGAACACATTAAAGTAACCATGCCTTCGAGGTTTCCCAAATAGTCCTACCCATTGAACTTAATACTAATCCTTGGTCTAACTAGTTAGGATTCATTTATGTAACGCCCACGAAATTATAAGATAAGTATATGGGTGTTATTTGCTTTAGAGCATAAAAGTAAGAAGAATCAAAAGAAAAAGAAATAAGAGAAATAAAAAGAAAGGTGAAGGTTTGAACCTTGGACCTCTCACAAAGGATAGAAATAAAATTTGTATGATAACCACTAGGATAATAAATAACATATGAATGTAAAATGATGGGAATTGTAGTTAAAAGTGAGGATATAATTAAGTAAGGGAACAAGAGAAAATCAAGTAGCTTTCTTCCTCTTGTTTACCTCTTGGTTAAGAAAAGGAATAAGCAAAAGACAAGTTGTCTTTTCTTTTTTTTCTCTTTTCTCTCTATTTTTTGTGGGAATTAAGAGAGTGAGGATGAGAAGAATTAAGGGAGATGAATGGGGACATATTTTCATTAGGAAAGGATATAAATTAATTAAAGAGAAAGGGAAGCAAAGTTCATCTTTGTTTCTTCCACCTACTTAGCATAAAAAGGAAAGAGAGGAAAGGATTTCATTTTCTTCCTTCTTCCTCACCATTGCCGAAACTAGAGATCTCCTCCCTCATCTCCAAAAGCCAAGTTTAGGTTTTCTCTCTAAGAGAAAACTAAATTTCAAGAAGGAGCCTTCAAGGTGTACCCTTCCAAGCAAGAGAAATCAAAAGGAGTGCTAGAAGAAGAAGCTCTCTTCTTCCTCTTCACCAAGGGTACCATTTCCTTAAGGATCAACAAGTGAACACTAGGTAAGCTTCCCCTCACCTGTGGTACAATAGCTCATATAGTTTTCATGAAGATATATTGCTTAAAAACCTAGGGTTGCTTCATGGAAATTTCGGCCAAGACAAAAGGAAGAGTCTAAGAAATTTTAAACTAGATATGCTTATTATATTTCTTGTGACATGTATCTTATGTAGGAGGTTAATCTAATGTTTCCATGCTAGAATGATTAATGAGAACTTAGATCCATGAACCTTAGACTCTCGGCCAAGCATGAACAAGAGGACTAGGTAAGCTTAAGACTCAAACTAAACATGCTCCCTTGTTCTTGTGTTATGTACCCTATGATAATGGTGTTGTTAACATTTTATCTTACTTGTATGTTGATTGAAACTCCATTTTCATGCTCATGAATATTCGGCCATGGAAGAACTAAAGGCCTAGGAGAGCTTTAAACCTAAAACTAAGCATGCTATGATTTTTCCTAAGACAAGATATGAAGCTAAAATGTTATGTCCATGATTGTATGTTGGTTTGAACTCTATTTCATGCTTATGAATATTCGGCCATGTTGAGATTTGAGGCCTAGGAAATTTTAAAACAAATCTAAGATGCTCATGACCTTCTTGATGAAATGATAAGAAACTAGTTTGATGTTCTTATGTTTGCTTGTTACATAGAAATTTGGTTACATATGACTTTCGGCCACACAAAGTTTTAAGGCTAGGATGCTTAGATTTTAAACTAAGTTTACTCATGTTGTTTCTTGTAATGATGCCATGAAAATTGTGTAGGGTTTCCATGCTTTTAGGCCACATGAAAAACAAATCTATGCCTCACATGTTTCGGCCACTATTGGTCTAAAGGCCTAGGGAAACTTAGAACCCAACTTAGATATGCTCATGATGTTTCTTGTAACAAATGCTATGAAATGTGTTTGTGGTTTCCATGCTCTTATGCCACAAGAAACCTAGTTTCCATGCTTAACATGTTTCGGCCACCTTAAATTAATGGGCTTAGGAAGTTTGGAACTTGAACCGAATGTGCTTATGATGTTCCTCAAGAAATGTGTAGGATATTGGCTTAAGGTTCAACACTTTCATGCTACTTGTAACCTAGAATGAGGCTTGCTAGGGTTCGGCCATGATAAGGGAACTTAGAACCCAAACTAAACATGCTCAAGTTGTCCTTATGAAATATGATATGATATGGGTTTAGGGTTTTCATGTTTGCATGTTACTTAGAACTTGTTTGCTCTTCATGAAGGTTTCGGCCATGAAAGAATTAGAAACCTAGGAGGGCTTAAAATTTAGGTTAACATGCTTATGATCTTTCTTATGATAGGATGTGAAGTTATCATGAGATTATTATGTTTGTATGTTGTCTAGAGTTCATGTCCCTACTCTTGAACTTTCGGCCATAATAGGTTTAGTGACCTAGATGTGCCTCACATGTTATGTTATGAATTAAGAGATGTTATTTAATGATTTCATGTATGATTATGACTTTCTATGATAGGTGATATGTTCATTATGTATGCTTATGATCCATGCATGTGCTATGTGCCCAATTATGCATGCTTTATGATATGATAAATGACATGTTCATTATGTATGCTTATGATCCATGCATGTGCTGTGTGCCCAAATATGCATGCTTTATGATATGATAAATGACATGTTCATTATGTATGCTTATGATCCATGCATGTGCTGTGTGCCCAAATATGCATGTTTTATGATATATTAAGAAATATGATATGCATGAAATGATAAGAACTATGATATGTATGACATGCTACTTTACTTTATATATGGCTTGTACCAAGGGTGGGCTCCATAAGCGCCCCGGGGTCGATGGACTAAGAAACGGGCCTCGTTAGGGATGGGCTCCTAAGTGCCCCTAGGTCGATGGACTAAGAAACAGGCCTAGTATGTATGCCTTGTAGGGTTCAAGACTTGCTACCTTGGACCTACATAGGATGCGCACATTTATGTATGTGGTACAAGACGGGGCCCTAATCATATTGAGATTATGTTTAAGTATGTATATTATAAGTTTTCAAAAGACATGTTGCATATGTTTCATGATACATGTTTAGGAATTCACCTTGCTTATACTTTATGATTATGTCATGATATTTATGATGATGTTATTCTATATCAGGATACATTTGATGTTCATGTTAGAATATGCCATGATACTTTATGATGATTATGTTACGATATGCCATGATATGCTGCTTGATATGATAAATTTGTCTCCATGCATTTTGACTTGTGATTTTGATATGCTATACGGTTTTTGTGAGTAGGAAAGGAACTTACTGAGCCATGAGTGCTCACAGCTTACTTTCTTGTACCACAGATAAAGGCAAGGAATGGATGAACTAGGGGAGCAGCAGGATAGGCTGGAAGGATGTGTGTGGTAGTGGCTTGGCTAAAGGGAAAGACCTGCTTTTTGTTTAATAAGAAATATGTCATGTTTATGTTATTACTTTATGACTCCATGACATTAAGTATTTGTTTGGGTATTATGACTCAAAAATCATGTTAAGTATTCTATGTGGTTTTTTTTATGTCCATGGTGATTTTAAAGTAATGAAAAGTTTTTTTAAAATTCTCTAAGTAAGACTTCCGCTGTAGTAAGTAGGTATGTATGTCTAAGTAACCTCCGTCCCCTTAGCAGGAGGGGCGGGGCGTTACAGTTTGGTATCAAAGCCAAGTTAGCTTTTTCACTACACACATGTCAAGCCTCCATCCTGCCGCTCCAAGTAAGATTCTATATGCTTAATTTAATTTTGTTTTGATGCTTTAATATTATGCATGTTTACTTATTCTTTGATTTAGTTTAGGTATGCATGATGGTAGGATAGGAATAGTAATGACCTTATGACAGTCGAATAGGAATAACGATAATTTGTTGCTATTTAATGAAGATAAGCATGGCTAGGAGACGTACTACCCGAGCAAACGAGACAGTAACTCCACCAGATCTGACTCAGGTAGTTACCGACCTCCAACGTCAGATCACGGAACAACAACAGTTGATCACGACTTTGATGGGTCAACAAGGAACTCCTACCACCCCGCCAGTAAATCAGAATGCAGTGCCCGTCGTACCAATGGTTGCACCAGTACCACCGGTAGCCCCTGCCCCAGGGGTTCGACAGGAGACCTACTTGATACAGTGGCTGAGGCTGAAGCCGGAGAACTTCTCGGGTACTTGCGAGCCGTGGGATGCCCAGGCTTGGTTCAAGACAGTAGAAAGCACAGTGGAACTACTAGACTGGCCCTAATCAGAGAAGATCAAATGCGTATCTTTCTGCTTCTCCGGAGATGCGAGAATGTGGTGGGAAAGAGTTAAAGCTAAGAGACAAATTAATCTGATGAATTGGACGGACTTCGAGACAGAGTTCTTTGAAGAGTTCTTCCATATGCAAGTGACGAACCGGCATTACGACGAGTTCACCGAGTTCTGGCAAGGTGACTTATCAGTGAACGAAGCAGTAAAGCGCTTCGACCGTCTAGCACGCCTTTGTCCCGAATTAGTTCGTACAGAAAGAGAAAGGGGCAGACTGATGCTGAAGATACTTCGACCCGAGATAGCACTGAACGTGGCCGGCGGAGTTAATAGACCGCAGACTACAGAGGAATTAGTCAACAGTGCACTGATTACAGAATATTATCAGAAAGCAATGAATGAGAATAAAAGTCAGACACGAGCCCAAGGACAGAGACCCCAGAGTACCAAACCAGGCTGGAAAGGAACTTCTACCGGAAAAAGAAAGTAGTGGGACAATGCAAAAAGTGGGTCAGTGAATGAGCAACCGAGATACCCCCAGTGTTCTATTTGTGGGAAGCTGCATTCCGGATTGTGTCACAAAGGTACAAGAAAATGCTATAATTGCGGACAAGAAGGACATTTGGCCAGAGACTGTCCTACTCAGTTTCAGGCACCATTCCAGCAGAACAATCAGAGCAAGAGTGGCCCTTCACAGCTACACCAGATGCAAACTGCTATAGAAGGGACTTCGATCAGCCAAGGGAGATTGGAAGCCCCGCTAGCGACGACGAATGCCAGGGTTTTCGCGCTTACTAGTGAAGAAGTGGCGAACGCCTCTACTATCGTTACAGGTCAGCTGCCTATTTTCAATCAGCATGCTTTAGTATTATTTGATACTGGGGCGACACACTCGTTCGTCTCAACACCATTTACAAAGAAATTAGACATACCACCCCAAACACTAAATGGTACGTTCTTAACAACCCTACCATCCGGGGAAGTTATGTCATCGGATCATATGCTGCGGGTCGTACCTATCCGAATCGCAGACAGAGAACTCTACTGCAACCTGATAGTACTTGACATGCGGGATTTTGACATTATACTGGGGCATGGACTTCCTGAGAAAGTACGGCGCCTCAATCGAGTGCCGTAATAGGAAGGTAGTCTTCCGACCTGAAGCAGAACTGATGTTTGAATTTATTGGGGAATCTGGGAAAGAAACTGAAAGATTCTTATCAGCGGTAAAGTCACGAAGTATGGTAGACAAAGGTTGTAATGGATTTCTAGCGCACGTGGTTGATACAAGACATATCGGAAGCCAGAAGCTAGAAGAGGTCAGAGTAGTATGCAACTATCCGGAAGTATTTCCTGATGAACTACCGGGATTAGCACCCGATAGAGAAATAGAATTTATGATTGAAGTAGTTCCAGGTACTAAACCAATTTCTAAAGCACCTTATTCGATGGCACCGACTGAGTTGAAGGAACTTCAAGAACAGCTACGGGAATTACTCGACAAGGGACTTATTCGCCCTAGTCACTCTCCATGGGGAGCTCCGGTACTGTTTGTGAAAAAGAAGGATGGGTCTATGCGAATGTGTATAGATTACCGAGCACTGAACAACGCGACAATCTAGAACAGATACCCCCTTCCGCGGATCGATGATCTGTTTGACCAATTGAAGGGAGCAACTGTCTTCTCAAAGATTGACTTAAGGTCCGGCTATCATCAAGTGAAAGTGAAACAAGAGGATATACCAAAGACAGCCTTTCGAACAAGATACGGGCATTATGAGTTTATAATTATGCCCTTCGGAGTGACAAATGCCCCTACTGTGTTCATGGATTTGATGAATCGGGTATTTACGGTGTATCTCGACAAATTTGTGATTGTCTTCATTGACAATATTATCATCTATTCGAGAACCCAAGGAGAGCATGCCGAACACCTGAATACGGTATTGCAGATCCTTCGAGAAAAATGACTATATGCAAAATTCTCCAAATGTGAGTTCTGGCTCGATCGAATATCATTCTTGGGTCATATTATCTCCAAGGACGGAGTAATGGTAGATCCGAATAAGATTGAAGCTGTAAGCAACTGGAATAGCCCAAAGAACGCCAATGAAGTCAGAAGTTTTCTTGGGGTAGCAGGCTACTACAGGAAGTTTGTAGAGGACTTCTCCAAAATAGCAGCCCTGATGACAGTTCTCACCAAGAAGAACAAAAAGTATGAATGGACGGATGACTGCGAGAAGAGTTTTACGGAACTGAAACGGAGACTGGTGCTCCGATTCTTACTCTTCCGGAAAGCATCAAGGACTTTGATATGTATAGCGATGCTTCCTTTTTAGGACATGGAGCTGTACTTATGCAAGATGGCAAAGTCATTGCCTATGCCTCTAGACAACTCAAAGAACATGAAAGGAATTACCCCGTTCATGATTTAGAGCTAGCAGCTGTGGTCTTCGCTCTAAAGACATGGAGGCATTACTTATATGGGGCTCAGTGCAGGATTTATATAGACCACCAGAGTCTAAAATATTTCTTCACGTAGAAGGACCTAAATATGAGACAACACAGATGGCTTGAGGTAGTCAAGGACTATGATTGCGAGATCTTTTATCACCCTGGTAAAGCGAACAAGGTAGCCGATGCACTCAGTAGGAAGTCCGGTACCACCTGACGTCGCTATTTTAAAGTTTGAGGACGAACTTTCTATGAGGTATGGGGTACTGTAACGCCCGCAAAATTATAAGATAAGTATATGGGTGTTATTTGCATTAGAGCATAAAAGTAAGAAGGATCAAAAGAAAACGAAATAAGAAAAATAAAAAGAGATGTGAAGGTTTGAACCTTGGACCTCTCACAAAGGATAGAAATAAAATTTGTATGATAACCACTAGGATAATGAATAACATATGAATGGAAAATGATGGGAATTGTAGTTAAAAGTGAGGATATAATTAAGTAAGGGAACAAGAGAAAATCAAGTAGCTTTCTTCCTCTTGTTTACCTCTTGGTTAAGAAAAGGAATAAGCAAAAGACAAGTTGTCTTTTCTCTTTTTTCTCTTTTCTCTCTATTTTTCGTGAGAATTAAGAGAGTGAGGATGAGAAGAATTAAGGGAGATGAATGGGGACATATTTTCATTAGGAAAGGATATAAATGAATTAAAGAGAAAGGGAAGCAAAGTTCATCTTTGTTTCTTCCACCTACTTAGCATAAAAAGGAAAGAGAGGAAAGGATTTCATTTTCTTCCTTCTTCCTCACCATTGCCGAAACTAGAGCTCTCCTCCCTCATCTCCAAAAGCCAAGTTTAGGTTTTCTCTCTAAGAGAAAACTAAATTTCAAGAAGGAGCCTTCAAGGTGTACCCTTCCAAGCAAGAGAAATCAAAAGGAGTGCTAGAAAAAGAAGCTCTCTTCTTCCTCTTCACCAAGGGTACCATTTCCTTAAGGATCAACAAGTGAACACTAGGTAAGCTTCCCCTCACCTGTGGTACAATAGCTCATATGGTTTTCATGAAGATAGATTGCTTAAAAACCTAGGGTTGCTTCATGGAAATTTCGGCCAAGACAAAAGGAAGAGTCTAAGAAATTTTAAACTAGATATGCTTATTATATTTCTTGTGACATGTATCTTATGTAGGAGGTTAATCTAATGTTTCCATGCTAGAATGATTAATGAGAACTTAGATCCATGAACCTTAGACTCTCGGCCAAGCATGAACAAGAGGACTAGGTAAGCTTAAGACTCAAACTAAACATGCTCCCTTGTTCTTGTGTTATGTACCCTATGATAATGGTGTTGTTAACATTTTATCTTACTTGTATGTTGATTGAAACTCCATTTTCATGCTCATGAATATTCGGCCATGGAAGAACTAAAGGCCTAGGAGAGCTTTAAACCTAAAACTAAGCATGCTATGATTTTTCCTAAGACAAGATATGAAGCTAAAATGTTATGTCCATGATTGTATGTTGGTTTGAACTCTATTTCATGCTTATGAATATTCGGCCATGTTGAGATTTGAGGCCTAGGAAATTTTAAAACAAATCTAAGATGCTCATGACCTTCTTGATGAAATGATAAGAAACTAGTTTGATGTTCTTATGTTTGCTTGTTACATAGAAATTTGGTTACATATGACTTTCGGCCACACAAAGTTTTAAGGCTAGGATGCTTAGATTTTAAACTAAGTTTACTCATGTTGTTTCTTGTAATGATGCCATGAAAATTGTGTAGGGTTTCCATGCTTTTAGGCCACATGAAAAACAAATCTATGCCTCACATGTTTCGACCACTATTGGTCTAAAGGCCTAGGGAAACTTAGAACCCAACTTAGATATGCTCATGATGTTTCTTGTAACAAATGCTATGAAATGTGTTTGTGGTTTCCATGCTCTTATGCCACAAGAAACCTAGTTTCCATGCTTAACATGTTTCGGCCACCTTAAATTAATGGGCTTAGGAAGTTTGGAACTTGAACCGAATGTGCTTATGATGTTCCTCAAGAAATGTGTAGGATATTGGCTTAAGGTTCAACACTTTCATGCTACTTGTAACCTAGAATGAGGCTTGCTAGGGTTCGTCCATGATAAGGGAACTTAGAACCCAAACTAAACATGCTCAAGTTGTCCTTATGAAATATGATATGATATGGGTTTAGGGTTTTCATGTTTGCATGTTACTTAGAACTTGTTTGCTCTTCATGAAGGTTTCGGCCATGAAAGAATTAGAAACCTAGGAGGGCTTAAAATTTAGGTTAACATGCTTATGATTTTTCTTATGATAGGATGTGAAGTTATCATGAGATTATTATGTTTGTATGTTGTCTAGAGTTCATGTCCCTACTCTTGAACTTTCGGCCATAATAGGTTTAGTGACCTAGATGTGCCTCACATGTTATGTTATGAATTAAGAGATGTTATTTAATGATTTCATGTATGATTATGACTTTCTATGATAGGTGATATGTTCATTATGTATGCTTATGATCCATGCATGTGCTATGTGCCCAATTATGCATGCTTTATGATATGATAAATGACATGTTCATTATGTATGCTTATGATCCATGCATGTGCTGTGTGCCCAAATATGCATGCTTTATGATATGATAAATGACATGTTCATTATGTATGCTTATGATCCATGCATGTGCTGTGTGCCCAAATATGCATGTTTTATGATATATTAAGAAATATGATATGCATGAAATGATAAGAACTATGATATGTATGACATGCTACTTTACTTTATATATGGCTTGTACCAAGGGTGGGCTCCATAAGCGCCCCGGGGTCGATGGACTAAGAAACGGGCCTCGTTAGGGATGGGCTCCTAAGTGCCCCTAGGTCGATGGACTAAGAAACAGGCCTAGTATGTATGCCTTGTAGGGTTCAAGACTTGCTACCTTGGACCTACATAGGATGCGCACATTTATGTATGTGGTACAAGACGGGGCCCTAATCATATTGAGATTATGTTTAAGTATGTATATTATAAGTTTTCAAAAGACATGTTGCATATGTTTCATGATACATGTTTAGGAATTCACCTTGCTTATACTTTATGATTATGTCATGATATTTATAATGATGTTATTCTATATCAGGATACATTTGATGTTCATGTTAGAATATGCCATGATACTTTATGATGATTATGTTACGATATGCCATGATATGCTGCTTGATATGATAAATTTGTCTCCATGCATTTTGACTTGTGATTTTGATATGCTATACGGTTTTTGTGAGTAGGAAAGGAACTTACTGAGCCATGAGTGCTCACAGCTTACTTTCTTGTACCACAGATAAAGGCAAGGAATGGATGAACTAGGGGAGCAGCAGGATAGGCTGGAAGGATGTGTGTGGTAGTGGCTTGGCTAAAGGGAAAGACCTGTTTTTTGTTTAATAAGAAATATGTCATGTTTATGTTATTACTTTATGACTCCATGACATTAAGTATTTGTTTGGGTATTATGACTCAAAAATCATGTTAAGTATTCTATGTGGTTTTTTTTTATGTCCATGGTGATTTTAAAGTAAGGAAAAGTTTTTTTAAAATTCTCTAAGTAAGACTTCCGCTGTAGTAAGTAGGTATGTATGTCTAAGTAACCTCCGTCCCCTTAGCAGGAGGGGCGGGGCGTTACAGTTTGGTATCAAAGCCAAGTTAGCTTTTTCACTACACACATGTCAAGCCTCCATCCTGCCGCTCCAAGTAAGATTCTATATGCTTAATTTAATTTTGTTTTGATGCTTTAATATTATGCATGTTTACTTATTCTTTGATTTAGTTTAGGTATGCATGATGGTAGGATAGGAATAGTAATGACCTTATGACAGTCGAATAGGAATAACGATAATTTGTTGCTATTTAATGAAGATAAGCATGGCTAGGAGACGTACTACCCGAGCAGACGATGTTAGAATGTATACTAAAAGTCTAGCTTTCAGTATATAATATTTATCTAGAAATAAAGATCACATTGGTCAAATGTCTACATTTGTGATAAATGTAGTTGTTCAATTAATTTATATTATAGATAACATGGTGTGTGGTGTCACACACAGAAGATCATGTTATCAGTACCTTATAAATTATAAACAGTAGCTCACGACCATGATGGAAAGGAACAAACCATTGGAAGGTCGTAGTATAATTAGGTGTTAGTTTATCTTAACTATATAATTACACTAGTACACTAAGAGTGTATTGAGTAGGACCATTAGAGGTCGTTTCTTTTATACTGACTTTATAAAGGAACAAAGACCTCAGTTATTATGGAAGTGTGTGCTCTTAATCCTAATATAATAACAAGCACATATATTTGATATTTATTTCTTTAATTTATCAATGGGTGAGATTTAGTTTGATGAATCAATAAGCCCGATAAGTTGGGAAATGATATCACTTATAGTGTGTGTTGTTGATTATAGAAGGAAACTGTGTCCTAGTAATCTAGGTTGAGAATGTCTCCAAGAGGAGCTCATAAGGATTGTCATGTTAAACCCTGCAGGTGGACTTAGTCCGACATGATGATGAAGTTGAGTGGTACTACTCTTGGAGCTAGATATTAATTAAGTGAGTTGTCAGTAACTTACTTAATTTGCGGACATTTGTTATCTTAAACACAGGGAGACTGACACACTCATAATAAGAAGGAGCCCAAAATGTAATTTGGGATTGGTGTGGTAGTTCAATAATAGTTCTTTAGTGGAATGGATTATTATTGATGAAGTTAAGTTGTGTGTTCGGGGCGAACACGGGATACTTAATTTCATCGTGAGACCAAAACCAATTCCTCCTCTCGGTCCCTATCGTAGCCTCTTAATTATAGAGTACTATACCCACCTATACCCACCTTCTTACCCATCCTATAAGGGCCAGCCAAGCTAGCTTGGAGACCAAGCTAGGGCCGGCCAAAGTTTGGTTCATGGGTGCTTCAAGGTGGCCGGCCCTAGCTTGGGTTCAAGCTTGGTGTGGCCGGCCCAAATTAAAATAAAAAGGATTTTTATTTTTTAAAATTTTTCTTATGTGGATAACATGTTTTAAAAGAGAGTTTAAAAATTTAAATCTTTCCTTTTATAAGATTCTACAAAAGATTAAGAGAAGAGCTAAATCTCTTTCCTTATTTGTAGATTAAAAGGTTGATTTTAATTTTGGTAAAAACTTTCCTTTTTAACCATGTTCATGATTTAAAAGAAATTTTAAAAAATTAATAATTCTCTTTTATTAGTTTCTATGAAAGATTAAGAAAAGATTTGATATCTTTCCTTATTTGTAGATTAAAAGAGATTTTAATTTTTAGAGATAATTTTCTTTTTATCCACATGTTTAAAAGAAAGATTTTAATTTATTAAATTTCCTTTTTATAAACCAATCATGAAGGGATTAAATTGTTGGATAAATTTTTATAAATTTCCGGAAACAAATTAGGAAGGTTTTAATTCTTGATTGAATTAAATTTCCTTTGATTGGAGGTTTGTTGTGTGGCCGGCCATGTTGATTAAGAAGAGGAATTTGATTTTAATTAATTAAATTTTCTTTTTCATGGCAAAGGAATTAAGGAAGTTTTTATTAAAGTTTCCTTATTTGCCAAAACCAAGGATTATAAAAGAGGAGGTAGAGGAGCCTTCATGATATGAACTTCTATTCTTTTTCTTTCCTCTCCTCTTTGGTTTTGGTGGCCGGCCCTATTTCTCTCCTCTCCTCTTGTTGGCCGAGACTTATCTCTTGGTGGAGCTTTTGTTTGTGGTCAGATCAAGGAAGAAGAAGGAGAGAAAACAAGCCTCGTCTCTAGCATCCCTTGGAGCATTGGTGGTGGCCGAAATTCTTCATCCTTGGAGGAGTTTATTGTGGCCGAAATCTAGAAGAAAGAAGGAAGGTGGAAAGGTGGTTCTCATCTCGGAAGATCGTTGCCCACACAACGTCCGAGGTTAGAAGAGGAATATGGTAGAAGATCAAGAGGTCTTTCTAAAAGGTATAACTAGTAATTTTTCTTTCTGTATCATACTAGTTATTTTTGGAAATAATACTAAATACAAGAGGCATATGATTCTAGTGTTTCGAATTTGTTTTCGATATAGTGTTCTTTTGTTTTTCTTTTCCTTGTGATTTGATTGTTCTTTTCGGTTGACCTAAAGTTATTTTAGGAAATTAAATATTAGCTTTCCTTAAAAGGTTTTGTCTAGTCGGTGGTGGTTGCTCCCATATCCAAGAAGGCCATGTGCCTCGCCACGTCAGTACTGGGAACCAATTTTGGAAATTAATATTTAATGGAATTAATAACTTAGGTAATTTGGATCAAACGTGTTAAGTTCCGCAGGAGATCCAAGTCTAAACCTAAAAGAACAAATAGATTAAGTTTTGGATCAAACGTGTTAAGTTCCGCAGGTGATCCAAAATTTAATTTAAAAGAACACATGGTAGCTAGGAAAAGGTTCAGACCTTTGTACAAAAATTTTGTACAGTGGATCCTCTAGGTTTTCCGAGTAGCAACCAACAGACGAGACAGTAACTCCACCAGATCTGACTCAGGTAGTTACCGACCTCCAACGTCATATCACGGAACAACAACAGTTGATCACGACTTTGATGGGTCAACAAGGAACTCCTATCACCCCGCCAGTAAATCAGAATGCAGTGCCCGTCGTACCAATGGTTGCACCAGTACCACCGGTAGCCCCTGCCCCAGGGGTTCGACAGGAGACCTACTTGATACAGTGGCTGAGGCTGAAGTCGGAGAACTTCTCGGGTACTTGTGAGACGTGGGATGCCCAGGCCTGGTTCAAGACAGTAGAAAGCACAGTGGAACTACTGGACTGACCCGAATCAGAGAAGATCAAATGCGTATCTTTCTGCTTCACCAGAGATGAGAGAAAGTGGTGGGAAAGAGTTAAAGCTAAGAGACAAATTAATCTGATGAATTGGACGGACTTCGAGACAGAGTTCTTTGAAGAGTTCTTCCATATGCAAGTGACGAACCGGCATTACGACGAGTTCACCGAGTTCCGGCAAGGTGACTTATCAGTGAACGAAGCAGTAAAGCGCTTCAACCGTCTAGCACGCCTTTGTCCCGAATTAGTTCGTACAGAGAGAGAAAGGGTCAGACTGATGCTGAAGATGCTTCGACCCGAGATAGCACTGAACGTGGCCGGCGGAGTTAATAGACCGCGGACTACAGAGGAATTAGTCAACAGTGCACTGATTACGGAACATTATCAGAAAGCAATGAATGAGAATAAAAGTCAGACACGAGCTGAAGGACAGAGACCCCAGAGTACCAAACCAGGCTGGAAAGGAACTTCTACCGGAAAAAGAAAGTAGTGGGACAATGCAAAAAGTGGGTCAGTGAATAAGCAACCGAGATACCCCCAGTGTTCTATTTGTGGGAAGCTGCATTCCGGATTGTGTCACAAAGGTACAAGAAAATGCTATAATTGCGAACAAGAAGGACATTTGGCCAGAGACTGTCCTACTCAGTTTCAGGCACCATTCCAGCAGAACAATCAGAGCAGGAGTGGCCCTTCACAGCTACACCAGATGCAAACTGCTATAGAAGGGACTTCGATCAGCCAAGGGAGATTGGAAGCCCCGCTAGCGATGACGAATGCCACAGTTTTCACGCTTACCAGTGAAGATGTGACGAGCGCCTCTACTGTCGTTACAGGTCAGCCGCCTATCTCTAGCCAACATGCTAAAGTTTTATTTAATACTGAAGGCAAACCAGTGGTCGAATCTATCGGGAAATCGAGAAACATTTCGTGTCATGGGGTCGAGGCTATGTCCGGGCGACTCTCCACCCTGACCATAGCACCCACCCTATTCGACAATATATTAGAGAAGCAAACCAGTGACCAAAGTCTCCAAAGGATTAAACATGAGATCTTAGAAGGAAAGAATGATGGATTTTGTATCGCAGACAGTGGAATATTATACCTCAGAGATCGATTATGTATTCCCGAGGATCCCGAGTTACGAAGGAAGATATTGGAAGAAGCTCATTCAACGCCCTATACAATGCATCCGGGATCCACCAAAATGTACCAGGATTTGAAAAAGAAATTCTGGTGGTCCGGTATGAAAAGAGATGTGGCTCAGTACATCAATGTCTGCCTGACCTGTCAGAGGGTTAAAGCAGAACACCAGAGACCTGGAGGATTACTGCAGCCTGTCCAAATTCCAGAATGGAAATGGGAGGATATCTCTATGGACTTTATTTCAGGTTTACCCAAGACAACAAACGGCTATGACGCTATATGGGTAATCGTGGATAGACTAACCAAATCCGCCCACTTTCTGGCAATTAAGATGACTCATTCAATTGAGCAACTGGCTCAATTATATGTCAAGGAAATTATTAGATTACATGGGACCCCTAAGACCATCATCTCTGACAGACATGGTCGTTTTGTTTCGCATTTTTTGGAATGTGTTCAGAGGGCTCTTGGCACAAAGCTATTATTCAGTACTGCCTTCCACCCTCAAACCGACGGACAGACAGAGAGGGTGAACCAGGTGCTAGAAGACATGCTACGGGCTTGTGCCTTGGACTTCAAAGGAAGCTGGTGTCGATATTTATGCTTAGCAGAATTCGCTTACAACAATAGCTACCAGGCTACTATTGGGATGGCACCCTACGAGGCTCTGTATGGTAGGAAATGTAGATCACCTATATGTTGGTACGAAGGCGGGGAAAAGAAAGAGATGGGATTTCAAACGGAGCTTATCAATAACACCACCCGTGTTATACAGAATATCCGTCAAAGAATAGAAACTGCTCAAAGTCGACAGAAGAATTATGCGGATAAGCGATGATGGCCATTGGAGTTCAGTGTCGGAGACTCAATATTCCTCAAGGTAGCTCCTATGAAGGGAGTAATGAGGTTCGGTAAGAAGGGAAAGCTAAGCCCGCGCTATGTGGGACCATAACAGGTTCTGAAAAGAATCGGCAAGGTAGCATATGAAATAGAGCTACCTCAAGAGATGTCAGCCATTCATAACGTGTTCCACGTTTCGATGCTGAAGAAATGTATTTCGAACACGGACCAAGTGATCGAACCAAAGACAGTACAAGTGTAAGAGGACCTAACCTACGAGTGCCGACCAATTCAGATATTGGATTGAGACGTCAAAAGACAAAGGAACAAAGAAGTACTCTTAGTAAAGGTCCTATGGCAAAATCAACAATACGAAGAAGCCACGTGGGAACGAGAAGATGATATGAAACAAAAGTATCCAGAGCTATTTTAAAGTTCGAGGATGAACTTTCTATGAGGTATGGGGTACTGTAACACCCACAAAATTATAAGATAAGCATAAAAGTAAGAAGAATCAAAAGAAAAAGAAATAAGAGAAATAAAAAGAGAGGTGAAGGTTTGAACCTTGGACCTCTCACAAAGGATAGAAATAAAATTCATATGATAACCACTAGGATAATGAATAACATATGAATGGAAAATGATGGGAATTGTAGTTAAAAGTGAGGATATAGTTAAGTAAGGGAACAAGAGAAAATCAAGTAGCTCTCTTCCTCTTGTTTACCTCTTGGTTAAGAAAAGGAATAAGCAAAAGACAAGTTGTCTTTTCTTTTTTTTTCTCTTTTCTCTCTATTTTTCGTGGGAATTAAGAGAGTGAGGATGAGAAGAATTAAGGGAGATGAATGGGGACATATTTTCATTAGAAAAGGATATAAATGAATTAAAGAGAAAGGGAAGCAAGGTTCATCTTTGTTTCTTCCACCTACTTAGCATAAAAAGGAAAGAGAGGAAAGGATTTCATTTTCTTCCTTCTTCCTCACCATTGCCGAAACTAGAGCTCTCCTCCCTCATCTCCAAAAGCCAAGTTTAGGTTTTCTCTCTAAGAGAAAACTAAATTTCAAGAAGGAGCCTTCAAGGTGTACCCTTCCAAGCAAGAGAAATCAAAAGGAGTGCTAGAAGAAGAAGCTCTCTTCTTCCTCTTCACCAAGGGTACCATTTCCTTAAGGATCAACAAGTGAACACTAGGTAAGCTTCCCCTCACCTGTGATACAATAGCTCATATGGTTTTCATGAAGATAGATTGCTTAAAAACCTAGGGTTGCTTCATGGAAATTTCGGCCAAGACAAAAGGAAGAGTCTAAGAAATTTTAAACTAGATATGCTTATTATATTTCTTGTGACATGTATCTTATGTAGGAGGTTAATCTAATGTTTCCATGCTAGAATGATTAATGAGAACTTAGATCCATGAACCTTAGACTCTCGGCCAAGCATGAACAAGAGGACTAGGTAAGCTTAAGACTCAAACTAAACATGCTCCCTTGTTCTTGTGTTATGTACCCTATGATAATGGTGTTGTTAACTTTTTCTCGTACTTGTATGTTGATTGAAACTCCATTTTCATGCTCATGAATATTCGGCCATGGAAGAACTAAAGGCCTAGGAGAGCTTTAAACCTAAAACTAAGCATGCTATGATTTTTCCTAAGACAAGATATGAAGCTAAAATGTTATGCCCATGATTGTATGTTGGTTTGAACTCTATTTCATGCTTATGAAGATTCGGCCATGTTGAGATTTGAGGCCTAGGAAAGTTTAAAACAAATCTAAGATGCTCATGACCTTCTTGATGAAATGATAAGAAACTAGTTTGATGTTCTTATGTTTGCTTGTTACATAGAAATTTGGTTACATATGACTTTTGGCCACACAAAGTTTTAAGGCTAGGATGCTTAGATTTTAAACTAAGTTTACTCATGTTGTTTCTTGTAATGATGCCATGAAAATTGTGTAGGGTTTCCATGCTTTTAGGCCACATGAAAAACAAATCTATGCCTCACATGTTTCGGCCACTATTGGTCTAAAGGCCTAGGGAAACTTAGAACCCAACTTAGATATGCTCATGATGTTTCTTGTAACAAATGCTATGAAATGTGTTTGTGGTTTCCATGCTCTTATGCCACTAGAAACATAGTTTCCAGGGGTGGAAAGTCCTAGTGAGTAACGGCACGGTCAAAGGTCGTCGGTCGACGATATTAGAGGTCGCCAAATGGGCCGACGACATAAGGGCCGACGGTCGATGACATTAGAAGTCGCCAAATGGGCCGACGACATAAGGGACGACGGTCGACGACCCGAGGGTCGCCAAATGGGCCATGAGGGCCAGAGCGTTACAATTTAAGGGTAGCTTCGGTCAGTTCCACTTGGCCAAATGCACCAGGTCGAAGCCATATCTTCCTAGACATGCGATGCCCAAGCTTCCCTAATGTACTATCATCCAAAAACTTCACCAGTACTGTGGGTCAAGTTAAACCTAGCCCGTTTTAATCTAACCTTAATTACCCTGCCGGGTAATCTACTCTTGTTTTACCCATTTCGGGTAGATTAGGTTCAATTACCCTGTCGGGTAGTTCAGTTGGGGGTGCCAGCTAGTATGGATCCTCCATCTATATTTGATTTTGAATTTTAAATTTTGAATTTGATTTGTTTTTTTTTTTTTGAATTTTGAATTTATAATTTCAAATTTTTAATTTGATTTCGAATTTTTAATTTGATTTTGAATTTTGAATTTATAAGTTAATTTCAATTTTTAATTTAATTTTGAATTTTTAATTTGATTTCGAATTTTTAATTTGATTTCGAATTTTTAATTTGATTTTGATTTTTTGAATTTTGAATTTATAAGTTAATTTTGAATTTTTAATTTGAATTTTGAAATTTGAATTTATAATTTAATTTTGAATTTGATTTCGAATTTTTAATTTTGATTTTGAATTTTGAATTTTGAATTTATAAGTTAATTTCGAATTTTTAATTTAATTTCAAATTTTTAAAATTTAAATTTTAAAATTTTAAGATCGTTTTTCTTTTTGCTCCCCCTGGATCATGGCCTCGATATGGTCTATCGAGGTAGTGTATTTGATCCTTCGGAACCCAGTATTGTCCAAGTCCAACTTGATTGATCAATTTGGACTTAGGGACCCATGCTTGGACTGATTTACTACTTTGTTTGTTTATTAAGGATAAATAAGATCTATATTTCTTTTTACTTTTATACCCTAGCCCAGTTCTATTGTAAACGGCTCTTTGTGTCCCAAGAATTAGGTCCAGATTCTTGGAGCCCAAAGAAAACCGTTCTAAGGTATTTTTTAAATCTTTTACCTGATTTTTCAAATTAGAATTTTCTTCCTCAAGTTTTTGAACTTGAGTTGAATTTCCAGTCTGAACTTGATCAGGTAAGGATTTAGTGTTAGTCACTTCTTTAAGGATAGCTACTTCCTTTAGAAGTGATTTAATCCTAAGGTTTGACTTAGCTAACTTGCGTAATAAATAATTGACTAAATTATTAAGCCTCGGAATACTTACAGTGGAGTCTGGCCCTTCGGAAACGGATGCGGATCCGTGGCTTTGCTCGGACTCGGCCTCTGACTCGCTCTCGCTCTCGACGATCTGTTCCCGGGCCATCAGTGCGAGTAAACTCGTCTAATCGAGTTCGTCGTCGTCGTCCTCCGAAGAAGATTCGTCCCAGGTTGCCTTCAGGGCCTTCTTTCTTCTTTTCTTTTTGGCTTCCTTTTGGTTGGGGCAGTTGGCTTTGATGTGCCCCTTCTGGTTGCACCCGTAGCAGGTGACTTCAAACTTTACTTTCGGACTCGGTTGGGCCTCCTTGGATTGAACTACCTTCTTCAGATCTTTCTTGTTGAAGCCCTTCTTCTTCTTGTAGAGCTTCTTCATGAGGTTCATGAGTTCGCTGGTCAGTTCATCTTCTGAATCTTCTGAGTCGGGTTCGTCTTCTGATTCCGGTTCAATTTTTCGTCAGGATCTCGGTTCGCGTGTTCGACTAGTACCTGTCACCAAAGCAATACCCTTCTCGGTCGGCTGTGCATTAGTGTAACAACCCACTCTTCTTACTACTACTCTCTAAGGGCGACCGTTACCTAACTACTACTCTACTTACTAGTGTCACTGACGCTATTATTAGAATCAGTTAGATTTATCACGGTTCAGAGGAATTCCTACCGAAAAATTTCGGTAGAGTCTCCCCTATACCGATGACCAAATCCATAGTACATAAGATATATACGCAGCCACAGGCGGCTGGAACACATTTTTCACAACCACGCGATTATAAAAACAACAGTAAAAGAAAGAACTACTCCAGTAAAAACAACCAACTATATCACTCCACAAATAATTAAAGTGACTAAATGCATATGCGGAAATAAACTCAACTACAATCTCACAAACTTCATAATAGTGTTAAAGAAAAGAACTAAAGCATAAACTCTAATCAAATAGGTCCTGCAGGTTTGGTAGCACTCTCTAGATCTCTCCATAGTCCAGTCACCACACACCTTCATCACCACCACCACCCTGTCGTCTCCCTTTCATATCTTAGCTTTTCCTTTATCTGCAGTAGGAGGAAAGAAAACAAAACTATAAGCGAAAACACTTAGTAAGTACTAATCTATCTCACAAAAACTCGAAGTGCATAAAAGTAATGCAATAATACTGAAACTGAAATGCTAAAGCAAAGCTGCATGTACTCATGGTATACAAAAATAAAACTGAATACTAAACATGCTCACTAACTGACAAGAAAAATAAGGAAACTAACACTGTAAGCTTAGAATTAAAGAAACTAAACTTCTATTGATTCTAAGCATAAAGCTTATTTCATTTTCTTAGATCCTTGTATCAGAAATTAATCTTTTAATTTCTCTTTTACTTTCTTCTTCTTTTTCTTTTCTTTCTTCTTTTCTTTTCCTTGGGCCCAGGCTTAGTACCATCTTTGTTTTGCGCGCTCTCTAATAGTGACTGAGGTAGCGAGCCTCTAGTCCTATGAGGTAAAGACCTTGGTCTTACCAGGGCCAAGACCTTGGAATTGGTCACCTGGATTTATTTAACGACAACCTTGGAAGTCGGGTACTAGCCTCTTACTTTAATTTACTTGTTATCTCTTTTTAACTAGACTTTAGTCTTTTTCTTTACTCATGCTTCTTATAATCCTTTATTGGAGCCTATTAGAATCCTATAGATATATCTAACAAGTATAGGATTACAACTAACCAAGCATGCTATATAAAAATAACACAAAGGAAAACAAATCTGAACTCTCTAAGCATGATATAAAATAAAGCAAAGGAAAGCAAATCTGAACTTACTAATCATGCTATAAAATAGAGCAAAAGAAAGCAAATTTGAACTTACTAATCATGCTATAAAATAGAGCAAAAGAAAGCAACTTTGAGCTTACTATACATGCTGTAAAATAGGGCAAAAGAATGCAACTTAAAGCTTTCTATACATGCTGTAAAATAAGAAATTTGCATCTAACTGAACATGCTGTCCAATAACAAGAAATCTAAGACTTGCATGGTTTAAATCAGATCATTCAAGCTCACTTGTTTGCAAGGAAATAAAACTGCAAAGCTAAAGGAGAAAGCCGGTTGTCCATGCTTAATACCTTTTTTTCAAAAGAACTAAATTGAATCACTGTCCTAAAATTAATCATACTCATTTATTTACCAAAGGGACCACATCTAACACACTAACTACAAGGTTGTTCTTGCTTGTGGATTTAGTATTCATACTTCTACAACCACCTACAACGTACGGGCAATGCACAGATGCCACAACACTAGGCTGAAATGCAAGGGAAAGAAACCTGTCGTTCATGCTTGCTGGATAATAAGGGTTTCACCCAAAAATTGAAATGAAAGGGAAGAACTATTCGGCCATGCTAAAGCAGCAACTAAAGGTTTACTACATGCTCAAGGAAAATAATTTAGGAATCTGTTCGTGCCCTTAACTAACACTAGATCTAAACAGTATGGGAATTTACTGCATATACTAAAGGAAACTAGAAGCTTAATGGATAATAAAATTCTGAAATGTTTCGTTTGTTGTGATAAACCTTTGACTGCTAAAATGCCACCTTGAAGCCAAATCTGGAATACACCAAGGATGTTCAACCAGAACAGAGCTTTATTTATGCAAACAGAAGTGACACCTATGTGCAACTTGCTGGAATTTAAACAAACCTATATAACCTGCTTCGTTTGTTCAAAACTTGTATTTTCATTGAACAGCAGAAGTCTTAAAGCATGCTACAGTAGAGATGGGAAAAAAAATGAATTCTGAACTACACTTAGGCCTTCAACCACTCAATTCTGCATGGTATAATTCAAACACCCAAAGGAAATAAATCAGGTCCTTAGCAACCATAATTTAAACTGCATGTTTCGGTAACAAAAGGAAACCTAAACAATCAATCTCTTCTTCCTTTCTTTAAGGTTCGCGGCAGCAAAACATCAAGCTCATCCCTACTCACGGCATACCAAGAAAACAAAGGAATCACCAAATTAAACTCAGAAACAAGAAGAGGAACAAAGAATAAACCTCGGAGCTACTCCTACCACAGGTGAGTAGTACTTACCTAGCTTTTAAAACTTACAACCGGAGAAGGCAGCTAGTGTTCGGGTAAAGCTTGAAATTTCGGCGTTCTCCTTGTGTCCGTGCGTTCTCTTTGACGGGAGGTTCGAAACCAGCAAGGTCCGCCGGAAGAAAGCCTTCGCCGGTTGCCGGAGGGAGAAAACCTAACTCGGCTTCGATTTCGCCCAAGCACAGAAACGCCGCTCGCGTCGGCAGGAAGAGGAGAAAGGAACGAGAGTTTTCGGCGAGAAAGGGAAAACCTAATCCCTTTATAACTAGGGTTTTTATTACTAACAATACCTTAAATATAACCCGTTCTTTCCTTAATTAACAAAAACCCGCTGGCACAGTTGGTTATCTGCGTTTCCGCCGAAACCCCAGGTCGCCAAGTCGAGCTCGGCTCGGCAATTTCTCTGCAACCTTTTTAAAACTAAGGTATTTCTGTAACAATTATAATTATGCTTTAAACCTAATTCTCTCCATATTGGGTTAACAAAAAGAGTGTAGCTCGGCTGGTCGGCTGCGTCCAGTTAGGTCGGGTTCGACCCGAGGTCACGGGTTCGAGCTTCGATTTTGACAAATTTTTTGCCAACTTTCTTTCGTTTTGTAAAAATATCAAACGACCTCCAAAAATACGTAAACGTACTCTAAAAATTCCTAAAAATCTCTAGAATATTTTAAAAGTATTTCCAAATATTTTTATGGACTTTTAAAACTCGAAATAGGGAAAATTAGGTCATTACAATTAGTTTGTTCATGAAGTTCAAATTCACTAAACAATTCATCTAATTTTAAGGAAGACAAATCCTTGGAGACTTTGTAGGCATCTACCATTGATGCCCACAATGTGCTCCTAGGAAATGAATTAAAAGCATACCTTATGATATCCCTATTTTCTACCTTCTGCCCGATTCCGTGAAGGGAGTTAAGGATATCTTAGATTCTTGCGTGTAGTGAACTCGTCGTCTCGCCTTCCTGCATTTTTAAATTGTATAGTTTATTAAGTAACAAATCACGCTTACTTACCTTGGTTTCTGAGGTGCCCTCGTGAAGTTCGATCAGTTTCTCCCACAGCTCCTTTGTGGAAGAGAACGGGCCGACTCTGTTGAGCTCTTCCTTGGTAAGATCGCACTGGAGGGTGCAGGTGGCTTTGGCATCGGCTTCCACCTTTTTGATAAGAGATGGTTCCCAATTTTCGCAAGATGTAGGTGTGCCGTCTTCATCAGTTGGCAATCGTAGTCCCGTCATGACTATCATGCAGGTGTCGAACTGGGTTTTAAGATATATCTCCATTTGCCCCTTCCAATACCCAAAGTCTTCTCCGGAGAATAGTGGGGGACGAACAGTGTTATATCCTTCTTGTTGGGCCATTTAGATCTGGAAAAACGAAAACAAGAAGATCTATTCCAAGACTGAGTCTTGGATTAGTAGTGCGAGAAGAAGGAAAAAAAATGAGCTCAAGTGGTATTGACCAACTTTGAGCAACACCGATTTGAAAAGAATTAGAATTTTAGCTACTAAGCTAATTTCTAATTGACTCCGAAAAACAAATGCCACGAAAAAAAATGTTTTGAATGGTGGTTGCACCAATTCAAAACAACCCCACTCTGATACCAATTGTTGGATCGAGAAGTGCTAGAGGGGGGTGAATAGCGCTCGTGGCTATTTCGTTTGATTATCGGAAAACTATCGGAGTAACTAAAACACAGCGGAATAAAATAAATAAACACAGAGACACAAAGGAATTTACTTCATTCGGAGCCTAAGGCAACTCCTACTCGAAGGCCCGTGATCCTTGATCGCTTCCGGTGGGCAACAACTATAAGCTCGATAAGAATTACAAACTAATTACAATGAAAATATTATAACAACTTTATACCGACAACTAAGGAAGAAGAAAACAGAGCTCCGGGTCGTCGGGAGGTTGATGCAACACTTCTGGATCATGTCGTTAGCAGCTAGATGCAAAGAAATCGCTTGGAAGTTGATGTTTTGAAGTGCTGGTCGAAACCCCCTTATAAAGGGTGTTCAAGGCGCCTTGAAGGTTGTTCAAGGCGCCTCCATGCTGCCGAGTCCTCCGCGTGGATCAAACTTGAACTGGTCAAAGTTCATCTGCTTAAGGCGCCTTATACCCTACCCAAGGCACCTTCCAAGGCGCCTTATACTCCCTTCAAGGCGTCTCCATGGATGCTTCATAGTCAGGTCAGCTTTTGCACCCGAGGTGCCTCCAAGCTCCATGGAGGCGCCTCGGACACTGTTCATCCGAGGGAAAACTTCATTATTTTGTACCTGCAAGACATGTTAGTCCCAAACAATATCCTACAACACAAAGTTAGCATAAAACAATAGTATGAATATGACAAAGAATGTTATGACAGTCTCCGGACTGTCCGGGTCTGACTTCGGATTTTCGTCCGGAAACCCTAGGTCGACCCAACGCCTACTGTTCCCTCTATGGGGAACGCGTCCTCACCTACTCCACTCAGGAGATTTACCTGCTGCCAGTGCGATCCTCCAGATCGACTGGACTTTTGCTCAGCACTCGACACTTCCGGACTTTCTGCTGGACATCCGCTTCCCGGCTAGTCCAGTCTTTCACCTGGTTCGCGACACCAGGACTTCCACCTAGGGTTACCACCCCCTAGGACTTTTGCCTGAAGTCATCGATCTGCCAAGACTTTCCGCATATGGTTACCACCCCCTATGACCTAGGGTTACCACCCCCTAGGGTTTTCCCTTTGCCTAACCGCAGCTAGGACTTTCCTGAAACACTCATTCAACATGTTAGATAACAACAAGACTTAACTTTGAACCCTTTGCCATTATCAAAACTTGGGTTCGATCGTCGGATGCTTCCCGCACCAACATAATCTCCATCTAACTGCCCTTTGTGTGTGACCCTATAGGTTCTTGTAATGTTGGCGATGCTCCTAAACCCATTTAGAAACATAAGCAATGAGCGGTATCTAGCAACACATCATTACTACCCAAGTTACAAGAATGTTGAGATCCAACATCACCATTGTGACTACTAATTGTGAGTCTCACAATATGTGACAATGTCCTTCTATCCTTGATATCTAAATTGATCAATTGAGCCATAGACCGTGTCATCCTCTAATCAATCTATGTCTTGAACTCCAAGTAGACTTACTCTAATCAAATGAGCTCAATATCTCATATTGACTCATTTGGGCATGGTCATGCACTTAGTGGTCTCACTCTATCAAGAATCATGATATCACTTCCGTCATATAGGAGGGATAGATCCCATCTATATCACTCACATCCCTCTGCATAATTTGTTACATACCCAGTAGTCGCCTTTATAGTCCACCCATTTACGTGTGACGATTGACGAAGCCAAAGTATGCAACTCCTTATGTAGGGAACCATGGTGACTTCAGGTCCAAGGATTGATAGTCATACTAATAGTCACATGAGAAAATATATGACACTCATATAACGATCCATGATACTTTCTCATGGCGGGTCATTCAGTATACATTCTCCAATGCATACCCATGTGTCAACTTGATATCTAATATCCATGACTTGTGAGATCAAGTCATCGAGTTGACTTACATGCTAGTCTCATCGCTTTAACATTGTTCCTGAATGTTAATACTTGACTAGGAATAATTAAGAGTAGTGTTCTCTATATCATCTCATTATCAATTCAACCAATCGATTGATATAGATAAGAATCTTCTACTCAATGACGCTATTATACTCAGTTATTTGGCACCAATACAAGTAAGTATAATAGCCATAAAGAAATTCCTTTATAAATATAGAAATATGATACATCGAGTCTATACAACAATCATCACATGATCGGCTCTAGGGCTCTCACTAACAGACTAAACCCATGGAAGCAACGGCTCTCCTCCAAGGGTTAATGCTCCAGTCTGCTCCTTCAGTTTCACTCGTGCAGGAAAAATGTACTTCTTGTTGCTCGCTGGAGGGGAACTCTCATGGACACTACACTCCTCGACTTTGTGTATGTTGATTTGCTAGAATTGCCCTGAGAAGAGGGGTTGCAGATGGAGGAGTCAGATAAGTCAAACTCGATCTTTTCTTTGCCGATCTCCAAGGATAATCTGTGACTTTTTGCATCGATGATGGCTGCCGCTGTGGCAAGAAATGGTCTTCCAAGGATGATCGGTATCTTGGGGTCTTCCTCCATATCCAAGATAATGAAATATGTGGGAACTATACACCCATCCACTTCTACTGGCACGTCTTCCACTATTCCCATCGGGTATCTACATGAATGGTCAGCTAGTTGCAGTGTCATAGTGGTCAGTTTAATGTTCTAGAGGTCCAGCTTCTTGCATAAAGAGTACGGAAGTAGGCTAACGCTAGCTCCCAAGTCGCAGAAAGCTCTCAGTATCAGTTCAGATCCAATCTTGCACGGTATGGAGAAACTTCTTGGATCCTGAAGCTTTGGTGGAGAATTTGCCTTAAGGAGAGCGCTACAATTCTCTGTTAACGCTACGGTCTCGTAGTCGACCTTCTGCCTCCTGTTAGATAAGATGCCCTTTAAGAACTTTGTGAACTTCGGCATTTGGTGTAGTGCATCTATCAGTGGTACTTCTATACAAATCTCCTTGATCTTCTTCATGAATCGGTTGAACTCTTCATCCTTCTGGGAGGTTATCAATTTCTGAGGGAAGGGAATCATCTGATTCTGTGGGGGAACTTGAAGAGTTTCTTCAACCTTTTTAGTAGTCTCCTCTCCATCCCTGTTTTGAGTCTGATTGGGCATTAAGAGAGAGGGCTCCTTCTCTGAGTCAGGTTCCTTCTGGGTAATGATTTAGGGGTCTCCCACAATACGTCCGCCCCTCAGCTCAATGCGGTTGCAATGTTCCACTGGATTTATATCTAGCTTCCCTGGAAATGTTCCTTGTGCTCTTGAAATAGATTGGATTATCTGGGCTATCTGGTTGTCTTGCATCTTTTAGTGCTTCTCAGAATTCTCCATTCTTTGAGTTAACAGCTTAATCTCATTCTTCATCTCCTTTTGCTCTGAGAGGACTTCTTCAAGCATCTTTTCAATTCTGGACAATTGTGAAGGTTGCTGTTGAAAAGTTTGTTGTCCAGCTGAGTAGTTTTGCTGCCCAAGTGAGTAGTTCTGTTGTCTAGGTTGATAGCTCTATTTTTATGGCCCTTGATCCTGATTGTTCCGGTACAAGAAGTTTGGGTGATTCCTCCAACCTGGATTGTATGTATTGGAGTATGGATTATTTTGTCTTTGGTTGTAGCTAACTATTGCATCACACTACTCAAGTTGGTTTATCTGTGCTTGTATTGGCCCTAGGGTATCTTGAGCATGATCCGTACTTTCGTAGATTTCACAAACACAAACTATCGCATTGCCAGTGTTGTTGTTGTTTCCCATGGCCTCAAATTTCTTGGTCAGAGCGTCCAGCTTTGCAGACATGAGAGTGACTGCATCCATGTCGAATTTCCCTAACGCTTTTATTGGGTTCCCTGAGAAAGAACCACCAAATCTTTCTGATGCCCACTGATGGTGATTTTGTCACATTCTCAATGATCTCTTCAGCTTCATCAAGGTTCTTGTTCATCAGTGCTCCTCCTGCTGCAGAATCGAGGGATACCTTTGTGTGATAGTTGATTCCATTATAGAAGGTGTGCAGGACCAACCATTTCTCAAGGTCATAATGGGGGCACTGTCTCAGCATGCTCTTGAATATGTCCCAGGCTTCAAATAATGATTCTTAGTCTATCTGTTTAAAGCTTGCGATCAAATTTCTCATGTGGGCAGTTTTGCTTAGTGGATAGAATTTGTCTAGGAATTTCTGTTCACACTGCTCCCAAGATGTAATGTTGTTTGCTGGAAGGGAATTTAGTCATTGCTTGGCTCTGTCTTTCAGGGAGAATCCAAAGAGCAATAACCTTACTGATTCTGGAGGAAATTCGTTCACTTTCATGGAGCCGCATATCTCGTAGAAAAGTTCCAAGTGGTGGTTTGGATCATCATGCGGTCCTCCACCGAATTGATTCTGCTGAACCATATGAATTACTACAGGCTTGATCTCAAAGTTGTTAGCTTCGATTGGCGGTCGAGTGATGCTAGACCGAACCCCTCGTGCATAAGGTGCTGCATAATCCTTTAATAATTTATCAGCCATCTCTTAGGACTCCTATGCTGCTTGGAATGTCTTCTGTAGGTTTCTTCTCCTCAGGAAAGTCCTATCAATCTCTGGATCAAACGGTAGGAGTTATCTTGAAAGGGTTGCTCTTCGCATGCAAAAATAAAATATGGACTATAGTAAAGGCGAGAAATGCAATAATGTTATTTTTGGTATTTTTAATAGAAATACAGAAAGTAAAGAAAAACAAGAGTAAAATTATTTATCTCTAAATACAAACGAAAGTAAAGATAAAGGAAAAGAAAACAAAGCTTAGTCTAATCTAGTGTGACTATCACCAATGTTATAGACGCAGCCCCCGGCAACGGCGCCAAAAACTTATTATGATTCTGCAAGTGTACGGATTCGTCGTCAGTAATATAAAAGATTGTCGAACCCACAAGGATTGGTTATAAGCACTAGTGAAGGCACACTTAGGATTAGCTACACTATCGATGATTGTAAGTAATCTAAGAGAAAAGATCGGAAAGTGAGGAATGAGAACTAGCAATGAGAGGAAATCAACCTGGATAATGAAGAGTTCTATGAGTTCGGTTTCATTATGGTAGTATTGATGTTTCTCATACTATCCTATACTCATTGTCCTTCGGCATGCATTCGCCGGAAGCTAAAGCAACTATCTTTGAGCGCCAGACAAAGACAATTCCTACGAAATCCTGTCATGGTTAACACCTGTCACTAGGATGGCTCGGTAGATCACAAGGACACGACTCTTACTGATGTTATCAAAGATAGAATTAAGAAGCTAGGTTTGGTCTCTTACTTCCTTGCAAAGGAGTCACCTCTTCTTTCGAGAAAGTACCTTAGATGTCCGTGAACGGGTTACCCCTATCACTAGGGCCCCTCGGGTGTACGATCTAAGATATCCCCTCTACGATGTTGGCAATTCCTGCACAATCAATCAACACGACAAAGAGATCGAGGAATCGAAACAAAACAAGCGAAATCATTCAATGAATATAAACATGTTATGAGTTTTACATCAAACCAATCCACAATTACTCGCTCGTCCTAGAACAAAGACTCTACTCCATAGACGCTAGAGAAGAGCCTGAAGACATGGTGAATCTAAACATGCAATCCTCAAAAACAAAGAGAGAAAGAAGAAGTATACTTATCCAATGACGATGAGTGATCTCCGGATTCAATCCTTTGCTTCTGGAGTTGAGGTGATGATGGAAGGTCGCTAGATCGATGTCCTGGACGGCATGGAGCGGCACCCGAATGAATCTCCTCTTCACAGCTCGCCTCCCGGCTCCCCCCCACCCTCGGAAAAGGGGTTAAAACCCCTTTTATAAGCATGCTTAGCTAACACAGGTTGGGTCCACAAGTAATCTTTTAATTCTTGAAATGTGTTGTCACATTCTTCATCCCACTAAAATTTATTGGCCTTCCGAAGTATCTTGAAGAAGTGGAAACTTCGGTAGGCTGATCGAGAGATGAAGCGGAATAATGCAGTGATTCGCCCGGTCAATCTTTGAGCTTCTTTCATATTGCGTGGGAGCTTCTTTCATATTGCGTGGGAGCTTCATATCCTAGATTACTCGAACTTTATTGGGATTTGCTTCTATCCCTCGCTCTATCTCCATATAGCCCAGGAACTTGCCACTTCTGGCTCCAAACAAGCACTTGCCAGGATTGAGCTTGCGTCCATACTGTCTTAAGGTTCGACATGTCTCCTCTATATCTCTGCACAAATCAACAACCTGAGGAGATTAAATCAAAATGTCATCCACATATACCTCCATATTTCTTCCTATCTGTTTCCGAAAGACTTTGTTCATAAGCCTCTGATAGGTCGCTCCTACATTATTTAGTCCAAAAAGCATAACCCTATAACAATAGGTACCTTCAGCTGTAATAAAACTAACCTTTTCCTGGTAGTCTTTAGCGAGAGGTACTTGATGATAGCCCTGGTAGGCATCCAGCATACAAATGTACTCGCATCCGGCGGTAGAGTCCACCACTTGATCAATGCGAGACAAAGGATAGTAATCTTTTGGGCAAGCCTTGTTAAGGTCCTGGAAGTCAATACACACTCTCCACTTATTTCCTGGTTTAGGTACCAGGACGACATTGGCCAACCAGTTAGGATATTGTACCTCCCGAATATATCCCGCCTCCAGTAGCTTATCCACTTCTTCCTTGATGATCTTGTTCTGGTCGGCTCCAAAGTCTCTTTTCTTTTGCTTGACAAGCCTAGCATCAGAATAAACATGTAATGAATGTTCCATTACTAGAGGAGAAATACATGTGACCTCCTTGGGAGTCCATGCAAACACATCGCTATTTTGTCTTAAACACTGTATCAGCTCAGTCTTGAGTGGAAGGTCTAAGTCAGCCGCCACATAAGTTACAGCTTCTGGTCACCCGCCTGTATTTGTACTTCCTCCTTTTCTTCATATATCAAATTGGGTGGTTTCTCCTGGATAGCATTAACTTCCATCCTCTGAGCTTTGCGGGCGACATTAGCCTCTGTTCGAATGATCTCCACATAGCATTTCTGTGCGAGTAATTGATCTCCACGGACTTCCCCCACTTGATCATCAACAGGGAACTTCACCTTCTGGCAAAAAGTAGAAACGATCGCCCGAAACTCGTTCAAGGTCGGCCGACCCAGTATAACGTTATATGCAGAAGGCGCATCCACCACCATGAAATAGGATCTCCTGGTTCTCATTAGGGGCTTCTCCCCTAAGGAAACGGTCAGTTTTATCTGGCCGAGTAGTTGTACTTCATTGCCCGTGAAACCATAAAGAGGGGTCACCATGGGTTGGAGCTCGCTCGGATCTATCTGCAACTGGTCAAAAGCTTTTTTGAAAATAATATTGACAGAGCTACCAGTATCAATGAAAGTATGGAAATATAATAGCTAGCTATGACAGCTTTTATTATCAGAACGTCATCATGGGGTACTTCTACCCCCTCCAAATCTTTAGAACCAAAATTAATCTCTAGTCCCGCTGCTTTTTCTGTACTGCATCCTACTGCATGGATCTGCAATCACCGAGCGTGTGACTTCCTCGCCCGATTAGAATTGCCATCAGTAGGTCCGCCCATTATCATATTAATATTTCCTCGGGCGGCATTGCTCCAGTTTTCCTCCTGTCGTGCAATCGCTATCTCGAGCTGTACTGGTTCGGGTGCCCGAAATGGCCCACCTAGCAATTGCAATGCCCCCTGTTGTGTCTTAGTCGCCTAATATTCCCGCTTAAGTGGACTATTTTACCTTTGGTAGGGTTGTCAGTTGGGAGATTGTCGGCGATAACGATTGTTATTTGTCCTCTAGTTCCTCAAGGTGAAGTAATCTTTAGTGTAATGAGTACCTGATATATGATAGGTACACCATCTTTAGGGGACTCCTTGTGGCATCTCCACATGCTGGACTGCTTGAGGTCTTTGCTGCAAGAATCCTCCAATGAAGCACCAATGAAAGAAAAACACAAGGGGAACATGGTGACTAGTGATAGTTCTCCTGAGAGAATTGTTACTCCATTCTCTCAGAGGGTTCTTGATGATCCATTTCCAAAGCGCTATCAGAATCTAAATATCGGAGAGTACTCTCGGCCGGTATTCTAAACTCGATCGGTTATTTATACCCAACCAGGACTTTACTATTATAAATATGTCAGAAATCGTTCAAGGTTGAAGACCTTTATGCTCAATCTACTTTTCATACTCGGACGGTCTATTAAGCCCGATCGGTCATACCTTATCGATCGAGATTAACCAGTCGGGCGTATAAAAGCATTATTGCCCGGTAGCCCTTCCTTCGATCGGTCATATACTAAGGGTTGTGCGAGACTAAATGCTTCTGTGTTCGGCCGGTCTATTGAGCTCGGTCGGTCATACCTGTTGGGATTGATGGTCTCGGCTAGAGAGGGGGGGAGTGAATAGCTGCCCCAAATCGTTCGCATTTCTTTCTACAAACTAGGGTTAGCGCAGCGGAAATAAGAACAAGAAACGAAAACAAGAAGATCAAACCTCAACGCGTCGATGTAACGAGGTTCGGAGATAAACTCCTACTCCTCGGCGTGTCCGTAAGGTGGACGAGCCCTATCAATCCGTCGGTGGATGAGTCCCCGGAGAACCGGCTAATAATCACTCCTTCTGGGTGGAGAAACCTCGCCACAAAGTTTTGCAAAAGCAATACAAGAAGGAGTATACAGCAAGAAGCAAAATACAATACAACTGTAAAACCTTCGCTTACTTGCCTTCTCTTCGACTGGATGAAGCAGCAGCTTCAAGCGACGCCTACAACAGCAGGAACCCAGCCGAAGGAAGCTCACGCGAAACTTTGGAGAAGAACTTGCAGCAGCAAGAAGAAGAAGCAGAAGCTTCGTAGCAGAAGAAGAAAAAGAGTTTCAGAGAGTTCAAAGCACTTTTTTTCTGTAGCAGCCCTCGATCTCCTTTATACCTGCAAAGCAGACCTGCAAAGCAGACCTGCAAAGCAGACAGCGAAGAAGACGGAGATACCCGTTGAGAGAGCCAACGGATATATCTGGACCGATCAGGACATATCCTGATCGGTCCAGGAAGACTCTGATCGGTCCTGGGGACCGATCAGATCTTCCTCTGATCAGTCCCCAGGACCGATCAGATCTTCCTCTGATCGGTCCCCAGGACCGATCAGAGCTTCCTCTGATCGGTCCAGGGACCGATCAGCATGCTATCTTCTTTTTCCTCCCGAACTTCTGTTCGCTTTCTGATCGGTCTGCAGACCGATCAGATGACAAATAGTAGCATACTGTTTGGTTACTGATCGATCACCAGACCGATCAGTTAACCGTGTATCACTGGATCGATCCACTGATCGATCCAGGTCTTGGTTTTTGCCCAAACCAAGTCCTACACCTTCCAAATCAATATCTGGTCAACCTTTACCTATTGGTATCTTATGCTTAGCATCCGGTCACTCCCTTGACTTGCTAAGCCTCCCCACCAAGTGTCCGGTCAATCCCTTTGACCCACTTGGACTTTTCTTTTCGTGTCAAGTATCCGGTCACTCCCTTGACCTACTTGACCTTCTCAACACCAGATGTCCGATCACCCTTGATCTATCTGGATTTCCCTTGCCCGGCTTCACTCACCAGGACTTTCACCTAGCTTCACTCACTAGGATTTTCACCTGGCTTCACTCACCAGGATTTCCAATCTGCCCGGCTTCACTCACCAGGACTTTCCCACTGCCTGGCTTCACTCACCAGGATTTCCAATCTGTCTGGCTTCACTCACCAGGACTTTCCCACTGCCTGACTTCACTCACCAGGACTTTCCCTTTCACCTAGCTTCACTCACTAGGATTTTCACCTGGCTTCACTCACCAGGATTTCCAATCTGCCTGGCTTCACTCACCAGGACTTTTCCGTCTGCCTGGCTTCACTTACCAGGACTTTCCACATCCGGTCCAGAGAACGAGCTACCGAGTCCTCTCTGACCACAGTTCGGAGAACGAGCTACCGAGCCCTCTCCTACTTCGTCAGGTCCAGAGAACGAGCTACCTAGCCCTCTCTGACCTAGTCCGGAGAACGAGCTTCCGAGCCCTCTCCGACTTCCACTTGCCAAGTTCCCATACTTGGACTTTTCCCGTGTCAGGTCAACTCACCTCGGGTCAACCAGGTCAACCTAGACCTAAGGTTGCACCAACAATCTCCCATCAAAATACAACTCTTCTGGTTTTGTCAAACATCAAAATACAACTCGAGTCAGGTCAACTCGAGTCGGGTCAACCAGGTCAACCTTGACCTAAGGTTGCACCAACAATCTCCCCCTTTTTGATGTTTGACAATACCTTTTAAGTTAGGCTAATCCAATAGCCTCAACTTTCCTCATGCCACTAGGTAATGAAACATAAGTTACAACCTTACATTCTCCTTCTAAGAAGGCAACCTCCTTCTTAGATAATGAAGGCCTAACTTAAACCCTTCATTCTCCCCCTATTGGCACACATCAACAAACTCTCCCCCTGAAGAGTAAGTTATCGTTGTTCACAACTTCACTCGTCGTGATCAACAAACTCTCCCACTAACTCCAATGTTCTTCCTTGAACATTCTCTAGACATTCTTCCCCTTTTTGACACACATCAAAAGGAGTGAATCAAGGTCAAGAGTTTCTTCCTAATGAAAGTCCCATACCTTTCATTGAAACTCTTAATTTCCCCCTGGACACTAGAGTCAACACTCAACTTAGTGATAATCTCATATCACTCAAGTCTTTAGGAGTAAAAACTCCCCCTAAAAGTCAACTTCCCCTTGACTAATAGGTAAAACTCTCCCTAAAGGTCAACTCCCCCTTGACCATTGCACCAACAATATCTTGGAGAGTTTCAAGCCTTTAGAAATCCAAAACACTAACTCCTAGCTGAAATTTCAGACAAAACAGTCGAAAAATCAGCATTTGGCACGCCCTGATCGGTCACCGGACCGATCAGGCCTTCCCTAGATCGGTCACAGTGATCGATCTGCTGGTTGCTACTCGGAAAACCTAGAGGTTCCACTGTACAAAAATTTTTTACAAAGGTCTGAACCTTTTCCTAGCTACCATGTGTTCTTTTAAATTAAATTTTGGATCGCCTGCGGAACTTAACACGTTTGATCCAAAACTTAATCTATTCGTTCTTTTAGGTTTTGACTTGGGTCTCCTGCGGAACTTAACACGTTCGACCCAAATCACCTTAAGTTATTAATTCCATTAAATATTAATTTCCATAATTGGTTCCCAGTACTGACGTGGCGAGGCACATGGCCTTCTTGGATATGGGAGCAACCACCACCGACTAGACAAAACCTTTTATAGAAAGTAATATTTAATTTCCTAAAATAACTTTAGGTTAACCGAAAAGAACAATCAAATCACAAGGAAAAGAAAAAACAAAAGAACACAACATCGAAAAACATATTCGAAATTCTAGAATCGTAAGCCTCTTGTATTTGGTATTATTTCCATAAATAACTAGCATGATGCGGAAAGGAAAAATTATTAGTTATACCTTCTAAAAGACCTCTTGATCTTCTACCGTATTCCTCTTCTAACCTCGGACGTTGTGTGGACAACGATCTTCTGAGATGAGAACCACCAAGCACCTTCTTCTTCCTTACAAGTTTCGGCCACCACAATTCTCCAAGAGAAGTAGAGGTCCGGCCACCACCACCAAGCTCCAAGGGATGCAAGAAACAAAACCACCTTTCTCTCCTTCTTCTCCTAGCTAGAACCGGCCACCATCAAGAGCTCCAAGAGAGGTTGTCGCGGCCATAAGAAGAAGAGAAGAGGAAGAAGCTAGGGTCGGCCACCAAGGAGGAAAAGAGAGGAGAAGAATAATAGAGTTGATCACCCGTGAAGGCACCTCTACCCCCTCTTTTATAATCCTTGGTCTTGGCAAATAAGGAAATTTTAAAAAATTCCTTAATTCTTTTGTCATAAAAAAGAAAAATTATTTTACTTAAAAAACAATTTTCTTCTTTTAATAATAATGACCGGCCACTTCTAATTCCCCAAAACAAGGAAAATTTAATTCACACAAGAATTAAAACTTCCTAATTTGTTTCTAGAAATTTATAAAAATTTCTCCAATAATTTTTATCCCTTCATGATTGGTTAATAAAAAGGAAATTAAAATTCTTCTTTTAAACATGTGGATAATTTCCAAAAGGAAAGTTATCTCTAAAAATTAAAATCTCTTTTCAATCTACAAATAAGGAAAGATATCAAATCTTTTCTTAATCTTTTGTAGAAACTAATAAAAGAGAATATTTAATTTTTAAACTTCTCTTTTAAATTATTATCATGGTTAAAAAGAAAAGTTTTTCTTAAAAATAAAATCTCCTTTCAATCTACAAATAAGGAAAGATTTCAAATCTTTTCTTAATCTTTTGTAGAAAGCTATAAAAGGAAAGATTTAAATTTCAAACTCTCTTTTAAAACCATGATATCCACATAAGAAATAATTTTAATAAAAATCCCTTTTTAATATGATGTGGCTGGCCACCTAAGCTTGGGCTCCAAGCAATTGGCCGGCCACCTTAAGGCTCAACCTTTAGGCTTGGCTGGCCCTAAGCTTGAGCTTCAAGCTTAGCTTGGCCGGCCCCTATTGGTTGGGTAAGAAGGTGGGTATGTGGTGGGTATAAATCTCTATATACAAAAGACTACGATAGGGACCGAGAGGAGGAATTGGTTTTGGTCTCCCGATGAAATTAAGCTTCCCATGTTCGCCCCGAACACACAACTTAATTCCATCAATAATAATTCATTCCACTAAAGAACTATTATTGAACTACCGCACCAATCCCAAATTACATTTTGGGCTCCTTCTTATTATGAGTGTGTTAGTCTCCCTGTGTTTAAGATATCGAATGTCCACTAATTAAGTGAGTTACTGACAACTCATTTAATTAATATCTTAGTCCAAGAGTAGTACCACTCAACCTTATCATCATGTCGGACTAGGTCCACCTGCAGGGTTTAACATGACAATCCTTATAAGCTCCTCTTGAGGACATTATCAACCTAGTATCTCTAGGACACAGTTTCCTTCTATAATCAACAACACACACTATAAGTGATACCATTTCCCAACTTATCGGGCTTATTGATTCATCGAACTAAATCTCACCCATTGATAAATTAAAGAAATAAATATCAAATATATGTGCTTGTTATTATATTAGGATTAAGAGCACACACTTCCATAATAACCGAGGTCTTTGTTTCTTTATAAAATCAGTATAAAAGAAACGACCTCAAATGGTCCTACTCAATACACTCTAAGTGTACTAGTGTAATTATACAGTCAAGATAAACTGATACCTAATTACACTACGACCTTCTAATGGTTTGTTCCATTCCATTTTGGTCGTGAGCTACTGTTTATAATTTATAAGGTACTGATAACATGATCCTCTGTGTGTGACACCACACACCATGTTATCTACAATATAAATTAATTGAACAACTACATTTATCATAAATGTAGACATTTGACCAATGTGATTCTTATTACTAGATAAATGTTTATACCAAAAGCTAGGCTTTTAGTATACACCCTAACAATCTTCCACTTATACTAAAAGACTAAGCTGCCATATCTGCTGCCATATATCTGATTCCTAACCCTTCAACATGTCCATCAAAAGCTCTTGCCTTAAGGACCTCGGTGGAAGGATCTATAGGTACTCACCTGATGCAATCTAGGCAGCAACAACTTCTCCTCGTTTATACGATTTCTCGTATTGGGTGGTACTTGCGCTCTATTGTGTTTACTTGCCTTTATAGACTCATGGTTTCTTCGAGTTTGTTACTGCACCATTATTATTACAATAAATTGTAATAATCTTTGGACAAACTAGAAATCATATCTAAGTCTATCTTGAGGTAATTAAGTTATTCAGCTTTTATGGCTTCCTCAGAGGCTTGCCATATACTAAGCTTCTATGGTGGAGTCCAGAAAAACACCTATGCTTATCACTCTTCCATAGTTATGACTTTACCTCCTAAAGTAAACACAAAACCCCGAGGTTGACTTATTATTGTCCCTATCCGATTGGAAGTCAAAATCCATGCAACCCACAAGGACCAAATTAACTGTCTTGTAAGCTAGCATATAATCTCTAGTGCCTCTAAGGTACTACAATATATGCTTTACTGCAGTCCACTGTCCTTGTCCAGGGTTACTTTGATATCTGCTAACTATGCCTTTGGCAAAACAGATTTCTGATCTCGTACATAGCATACATTAGGCTTCCAACAGCCGTAGCATAAAGAACTGCCTTTATTTCCTTTATCTCCTTTAATGTCTACAGAGACATATCTTTAGATAAAGTTACTCCATCCTTAAAAAGTAAGAAACCTTTCGAGGAGTTTTGCATGCTTAAAACGAGCAAGGATTTTCCGATGTATCAAGCTTGGGATAAGTAAAATATATTTTTCTTTCGATCCCTTATAATTTTGATCTCAAAAATATATACATTCTCCCAAGTCCTTTATATCGAATTATTTGGACAACCATACCCTTACTTCTGACAACATTTTGATATTGTTTCCAACTACCAAAAATGTTATCTACGTATAGTACAAGAAATACCACCACGCTTCCATCACACCTTTTGTATACACAAGACTTATCCAGTTACTAAATAAATCCATAGATCTGGATTACTTTGATAAACCGAATGTTCCAAGACCTTGAAGCTTTGCCTCAGTCCATAGACTGATTGAGCTTTCACAAGATGCTCTTAGCCCTTTGCAATGAACCCTTCTGGTTGCTTTATATGGATGCTTTCTTCAAAACTTCCATTAAGGAATGTTGTCTTGACATCCTCTTGCCAAATAGATAAAAGAATTCGGATAAACTTAAGCATGACTATCAGTGAAAAAGTTTCCTTTTTCATCAAGCCTTGCTTCGAAAGTTACTACCTTTCTGTCTATCCCTCTTTTCCTATTATAGACCTTTTTATACCCAACGGCTTTTACACCATTTGGTGATTCTACAAGCTTCCAGATTTTATTAGAATACATATATTCTAATTCTTTTATTCATTACTCTTTGCCAAGATGCTGCATCTTTATCTTGGAGTGCTTCATCATATGACCGGAGATCAGGTTCATGCCCTCCAGGGATCGAGTCCAAAAACTCTCCCAAAACATGAACCTATTTAGGTTGCATAACAACCCTCCCACTACAATAAGACACTTTCTGTAATTGTGTATTAATTTGTGATACGTGTTGCAGTTTTCTTGTGGTATCTCATCTTGTACAGTTGGTACTAGGTTAGACATGTCCTTTATTATTTCCTTAAGAACAAATTTACTTATGAGCACGTGGTTCATTATATAGTCTAAAAAATCAGTCATTGATGCTAACAATGACCTTCTGATTTTTAAGACTATAAACCTACTTTTGTTTATCTAGGATAACTTACAAACAAGTGAACTCCTATCCAACTTATCATTGTCTCTCTTTAACATATGTGCTGGATTACCCGAATCCGAATATGCTTCAAAATAGGTTTTCACCTATTCAGCAATTCTATATGAGTAGAGAGTTCTAACTTGGAAGGTACTATGTTCACTTTCGTTATCAGAGTTTATCCTTAAAACAAATTTGGTAATTTTCTAAATAACTCATCATCTATCTAATTATTTCATAAGAGTCCTTTACCTTCTTTCTACTACACCATTCTGTTGGGGTGTACCAGGTGCAGTTAGTTGGGATTGAATCCCTACTTTTGATAAGTGACTCCTAAATTCTCCCAAGAGGTACTTGCCACTACGATCTTACCATAGTGACATTTACTTTAACATTTCTCCGCATCAGCCTTGTACTCTTTGAACTAATCAAAGTACTTAGTCTTGCGGTACATTAAGTAAATTTATTTGTATCTTGAATAGTTGTCTATAAAATAGATGAAATATTCAATACTACCTCTTGTCTGGATAGTCATAGGATCACACAAATCAGAATGAACCGATTTCAACATATCTTTGACTCTATACCCCTTGGACTTAAAAGCTTCTTGGTTATTTTCCTTCCAAGTAAGACTCGCAGGTTGGAAAGATTTCCACTACTAATGAGCCCAAAAGTTCATCAGCTACCAATGAATCCTACTTAAGTTAATATAACCTAGCCTTAGATGTCAAAGATATAATTGGTTCATTTTCGAAGGTTGCTTTCTCTTAAGTTAGAAGATGTGTTATTAATTTCCATTTGTTGCATCATGGGAGTTATTGGATTATAAATTGTCAACCAACATACCAGAATAGATAACTTGCCTATTTTTCTTGATAACAACTTTGTTATCAAAATAGACACAATATCTATTCTATAATAGTTTAGAAACTGAAATCAGGTTCTTTCTAAACTTAGTATGGAAAGACAATTCCTAATAATCCAAATTTTATTCCTATTAGAGAATAAACCTCTCCCACTGCAACAGTTGCTACTTTTGCAGTAGTGCCCATGTGGACGGTGTTTTTTTTTATTTTCATTTAGTTGTCGGGTTTCCTGGAACCCTGCAATGAATTGCAGACATGATCAGTGGCTCCCGTATCTACACACCAGGTACCGGTAGATAACTCCACTAAACATGTATCAACTAATGAATAAAATACACCTATATTGTTCTTAGTTCTAAGAGGACAGTCTACCTTAATGTCCAAATTCTATTTCCAATCAATTATAATTGGGACCACTAAGTCTTTCCTAGAGTATATCAGCTAGGGATTGACCATCTTCCTAAGAATCACAAAAATATTTGGTTAAGACCAACTCCTTAAAAATCCCCATGAATTTTGTATGCCACGTTAGTGTGGACGTATACAAATTCAAAGAGGAAATTTTATCATTTAATTTTATTATCTCGTCAACCTTACTTTATGACGAATAAAATTAATAGTTGGTCTATCTTTAATCAAATATTTGGTCAAGACTCTAAATTTAAAATAATATTGATTCCTCTAACAATACTATTTAAATTTACCAACACCTCAAAACACCGTGAATTTTGCATGCCACGTTAGTGTGGACGTATACAAAATCAACATTTGTAAGAGGAGGGTTTTACCCATTAACTATCTTGTCAACGTAACTTTATGACAAATAAAATTATCTCAAACACCGTTAATTTTGTATGCCACGTTAGTGTGGACGATACAAAATCAATCATTTGTAAGAGGGTTTTAACCCTTTAATTTTATTATCTTGTCAACCTAGTTTTATGACAAATTAATAGTTGGTTTCATTTGGTCACACAAATAATAGCAATGATCCGATGGGGAGGATACTATTAGATGTGTCTAAGTGTATACCATTACTTGACACTAAGTCCATTAATAAGATTATGCCCCTTCCGTTGGGGAAGATCACACGCTCTTAATTAACTTCCTATAGTCATCCAAAAATGGAAGTCTGTTCTAGTGATCCACAAACAAGCTCATCCATTATGGAGGAAGGCACTCAGAGCCAACGCGCAAGCTTGTTTGCATCACTTACAAACCAGTAATGGAGACCATGGGATTTACTTAAAAATCCCTCTCCCACTTAGTTATTTATTAATGAGGAATTTTAACTATGCTAGCCTACTAAACTTGTAAACTAACATGCACACACAGCACAATATAAAAGCAATAAATAGAAAATCTAATTTTCAACTATTATGGCTTTTATCTCTAGTTGTCCTCCGTGTGTTGTCATCCCAAGCTGCTGCCATATTTGGCCACCGCCACCGGGTCTAGCTGTCGCATCCATCTTGCTCCTTGTTCCGCTGCGCCTCTGGTCCTTAGAAGGTTCCACGCTTTGCAAGATTCGATCCGCGACATAAATAGAATTTTACAATTTTGATCCTATATTCCATAAAAGGAATGTACATGTATCTAGATCAAAAATAAAATCCTAATAAAACTAAATACAGCTCCTGTTTTATATTACAACTATGCACACACATATAAATGCCCTTGACATGTCCAAGGGTCCAATCACACACATAAAACTATAAGCCATAATAGTTGGATCCTGCATCCACAAAGTTAGCACATCCTACTATTATCCTGCCTAAATTATGTATGACATGTGCATAATTAAACTAATACCAAATACAGAGGCAAAACCCTAGCTCGATACCAATTGTTGGTTGCTACTCTGAAAACCTAGAGGTTCCACTGCATAAAAATTTTTACAAAGGTCTGAACCTTTTCCTAGCTACCATGTGTTCTTTTAAATTAAATTTTGGATCGCCTCCGGAACTTAACACGCTTGATCCAAAACTTAATCTATTCGTTCTTTTAGGTTTTGACTTGGGTCTCCTGCGGAACTTAACACGTTCGACCCAAATCACCTTAAGTTATTAATTCCATTAAATATTAATTTCCATAATTGGTTCCCAGTACTGACGTGGCGAGGCACATGGCCTTCTTGGATATGGGAGCAACCACCACCGACTAGACAAAACCTTTTATAGAAAGGTAATATTTAATTTCCTAAAATAACTTTAGGTTAACCGAAAAGAACAATCAAATCACAAGGAAAAGAAAAAACAAAAGAACACAACATCGAAAAACATATTCGAAATTCTAGAATCGTAAGCCTCTTGTATTTAGTATTATTTCCATAAATAACTAGCATGATGCGGAAAGGAAAAATTACTAGTTATACCTTCTAAAAGACCTCTTGATCTTCTACCGTATTCCTCTTCTAACCTCGGACGTTGTGTGGACAACGATCTTCTGAGATGAGAACCACCAAGCACCTTCTTCTTCCTTACAAGTTTCGGCCACCACAATTCTCCAAGAGAAGTAGAGGTCCGGCCACCACCACCAAGCTCCAAGGGATGCAAGAAACAAAACCACCTTTCTCTCCTTCTTCTCCTAGCTAGAACCGGCCACCATCAAGAGCTCCAAGAGAGGTTGCCGCCGGCCATAAGAAGAAGAGAAGAGGAAGAAGCAAGGGCCGGCCACCAAGGAGGAAAAGAGAGGAGAAGAATAATAGAGTTGATCACCCGTGAAGGCACCTCTACCCCCTCTTTTATAATCCTTGGTCTTGGCAAATAAGGAAATTTTAAAAAATTCCTTAATTCTTTTGTCATAAAAAAGAAAAATTATTTTAATTAAAAAACAATTTTCTTCTTTTAATAATAATGGCCGGCCACTTCTAATTCCCAAAACAAGGAAAATTTAATTCACACAAGAATTAAAACTTCCTAATTTGTTTCTAGAAATTTATAAAATTTCTCCAATAATTTTATCCCTTCATGATTGGTTAATAAAAGAAATTAAAATTCTTCTTTAAACATGTGGATAATTTCCAAAAGGAAAGTTATCTCTAAAAATTAAAATCTCTTTTCAATCTATAAATAAGGAAAGATATCAAATCTTTTCTTAATCTTTGTAGAAACTAATAAAAGAGAATATTTAATTTTAAACTTTCTTTAAATTATTATCATGGTTAAAAAGGAAAGTTTTCTTAAAAATAAAATCTCCTTTCAATCTACAAATAAGGAAAGATTTCAAATCTTTTCTTAATCTTTTGTAGAAAACTTTAAAAGGAAAGATTTAATTTTAAACTCTCTTTAAAACTATGATATCCACATAAGAAATAATTTTAATAAAAATCCTTTTTAATATGATGTGGTCGGCCACCTAAGCTTGGGCTCCAAGCTATTGGCCGGCCACCTTAAGGCCAACCTTTAGGCTTAGCTTGAGCTTCAAGCTAGCTTGGCCGGCCCCATTGGTTGGGTAAGAAGGTGGGTATGTGGTGGGTATAAATCTCTATATACAAGAGGCTACGATAGGGACCGAGAGGAGGAATTGGTTTTGGTCTCCCGATGAAATTAAGCTTCCCATGTTCGCCCCGAACACACAACTTAATTCCATCAATAATAATTCATTCCACTAAAGAACTATTATTGAACTACCGCACCAATCCCAAATTACATTTTGGGCTCCTTCTTATTATGAGTGTGTTAGTCTCCCTGTGTTTAAGATATCGAATGTCCACTAATTAAGTGAGTTACTGACAACTCATTTAATTAATATCTTAGTCCAAGAGTAGTACCACTCAACCTTATCATCATGTCGGACTAGGTCCACCTGCAGGGTTTAACATGACAATCCTTATGAGCTCCTCTTGAGGACATTATCAACCTAGTATCTCTAGGACACAGTTTCCTTCTATAATCAACAACACACACTATAAGTGATACCATTTCCCAACTTATCGGGCTTATTGATTCATCGAACTAAATCTCACCCATTAATAAATTAAAGAAATAAATATCAAATATATGTGCTTGTTATTATATTAGGATTAAGAGCACACACTTCCATAATAACCGAGGTTTTTGTTTCTTTATAAAATCAGTATAAAAGAAACGACCTCAAATGGTCCTACTCAATACACTCTAATTGTACTAGTGTAATTATACAGTCAAGATAAACTGATACCTAATTACACTACGACCTTCTAATGGTTTGTTCCTTTCCATTTTGGTCGTGAGCTACTGTTTATAATTTATAAGGTACTGATAACATGATCCTCTGTGTGTGACACCACACACCATGTTATCTACAATATAAATTAATTGAACAACTACATTTATCATAAATGTAGACATTTGACCAATGTGATTCTTATTACTAGATAAATGTTTATACCAAAAGCTAGGCTTTTAGTATACACCCTAACACGATCCACACAGACCTGGACCGATCAGACTCCCTTCTGATCGGTCCACAACTCTGATATCAGAAGTTTCTGATTTTTCTCCTTCCGAAATTCAGAAACCTCTAGAAAATCACAGAAAATTCGAAAAATTATGAAAATTTGAGAATACATTCCTCATACCACATACTATCATGGAAAAATAGTTTTATATGAAAATAACTTCCATTTTCAAATCTTGATTCAAAGTTCAAAAACTTTGAAATAGTTCAAGTTTACCTCAACTTTGTATCAATTCGCTCAATGATGAATGCTATCACTAGAAAAGCTTCATCAAGGTTTTTCAAATCAATTTTGAAATGATTTTAAACCCTTTAATTTGGAACCACAATCTTTGGGCTATATGTACATGACTTGTACATAAGCTTTCCCTATGATCCCCAATTAGAATTAGGCTCATCTAGGTACAAGAACTATGCACCTTGATCCTAACTCACAATCCTAATATCTCACACACATCTAAGATGTATCAAACACATCCAAGTCAATTTTGATGTGAGATATGGGTTTAGGTTATCTTAGGCTAAGTTTTCATGCATTTTCTAAAACAACAACTTGATCTCCATATCAAATTGTGTTGTTTATCCTTAGATCAATTTCATTGATTATAAATGCAAGAAATGATGACATGGCATAAAATGATATCATAAATGCAAACATGTGCCAATGTCATGATGTCATGGCATAAAATATGAAACTTAAATAAAGCATGACATATAACTAACCTAAGCATTATCATGACATTTCAAATGATCATAAAATAAATATGATGTCATGGCATAGTATATGGCAAACAACCATGGTAAGTTAGCACAAATAAAATACCTAGATTACCTATCTAAGTATCCTTAACACCTTAGCTAACTTAAAATCTAAACCTAGATTGCTCAAAGTGCTTCAAGAAAATGCCCAAACCTAAGTTGGCATTCCTATTTTTCTTGATTAATTTATGCCACTTAACATTAAGTATATCCTCAAATATTGGCATATTTCATATTTCCTCAAGAATAGCACCTTTTTAATTAAGGCCTAGATTGTCTTAAATTCCTAAGAGAGTACCAAGACCCCAACTTGGTATTTCTCTAGGTTTTCCTAACTTGTGCCAATAAAGATTAAAGTCGATATATTTTTTTCAAATATGGCACAATTTACTCTTCAAGGAGTAAATGATAAATCCATTTCATTTTCAAGGATTCACAAAACCTTGAAAATGTTTCTTGAGTGTCAATTTCCTCAAAGTTGGGTTAACTACCCTTCTAATCGGAGTTGACACTCTCTGACCCATCTATGGGGTAGAGAAGATGCTCCTAGGAACCCAATACCTATTAGAGCTCATTGGGTTCACTAAATATTCACTAGGGATAACTTCCCTAGCAACCCTCCTAATGACCCTCTTAGGCTTTAAAGTCTTGATCATTTCGGACTCATCAAGATCAACTCTAGGGGTGACTCCCCTTGTGACCTTGGTGTTGGTCTTCCTAGCCCTAGGTTTTGTTCCATAATCGAATGGAACATTATGATAGGTGGGCTTGACCATTTGGGACTTAGGTTTGTGACACAAACCTTTCTTGTCCTTGGGCTTTGAAATTTGACCCTTAGACCCTAGAGTTGACTTCTCTAAATTCTTTAGGGCCTTTTCTAAAGTATCAAGTCTTGACCTCAAGACTTGATTCTCCTTCTCTAATACCTCAATTTTTAATTTTTCTTTGAGGTATTCCTAGGCATGTGTCTAGTTGTTTTGGGGTTTCTACCTAGATTTTCCTTAGCCTTAGATGAGTTAATCCTAGGGTTGACATTTCTAGTATTATCCTTATCTAAGCTAACATATTTAGCACCTAAGCACACATATGGTTTTCTATTGTTAACATGCTCATCATTATTTGCAATAGCAATAAAACTACTAGCATGTTTCTTATTTGAATTGCAATAATGTGCCTTAAAAGGTACCTTAGGGTTTGCCTTAGCTCCCCCTATCGATGTGCATCCCTTGTCCTTGTGAGGTTGCCTCCCCCTTGGACATTGACTCCGATAATGTCCCCTTCGCTTGCATTGGAAGCATACCACGTGCTCCTTGCCTTTGCGTGTCGGGACTCCGGCTCCCTTGACCTTTGGTGTCGGTGGAGTCTTCCTAACCCTCCTTGGACACTTACTCTTGTAGTGCCCAAATTCCCTACACTCAAAGCATATTATATGTAACTTATTTGAAATTACAATGCTTGAGTTACCTAGGGTTGAGGATGGATGAAGGCTCTCTTCCTCATCCCTTCCGGAGGTAGATGCTTCTTCTTGCTCCGATCTTGAAGAAGAGACCTCCTCCTCTTCTTCCTTAGACGTTGAGTGACTCTCAACTTCTAATTCGCTCCCTCCATGATGTGAGCTACTTGGCTCACTTAACTCCTCTTCATGGCTTGAAGTGGAGCTCCCCTCATGGAACTTGACCAAATTGTTCCACAATTCCTTGGCATTGTTGTAACCACCTATCCTACACAAAATGTCATTAGGTAAAGAAAATTCAATGATTTTCGTTACCTCATCATTGATGGTTGATTAGTGGATTTGCTCCTTGGTCCACTCCTTCTTCTCTAGGGTTTCTCCTTTCTTGTCCATCGGAGACTTGAAACCTAATTGAACACAACTCCAATTTTCAAGGTTAGTCATAAGAAAATACCTCATTCTTACCTTCCAATACGCGAAGTCGCAGCACTCGTAGAATGGTGGAAACGTGATGTCTTCTCCGAGTCGATCCATTCTCTAGCTTGTGCTCCCCCGGGTGTTAATCCGACGAAGAGCAACGTGGCTCTGATACCACTTGTTGGGATCGATGGTCTCGGCTAGAGAGGGGGGGAGTGAATAGCCGCCCCAAATCGTTCGCGTTTCTTTCTACAAACTAGGGTTAGCGCAGCGGAAATAAGAACAAGAAACGAAAACAAGAAGATCAAACCTCAACGCGTCGATGTAACGAGGTTCGGAGATAAACTCCTACTCCTCGGCGTGTCCGTAAGGTGGACGAGCCCTATCAATCCGTCGGTGGATGAGTCCCCGGAGAACCGGCTAATAATCACTCCTTCTGGGTGGAGAAACCTCGCCACAAAGTTTTGCAAAAGCAATACAAGAAGGAGTATACAGCAAGAAGCAAAATACAATACAACTGTAAAACCTTCGCTTACTTGCCTTCTCTTCGACTGGATGAAGCAGCAGCTTCAAGCGACGCCTACAACAGCAGGAACCCAGCCGAAGGAAGCTCACGCGAACCTTCGGAGAAGAACTTGCGGCAGCAAGAAGAAGAAGCAGAAGCTTCGTAGCAGAAGAAGAAAAAGAGTTTCAGAGAGTTCAAAGCACTTTTTTTCTGTAGCAGCCCTCGATCTCCTTTATACCTGCAAAGCAGACCTGCAAAGCAGACAGCGAAGAAGACGGAGATACCCGTTGAGAGAGCCAACGGATATATCTGGACCGATCAGGACATATCCTGATCGGTCCAGGAAGACTCTGATCGGTCCTGGGGACCGATCAGATCTTCCTCTGATCGGTCCCCAGGACCGATCAGAGCTTCCTCTGATCGGTCCAGGGACCGATCAGCATGCTATCTTCTTTTTCCTCCCGAACTTCTTTTCGCTTTCTGATCGGTCTGCAGACCGATCAGATGACAAACAGTAGCATACTGTTTGGTTACTGATCGGTCACCAGACCGATCAGTTAACCGTGTATCACTGGATCGATCCACTGATCGATCCAGGTCTTGGTTTTTGCCCAAACCAAGTTCTACACCTTCCAAACCAATATCTGGTCAACCTTTACCTATTGGTATCTTATGCTTAGCATCCGGTCACTCCCTTGACCTGCTAAGCCTCCCCACCAAGTGTCCGGTCAATCCCTTTGACCCACTTGGACTTTTCTTTTCGTGTCAAGTATCCGGTCACTCCCTTGACCTTCTCAACACCAGATGTCCGATCACCCTTGATCTATCTGGATTTCCCTTGCCCGGCTTCACTCACCAGGACTTTCACCTAGCTTCACTCACTAGGATTTTCACCTGGCTTCACTCACCAGGATTTCCAATCTGCCCGGCTTCACTCACCAGGACTTTCCCACTACCTGGCTTCACTCACCAGGACTTTCCCTTTCACCTAGCTTCACTCACTAGGATTTTCACCTGGCTTCACTCACCAGGATTTCCAATCTGCCTGGCTTCACTCACCAGGACTTTCCCACTGCCTGGCTTCACTCACCAAGACTTTCCCTTTTACCTATGTTCACTCACTAGGATTTTCACCTGTCTTCACTCACCAGGATTTCCAATCTGCCTGGCTTCACTCACCAGGACTTTTCCGTCTTCCTGGCTTCACTTACCAGGACTTTCCACATCCGGTCCAGAGAACGAGCTACCGAGCCCTCTCTGACCACAGTTCGGAGAACGAGCTACCGAGCCCTCTCCTACTTCGTCAGGTCCAAAGAACGAGCTACCTAGCCCTCTCTGACCTAGTCCGGAGAACGAGCTTCCGAGCCCTCTCCGACTTCCACTTGCCAAGTTCTCATACTTGGACTTTTCCCGTGTCAGGTCAACTCACCTCGGGTCAACCAGGTCAACCTAGACCTAAGGTTGCACCAACAATCTCCCATCAAAATACAACTCTTCTGGTTTTGTCAAACATCAAAATACAACTCGAGTCAGGTCAACTCGAGTCGGGTCAACCAGGTCAACCTTGACCTAAGGTTGCACCAACAATACCTTATCAACCGAGATTAATCAGTCAAGCGTATACAAACACTACTGTCTGGTAGACCTTCCCTCTGTCGGCAGCATACTAAGGGTCGTGCGAAACTAAATGCCTCTGTACTCGACCGGTCTATTGAGCTCGGCTGGTCATACCTTATCGACCGAGATTAACCAGTCGGGCGTATACAAACACTACTGCCCGGTGGACCTTCCCTCAGTCGGCCGCATACCAAGGGTCGTGCGAGACTAAATGCCTCTGTACTTGACCAGTCTATTGAGCTCGGCCGGTCATACTTTATCGATCGAGATTAACCCGTCGGGCATATATAAGCTTCAGGACATCTCATTGCTAAGTGCTTCTACGTTCGATCAGTATTTGTTTGCCGAACGTGCTATGTCTTCATTTTGCATGAAGTTAAATACTTCTATACTCAATTGGTTATTCATACTCAGTCGGCCTTTTCCTGCCGATCTCATATGCTTGGCCAATCCATTTCGTTCAACCATTCTTTGCCTGCTAAACGTGTAACAACATTCTTACCCAGTCAAACCCTTTTTCGGGCAACCTACTACATCCTCATCCTACTCTTTTCCACCTTCCTTATCCTCATTATCCCTTTTTTCTCTCCTACAAAGGTTCACTCATCATAACCCATATTATTGGTTTTTTGAATTTAAAAATCGGAACCTAATAGAATAAGTTGGCATAAGCGAGCTTTTTTTTTAATAAATGGGTTATTTCGGTTTAATTGATTTTTTAGGGTGGAAAAAAATCAAAAAAAAATTGTCTTAACTCAGATATAATCTATCCTTTCTCTAGTTCATCCTTGCACATAAATATTAGATTTTATTTTATGCCGTATCTAAATTTAACTATGTTATACATGATAAAAAAATAGCAATGACATTATTATTATTATTATTTGACATTTAGTATTTAATTTATATCAATTCATTATGAGGATGGCCGATCGAGTCTTATAAAAAAAATTTATTGATCATCAGAATAGTATTCTGATGAATTAGAAAGTACTTACTAAAAGTCTATTAACCAAACATTCTTAGTCATGACATCAGTTTACTCACTCAAAATTAATTGTTCATCAAAATCACTGGGCAGGAGCTCCTACCATTATATTATTAAGCTACTCGTACATTTTTATGCTTAAGCATTGCCGGAGACAGCGAGTATTTGCGTTTATGTTGCATGCTAGAAAACAGCAGTCTAGAAGGAAGAAGTCCATGTCGACGGATTTTCGATCGTACGTAGCACGTAAATCTGCATGTGTACTGTTCGGTATTCAGCCACGCGAAGGCGGAACTGTCGAGACGCCATGCTGCTGCAGCTCTACCAGCACGCTGTCCGCTGCGGGGGGCTTCAGGCCTAGAGGCAGCGGCAGCCATGGCTTTGCTAAAACGTCTTCGATAGCCGCATCAATGCTTTCTAACCACTGAACAAGTTTAATTTAAATCAAAAAATAAAATAAATCAATTATGAGCGTCTTGTAGGCACTAATTATATTATTTTTTAAACGATTTTCTATATATATTAATTTATTATACTCCTATTTTGTTAATTATAAAATGGAATAAAATTACTTTAACTTGATTAATTTGGAGCATTTTTATATCTAATTATATTTTATTAATTTAATAAAAAAAGTTTTAATTTGATCCAAATTAAAAATGATATATATATATATAATTCTAATTAATTGTTAAAATTTATTTTGATATAATAATATTTTATAAGTAATAATTTTGCTAAATTAAATAAAAATATAAATGAATTTATTTTTTAAAAAAAAAATACTCACAGGATGAGCATCTGGCTGTAGTTTTGAGTTGGTGAGAGGGGAAGGAATCTCCCTATAGATTGGATGATGCGGAACTATTCCTGGCACCGTCGCACCGGCAAATCTCTGCGTACGTGGAGATAATTTAAAGAGAAATGATATTTATCTAGAATTTTCATCTAGAAAATTCATCTAGATAGACACATAAATGATGGGTCCACAAAAAATGAAATGATGGGTCCCATCATTTATGTGTCTATCTAGATGAATTTTCTAGATGAAAATTCTAGATGAGTATCATAGCTCTAATTTAAATTAATTAGAAAAAATTCATCATAATTTATATCTGAAATAATATTATTAATTAATTAAATCGATTACCGGCGTGGGTAACGGCTGAGGAAAGCAAAGCGCTCCCTGCGTCACAGCCCGTGGAACCATTCCCTGTAATTAAATTAAATTAAATTAAGATGAAATGAAGATGAAATGTAATGTAATGAAATGAAATAAATAAGAACTTGTATACTCTTGAGTAGTGGTGGTTGTGCCAATAAGGATCCACCGGCGGCTGAGCTGCCGCCCAGGGCTGCGCCGGCGTAGGGGACCGATGCGGGAGCCACACGTGGGGAGGGGTCATCGGCGCGGTTTCCCCCACCGTCGGATGGCCCCAGACGTGGAGCGGACGGAAGGGCGGCTGGAGTTGCGTCGGCAGTGGTGGATGCCGAGGAGGGAACCCGATCGTCGGAGCCAGCCATGGGGTGATGTCCGCCGCCCTCTTCACCCCGCCACCGCCGCCTCCGATCTGCCGCCGTTGGCTCCAGGTCGCGGCCTCCGCCTCCCGCGCCAGCAAATGCTTCCGATGCGATCGGTATTTCTACACATCAATCATTGATCTCGATCGATGTCAGTAAATGCGTGTGTGCATTAATTAATCAGTTTGAAATTGATTGATATTTGTAGTTCGATTCGACAAGAACAGGGATGGCGACAAAGCATTAATCGAGGGCAAAATCTCAAATCTGCTGCAGTACTTCCTTGGGAAATCATTCGATCGAATCCAGATTCCGATGAGGAAAAAAGAGTACTGTACTTGAAGGTGGCTTGCGATGTTGTGGCGAGTGAGGCAGTCGATCCCCATGAGTTCTAAAATCCTCGAGGGCAAGGCCTTGTCGATCCCCAGCTGCTCCACCGCCTGAACGAACCTCCGGTGAAGCTCCGGCGTCCAGTCCACCTACCACAGAAGGAAATAAGGTAAGTGAAGACCGTGATTCCTTCCACTTTTGGTTGTTTTAATTGCACTCAGATCTGCCAGATGCACCCGTGAAGAGAGAGAGAGAAAGAGAGAGAGAGAGAGGAGTTTGTGGCTCACCTTTGCTTTGCGCTTCCCCTGCGACGGCGATGGCTTACGGTTCTTATCGCCCTCTTGCTTTACCACCTCATCGCCCCAGGTCGCTTCCTTATCCCCCTCTACGACGGCGGCCTCGACCACTAGGCCATCGGCGGCCGACTCCTCAGCCTCTGCACTTCCCACCGGGAACTCCGCGAAGATTTCTGCCGGATCCAGCTCCAGCTCCGGCAGCACGTCCCCATCGACGTCGATCCCCATGAAGAGGTCCCCGAAGTTGATGTCGTCGAGGAACGCCTCGTCGTCTAAGGTCTCATCCCCGCCGCTGAGGAAGCTTCCCGGAGCGCCTTCCTCGCCGTTGGACCCTCGCCGTTGTTCCACCGCAAGCATATCCACCTCCAGAAAGGTGCGCCCGCCAGGTGTTTGTGCTTTTGCCCAGCAGAAAGCTTTAGTAGTTTTTGTACTAGCTAGCTAATTCCTTAAGAAAGCTAGATTTGATGCACATGAGCAAGGTCCTGCATGAGAGAAAGAGAAACCGCTAGAGAGAGGGATAGAAGCAGAGGAATTTATTAATTGGTATTTTCTCAAAGGGGCCTCTTGGGTTTGGGAATTTCTCAAATGGCGCATTATAATTTCATATTTCCCAAAGATATACTTCTTCTAAAAAATAAATACCTGGGCTAAAAATCAAAAAAGCGACTTTATGTTTTTGAAATTATCGTTTGAGTGCCCTTTTTAATAAGAAGGACGCCTAATCTCATATAGACATGACCCCGGGTCGTGTCCAGCCTAACCTGACCCCAGGTAGTTCGCACATGTAATCGAGTTAATTAGTCGATTGCTCGAGACCCAGTTCATCGGGTTGATACTAGTCCGTTGACCCAATTCGTCGGACCGAACTGAAACCGGCCCGGCAAATTATCGGGCTAGTTCCGGTTCCTTAAGTGCAAAATCGGCGGACCGTCAATTCGGCCCACCGGTTCAACTAGTTTTTTTTTTAACCGGCAGTTCCTAGCCATTGGAACCACCGGTTAACCGACGGTCCCTAGCCATTAAGGGAGGGGTAGGGGATTGTTTTTGGTATTTTTTTCAACGATTAGAATAATTTAACCGTTTTTTAATCAATGGTTATGATTTAATATCCATTACTATCCAAACTCTATAAATAGAGAGTTTATTTCATCATTTTCACGCACATCTTCTCTACTCTTAATCTCAATTTCGTATTCTCTATACTTTTTCTTCTTCATTTCTACTCACTTTCGTTTCCAATTTTCAATTACAACGGAAGGAGACCGTGAAAATGCATCATCTCGAGCTCAGAAGAGAAAGAAAATAGTTAATCTACCGGAGGAGGACCCCCAACATTCAATCCACCGATGATTAGATCGAGCACCTTCCGAATCCGACACGCGAAATCCAAGGAAGTGCAATGCAATTACTTCTAAGGTTCGGAAAATCCTCCTCTAGTCTTCTATTTCTACTAAACATTTTGAGAATGTCATTCTTCTGTCGGGAGAAATACGTGCAAAATGTAAAGACTGCAATGCTTCCTACAAATTCCAAGCTGGCAATGGCTATGAGTCGTTGAAACGACATGTACAAACGAATCATTCGACGGAATATGTACTCGACCGTTCTCAAATACAATTATCAAGATTTTCTTCAATTAGTGGTAGTACTGATTCCGATTTATTTTTATATTTGGATAATAAATTAAGAGAATCATTAGCTAAATTTGTTTCCGTAGAACATCTTTCTTTACGTTTTGGATTTAAATGCATATTTGAAAATTTTTGTAAAGAATCTCTTAATCCATGTGTTAAACGTGTACATAGGACTGTACTTACTCGTACAATTAAAAATTTAGTAAAGTAAGTGAAAAAATTTAATTTATGAATTTAGTAAATTAGATAATAAAGTTTCTTTATGTTTTGATAATTAGAGTGATCATGGGCAAAAATATTCATATATGGGTGTGACTTGTCATTGGATCGATAACTCTTGGAACTTCCAAAAAAGATTATTAGCTTATACAGTTTTTGATGAATCACATAATACTCATAACATCACACAATTATTATGTTTAATTTTTAAAAAAATATGGATTAACTCATAAAATATTTTCAATATCATTAGATAATGTTAGTTCCAATACAACATGTATAGATGATCTAAAATTTATTTGTTAACCTATTATTGGTAGTTTATTTTTTCATATTCGTTGTATGTCATGTTTTAAAGTTATCTGTTCAAGATGGATTAAAAATTTTAGAAAATTATATTAAACCAATTAAAATTATAATTTCTTTTTTATGGTAACATCCATCTATAATGAAATAATGGGATAAATTTTGTAAAAATATTAGAATGAGACCTAAAAAATTTTCACATGATGTACCAAATTCAACATACCAATTATTATAAGATTTATTTTAATATAAAAAATTATTATATTTATTTTTTTTGCACAAAATATTAATACTAATATATATTTATTTTCACAATAATGGAATTTTTGTATTAGTATTTGTTAAATTTTAAAAGTATTTAATAATGCAACCGAATAATTTTTCGGTGTTTATTATCCCACTGCTCAATTAGTTTTAGAAAATTTTTATAATATATTATTAGTTTTAAATGAACATATTAATAATAAATCTTTATCTTCTTGCATCTTAGTTATGAAAACTAAATGAGAAAAATATTTTTATTTTTTTCTTGAAATTTATTTAATTACATTTGCTTTAGACCCTAGATTAAATTAGAAGTTTTACCATAAATATTAATTTTATATTGTGACATTTTAATTCTAATTAAATATTTTTCTTCTCCTATAAATGTTAGAATTTACTTATATGATATTTATAATTAATATTATGTAAAATATAAAACACAAATTAATATTTCTAAAATACAACAAACTAGTAGTAGTAATTTAAAATTTATAAAAACATAATTTTTATTAAAAGAATGGACGAAACATCCATGAGGATCCTCAAATTCCACATAGAAACTTGAGAATGATTTTACGACTTATTTTTTATTTTAATGTAGCAGATAGCGAAAATTTTGATATCTTAAAGTGGTGGTCACAAAAGGCTCAAAGCTTTCTTGTCCTCTCCGTAATTGCCAAAGAAATTTTAGCTTGTCCAGTATCATGTTGTTGTGGAGCAGACGTTCGGTGCCGACGGCAACATATTAGATAAATGACAATCAACTTTGTCTCCCGACTCATTAGAAGCCCAAGTATTACTGGATGATTGGACTAGAGCTGAGAAAAGAATCCAAGGAATGTAACTTTCAGGTGACGAAGTTGAAGATTTTGATACTGAAGGAATAGATATAAAATGAATGAGAAATGGAAGTGAGTGACAATGTAAAAGGGTAAAAATATAAAAGAACTACATGAGCTTCAATTCTCCTATGTCCTAAGGGGATACGTAGGCAAGTAAAATAAGTACAAGCTCTTTTTTTAAATATTTTTTTATTTTTTATTTTTTATTTTTTAATACAATAATTTTGAACCGTACAAACTGTGAACCAACGATTCTAAACCGTGAACCGTAATCGTCTTGGATGGTTAAGGTTATGGGTCGACCTGCTAAGAACCATCGAACCGGTGGTTTCGAACCATCGAACTGTCGATTTCGAACCGTGGTCAGGTCTAATCTCATAGACTCTCTTGTAAAATGGCACACTCATCCTAAGTATATTGTTCGATATTATTATATTATATCATGCACATTAAAGTCTGAACTAGTAGGGGTGCGTTATAATAATATAAAATCAAAACTACTACAATATGAATATTGTTGAATAAAATAAGTCTGAATTGTAGCAGCTACAGTTGCGTAGTTGTTATAATGTAATTGTTAAGAGAACAGGTTAAATCTATATTGTAGCAGTTACGGTTTAGTAACTGCTACAATGTGAATGTCAGGTGAACAAGTCAAATCGCATTATAATAGCTACAAAATCATAGTTGATACGACGTGAATATTTTTAAACGGATTAAGTTTGCATTGGAGCAGCTACAAAATCATAGTTGCTACAAATGTTATAGCAGCTAGAATTTTGTAGTTTTTAAAACGTATGCTAAGAGAATATATCGAATCTGTATTATAGCAAGTACAAATTTGTAGCTGTTATAATGTGAATGTAAGGTGAACAAATCAAATTTGCATTATAGCGGCTACAAAACAATAGCTGCTACGACATGAATGCTTTCGAGTGGATTAAGTATGCATTAGAGCATATACAAAATCATAGTTGTTACAACATATCCAACTGATTTAAGATTAAATGCGTGTGACATGAGATAATAATGTTAAATATTAAACTTGAGGGCAGTTGTGTTATTTTATAAGGGTTGATGGGTAGGGCACCCTTTTGATAAAAATAAAAAACAACGTGCCCCTTTATGATTCAGTCCTTTTGATTATTTACCTTTCTTATTCGATTTTTTTAAAATAAAAAATAAAAAAATTGCTATTTGTCGATCATGCGATCAAAACGACCTCTTGGTCAAGTCAGGCAATCATGGCCATGTGACCAGACCACCACACAACTTGGTCGATTGCTTAGCAACTTGGCCGAGTGGTCAAGCAGTTGAGTAGACAAGTTGTTAGCTACCAAGCTACTGCATGACTTGGTCGAGCTGTCGCGGTCATGGTCGTGTGACCAAGCAGTTACGATTTTGTAACTTTTACAACTTGTATGTTAAGAGAACATATTGAATATGCATTATATCAAATACAGTTTTGTATCTGCTAAGATGAACAAGTCAAATTTGTGTTATAGTAACTACAAAACTGTAACTGGTACAAATATTGTAGCAACTACGATTTCATAGCTTTTAAGTTTGTCCAACTGATTCAAGATTAAATGCATGTGACATAAGATAATAATGTTGAACGTACTTGAGGCAACTGTGTTATTTTATAGGGGTCGATGGGGTAGGGTGCCCTTTTGATAAAAATAAAAAAGGGGTGACCCTTTATAATTCCATCCTTTTTATTATTTACCTTTAATATTCATTTTTTTTTTAAAAAAATTGTGATCCTTCAGTCGTACGATTAGAACGACCTCTTGGCCAGGTCAAACAATCGTGGCCAGGTGACCAAACCGCCATGCAACGTGGTCGAATGCTTAGCGACTTGGTCGAGCAGTCAAGCGGTTGAGCAGAGGATTTACCTTAAATTTTATAGTTTATGTAAAAAAAAAATTTATCAGTAATCCTATTTATTTTCTAAATTTAGATTTCATGAATAGTATTTCTTTAAATTTAGGGAATAAAATTCATTCCTTAAATATTAAAATATTATTTAATTTGGGAGAGAAAAAAATAAAGAGAATGAATTGGATAATGAAAAATAGATATTACATAGGGAGAGAAAAAATAATAATAAAAGTGGAAGAGATAGAAGAAAATAATAAAAAAAGTAAAGGTAATGAAAATTTTAGGGTAATTGATGTAGTGTGTAGTGAAAAATGATTGTCTAAATTTAATCTAGTGGATGATTTATCCCAAATTTTAAAGACATCATAAGAAAATTGGTACAAATACTCTTAGCTGCCGAGCTATTGTGTGACTTGGTCGAGCTGCCTTGGTCATACGAGCTATTGTGCAACTGGGTCGATCTGCCGTAGTCATGGTCGTATGAGCAAGAGGCTAGGTTGAGTGGGCACAACCACACAGGCAGCAAGATCAAGCGACGACAATGGCGTAGCCAGCTTGAACAACTGCACTGGGCTAAAAATGTTGAGCCCAGTAAAATTTAGCCCAGGATGAGGCCTAAAATTGCTAGGCATTGCTAGGCTTCACTGGGCTAGAGCCCAGCAAAGCCCAGCCCTGACTACGCCTTTGAGCGACGAAATAATATATATATAATAAGAAGGGTATTTTGGGAGAGAAATATGTCTTTTGAGAAATATAAAAATATGATGTGTAGGTCAATATTAATGGACAAAATGATAAATGAAAAGAAATGTAAAATTTGGGTAGGTCATTCTCTTCTTTAGATAGTTTTGTAGTACTGTAGTTGAGAGGGTTGCATGGCCACCACAAGTCAAGTGAGATTCCTCTCAGTGAGGCTTTTGCTAGTGGATGAGTAAAATTGAATGTTTTAGAAATTGAAAAAGTTTGAAGGTCAGGGAGAATGGAGCCAAGGAGAAGACCGTGGCTGGTATGACACAGCCCAGTCTCTGCTGATTCAAGAAAAAGAAAAGAGCGCAGGGAAGGATATTGTTTTATTTCCATGCCCCCTTGTCTCTTCTTATAATGGAACAACTGTCACTGTCTTTCCTATTTTCTTCAATTTTTGTGGGGTGGCTACTTTTTTTAGGAGAGGTCGTATCACAGAAAATCAGAATGTAGACTAACTAGGTTGGGCAAGTTACCAAATAACACCACCCTCAACGGCAATAATTTTTTTTTTCCCACCATGTAGTATTATTATAATAAGTCATGCCGTCAATTTCTAGTGTATATAAAATACATCGTGAATCATTTAACTCTCCAAATAAAGAATTATTATATTGGACAAAGTCTTTTATGATTTACCTTCCTTCCAGATCATATGAAACAATTTTGGAGAGACTCCAAGATAAAGGTTATCATCTTTTTACTGTAACAACAATAAATTTTTATTCTATTAGATAGGGCCAACTAATCATGTCATCTAACCATAAAGTTAATCAGACCAAATTTGAATATCTTAATTATAATAAAAATCAAATTTTATCTCTTTTAAATGGGATCAATTATACAAATCCTCCTACTTTATTAGACTTTATTCCCTTCTATTTCATTATATTTTTAAATAAATTTTATCTTATTTTACTATATAGCTAACTAAGTTTTCTTTAATTTTTCTCTTCCTTTCTTAGTTAATATACATATTTATCATAATTTTATATTATCTAATTGAAATATTTATTAATCATCTAAATACATATCCATAATATCTTAAATATATATTTTATGCCCTTTGGACATAGTTAAATTAACTAGTGCGCGGCAGAGTTACTATCATAAGATAAGAGTTTGAATTTCGACAAAGTTGATGAAAAAAAAAATACTCTCCCGCACTAGCTATCTATAATTTTTCAATTCACCTTCTTACAAATAATAGTGGGGTGATTCCGTAAAAGAATATATTCTACATAATTTTATCCAGTATTATAGGATGTTTATATGATTCAAGTATGTAATTACCAAGTTATATGACAATAGACAATTACAAGATTCCTGTTCAAAATTTATGGTTGATAATACTACTATGCTCTAAGTGATTGAAAATGAAACAAAATTGTGGAAAATGAAATGAAGGGAAATAATTAGAAAAAAATTTGTTTCTTCTTATAATCTTGGGAGTGTGCCGAAGAAAAGACAAGTTGAAGAATATTTTTTATTCCTTGATGATCTCCAAAATGTTAAAACTAAATGGTCTCAAATCGAGAAGAAAAGGGACCATTTGTTTGTTTTACCCTTTTATTCTTCCTAATATTATAATAATTTCCCTCGACAGGCAAAAATTACTACTTTTATATATATATATGATACTCTTCACAAATTAATCAAAATCACTCATATATATTTAATCAAATTATTTTTAACTTATTCAAAATCACTTAAATTATTATAAGCACAGCTGTTATATATATTATTATAGTAATGATGCTATAGTTGTTACAATAATTTTTGAAGTGATTTTGATCCGGTTAAAATAGTCTTGATTAATTTTAAATAATTTTGATAAATAATATTTTGATATAAAAATATTATGGGTAGTAATTTTGATTAAATTGTTTCAGTTTATTTAAAATGTTATAGTAATTATGATCAGTAAAGTATATTAAAAAGTACTCACAGCAAATAATTTATTAGTCTAATATTCAATCGCTCAGTAAAATAATTTTATCTATTAATTAATTTGATCCAATGGTGCTTCATGTCATTTTCTTCCAAAGAAAAAATAAAGTTAAACTGATTATGTGTACGTTCGCATACATAATTGGTAATAAGTATAAGTAGAAAAGTCACCTTCAAAATCTAGCAAAGTATCCAAAGCATGTGACCTGTATACAACCCCGCAAAGCAGCGAGGACCACCGGCAGATGAAGAATATTCTGTCGCATAAATATTTAAAAATTATTATTACTTATATTCCATTTCTATCAATTTATTTTGTTTTTTCCCCATTTTGTAATTCACTACATTTGAAAGGGACTGTTAACGTGACACACTTGCGTATGATTTGATGGTAATAAATTCGACTTGTAAAAACAATTTCTTATAATACAATATGAGTCTAGCCCATATTAAAGAAAGCTTTACCGGATTATTTTTCATTAAAATAATTTTAAAAACTACTAATCCAAAGAATCAAACTTTTTGTCCAACATGGACCACCGCAAACTAGCCATTGACCTCCAATTCATATTTTTATTGTTTTATAATATTTGTAACGATCCAATTTTCTCTATTTTGAGTTCTAAATATCCTTAAAAATATTTGAAAATGCTTTAAAATATTCTAGAGATTTTTAGAAATTTTTAGAATATTTTTATGTAATTTTTGGAGTTCGTTTGGTATTTTTACCTAAGTTTTAAAAATAAAATAAAAATAAGTTGGTAGAAACTGGGGTTCGAACCCACAACTTTGGACCCAGGCAAAATCGGCCCGACCAATCAAGCTACGCTTGTTTTGTTAATCAGATATGGGAATCAATAGACTTAAGATATAGTTTCGTTTAAACCCTAGTATAAGAAAAGGAATTTAGGTTTCTTTTCGGAAAATCAACATTTTCTCAAAAAAAATCCCTTCTCTTATCGGCTGCGTGACGGCGACAAACCCACGGGCGAAACCGCGGCGTCTCCTAGGGTTCCCTCCGACGCCAGCGAAGCTGTCTTCCGGCCAACCTCATCCGTGGTGGTCATCCCGACAGAGAGGAGCACGCGTGAGCACAAGAGGAAGCCGAGAACTTCATCTTTCCGAAGCCCTAGAGTTCGTCCCGATTGGTTGTAAGTCCAAGCAAATCACGGTGAGTTGCTTCTCACCTGCAATAGGAGTTGTTTTCGGACCTCATTCTTCTCGGTTTTGAAACATGCTATGGGATTATGGTGTTGTGTTTTTTGCCGTGAATCTCAAAGAATAGGAAAGAATTTTTAGTTTAAGCATATAGTTTAGTTTTGCCTTCTTTATTAGATTCTTTTGGTTTTCTTAAACAAATACAGATTGGATTTTTGTTTTCGTTTTGTTCTTCCTTATTGCTAGGATTGGTTTATTTTTGGTTTTGCTGGATTAGCTGCCTTTAAATTCTGTTGGGAATTGGTTACTTATGTTATTGTGTTGCGGTATTAATTTGATGTTGGGAAGGATCAGCAAAGGTAGTAGAATTCTTTTGTGGTTTAACAAGTATGCACAGTCTTGTAGTTAGAAAATTCTGTTATGAGTTTTTGTAGTTTAACAGGCATGAACAGCCGACCCTTTAAGCATCCCAGTATCTAATTCATCACTGATTTACTAATTAAGAATAGCCTCTTATAACTAGCATTTTTGATTTGTATTTCCTTGTTTAATGGGCATGAACGGATTTATTTATAGTAGCATGCAGATTAGTGTTCCTTTTCTTGCTACCATATTGAGCATGAACAGAACATAGATATATATATGTGGTGCATTTTCCTTACTTGAACAAGCATGAACGACCTTCATTGTTAGCACTTTTAAGTAGCTTTCAGCCTTAGCTTATTTGCAGATTTATTCAGAAATTTAGTTTTAGAATTCATTTGCTATGCACGGGCAAGAACAACCTTCTAATCTATTTGGCCGGATTTAGGTTTTTATGTTGAACATGAATTTCTTTGTAAATCAAGCATACATTGTTCTTAAGTCCCTTAGTTCCTTATGGGTGCTTTTATTTTATGAGCTTGGAACGCTAGTATGTTTGGGAAGATCTATTGTTGCTATTTTAAGGAGCAAGAACAGTTCTTAACATTAATATTTTAGTTTTGGGTACCTTGCATTCTAACTAGCATGAAATTATTAGTTTCTTTGCTTTTACCTAAGCATGAGTTTGTCTTTAAGAACTATAAGCAAGAAAGACTAAGGTCTAGATTTGATTTCAATTCCAGAAGATTGAATATCAAAAGCGCACACAAAGTGTTTGCGTAAATGCCAAGTAAGGGCAAGTATAAAGAAGTTATAGTTAAAAAGAAAGTATTTTACTTTTAATGGCATGTACCGGACACGAGGTCCAGGACACAAGGTCCATTGGGTGGACTCCTAAATCGCCCCTAGGCACAAGATCGCCTAGAATTACCTTAGTAGTTTCGGGATTAGCTACCTCTACTCTTATTAAGGATGCGCGCAAATTGGTACAATGCCGGGCCCAAAAGAAGTTTATTATTATTTTGAAGTATTAAAGTATAAGTTTTGAAACAAATGAAACAAGCTTCAAATATGTTTGGAATTAGAAAGTTTAGTTCTTGTTATTTGAAGCATGCAGTAGTAGTTTATTTGTTACTTGCTATTAGATTAATCAGCATGTTTAGCTTTATTTGCTTTCAGTATGCAGTTATAATTTTATTGGTTTATGAGCATGATTAGCTACACATGTTTAGTATTTCAGTTAGTATGATTCCTTTGCTATTTATGAGCATGAGTAGTTTTATATGTTAGCATTCAGTTTTAGCATGTTTTTATTTATATACATGCATATCGAGTTTTTGTGAGTAGATAGCGCTCACTAAGCTTTATGCTTATAGACTGCACTTCCTCCTATTGCAGATAAAGGAAAGGAAAAGATTTAGCAAGGAAGGCGACAAGGTGGTGGTGATGAAGGTGTGCGATGGCTGGACTATGGGGAGATCAAGAGTTTGCTAAGGAATTGTTAAGACTTTTCTGTTTAGAGTTCTTTAGTTTTCTTTAAATGCTATTATAAGTCAAGATTGTAATTAAGTTTATTCCGCATTTGTAGTTGGGTTCTATTGATGGAGTGATATTGTTGTTTGCTATTATTAGGGTAGTTTCCTTCTTTTATTTATGATATTATACTGCGTGGTTGTGAAAATATATGTTCCAGCCGCCTGTGGCTGAGTATAGTTTGTTTGTATTGATGATCTAGTCATCGGTACAGGGGAGACTCTGCCGAAATTTTTCGGTAGAGATTCCTCGTGGTTTTTAATTATACCGGTTAAGTAGAGTTATAGTTAAGTAACAATCACTCTTAGAGAGTAGTAGTAGTAGTAAGAAGGGTGGTTGTTACAGTTGGTATCAGAGCAGTGTTCCATTCTCCAGCATCACACATACATCAGCATCATCTTTGCCGTCTCCAAGTAAGAAAGTATTTAAAATTTTTTCTTTATTCTGCTTTCCTTATTATTAACTGCGGTATAGAGTATTTGTTTTTTTAAGTGCTTAAGTAAGATAGAAGATTTTGTTTCCCTTTTCTTTATTCATATATATATATATATGATTAGAAAGGGTTAGAGAAGCTATTTGGTCTTTTTCCTCTGCATAATTGGATGTCAAGAAGAGGACATCCCCGTACCGTTTATACTGAGAACCAAGATCAGGAGAACGAAGAGCCCAGAACCCCTGGGCCTATTCTCTCTGAAGTTGTTACTCAATTTCAGAGACAAGTAGCGAGCAGCAGCAAGTGATCGCCAATCTAATGACCAATCAGAAGCTAGCTCCTCCCATTCCCCCAACCATTAATGTGGAGACCCAGTGGGGACTGAAGTCCAAATCGGTTGCCCTAGAAGTCGCCACAACACCTAGAAGAGAAGAAGCATACCTCATCCAGTGGCTGAATCTGAAACCAGAAAGATTCTCAGGTACGACTGAGCCCTGGGATACCCAGGCTTGGTTCAAGATACTTGAGAGCACAATGGAGCTTCTTGACTGACCAGAAGTCGAGAAGGGTAAGTGTGCCTCTTTCTGCCTATCTGGAGGTGCTTGTATGTGATGGGAGCGAGTTAAGAGTAAGAGAGCAGTCAACCAGATGAGCTGGGTTGACTTCGAGACAGAGTTTTACGAAGAAGTCTTCCGTCAACGGATCACCAATAAACAAGGTGATCTACCAGTAGAAAAAGCAAATCAAAAGATTCGATAGGCTAACTCGTCTTTGCCTAGAGTTAGTAAGTACAGAGAAAGAACGAGTCAGACTGATGCTCCGAATGCTGAGACCAGAAATAGCACCTAATGTGAGTAGTGAAACTCATCGACCATAGATTGGTGAAGAGATGGTCAGCAGGGTATTAGAGAGAGCACTATCTGAACAACATCAAAGCACAACGAGCGCAACACAAGCCAGTCAAGATAGAAGACAAGACAGTGGGGAAACAGAGACCCCAGTCAAGTAATCAGAACTGGAAGGACAAAGATAACAAGAAAGACCCAAGCAGGAAGATGTTCGGGTAGTCTGTGAGTATCCAAAGGTATTTTCAGAAGGGCTACCTGGACTACCTCCCAACAAAGAAGTGGAGTTTGAGATTGAATTGGTCCCTGGTACCGGTCCAATTTCAAAAGCTCTGTATCGCATGTCTCCAACAGAGCTGAAAGAGTTACAAGCACAACTACAGGAGTTACTTGACAAAGGCTTCATTCGCCCCAGTCACTCACCTTGGGGAGCTCCTGTGTTGTTTGTCAAGAAGAAAGATGGATCAATGCGGATGTGCAAAGACTACAGAGCTTTGAATCAAGTGACAATCAAGAACAAGTACCCCCTTCCCAGAATCGATGGCTTATTTGATCAGTTAAGAGGAGCAACAGTGTTCTCAAAGATAGACCTGCGCTCTGGGTACCATCAGCTGAAGGTGAAAGAAAGGGATATACCCAGAACGATGTTTAGGACCAGATACGGACACTATGAGTTCGTAGTCATGCCCTTTGGTGTGACTAATGCACCTGCAGTTTTCATGGATCTGATGAACAGAGTGTTCAGAGAATACCTTAACAAATTTGTCATTGTATTCATCGACGACATTCTAATCTATTCCAGAACCCCAGAGGAGCATGATACGCACTTGAGGATAGTACTGCAGACTCTTCAGCAAAAGCAGCTTTACGCTAAATTCCCAAAATGCGAGTTCTGGTTAGATCAGATGGCATTTCTAGGTCACATAATTTCTAAAGAAGGCATCTGATCCTGTCCGAACCAGGGGTCAATGAACGCTGGGGACGTGGCGCTCCCTACTGGATCCTCAGGTGCTCCGGCGAACCTGCAACAAAACCGAGCCGGGAGGGGTGTCCCGGGGACGGCCCTCCGACGCTCAAGTCAGGCGAGGAAATAGCAAAGAAGTGGCTTTTAAGTAGAAGACTCGTGTACCTCCGGTGAAGAAATGGAGGCCTTATATAGAACTATCGAAAGAGCCCGAGCACGCCAATCGAAGCAGTCATCTGCTTTAGACCATACCCCAGTATGGGCCTGTCAGAAGAGCATATATGAGGCCATACTGCTACTGTATCCACCTCTCCTTGATGTGACGGCGAGATCTTCCATCGTACGATCTTGTGTACGGCCTAATCATCAGACATGCCTCCTCTGACATCCCAGATCCCGAGACAGGCGCATAGGCCGCTCGGCCACCTTTGTACCCTCGCCCTTATCTTGGCCGAACGGACAACCCGCTCGGCTCTTTGGTCCCAGCCGAGCGGATTCCCGCTCGGCCCTTCGATCCTCCTGCCTTGGCGTCGGAAACCCCAGCCCATGGATGGGTTATCTCTAGCTCCGCTCGGACCATTACCTGCTTGACCAGCCTTCCATCCGTCCTTAGGCTGGGACCCTTCAGAGGGTGGGCCCCCCATTCTTACCGCCGGATCACTTGCCTTCCCTTCAAGTCTAGTCGAAGGAGGCAGTGAGTCCGACTGACTGGACTATGTGTCCGAGCGGGCGGTCGTCGCCTTCCAGTCGCTTATAATATCTCTGGGGTCGTTCGGCCCTTCTACCAGATTCAGCCGTTCGGCTCTTCATTTTGGTTGTCTTGTCGCTCAACATGGATGTTTGCTTGTCTAGATCTTCTCGAAAATCACGCAAATCCTCTCCATTAAGTCGAAGCATGCGCGGTATGGGCGCATTAATTGTGCCTGGAGACAGAGCACCACGTGGCTTCTCTGGCGTGGCGGTGATGATCCGTACGATGGGACGCTGGTCATTTTGAAACGGACGGCTAGATGATGACTTCGTCTTCCGTGACCTGCATCCGACGGATGAGGCCGACCAGCCTCGTTCATATAAAGCCCTTGTCTTCGCCTTTTACGCCGCATTCTCTGTTTCATCGCGTATTCTCCATCGAAGGTGCCCGCTGCTGCTGCATCCTTCCGGCCGTCCCAGCTCTCGCCTCTTGGTGGTCTTCGGCTCTTTGGTGATCCTTTCTGTCTACCTTCCCTCAGTAAGCTTCTCCCTTCCATTACAAGACCTTCCCAACTTGTTCTGCCTCCTTTGTTCCCATTTCTTCGATTTCTCGCTGTCTTTTTGCTCCTTCGAGATGGCAAGCTCCTCTGAACCCGCTGTTGGAGTTCATGGCCCTTGGTACCTGACTATGGAGAGCCGATTTGATGAGGAGGGCGCTCGACGCCTTGTTCGGACGTATGGGATTCCCGATAACTATGAAATAGTTGTAGCCGACCCGTCTGACCGGCCCCATGACCCGCCGATCGGCACCGTTTGTTTCTTTTTAGACCAATTCCAGGGCGGCCTTAGATTTCCTACCCATCCATTCATTTTGGAGGTTTGTAATTATTTTCGCATCCCGCTCGGCCAACTTGTGCCGAATTCCTTTAGACTGCTGAGCGGGGTGGTCGTCCTCTTTAAGCTGCACAGTATCCCTCTTGACCCCAAAATATTCCACTTCTTTTTCTACCCTAAACAATCCGAGCTGGGGACTTTTATTTTCCAGAGTAGAATAGGCTTTAAATTTTTTGACAATATGCCGACCTCCAACAAGCACTGGAAAGAATTTTTCTTCTACATCCGACTCTCCGAGCGGCCAGCATTTCGAACCAAATGGCAAACCGCTGTGCCGACTCAGCCGGAGCTCGGCAAGTTCAGAAGCAACCCAGCCTATCTTCATGCAGCTCACTGGTTATCCGGTCAGCGATACAAGATCGACCAGTTGCTTCTCAAGGGGGTGTTGTATATTTTCGGATTGTCTCCCGTTCGGGCAAATCTCCCCTTCCGCATGAGTAAGGATTCTTTACTCTCTTAGTCTTTTTTGTCTAATTGATCTTAATTTCTTTTACTGCAGCTGAAGTCATGTGGCGCTCCAAGGCTACCGCTCATCTGAAGTTGAAGGCCGTGGAAATTGAAGCGGCCACCAAGAGAGAGCTCGCCGAGTGGGGTCTTATCCCCAGCTGCCCGGCGGATGCAGAAGCTACCTCAGCCGCTTCAATGGAGGTTGAGGCGGACCCTGTTTCCTCTGCTCCAGCAGAGCTGGGAGTCCCCCAAGTCGGGGATCCCCCACTGGAACTTCGGCGGAAACGTCGAAGAGACCCCAGCCTTCCGACTCAAGAAGGCGCACCACAAGCGCCGATCGGGGTAGATTCGCCGGACCGCACGCCATCACAGATCGGGACCCCCGTGGCTTCGCCTACCGCATAGCCCTCCGGCTCTCCTCCCTGGACTCGTCGCCGCATACGTCAGTTGGGCGAAACTTCCACCATAGGGGAGTCCTCTCATCAGGCGGCCGCGACTGAAGAAGCGCCGTTCGGCCATCCGACCATCAAGACTACCCTCCGATTCCCATCGGAGGAATATTTACTGTCCGCCGATCGACCCTCAAGCCCTGTTCACGAAATAACATTGACGGGTCCGCTCGCCAAGCTTTTTGAGGACGCGCAGATTCAAGTGGCCCTCATGACGCCCAAGCAGCTCGGCGACAACAATATGCAGCAGGCCACTCAGGTAAATTCATTTTTCTTTCTGTGATAGGCTACTGTCTGGTTCCTCATTTTATTATTTCCCTTACAGCGCTGGGCCGAGCAAATCGCCACTAGCCACCGGCTGGCCGAGTTGGAGGATCTCCTGGAAAAACTCCAAGTATCCGGGGGTCCATCGGCCGAGCGGGAGAAACAGACCCTCGAGGCCGAACAGAAGAAGGCTGTTGATCTGGCCGCAGAGGTGGCCCGACTCGAAGACTTGGTGAAGAAGCGGGACGGGGACGTGAAGCGCGCCAGTGGCCGGAAGAGGCGGGCGATTGCTGATCTGGATAAAATGAAAGTTGAAGTCCGGGCCCTAGATCAGCAATCTAAAAAGCTAGAGGCCGAGCTGAACGCCGAGCGGGAGATCCGTTCGGCCGAACGCACCAAAGCTGAGATGGACTTGAAGGCAGTCCAAGATACCTTGACCGCCTCCCGAGCGGTACTTAAAAAATATAAGGAGGGAGAGCCGAGTCGCTTAGCCGCCGCCGCCAAGAATATCTCCATTCGGAGCGGTTCGGCGCAAAATTCGGCGACAATGTCTCTTCTACTTTCGCCGAAGCGGTCAGGGTAACCATGGCGTACCTGAAGAAGGGTGGCCACCTTCCCGAGGGAATGCATATTCCCGCCTCCGACCTGGCGTCCATGATTGATGACATCCCGGACGCTTTCTTTAATTTTGAAGATCCGGAGTGAGGCGAGTTCTTTCAAGTGCTTTCTGTATTTCATCCGCACGGCGGATGCAAACTTTTTTGTACGTGCTGGTCGGCATAATTTTTCTTCTAATGAAACGTTGCTCCTTTGCCTTTAATTTGTCTTCGTACTCATTATCTATAATATTCTTCTGTTTGCTTAACGTTTATGCTTAGAGTCAGTCATTCTCTCAAGCGTTCTCCGTCACGCGGCCGATCGGCTTAATCCATTAAACAAATTTCGAGCGGGAAAGACTATGCGCGCTACACGTATCTGGCTTACGTGAATTCAGCTAACGCCAAGTATCAAAGGACCACCCCCCGATCGGGCCTGAATGTTTTAATATTCGTAGTTTCCGCGATTTTTTATTCTGATATTCGTTCATCCGCCCGGGGTATTATAGTCGCCGGACCGACTCGATCTTTAATGACGGTGCTCGTCGGCGCGGATGTTTATAGCCAATCGGCGCGGCTCTCGATCTTTAACGACGGTGCTCGTCGGCGCGGATGTTTATAGCCGATCGGCGCAGCTCTCGATGTTTAACGACGGTGCTCGTCGGTTCGTCCGCTCGGATTATTTATAGACGCCGGCTCGTCTCTCGATATTTATCGTCGGAGCTCGACGGCGCGGATATTTATAGCCGGTCGGCGCGGCTCTCGATGTTTAACGACGGTGCTCGTCGGCGCGGATGTTTATAGCCGATCGGCGCGGCTCTCGATGTTTAACGACGGTGCTCGTCGGTTCGTCCGCTCGGATTATTTATAGACGCCGGCTCGTCTCTCGATATTTATCGTCGGAGCTCGACGGCGCGGATATTTATAGCCGGTCGGCGCGGCTCTCGATGTTTAACGACGGTGCTCGTCGGCCTTTTAAGCCTAATTTGGACAACGTTTACCTTGCCGAACGGCACAAGGTCTTCGGAATTGAGCCTTTGGCTCGTACAATATACCTTCGGCTGAACAGCTCGGGGCCTTCGTCGTCGAGCTAGGGGCTCGGCTAACATACTCCTTGATACTCGAGCGTTTGGCTCGGCTAATATACCTCCGTCCGAATGGTACGGGGCCTTCGTCGTCGAGCTAGGGGCTCGGCTAACATACTCCTTGATACTCGAGCGTTTGGCTCGGCTAATATACATCCGTCCGAATGGTACGGGGCCTTCGATCCTCGAGCGTTTGGCTCGACCAATTTACCTCCGGCCGAACGGCGCGGGGTCTTCGTTCCTCGAGCGCTTGGCTCGACCAATTTACCTCCTGCCGAACGGCGCGAGGCCTTCGTTCCTCGAGCGCTTGGCTCGACCCATTTACCACCGGCCGAGCGGCGCGGGGCCTTCATTCCCGAGCTCCCGGCTCGGATATAAACCTCCCGGCCGATCGGCTCGGTGGCCTTCGCTATTCGAGCGCTCGGCTCAGATAATTTCTATGCCTCGGCCGAACGGCAAGGGGTCTTCACACAGTAAGCCGTTCGGCGGAGAATGCTCAACGTGTTTTGCTTCCTGCATCGCAAGTACATAGGCAACCGAAATGTATATAAATTTACATTTAACGCACCTTTCACCCAGTTCGGATAACGTACTCCAGGCCGAACGGCTCTGGGTCTGCTTCGTCGAGCGCTTGGCTCGGATATTATACCTCCGGTCGAACGACGCGGGGTCTGCCGATCAGCATAAGATCTGAATCAATTTCTCAACTCCCGAATATCCGGAGAGTGAGGTGGATACAATGTACTCGTCGAAATTTATCAAGGTCAGGAGGATGGCGAAACTTCCCGCTCGGTCCTTCATGGCCGCTCGGCCCACCCAGTGGTGGAGGCGGCCCGCTGCGATATCCTTTTACTTGAGCCTTCTGCTCCCGTTGCTCCACGAGCCTTCGTCATCGAGCGCTTGGCTCGGATACTTTACCTCCAGCCGAACGGCTCGAGGCCTTCTTCGTCGAGCGCCTGGCTCGGATCTTATACACCATGAAGACAGGCCACTCGGCCGATAGTGCCCATTGTGCACATTATAACATTTTGCCTTCTACATTTCAAATATACAACCAAACAGAAAATATACAGCACATATCCTATTGGTGCACCTTTCACCCCGCCCCGGATAGGCTGGAGATAATTTGCGATTCATGGTGAATCCAAGTGTCAATCCATCTTCATCCGCTCGGCGGATCGTCCACCCAACTTCCTCGTATGCGGTCGATTCATCGCCTGACATCAAACTCCCGCTCTTGAGGCTCCAGAAGGAGGGGCTTGCTATAAGTTGAATTCGGGAGATGAAGTATCTGCTTTTGAGGGAAATGGGACTGTGGCAGTCGGTGCTTCCGCTCGGGAGAAGAGTCCGCTCGGAGGGACTTGCCTTTTCTGTTGTCCCGTATTGGTATTTCATCTGACGAAGATTCCCCATTCTTCGGCCGCTCGGCCGTTGCTTTCTGTTTTTGCTCCATAAGTTTGGCGGCCCTCATCTCGACCGGAGCGTCCAACTCTTCTTGTGAGAGTGCCACATTGTGTATTCTTCCAGCCTCGTCCATTGTCTCTGTTCGGATGCAGGTGCGTTCCCACAGACGGCGCCAATTTGATCCTGTCCGAACCAGGGGTCAACGAACGCTGGGGACGTGGCGCTCCCTACTGGATCCTCAGGTGCTCCGGCGAACCTGCAACAAAACCGAGCCGGGAGGGGTGTCCCGGCGACGGCCCTCCGACGCTCAAGTCAGGCGAGGAAATAGCAAAGAAGTGGCTTTTAAGTAGAAGACTCGTGTACCTCCGGTGAAGAAATGGAGGCCTTATATAGAACTATCGAAAGAGCCCGAGCACGCCAATCGAAGCAGTCATCTGCTTTAGACCATACACCAGTATGGGCCTGTCAGAAGAGCATATATGAGGCCATACTGCTACTGTATCCACCTCTCCTTGATGTGACGGCGAGATCTTCCATCGTGCGATCTTGTGTACGGCCTAATCATCAGACATGCCTCCTCTGACATCCCAGATCCCGAGACAGGCGCATAGGCCGCTCGTCCACCTTTGTACCCTCGCCCTTATCTTGGCCGAACGGACAACCCGTTCGGCTCTTTGGTCCCAGCCGAGCGGATTCCCGCTCGGCCCTTCGATCCTCCTGCCTTGGCATCGGAAACCCCAGCCCATGGATGGGTTATCTCTAGCTCCGCTCGGACCATTACCTGCTTGACCAGCCTTCCATCCGTCCTTAGGCTGGGACCCTTCAGAGGGTGGCCCCCCCATTCTTACCGACGGCGCCAATTTGATCCTGTCCGAACCAGGGGTCAACGAACGCTGGGGACGTGGCGCTCCCTACTGGATCCTCAGGTGCTCCGGCGAACCTGCAACAAAACCGAGCCGGGAGGGGTGTCCCAGCGACGGCCCTCCGACGCTCAAGTCAGGCGAGGAAATAGCAAAGAAGTGGCTTTTAAGTAGAAGACTCGTGTACCTCCGGTGAAGAAATGGAGGCCTTATATAGAACTATCGAAAGAGCCCGAGCACGCCAATCGAAGCAGTCATCTGCTTTAGACCATACCCCAGTATGGGCCTGTCAGAAGAGCATATATGAGGCCATACTGCTACTGTATCCACCTCTCCTTGATGTGACGGCGAGATCTTCCATCGTGCGATCTTGTGTACGGCCTAATCATCAGACATGCCTCCTCTGACATCCCAGATCCCGAGACAGGTGCATAGGCCGCTCGGCCACCTTTGTACCCTCGCCCTTATCTTGGCCGAACGGACAACCCGTTCGGCTCTTTGGTCCTAGCCGAGCGGATTCCCGCTCGGCCCTTCGATCCTCCTGCCTTGGCATCGGAAACCCCAGCCCATGGATGGGTTATCTCTAGCTCCGCTCGGACCATTACCTGCTTGACCAGCCTTCCATCCGTCCTTAGGCTGGGACCCTTCAGAGGGTGGGCCCCCCATTCTTACCGTCGGATCAGCATCTAAGTGGATCCAGCCAAAATAGAAGCAGTCAACAACTGGAGCAGACCCAAGAACGTCAGGGAGATCAGAAGCTCCCTTGGTCTAGACGGGTATTACAGAAAATTCGTGGAGGCATTTTCCAAGATAGCCTCTCCACTTATAGCCCTCACCAGGAAGAATAAGAAGTTTGAATGGTCAGATAAATGTGAGCAGAGTTTCCAAGAGCTCAAGAAGAGACTGACCAGTGCTCCTATCCTGACAGTTCCAGAAAGTGACAGGAGTTTTGACATCTACAGTGATGCTTCCAAGATGGGCTTAGAAGCTGTACTCATGCAGGAAGGAAAAGTGATAGCTTATGCTTCCAGACAACTCAAAGATTATGAAAAGAACTACCCCGCTCATGATCTTGAGCTGGCAGCTGTGGTCTTTGCACTAAAACTCTGGCGACATTATTTGTATGGCATTCAGTGCAGAATTTTCACAGACCATCAGAGTCTTAAGTACTTCTTCACTCAGAAAGACTTAAACATGAGGCAGTGCAGGTGGCTAGAGTTGGTCAAAGATTATGATTGTGAAATCCTCTACCACCCAGGCAAAGCTAATAAAGTGGCAGATGCACTAAGCAGAAAATCCAGTGCATCCCTGATGTCTTTGTCATCATTAGCCCTACCACTGCAGAAGAAGTTGTCAAATTTTGGAATGGAAATTATTTATGGGCAACTCTCTGCATTGACCTTAGAGTCAACCCTGCTTGAGGATATACAGAGAAAGCAAAGTGAAGATCCTGATATCCAAAAGATCAAGCAAGGGATACAAGAAGAAGGAAATTCGGAGTTTCGAGTATCAGACAGTGGAATTCTTTATCAGGGGGGTTGCTTTTGTGTTCCCAATGATGAAGAGCTGAGAAAGAAAATTTTAGAAGAAGCTCATAGTACACCTTATTCCATGCATCCTGGTTCTACCAAGATGTATCAAGATGTGAAACAGAGATTCTGGTGGTCAGGACTCAAAAGAGATGTAGCTAAATATGTCAATACCTGCCTGACATGTCAGAGGGTCAAAGCAGAACACCAGAGACCAGGAGGAGTTCTACAGCCTTTTCCAATACCAGAATGGAAATGGGAAGATATATCCATGGACTCCATAACAGGTCTTCCAAGAACCACAAATGGATATGATGCGATATGGGTGATAGTGGACAGATTGACCAAGTCTGCTCATTTTCTAGCCATCAAGGTGTCTCACTCTATAGAGCAGTTGGCACAGCTGTATGTTAAAGAGGTGATCAGACTTCACGGAGTTCCTAAATCTATTGTTTCTGATAGAGATGGGCGCTTCACCTCTCACTTCTGGGAGTGTGTTCAGACTGCACTAGGCACCAAACTCAAGTTTTGCACAGCCTTCCATCCTCAGACTGATGGACAGATAGAGCGAGTAAATCAAATTCTAGAAGATATGCTCAGAGCTTGTGCACTAGACTTCAAGGGAAGTTGGTGCAAGTACCTGTGCTTAGCTGAATTTGCCTACAACAACAGCTATCAGGCCACCATCAAGATGGCTCCCTATGAGGCATTGTATGGCAGGAAGTGCAGATCACCCATTTGCTGGCAAGAAGCAGGTGAAAGAAGAGAGATGGAAGTGGAACTGGGCATTCAGACAGAGCTGATAGATGATACTACTCAGGCTATTTAGAAGATCAGACAGAGAATTGAGATTGCTCAGAGTAGACAGAAGAGTTATGCTGACACACGCCGTAGGCCACTTGAATTCCAAGTAGGGGATTCAGTTTTTATCAAGGTCGCTCCTATGAAGGGAATGATGAGATTTGACAAGAAGGGTAAATTAAGTCCTCGTTATGTAGGGCCTTACCTGATCACAGAAAGGATTGGGAAAGTAGCTTACAGGTTGGACTTACCACAAGACATGTCAGCAATACATAATGTATTTCATGTCTCTCTGCTAAAGAAGTGTCTCCACGACCCTAGCCAAGTGATTCAGCCTCAGTCAGTGCAGATCCAAGAGGATCTTAGTTATGAGAGCAGACCTACACAGATAGTGGACAGAGCAGTCAAGAGACTAAGAAACAAAGAAGTACCAATAGTGAAGGTCGTCTGGCAGAACCAGAAGCACGAGGAAGTCACTTGGGAGCGGGAGGACAACATGAGACAGAAATATCCAGAACTATTCTAAGTTCGAGGAAGAACTTTTTATAAGGTATGGGAAATTGTAACGACCCAATTTTCCCTATTTTGAGTTCTAAATATCCTTAAAAATATTTGGAAATGCTTTTAAAATATTCTAGAGATTTTTAGGAATTTTTAGAGTATTTTTTTGCAAATTTTGGAGTTCGTTTGATATTTTTACCTAGAGAAGAAGTTTTAAAAATAAAATAAAAGAAAAGAAAAATAAGTTTGTAGAAGCTCTGGTTCGAACCCACAACTTCGGACCCAGGCAAAACCGGCCCGACCAATCGAGCAACGCTCGTTTTGTTAACCAGATATGGGAATCAATAGACTTAAGGTATAGTTTCGTTTAAACCCTAGTATAAGAAAAGGAATTTAGGTTTCTTTTCGGAAAATCAACATTTTCTCAAAAATAATCCCTTCTCTTCTCGGTTGCGTGACGGCGACAAACCCACGGGCGAAACCGCGGCGTCTCCTAGGGTTCCCTCCGGCGCCAGCGAAGCTGTCTTCCGGCCAACCTCATCCGTGGTGGTCATCCCGACAGAGAGGAGCACGCGTGAGCACAAGAGGAAGCCGAGAACTTCATCTTTCCGAAGCCCTAGAGTTCGTCCCGATTGGTTGTAAGTCCAAGCAAATCACGGTGAGTTGCTTCTCACCTGCAATAGGAGTTGTTTTCGGACCTCGTTCTTCTCGGTTTTGAAACATGCTGTGGGATTATGGTGTTGTGCTTTTTGCCGTGAATCTCAAAGAACAGGAAAGAATTTTTAGTTTAAGCATATAGTTTAGTTTTGCCTTCTTTATTAGATTCTTTTGGTTTTCTTAAACAAATACAGATTGGATTTTTGTTTTCGTTTTGTTCTTCCTTATTGCTAGGATTGGTTTATTTTTGGTTTTGCTGGATTAGCTGCCTTTAAATTCTGTTGGGAATTGGTTACTTATGTTACTGTGTTGCGGTATTAATTTGATGTTGGGAAGGATCAGCAAAGGTAGTAGAATTCTTTTGTGGTTTAACAAGTATGCACAGTCTTGTAGTTAGAAAATTCTGTTATGAGTTTTTGTAGTTTAACAGGCATGAACAGCCGACCCTTTAAGCATCCCAGTATCTAATTCATCACTGATTTACTAATTAAGAATAGCCTCTTATAACTAGCATTTTTTATTTGTATTTCCTTGTTTAATGGGCATGAACGGATTTATTTATAGTAGCATGCAGATTAGTTTTCCTTTCCTTGCTACCATGTTGAGCATGAACAGAACATAGATATATATATGTGGTGCATTTTCCTTACTTGAACAAGCATGAACGACCTTCATTGTTAGCACTTTTGAGTAGCTTTCAGCCTTAGCTTATTTGCAGATTTATTCAGAAATTTAGTTTTAGAATTCATTTGCTATGCACGGGCAAGAACAACCTTCTAATCTATTTGGCCGGATTTAGGTTTTTATGTTGAACATGAATTTCTTTGTAAATCAAGCATACATTGTTCTTAAGTCCCTTAGTTCCTTATGGGTGCTTTTATTTTATGAGCTTGGAACGCTAGTATGTTTGGGAAGATCTATTGTTGCTGTTTTAAGGAGCAAGAACAGTTCTTAACATTAGTATTTTAGTTTTGGGTACCTTGCATTCTAACAAGCATGAAATTATTAGTTTCTTTGCTTTTACCTAAGCATGAGTTTCTGTCTTTAAGAACTATAAGCAAGAAAGACTAAGGTCTAGATTTGATTTCTATTCCAGAAGATTGAATATCAAAAGCGCACACAAAGTGTTTGCGTAAATGCCAAGTAAGGGCAAGTATAAAGAAGTTATAGTTAAAAAGAAAGTATTTTACTTTTAATGGCATGTACCGGACACGAGGTTCAGGACACAAGGTCCATTGGGTGGACTCCTAGATCGCCCCTAGGCACAAGATCGCCTAGAATTACCTTAGTAGTTTCGGGATTAGCTACCTCTACTCTTATTAAGGATGCGCGCAAATTGGTACAATGTCGGGCCCAAAAGAAGTTTATTATTATTTTGAAGTATTAAAGTATAAGTTTTGAAACAAATGAAACAAGCTTCAAATATGTTTGGAATTAGAAAGTTTAGTTTCTTGTTATTTGAAGCATGCAGTAGTAGTTTATTTGTTACTTGCTATTAGATTAATCAGCATGTTTAGCTTTATTTGCTTTCAGTATGCAGTTATAGTTTTATTGGTTTATGAGCATGATTAGCTACACATGTTTAGTATTTCAGTTAGTTTGATTCCTTTGCTATTTATGAGCCTGAGTAGTTTTATATGTTAGCATTCAGTTTTAGCATGTTTTTATTTATATACATGCATATCGAGTTTTAGTGAGTAGATAGCGCTCACTAAGCTTTATGCTTATAGACTGCACTTACTCCTATTGCAGATAAAGGAAAGGAAAAGATTTAGCAAGGAAGGCGACAAGGTGGTGGTGATGAAGGTGTGTGATGGCTGGACTATGGGGAGATCAAGAGTTTGCTAAGGAATTGTTAAGACTTTTCTGTTTAGAGTTATTTAGTTTTCTTTAAATGCTATTATAAGTCAAGATTATAATTAAGTTTATTCTGCATTTGTAGTTGGGTTCTATTGATGGAGTGATATTGTTGTTTGCTATTATTAGGGTAGTTTCCTTCTTTTATTTGCGATATTATACTGCGTGGTTATGAAAATATATGTTCAGCCGCCTGTGGCTGAGTATAGTTTGTTTGTATTGATGATTTAGTCATCGGTACAGGGGAGACTCTGCCGAAATTTTTCGGTAGAGATTCCTCGTGGTTTTTAATTATACCGGTTAAGTAGAGTTAGTAGTTAAGTAACGGTCACTCTTAGATAGTAGTAGTAGTAGTAGTAAGAAGGATGGTTGTTACAATATTATTATTATTATTGTTATTATTATTAATAATATGATTAAGTAAATCAATTTAATATATTTTTTATTTTAATTAAAATTATTACATATAAAGAATTGTCATATCAAAATATGATTTATTAATTTAATTGGAACTCCTTAAATAACGTGGTAACTAACAACTACAATAATACTAAAATAAGAATATAATTTTATAATTTGATTAATTGGTCTATTCAACTAAACTCATACAAATCTAGAATTTGGGTTCTCTTTCATGTCTACTTACCGACCAACGAATCTAGGATGCCAAAATCTGCTCTCACGGACGGGTACGGCTATTTACTGGATGATGCGGAGTGTAAGTAAGGATCTACGTGATGGTGGGTTCTTAATACGGTCAATAGGAGATCAGGTGGCTTATATAAGAATTTGGTCAACATAGGAATTATGGCTTTTAATGGGAAGGTTATAGGGTTTTCTTCTCGTGACCCTTTAACTATTCATTAATGACCCCTTAACGTGGGAAGACTCTAAGATTTCCTCTCTATAAAAATAAGGAACAAAAAAAGGCATTAGGAGAATTTTTTAATTATATTTTTCTCTATTCTTCTACCTTATGTCGGTAATTACCAAAATCTTCATGCTGACTTAGGCATTGAAGTAATTTTGTTGGGACTTCTACCAATGAACTTTTTGATGTTTGTTATTTTATGTAGGAAATCACAGTGCTACGGGAAGAAATTTAGGAAAAAATCTCTGTTAGGATCGGGAAGTGAATGACTCATTTCAATTTCTTGATTAACTTGATTTTGCACAGTGAAGAATTGAGATTAATGCTAACTCCTTGTATTTACTTGGTATCCACCTCCTTCTTGAGGAGGTGACTAGTCCAAGGATCCACACCACCACAGTCACCCTTCCACTATAGAAACTCTCTTTCTCGGAGCTATGCCGAAGGTGGAGAAACCTTATAAGATTTACAGCTCTCTCTCTTTCTCAAAAGAAATAGCTCACAACAAGAAAGAAGAGGAGAAGATTACAAACTTTAAAATAGCTTCTTCTTCTTGGTGCGTAGCTTGAAAATCTAGCGGGAGGAGAGCTTGAGTTGATCAATAGCACTTGAGAGATCTTGACCACTTGAGAGTAATAAAACAGTGTTTTCAAGAGTTTTTGGCATTTTTCAACGGTGAGAAGCTTTTTATGTCTTCGAAAATATAACCGCTTCTCACAAAAATACCGCCGTGAATCGATTCGGGTAAATCTCCAATCGATTCTGAGATATCAGTTGGGTGCCACCAACTCCAGATCAATGGTGTAGATTATTTTATTTGAATCTCAATTGATCGGTTGATCGACTGGTTATCTTAATCGATTGGCTGATCGATCCAAGAGCACTGTGCTTTCGTGTAAAAGCCTTGTTAATTGATCGATTGATCAATCTAGGAGCATTCTGTGCTTTCGCACAAAAAGCCTCTTCAATCGATCGTCTGATCAATCCAGGAGTATTCTGTGCATTTACGTAAAAGCCTTTTTGATCGATCGGCTGATCGATTGGCTACCACCAATCGATCACCTGATCGATCCAGGAGTATTCTGTGCATTTGCGTAAAATCCTCTTCAATCGATTGACTGATCGATTGGTTACCACTAATCAATTGTCAGATCAATCCAGGAGCATTCTGTTCTTAGCAAATGCTTCTCAATCAATTAACCAATCAATTAGTTGCTTCCCAATCAATCGGTTAATTGATTGATACACATTTTAGCTCACAATTCAATTTTTACACAATTCCAAATCATTTCAATTACCTCGAACCTCCGGTTCCCTGGACTTTATGCCTGGAGCTTCCTCATCTCTGAATCTTCATGTTAAGAATCTGCTCCTCAACCTCCTTGGACTTCTCTTGCCTTGCATTCAGTCTTTTTGACCTACAAGGACTTCGCTTGCCAAGAATCCGGTCCTCGACCTCCTTGAACTTCCCTTGCCTCACATCCGGTCTTTCGACCTATAAGGGTTTCTCCTACAACCTCGTAACTCATGTTAGATTAAACGTATTAACCTAAACTTAAATAATTGTCAACACATTGAAACTATTAGGGCATGATTGCACCAACAATCTCCCTCCTTTTAATGTTTGACAATCTAGTTAAGTTTAGGCTAATTTCCAACATATCATAAAGACAAAAATGATAGACATGCTATTATCACATTATCAAGTGAGCATGAACTTCATCTCAACTAAGCATAAACTTAAACTTATATCTCCCACTTTGTCAAATATTAAAAAAAATAACAAAATCTCCCCTCAACATATGTATTAATCAATCATGATAAACAACAAAATAGGGGCACTCCCCCTTAGCCCATGCAAGCAAAATAGAGAAGTACATACATAATAAGATATAAGCAATTCCACTAAATCAAAGAACTATAGGTACACCCCTACTTATCATGCAAACAAAACACTATATAACAGGATGAAAAACACACCACTGTCACAAAACATAAGTCCAAAAGGGTGACATATCATATATATATAGCTCACGAAATAGCGTCTGAGATGCACATCATAAACTACAAGTCAAACAAAACTATCCATACAAGCTGGAGAAACTACAAGTCATAATGGAACATAAAATTCAAGATCAGCAGGATCAACATAACTCATGGGAGCATCGATAACAGGTGGCACATCACCCGCTATGGGGGGGTGGGGGGAGGTTGAAGAGAGTGTTGGTGCAAGGAACACCAGATGATCGAACCTAAATTTTGATTATGGCAAAGAGTTTAAAGTTAAGGTTACTTGTTATTTAACAAGTGTGATTAAGCTTACAGGAACACCCTAAGTGTTCTTAGGCAAAAGTCTTAGTGAATTATGTTGGTACGGTTAGTACTAACAGTCTAACTCAGGTTTTGATGAATGACAAAGTAGCTTAAGTTAGTTCCATTGTGATCTAACACTTTAACTAAGTGTGCAGGAGAAACCCAGCTAGGTTAATAGACCGACCTGATAGCTGGCACGAAGTCCAGACTGGTCGATGGGCTGACCTGATGTCTGGCACGAAGTCCAACTAGGTCGATGGGTTGACCTGATAGTTGGCATGAAGTCCAGAATAGTCGACGGGCTGACATGATGTCTGGCACGAAGTCCAGCTAGGTCGACGGGCTGACCGGACGTCTGGTAGGTAAGTTAAGGTAAGTCACCGGAGGGGAGTGACTTGGTGAAGACGCATTCCCTGTTAGAGAGAATAGTAGGTGTCGATCCAACTTAAAACCATTTCGGGAATCTAAGTTGAGATCGTGACTAGATTCCGATCTCGGTGAGATGGAATATAATTACTACCCTTTTCTTTAATTGTACTAATCTTTGTTTTGCAGGATAGTATAATTTACATTTGCCTCGGACTAACGTTTTCTTGCAGGAAGTTGATTGCTGGAAAATGGGGGTCCGAGCGCCCGAAAGGGATCCGGGCGCTCGGAAGGCAAATTTTATCCCCACAGTCGTCACGACGTGGAGCTCACTGTTGGCTGAGCTACGTCACAGTCTAGGTGCCCGGAAGGGATCCGGGCGCCCGGAGCTTCCTATATAAGGAGGCTTCACCCTGAAGCAAAGATAACAACGTCTTCCAATGACTGCTCTACTACACTGTTCTCCTACAACACTGCTTCCCCGACAACGTACTGTTAAAGTGTTCTTTCTTTCTGTTGTCGGTATTTGCAAACTGCTAGTGAATTGCCCAACGAAAGTGCTCGACGAGTGCGAGCCTTGGAGTAGGAGTCGACGAAGGCTCCGAACCAAGTAAAACCGGTTCTTATTAGCGTTGTTCTTTTACTTTTCCGCTGTGCACTCGACTACGATAATTTTTCGATCGCTATTCACCCCCCCTCCCTCTAACGCTTTCACGATCCAACAAGTGGTATCAGAGCAGGTGCCGCTTTGATTTGGTGCAACCACCAATCAGACAAAAGGGGTGGATTTTTTTTTCTTTTTCAGCTTTAAGTTTTTCGAAACAATCCAAACTGGTATTGTTGCCTTTTTGGATCTTTTTTTCGTAGCAAGTTAAACGAAATTGGTGCAACACCGATTCAGTCTTATATTTCTTTGTTTCTCCCACACTGCTAATCCAAGACCAAGTCTTGGGATTTCTTTCTCCTTGTTTTTTGTATGCAAGGTAAAATGTCTCAAATCGAAGGTTTCAACACAGTCCATCCCCCTCTATTCAACGGTGATGATTTTCTCTATTGGAAGAAGCGAATGGAGGTCTATCTAAAGACCGACTTCGACCACTGGTTTAGCATCACTGGAGGCTACAAAGCGCCAGTCGACAATTCCAGAAATCCATTAGACCCAGAACAGTGGACTCTGGACATGAAAAAGAAAGCCTCGACGAACTTTAAAGCCCTCAACACACTACAATGCGGGCTGACAAGGGAAGAGTTGAACCGAGTGGGCCCACACCAAAATGCGAAGGAATTATGGGACAAGCTCATCGAACTACATGAAGGAACGAGCGATGCCAAGGTAACTAAACGTGATCTCTTCTAAATAGATTATTTAATATTAAGATGCGGGAAGGAAAAACGGCAAGTCAGCTCCACGCGAGGATCAAAGATATCCTCAGCGGGCTTCACGCGATAGGCCACCAAATGGAGAATCGTGATTTGATCAGGTACGCTCTAAACACATTTCCTCGAAATGCATTGTGGGCATCCATCGTGGATGCCTACAAGATTTTAAAGAATCTTTCTAAGTTGAAGTTAGATGAACTATTTTGCGAACTTGAGTTACACGAGCAAACTAATACCAGAACTAAGAAAGATATCGCTTTGTTTGCATGTTCCTCCAAGGAAAAGACAAAGACCAAGCCTGAACTTGAAGATGAATCTGACTAAGATTCTGAAGACGAAGAGTACCTAGTGAAATTGGTAAGGAAGATGTTCACCAGGAGGAAGAAGAATTTCAGCAGAAAAGACCTGCAGAAGATCAACTCCACAACTAAACCAAGAAACGTGACCTGCTCCGGTGCAACAAGAAGGGGCCACTACAAGCACGAGTGCCCAAGATTAAAGAACGAGAAGTCAAAGACAACCAAGAAGAATGCACTTAAAGTAACGTGGGATGACTCATCTTCAGAAGAATCGGAGGCTGAAGATTAGAAGCACCAAAGCCACTTGGCGCTGATGGCCTACGAATCAGAATCAAAGAACAAATCGGAAGACGAGTCTGAACTCAAATTGAGCCACGAGTCCGTACTCATTTTCGAAGGTCCCGAAGAGGTATACCTTAGTCTAAATTAGAAATTTTTAAAGTCATTGCATGTTTAGATAGAAAGTTAACTACAATTGAAAATGAAAAAAAAAATGCTCCTTAAGGAAAACCAAAATCTCAAGGAACAAATTACAAATTCTAATCTAACTCAAGCCTTAACACTTGAGGAGGAAAATTCAACACTAAAAGCTGAAATTAATAAATTAAAAGGACTTTTAGAGAAATTTACATCTAGATATAAAAATTTAGATCTTATATTAAATAGTCAACAAGGCGTTTACAATAAATCTGGACTTAGCTATAAGTCAAGTTCAAATAAATCGTTTATAGCACTAAAAACTCAACATAAACAACAAACTAAAGCTTGGGTTCCAAAAGCGTACTTAACCACGCAAGTAGGAATTAACTAATATTATATACCCAAGGATAAAATATATTATGTAAAATCAAATAAACCAAATCAAAAGCCAAAACACAAACGTAGACCAACTAAATCAAAATCAAACCATTTTAAAACCTACCCAGATTATCATCAAGTTAAATACAATTATAAAAATAATCGACATAAACCCAAAACTAAAACCTAAATCGAATCAATAATTCAAGAGGAGGCTCCAGAATAGCTGGCACCTCCAAAAATAATCTACCCGACAGGGTAACCAAAAACTAACCTACCTGGCAGGGTAATAGGACTAGTACAAAAAGGGACAACAATTTAACTTGACATACGGTACTGGTGAAGTTTGGATGATAGTACATTAGGGAAACTCTGTCTATGCATGTTTAGGAAGATATGACTTCGACATGGTGCATTTGACTTAGTGGAACTAACCAAAGATACCCCTTACGGATCCTAACTAGTTAAACCAAGGTTTTGTACTAAGTTCAGTGGATAGGACTATTTTAAAAACTTCGAAGACATGGTTACTTTAATGATGTCCAAGTAACTCACCATAGTCCATAAATTTATCCAGAGAACGCCTATTTGTTGAGCCCAAAACTAAACCTGAATCTAACACAAAGTTAAACCAAACCCTAAAAATTGAACTTAACTTCATCTCACAAAAATTATAGATTTCCATAATTGAAAATATAGATTGGGTGAGATGACTAAGGACTTTAGGTCAAACCAAATCGAATAGAATCGAATCGAATTAAAATTAAATCTAATTAAAATAAAATTTAATTAAATTAAATATAATCAAATTAAATTAAACCAAATCAAATTAAATAAAATTAAATTAAACTAAATCAAATTCAATTCAATTGAAAATTGAATTTCAAAATTATTCTTAAAAAACTTATTATAACTTAAAAATTATCTTCAAAATTATTTTCACATAAAAAATTATTTTAAAAATTAATTTAAAAAATATTTTAACTTAAAAATTATTTTAATTTAAAACACATCTTAAAAATTAATTTAAAAATTAATGTCAAAATTAACTTAACTTTAAAAATTATTTTAACATAAAAATTAATTTAAAAATTATTTTAACTTAAAAATTAATTTAAAAATTATTTTAACTTAAAAATTAATTTAAAAATTAATTTAAAATTATTACATAAAATTAATTTATTTTTTTTAACTTAAAATTTATTTAAAAATTAATTAACTTTAAAATTAATTTAAAAATTATTTAAACCTAAAAATTAATTTAAATTCAAAATTATTTTAGACTAAAAATTAATTTCAAAAGTATTTTAAAACTTTATTTAACCTAAAAATTATTTTAAAAAATTAATTTAACTAAAAAGTATTTTAAAAAATATTTTAACTTAAAAATTAATTTTAAAATTATTTTAACTTAAAAATTATTTTAAGAATTTTTTTGACTTAAAAATTAATTTAAAAATTATTTTAACTTAAAAATTATTTAAAAAATTATCTTAAAAATTATTTAAAAATTTATCTTAAAAATAATTTTAAAAATTATCTTAAAAATTATTTTTAAAATTATCTTAAAAAATTATTTTAAAAATTATTTAAAATTAAAAATTAATTTAGAAATTATTTTACATAAAAATTATTTTAAAAATTATCTTAAAAATTATTATAAAATTATTTTAACTTAAAAATTAATTTAAAAATTATGTTAACTTAAAAATTAATTTAAAAATTATTTTTAAAATCATTTTAAAAATTATTTAAAATTAAAAATTAATTTAAAAATATATTTTAACTTAAAAATTATTTTAAAAGTTAATTTAAAATTATTTTAACTTAAAAATTATTTTAAAAATTATTTTAACTTGAAAATTAATTTAAAAATTATTTTATCTTAAAAAATTATTTTAAATTGAAAATCAGATTTAAAATTAATCTAACTAAAAATTTAATTAAATTAAACTAATTAAATTAAATTAAACTAATGAAATTATGTTAAACTTAAAACTTTAATTAAGTTAAATATTAAACTTTAAACTTAAAATTAAACTTAAACTTTAAAGTTAAAATAAAATAGAATTAAAATTAAGTTAAACTTAAATTAAACCTAAACTTAAAACCGGTTTCTCCACCCAGAAGGAGTTCGTATTAGCCGGTTTTCCGGGGTTTCATCCACCGACGGATTGATAGGCTTCGTCCACCTTACGGACACGCCGAGAAGTAGGAGTATCATCTCCGAACCTCGTTACATCGCTGCATCTAAGGTTTGATCTTCTCGTTCTCGTTTCTATTATTTTATTTCCGCTGCGCTAACCTAATTCGTAGGAAGAAACGAAAAATTGGGGTCGGCTATTCACACCCCCCCTCTCTAGCTGCATCCGAAGGTCCTAACAAGTGGTATCAGAGCAAGGTTGCTCTTCGTCGGATTAACACCCAAGGGAGCACAAGCTAGAGAATGGATGGACTTGGAGAAGACGTCACGATTCCACCCTTCTACGATCGCGACGACTTCGCATTTTGGAAGGTAAGAATGAAGTACTTTCTTATGACTAACTTAGTTAATTGGAATTGTGTACAAGTAGGTTTTGTTCCTCCAAGGGATGGAGAAGGAGAAATTCTTGAGAAGAAGACGAAGGAACAAATCCACCAATCCGTAATCAACGACGAGGTAATGAAAATTTTTGAATTCTCATTACCTAACGATATCTTGTGCAAGATAGGTGGTTACAACAATGCCAAGGAATTGTGGAACAACTTGGCCAAGTTCCATGAGGGAAGCTCCAATTCAAGTCATGAAGAGGAGTCAAGTGAGTCAAGTAGCTCACTTCATGGAGGTAAGGAATTAAAAGTTGAGGGCTACTCAACATCTAAGGAAGAAGAGGAGGAGAGTTCTTCTTCAAGATTGGAGCAAGAAGAAGAAGCTTCTATCTCCGGAAGGGATGAAGGAGAAAGCTCATATCCACCCTCAACACTAGGTAACTCAAGCAATTTAATTTCTTGTAAATTACATATAATATGTTTTGAGTGTAGGGAATATGGACATTACAAGAGTAAGTGTCCAAGGAGGATTAGGAAGACTCCACCGGCGCCAAAGGTCAAGAAAGCCGGAGTCCCGATACGCAAGGGCAAGGAGCGCATGGTGTGCTTCCAATTCAAGTGAAGAGGACATTATAGAAGTCAATGTCCGAGGGGGAGGCAACCTCACAAGGACAAGAGACCAAGCACATCTATAGGGGGAGCTAAGGCAAACCCTAAGGTAATCTCTAAGGCACATTCTTGCAATTCTAGTAGGATGCATGCTAGTAGCCTTATTGCTATTGTCAATAAAAATAAGCATGATAACTATAGTAACCGATACACGTGCTTAGGTGCCAAACATGTTAGCCTAGATAAGGACAATACTAGGAAAACCAACCCTAGAATTAACTCATCTAAGGTTAAGGAAAACCTAGGTAGGAATCCCAAAACAACTAGACATATGCCTAGGTATACCTCAAAGAAAAATGACAAATTAAAACTTGAGGTATTAGAAAAGGAAAATCAAGTCTTGAGGTCAAGACTTGACACCTTAGAAAAGACCCTTAAGAATTTGGAGAAGTCAACTCTAGGGTCTAAGGGTCAAAAGCAAAAGCCCAAGGACATGAGAGGTTTGAGTCACAAACCTAAGTCTCAAGTGGTCAAGCTCACTTATCATAATGTTCCATTCGATTATGGAACAAGACCTAGGGCTAGGAAGACCATCACCAAGGTCACAAGGGGAGTCACCCCTAGAGTTGATCTTGATGAGTCCCAAATGGCCAAGGCTTTAAAGCCTAAGAGGGTCATTAGGAGGGTTGCTAGGGAAGTCATCCCTAGTGAATATTTAGTGAACCCAATGAGCTCAAATAGGTATTGGGTTCCTAAGAGCATGATTCCATCACGCTAGATGGATTAGAGTGTGCCAACCTTAATTGAATAGGTAGTTAATCTATTCATGACAAAAGGTGGCACTTTAGGAATTTTCAAGGTGTAATCAAGCCTTGAAGATGAAATTAAAAGTTATTCCTAAGGTGATTAGGATGTGCCAATCATATTTGAGGAATTCTCTAGGGTCAATCTAATTGGCACATAGTGATCTAAAAATCTTTAGTATATGATTTTAGGTCTATTACACTTAGGAATATGGAATTTATGACAAAATGATCAAAATTATCAAAAATGGCAACTAAGGCTAGAATTAGGTATTTTCTATACCTTTATATATTATTTGCCATGTATTGTTTGCCATATGGCATGTCATGACATCATATTTAATTTATTATCATTTGAAATGTCATGATAATACTTATGTTAGCTATATGTCATGCTTTATTTAAGTTTCATACTTTATGACATGACATCATGACATTGGCACATGTTTTCACTTATGATATTATTGTATGCCATGTCATCATCTTTTGCATTTATAATCAATTAATTTGATTTAAGGACAAAAACATAATTTGATATGGAGATCAAATTGTTGTTTAGAAAATGCATGAGAACTTAGCCTAAGATGACCTAAACCCATATCTCACATCAACATTGACTTGGATGTGTTTGATACACCTTAGATGTGTGTGAGATATTAGGATCATGAGTTAGGATCAAGGTGCATAGTTCTTGTACCTAGATGAGCCTAATTCGAAATTGAGGATCATAGGGAAAGCTTGTGTACAAGTCATGTACATTTAGCCCTAAGATTGTGGTCCTAAATTAAATGGTTTAAAATCATTTCAAAGTTGATTTGAAAAACCTTGATGAATCTTTTCTAGTGATAGCATTCATCATTGAGTAAGTTGATACAAAGATTGATTAACTTTGAGTTATTTCAAAATCTTTTGAACTTTGTATCAAGATTTGAAAATGGAAGTTATTTTCATAGAAAACTATTTTTCTGTGATAGTATATGTTATGAGGAATGTATCCTCAAAGTTTTACAATTTTTGGAATTTTCTGTAATTTTCTAGAGGTTTCTGAATTTCGGAAGTAGAAAAATCAGAAACTTCTGATATCAGAGTTGGGGACCGATCAGAGAGGATTCTGATCGGTCCAGGGAAAAGTGGATCGGTCACTGGACAGATCCAGGGAGAGTGTGGATCGGTCTGGTGACCGATCCAGTAAAGGGCTGAGCGTGCCAAATGCTGATTTTCGACTGATTGCTGAAATTTCAGCTGGAAGTTGGTGGTTTAGATTTCTAAAGGTTTGAAACTCTCCAAGACATTGTTGGTGCAATGGTCAAGGGGGAGTTTTTACTCCTAAAGACTTGAGTGATATGGGATTATCACTAAGTTAATTGTTGACCTTAGTATCAAGGGGGAAATTAAGAGTTTCAATGAAAGGTATGGGACTCTCATTAGGAAGAAACTCTTGACCTTGATTCACTCTTTTTGATGTGTGTCAAAAAGGGGGAGAATGGGAGAATGTCCAAAGAATGTTCAAGGAAGAACATTGGAAAACCTAAGTTAGGTTATCGGTTTAACCTAACTTGATTATGGTTTTGTCAAACATCAAAAAGGGGGAGATTGTTGGTGCAACCTTAGGTCAAGGTTGACATGGTTGACCTGGCTCGAGTTGACCTGACTCGAGTTGTATTTTGATGTTTCATGAGAATAGAAAAGTTCTATTCTGATGTTTGACGAGAATAGAAGAGTTGTATCTTGATGTTTGACAAGAATATTGGAAAACTTGGGAGGTTGTGGGTGCAACCCTTGGTCAAGGTTGACCTGGTTGACCCAACTTGAGTTGATCTATTTCAAGAAGTCCAAGCAGGGAGCTTGGCACGGGAAAAGTCCAAGTATGGAGACTTGGCACGGAAAAGTCCAAGCAAGGAGCTTGGCATGGGAAAAATCCAAGCAGGGACTTGGCACGGAGAAGTCCAAGTATGGAAGCTTGGCATGTGGAAGTCGGAGAGGGCTTGGTAGCTCGTTCTCCGGAATGTGGTCAGAGAGGGCTCGGTAGCTCGTTCTCTGGACCTGATGGAGTCGGAGAGGGCTCGGTAGCTCGTTCTCCGGACTATGGTCAGAGAGGGCTCGGTAGCTCGTTCTCTGGACCGGATGTGGAAGTCGGAGAGGGCTCGGTAGCTCGTTCTCTGGACTAGGTCAGAGAGGGCTTGGTAGCTCGTTCTCTGGACCGGACGAAGTCGGAGAGGGCTCGGTAGCTCGTTCTTCGGACTAGGTCAGAGAGGGCTCGGTAGCTCGTTCTCTAGACCAAGAAGGCAGATAGAAAATCCTGGTGAGTGAAGTCAGGTAAAAGTCCTAGTGAGTGAAGCCAGGTAGATTGGAAATCCTGGTGAGTGAAGCCAGGTGAAAACCCTAGTGAGTGAAGCTAGGTGAAAGTCCTGGTGAGTGAAGCCGGGCAAGGAAAAATCCAGATGGATCAAGGATGATCGGACATCTGGTGTTGAGAAGGTCAAGTAGGTCAAGGGAGTGACCGGATACTTGGCACGAAGAGAAAAGTCCAAGTGGGTCAAAGGGATTGACCAGACACTTGGCGGGGAGTCCTAGCAGGTCAAGGGAGTGACCGGATGCTAAGCATGATATACCAATAGGTCAAGGTTGACCGGATGTTGGTTTGGAAGGCTTGAGACTTGGTTTGGGTAAAAACCAAGAGCTGGATCGATCAATGGATCGATCCAGTGATACACTGAGTTATCTGATCGGTTTGGTGACCGATCAGTAACCGATCAGTAGCTTTCTGTGAGAGTTACTGATCGATCTGGAGACCGATCATAGACGAGGCCAACTCTCACAGAGAGTTGGCTGATCGGTCTGGGGACCGATCAGCCTAAGGCCTGATCGGTCCACAGACCGATCAGAGTCCGATCAGTGCGGCTCTGTGAGATGGCTGATCGGTCTGGGGACCGATCAGCCAAGGTCCTGATCGGTCCCCAAGACCGATCAGGGACAGTGTGGACCGATCAGGTTGGAGCTTGATCGGTCCAAACCTAGCCGTTGTGAGTGACAACGGCTAGATCTCGGTCTTCTGTGTCTTCTTCTGTCTTCACAGGTTTGCAGGTTCAGCTATATAAAGAGTCGAGCGACTCTACTGGATCTTCTTCTTGCTTCTGCAAGTTCTTCCAGGTTCCTTCTGCGAGCTTTGCTGAGCTCGTACTTCTTGAAGCTTCGCGTGAGCTTCCCTGCTGCTGGCATCCGTGAAGCTGCTGCTTCATCAACGGACTCCAGACGAGAAGGCAAGCAAGTGTGTTTACAATTTCTATTGTTCTTGTTTGCTTCCTCTATTGTTGTACTCCTCTGTTTTGCTGTTGCAAAGACTTTGTGGTGAGGTTTCTCCACCCAGAAGGAGTTCGTATTAGTCGGTTTTCCGGGGTTTCATCCACCGACGGATTGATAGGCTTCGTCCACCTTACGGACACGCCGAGGAGTAGGAGTATCATCTCCGAACCTCGTTACATCGCTGCATCTAAGGTTTGATCTTCTCGTTCTCGTTTCTATTATTTTATTTCCGCTGCGCTAACCTAATTCGTAGGAAGAAACGAAAAATTGGGGTCGGCTATTCACACCCCCCCTCTCTAGCCACATCCGAAGGTCCTAACAATCCCTACATAAGGAGTTATGTACTTTGGCTTTGTCAAACGTCACCCGTAACTGGGTGGACTATAAAGGCGATTACTGGGTATGTAACGAATTATGCAGAGGAATGTGAGTGATGTAGATGGGATCTATCCCTCCTATATGACGAGAGCGACATCGATATTCTTGATAGAGTGAGACCACAAAGTGCATGACCATGCCCAAATGAGTTAATATGAGATATTGAGCTCATTTGATTTAGTTAGTCTACTTGGAGTTCAAGATTTAGATTGATTAGAGGATGACACGGTCTATGCCTCACATTGATCAATCTAGATGTCTTGGATAGAAGGACACTTGTCATATATTGTGAGGAGTCACAATTAGTAGTCACAAGGTGATGTTGGATCTCAACATTCTTATAACTTGGGTAGTAATGATGTGTTGCTAAATACCGCTCATTACTTATGCTTCTAAATGGGTTTAGGAGCATTGCCAACGTTATAAGAACCTATAGGGTCACACACAAAGGGCAATTAGATGGAGATTAGATTCATTTGATGAACCTAAAGGATTAAGTTCATGTGATGAACCAAATTGGATTAAGAGTAATCCAAATTATGCTAATTGAGTTGGACTCAATTTGGTTCATGTGTTAAGTGAGTCTAATTTGGACTTAGACTCATTTAATCAATTTAATTCAATGAATAGAGATTCATTAAATTAAAATTGACTTGAACCAATGGTTAGATTTGATCAACCATGGGAGAGAAGTGGTCAAGTTTGACTTGACTTGAGAGGAAGATGAAGAGTCAAGTTTGACTTGACTTTATGCCACCTCATTGTTGAGTTGACATTGAGTGGGCCAATGATGATGCTCCACATCATCATGGTTACTTAAGTGAGATGCCACCTCATGGGAGTTACCAAGAGTTGTGACTCTTGGTATCCCATGGAGGTTACAACCTCCACTAAAGTGGCCGACCACTTTGATTTTATGTGGAGAGTTTATTTTTTGTGGTAACTCCCATCTTCTTCCTCTCTAGCTTTCTTCTTGCTCTCCCTCTCCTCCATTACTGATCTCTAAGGTTGCTAACACATCCTTAGAGATTTTTCTCCATCTCTTAACATATAGTTCTAGTGTAGATCTATAGGTTAGTAAACTTGTACTCGTTATTTTGTTTTCGAAAGTTTTTACTTCGCACGGATCCGTGGCTGGAGATTTCGGGGTTTCTGCGACGCGAGAAGCGGTTTTCGCGGCCCGAAAAACCTAACAGTGGTATCAGAGCCACGTGCAAAGACTTGTACGAGTTTAGTTTGTTTTTTATGAAAAATATAGCTTCTGTGATTTTCTGTAAATTTAAGTTTTTATGGATTTTTATGGGTAATTTTCTCGTAGAAGCGAAGCACAAGTGTTTATACACTTGTAGGCTTCGACTACCGAGAATATTTTTCTGAAACAGCAAGGTTTCACCCCAAATCCTTTTGGGACAGCGGACTAAGGCGCTGTAGGATCGCTTAGGGACACTCGCGATGGTTAGATCGTGGGTAGGGGCACTGCCCCTAGCCCCGCAAGGGGATTCATTCCGCGATTGCGCTCGAAAACCGTTAAACGGGACCGCTGGGAAATTTTACTCGTAAAAATTGTAAAAATTAGTATTAAAATTACAGAAAATTATGAAAATTACATAATTTAGAATTATGTATAATTTGTGATAGTCATGGCCCAAAAGACCCAATCTGATTGGATTTGTATTGTAATTCATATTATGGCCTGCACGCCGTCATTTGTGTTGTGCGTGTTGTACGTTTGATTCGCGACCTGCGCGTCGTGTCTTTCTCTATTATATATTTTTGTTGTAAATTAGTTTAGACTCAAATATAACTCGAGTTTCAAAATTGTAATGTAGAAAATTGGAGGGGTGGACGGTCCACTCGAGACGGAGTTACAAGGAGGGTGCGAGCAACACAAGGTGGTCAAAGGGAGGAGCTTGAGAAGCTGTTGACCCTAGGTTGACCATCCGATCTTCTCATTGGCTTGAGAAGATCGTAGTAGGGCCATGACTAATCACAAATTAATTTAATTAATTGCTTGTGTGTATGTGATTCATGATTAGTAATTAATTAGTGCCTAACGATTAGATTAGATCTAAATCGTGTACAAGATGCACCCTTTCGATTAGATTAGATCTATCGCGTATTTGATACACATCGACGATTAGATTAGATCTAAATCGCGTCAACTCTAATGCCTACCGTGTCGTGATACCTATCACTACCTCGATCACATGTGTTGTTGAATCTGCCAAAGCATAGCAACACATATTATCTTGATAGGGTACGGAGGGACAATCTTGGTCCCGCTTATCAACGCATGGGCGAGTATAAACTCAATTAGATTGAGTATTCCTAGTTTGCTCGATTGGATCGAGTACAACTATAGGCATTCTTCCAACGGTTGGAAAGATAGGACATAAATCACATTTATATTAATTCTTGGGCGTATTAGCCAAAGCTAACTTAAGTTTTAATATAACTGCGGATAATGATCCTATAAACAAGAGTTGCATAGAGATGTAATTGGTAAATCGTTACCTATCGATCATACTAAGTCTTGGGCGTATTAGCCAAAGCTAACTCAAGGGTTAGTATGATGTGGATCTTGTCCCACATGAATTATAGAATTCAGTGGGAGCATCATTTAGTTAAAGGCCTAATTAAATGATTTAAAAGAATATGATATTTATTTTTCTGCATTTTTCTGTTGTAGATAACCATGAGTCGAATACGAACACCTTCTCTCTGCGTTCTGTCCTTGAGAAGGACAAGCTCAACGGAGCAAATTTCCTGGACTGGTACAGGAACATGAGAATAGTTCTCACCCAAGAACGTAAACTATACGTTCTAGAGCAGCCCATTCCGGAGGCTCCTCCTGCCAATGCCACGCGAGCAGATAAAGATGCTTACAAGAAGCATCAAGATGACGCATTAAATGTGTCCTGTCTAATGCTCGCGACCATGAACTCTGAGCTTCAGAAGCAACACGAGTTAATGGGCGCTTACGATATGGTTGAACATCTTCGTTAACTGTATCAAGGACAAGCGAGGCATGAGAGATTTGAGATCTCAAGGGCACTGTTTCAGTGCAAGATGTCTGATGGGGCTCCCGTAGGCCCATATGTACTCAAAATGATTGGGTACATAAAAAACCTACAGAGACTGGGATTCCTGCTTAGACAAGAGATGGCCACTGACCTGATCTTGCAATCCTTGCCGGATAGCTATAGTCAGTTCGTTCTAAACTACAATATGAACGAAATTGACAAGCCACTGCCCGAGCTACTTAGCATGTTAAGAACTGCTGAGCTGAACCTTAAGAAGGCAAAGCCCCACTCTGTTATGATGGTTCAGAAACACAAGGGCAAGGGCAATCCCAAAGGCAAGGGAAAGTCTCATGCCAAGGGCAAAGGCAAGGCACTGAAGCCTAAAGGAGGGGTCGCCAAGGATGCTACCTGCTTCCACTGCAGTCAGACCGGGCACTGGAAGAGGAACTGTAAGGTGTACCTGGAAGATCTTAAGAAGAAGTGAAGTGAGACTTCCACTTCAGGTATATATGTTATAGAAGTCAATCTATCTATTTCTTCATCATGGGTATTAGATATCGGATGTGCATCTCACATTTGTACTAATGTGCAGGCGCTGAGAAATAGCAGGGCATTGGCGAAGGGCAATGAAGCACGGGTTGCTGCTGTTGCTGTAGGGACTTATTTTCTATCTCTGCCCTCTGGGCTTGTATTAGAGTTGGATGATTGTTGTTATGTGCCTGCATTAACTAAAAACATAATTTCAGTTTCTTGTTTGGACAAGAAAGGTTTCTCTTTTATAATTAAGGACAAATGTTGTTCTATTTATTTAAAAGATATGTTCTATTGTAGTGCACCTCTAATGAACGGACTCTACATTTTAGACCTTGAAAGCCCTATCTATAACATAAATACTAAGAGGTTCAAGTCAAATGACCTAAATCAAACCTATCTCTGGCACTGTCGCTTAGGTCATATAAATGACAAGCGCTTATCCCAGCTCCATAAGGATGATTTGCTGGACTCATTTGATTTTGAATCTTATGAGACGTGCGAGTCATGCCTACTAGGCAAGATGACCAAGACTCCCTTTAGTGGGCACAGTGAGAGAGCGACTGACTTGCTAGGTCTTATACATAGTGATGTATGTGACCCTTTCAATGTCGCTGCTAGAGGCGGTTATAGGTACTTCATCACATTTACTGATGACTTCAGTAGATATGGTTATGTGTACTTGATGACACATAAGTCAGAATCCTTTTAAAAGTTCAAAGAATTCAAGAATGAAGTACAGAACCAGCTTGACAAGAGTATTAAGATACTTCAATCAGATCGAGGTGGAGAATACCTTAGCCATGAGTTTCGTGATAACCTAGCTGAGTGTGGGATTCTATCCCAACTCACTCCTCCTAGAACACCATAGTGGAATGGTGTATCCGAAAGGAGGAATCGTACCATATTAGATATGGTACGATCTATGATGAGTCACACAGATCTTCCGACATACCTTTGGGGATATGCTCTAGACACGACAGCTTTTATACTCAACCGAGTTCCATCCAAGGTCGTGATAAAGACACCATATAGGATATGGACTGGGAGAGATGCCCAGGTGTCTTTCATGAAGATTTGGGGTTGTGAGGCTTACGTTCGACGTCAAGTCTCAGATAAGTTAGGACCCAAATCCGACAAGTGCTACTTTATTAGATATCCCAAGGAAACTAAGAGATATTACTTCTACATTCCCAGTCAGCACAAGGTAGTTGTGGCAAAGACTGGGGCCTTTCTAGAAAGGGACTTTGTTTATAGAAAGACTAGTGAGAGTACGTTCGATCTTGAAGAAGTTCAAGATGCGGACCATAGCACTGAAGCCTCGATGGAAATTGAACTGGAACCACAAAGTGTTGTGGATGATGTTGTTCCACAAAGAGTTGAGGAACAACAACCAGTTCAAGTAGACATACCTCTTCGCAGGTCTGATAGGGTACATCGTCAGCCTGAGAGATACTCATTTCTCTTGTATGACCATGATGACGTTGTGCTCATAGATGATGAGCCTACCACCTATCAGGAAGCTGTGTTGAGACCAGATTCCGAGAAATGGCTAGAGGCCATGATATCCGAGATGGAATCCATGTACACCAACCAAGTATGGACTTTGGTTGATCCACTTGAAGGGGTAAAACCCATTGGGTGTAAGTGGGTCTTTAAGAGAAAGACTGACATGGATGGACTTATCTATAAGGGTCGCTTGGTAGCTAAAGGTTTCAAGCAAATTCATGGTATTGACTATGATGAAACATTTTCTCAAGTAGCGATGTTTAAGTCCATTCGGATCATGCTTGCTATTGTAGCATACCATGACTATGAGATATGGCAGATGGATGTCAAAACCACGTTTCTGAATGGAAACCTGCTTGAGGATGTGTACATGACACAACCTGAGGGTTTTGTAGATCCACAGCATACTAGCAGAGTATGCAAGCTGCATAGGTCCATTTATGGATTAAAGTAAGCTTCTCGGAGCTGGAATCTTCGATTCGATGATGCAATCAAACAGTTTGGTTTCATCAAGAACGAAGATGAACCTTGTGTCTACAAGAAGGTTGTAGGGGATATAGTTGTCTTCCTCATATTATATGTGGATGACATACTACTCATTGGGAAGGACATCCCTTTCCTACAGTCTGTCAAGACTTGGCTAGGGACATGTTTCTCAATGAAGGACTTAGGTGAGGCATCCCGCATTCTAGGGATATAGATCTATAGAGATATATCTAAGAGATTGCTTGACCTAAGTCAGAGTACATATATTGACAAGGTACTCCTTCGGTTTGCTATGCAGAACTCCAAGAAGGGATTTCTGCCGATGTCACATGGCGTGAGTCTTTCGAAGACTCAAGGTCCCTCTTCTAGAGAGGAGAGAGACCGCATGGATCATATCCCTTATGCCTCGGCCATAGGATCTATCATGTACGCCATGCTATGTACTCGACCTGATGTCTCGTATGCTTTGAGCATGACGAGAAGATACCAGTTAGATCCAGGTGAAAGTCACTGGATAGCGGTCAAGAATATTCTTAAGTACTTAAGAAGGACTAAAGAATATTTCTTGATATATGGAGGCAATGCCGAGCTAGCTGTAAAGGGTTATAGTGATGCTAGCTTCCAGACCGACCAGGATAATTATCGATCGCAGTCAGGGTTTGTATTTTGCATTAATGGTGGTGCTGTGAGTTGGAAGAGTTCGAAGCAGGACACAGTTGCTGATTCTACGATAGATGCTGAGTACATTGCTGCATCAGAGGCAGCAAAGGAGGCAGTTTGGATCCGCAAGTTCATCACTGAACTTGGGGTGGTTCCCAGTATCGCTGACCCTATTGAGCTCTATTGTGACAACAATGGAGCTATAGCACAGGCGAAGGAACCTCGCTCACACTAGCGGACCAAACACATACTACGTCGCTTCCATCTCATTCGAGAGATTATCGAGAGAGGAGATGTGAAGATATGCAGAGTACCTACAGAGGCTAACATCGTAGATCCCTTGACCAAGGCTTTGGCACAGAGGAAGCATAATGGTCACACTAGGTCATTGGAGCTTAGAGCCTACACTGATTGGCACTAGTGCTAGTGGGAGATTGTTAGTTAGAGCCCTAGAGCCAATCATTTGATGATTGTATTATGGACTTATTGTATCATATTCTTATATAAATAAAGGCATTTGTTTTGGTTATTATACTTACTTGTATTGGTGCCAAATAAACTAAGTATAATAGCGTCCTTGAGTAGAGGGTTCTTACCTATATCAATCGGTTAGTTGAACCAATAGTGAGATGATATAGGGAACACTACTCTTAATCATTCCTAGTCGAGTATTTACATTCAGGGACAATGTTAATGCAATAAGACTAGCATGTAAGTCAACTCGATGACTTGATCTCACAAGTCATGGATATAGAGATATCAAGTTGACACATGGGTATACATTGGAGAATGTATACTGAATGACCCGCCATGAGAAAGTATCATGGATCGTTATATGAGTGTCATATACTTTCTCATGTGACTATTAGTATGACTACTAGTCCTTGGACCTGAAGTCACCATGGATCCCTACATAAGGAGTTATGTACTTTGGTTTCGTCAAACGTCACCCGTAATTGGGTGGACTATAAAGGCGATTACTGGGTATGTAACAAATTATGCAGAGGGATGTGAGTGATGTAGATGGGATCTATCCCTCCTATATGACGGGAGCGACATCGATATTTTTGATAGAGTGAGACCACAAAGTGCATGGCCATGCCCAAATGAGTCAATATGAGATATTGAGCTCATTTGATTTAGTGAGTCTACTTGGAGTTCAAGATTTAGATTGATTAGAGGATGACACGGTCTATGCCTCACATTGATCAATCTAGATGTCTTGGATAGAAGGACACTTGTCATATATTGTGAGGAGTCACAATTAGTAGTCACAAGGTGATGTTGGATCTCAACATTCTTATAACTTGGGTAGTAATGATGTGTTGCTAGATACCGCTCATTACTTATGCTTCTAAATGGGTTTAGGAGCATTGCCAACGTTATAAGAACCTATAGGGTCACACACAAAGGGCAATTAGATGGAGATTAGGTTCATTTGATGAACCTAAAGGATTAGGTTCATGTGATGAACCAAATTGGATTAAGAGTAATTCAAATTATGCTAATTGAGTTGGACTCAATTTGATTAATGTGTTAAGTGAGTCTAATTTGGACTTAGACTCATTGAATCAATTTAATTCAATGAATAGAGATTCATTAAATTAAAATTGACTTGAACCAATGGTTAGATTTGATCAACCATGGGAGAGAAGTGGTCAAGTTTGACTTGACTTGAGAGGAAGATGAAGAGTCAAGTTTGACTTGACTTTATGTCACCTCATTGGTGAGTTGGCATTGAGTGGGACAATGATGATGCTCCACATCATCATGGTTACTTAAGTGAGATGCCACCTCATGGGAGTTACCAAGAGTTGTGACTCTTGGTATCCCATGGAGGTTACAACCTCCACTAAAGTGGCCGGCCACTTTGATTTTATGTGGAGAGTTTATTTTTTGTGGTAACTCCCATCTTCTTCCTCTCTAGCTTACTTCTTGCTCTCCCTCTCCTCCATTACTGATCTCTAAGGTTGCTAGCACATCCTTAGAGATTTTTCTCCATCTCTTGCTTGTGTGGATACACATAGAGAAGTGTCTACTTTGACACTTTCGAAATTCGGCGAACCGAGGACGAGCGAGATTGCGAAGGGCTTCGCATCCAGGGTAAAACTCTTAACATATAGTTCTAGTGTAGATCTATAGGTTAGTAAACTCGTACTCATAATTTTGTTTTCGAAAGTTTTTACTTCGCACGGATCCGTGGTTGGGGATTTCGGGGTTTCCGCGACGCGAGAAGCGGTTTTCGCGGCCCGAAAAACCCAACAATTAGCACTAACAGTCTAACTCAGGTTTTGATGAATGACAAAGTAGGTTAAGTTAGTTCCATTGTGATCTAACACTTTAACTAAGTGTGCAGGAGAAACCTAGCTAGGTCGACGGGTCGACTTGATAGCTGACACGAAGTCCAGACTGGTCGACGGGCTGACCTGATATCTGGCACGAAGTCCAGCTAGGTCGACGGGCTGACCTGATAGTTGGCACAAAATCTAGACTGGTCGACAGGCTGACCTGATGTCTGGCACGAAGTCCAACTAAGTCAATGGGCTGACCTAATAGCTGGCACGAAGGCTAGACGAGTCGACGAGCTGACCGGACGTCTAGCAGGTAAGTTAAGGTAAGTCACTAGAGGGAAGTGACTTGGTGAGGACGCATTCCCCGTTCGAGGGAATAGTAAGCGTCGATTCAACTTAGAACCATTTCAAGAATCTAAGTTGAGATCGTGACTAGATTCCAGTCTCGGTGAGACAGAATCTAATTACTATCCTTTTCTTTAATTATTCTAATCTTTGTTTTGCAGGGTAGTATAATTTGCATTCACCTCGGACTAACATTTTCTTGCAGGAAGTTGATTATTGGAAAATTGGGGGTCGTGCGCCCGGACCGTCCGGGCGCTCGAAAGGTAAATTTTATCCCCGCAGTCGTCGCAACGTGGAGCTCACTGGTTGGCTGGACTATGTTACAGTCCAGGCGCCCAAAAGGGATCCAAGCGCCCGAAACTTCCTATATAAGGAGGCCTTACCCTGGAGTAAAGATAACAACGTCTTCCAACGACTGTTCTACTACACTGTGCTCCTGCAGCGCTGCTTCCCCGACAACGTGCTGCTAAAGTGTTCTTTCTTGCTATTGTCGGTATTTCTATTTAATTACACTTGTACTTGATTTTGTAATCATCTTTTCAAACTGCTAGTGAATTGCCAACGAAAGCACTCTATGAGTGCGGACCTTGGAGTAGAAGTCGACGAAGGCTCCGAACCAAGTAAAATCGGTTCTTACTAGCATTGTTCTTTTACTTTTTTGCTGTGCACTCGACTAAGAATTTTTTGATCGCTATTACCCCCCCCCCCTCTCTAGCTCTTTCACGATCCAACAAATTCTAGGCAGGTGAAAACCCCTAGGGGAGGTAGCCCTAGGTTCTGAGTGTTGGTGCAATCGACCTAAATTTGATTGGTACGATCATGGTTTTGATGTGTGTGTCAAAGAGTTTAAGTTAGCCATTCATATGTATTTGATATGTGTTTGAGTCATGCAAGACTTGGTGAAACACATGAGGAACTTGGTGCGACCAAGTTTGGGAAGCTCATCCAAGGGCTTGGATCCTTGAGTCGGTGAAGGATAGTGTGGAAGACATCCGAGGGACCGCCAGACGAGGAGCAACAGAGTGAAGCAAAAGGAAGTGGACTTCAAGGCAACGTGAAGGATGGCATGGAGAGGAGCTGCGGGCTCGGGTGCATCTAAGGGACGAAGGCTGAGGAAGATGACTTCAAAGGGTGACTCCGGAAAGGATGAGTGTGAGTGTGTAATCGGGACTAGTCGATTGATGGAAGTGGCAGTCAACTGGTCCAGTGACTGGGAGTGAACAAAAGCATTCTGTTCTCTCAGCCAACAGTGACCAGTCGACTGGTACTTTCACCAGTCGACTGGTAAGTGATCGTTGTCGATCATTGGCAGAAACCCTGATTCTGCCAAGTAGTCATTGGCTGTGTCCAACGGTTGCACCAGTCTACTGATGGAAGTGTCAGTCGACTGGTGCGAGGGAAATTAGCTGTCTTGTGATCAACTCTTTCCTCTCTATATATTGGAAGCTTAGGGCATTGAAGGAGGTTATTAATCTTGTTGATACACGCCTAGTCTTTGCCTCCAAGCTTCCAAGTCTTCTCTTCCTCTCCAAATCTAAGTGTCATCCTGTAAAGAGGAAGGGATCATTGTGAGAGGTTTGCTCCACCGAGAAGGAGAAAGCTCTAGCCAGAGATTGCCGGGGACTAATCCATCGAAGGATTAAGGGATCATCCACCTCAAGGACAAGCCGTGGAGTAGGAGCAAGTAATCTCCGAACCACGTTACATTGAACGTGTTAGCGGTTTTATGTTCTTTTCTTATTGCTTTCATTGATTTAGTTTGTATTTCCACTTGCACACTAACCTTGTAGAGAAGTAATCGACTTGGTGGGGAAGCTATTCAACCCCCTTCTAGTCGGCCACAAGATCCCCAACAAGTGGTATCAGAGTAAGGACGAATGTCAACGGATTAATCGCCAAGAAGAGCAACATCATCAAATGGTCGGCTCACACATTCAACCACCAAAATTCGAAGGAGATTTTTTTTATGGAAGAAAAGAATGGAGGTATTATTTGAAACTAACTTCGATATTATGATAATCATGGAAAATGGTTTTGAGATACCTAGGAATGAAAATAATACAATAATCAACAAAACAAGATGGAGCAAGAAGCAAAAGGAAGAGCACTTAGCAAACTCAAAGGCAATGCATCACTTACTAAGTGTGCTTCCCCAACAAGAAGTAAATAGGATAGGGAACTACACAAGTGCCAAGGACTTGTGGGAAAAGCTAGTAGAGCTTTATGAAGACACATCGGAAGCAAAATTGGCAAGAAGAGATCTCCTTCGAGCTCAACTAAACAATGTGAAACTTGAAAAAGGAGATAAGGTATCTACACTTCATTCTAAAATTAAGAAAATATTGAATGTACTAACAAGTGTAGGTGAGAATTGTTAGGATCGATGATCGCGGCTAGAGAGGGGGGGTGTGAATAGCCGACCCCAAAATCGCGTTTCTTTCTACAAATTAAGGTTAGCGCAGCGGAAATAAAATGAATAGAAACGAAAGCGAAGAATAGCAAACCTCAAACTCGTCGATGTAACGAGGTTCGGAGATGAAACTCCTACTCCTCGGCGTGTCCGTAAGGTGGACGAAGCCTATCAATCCGTCGGTGGATGATTCCCCAGAAAATCGGCTAATATAAACTCCTTATGGGTGGAGAAACCTCGCCACAAGAACTTTGCAACAGCAATAAGGAGTACAAAGAAGAGCAAGAACAAAATACACAATAAATGTACAAATACTCGCTTGCCTTCTCGTCGACTGAAGTCCCGGATGAAGCACCAACTTCACGGACGAATGCCAACAAGAAACTCAGTCAAAGAAGCTCCCCCGAAGCTTCGGAGCTCAGCAAAGCTCAAGCACAGCTTTCAGAAGAACAGCAGCTCGAGGAGGAAGAAGAAGAGTGGTAGTCAGCAACCCTCGATCTCTTCTTATATCCCCTGATATCCTGGCTAACCTGCGAACCTGCAAGCAAAAAGACCAGAACACAGAAGCCCAAAATAACCTAGCCGTTGAGTCACAACGGCTAGGGCTGGACCGATCAGGCTCCACCCTGATCGGTCCAGAGTGCTGCTGATCGGTCATGACTTCTTGCCTTCTGATCGTTGTTTCCTGATCGGTCTGCAGACCAATCAGATAACACTCAGTAGGCTACTATTTGGTAACTGATCGGTCACCAGACCGATCCAGATACCCAGTGTATCACTGGATCGATCCACTGATCGATCCAGAGCTTGGTTTTTGCCCAAACCAAGTCCCAAACCTTCCAAACCAACATCCGGTCAACCTTGACCTATTGGTACATCATGCTTAGCATCCGGTCACTCCCTTGACCTGCTAAGACTCACCACCAAGTGTCCGGTCAATCCCTTTGACCCACTTGGACTTTTCTCTTCGTGTCAAGTATTCGGTCACTCCCTTGACCTACTTGACCTTCTCAACACCAGATGTCCGATCACCCTTGATCCATCTAGATTTTTCCTTGCCCGGCTTCACTCACCAGGACTTTCACCTAGCTTCACTCACTAGGATTTTCACCTGGCTTCACTCACCAGGATTTCCAATCTGCCCGGCTTCACTCACCAGGACTTTCCCACTGCCTGGCTTCACTCACCAGGAATTTCCCTTTCACCTAGCTTCACTCACTAGGATTTTCACCTGACTTCACTCACCAGGATTTCCAATCTGCCTGGCTTCACTCACCAGGATTTTTCCGTCTGCCTGGCTTCACTCACCAGGGTTTTCACAACTGCCTGGCTTCACTCACCAGGACTTTCCCACTGCCTGGCTTCACTCACCAGGACTTATCCGTCTGCCTGGCTTCACTCACCAGGACTTTCCACATCCGGTCCAGAGAACGAGCTACCGAGCCCTCTCTGACCTAGTCCGGAGAACGAGCTACCGAACCCTCTCCGACTTCCACTTCTGGTCCAGAGAACCAGCTACAGAGCCCTCTCTAACCTAGTCCGGAGAACGAGCTACCGAGCCCTCTCCGACTTCCACTTGCCAAGTTCCCATACTTGGACTTTTCCCGTGTCAGGTCAACTCACCTCGGGTCAACCAGGTCAACCTAGACCTAAGGTTGCACCAACAATCTCCCATCAAAATATAACTCTTTTGTTCTTGTCAAACATCAAAATACAACTCGAGTCAGGTCAACTCAAGTCGAGTCAACCAGGTCAACCTTGACCTAAGGTTGCACCAACAATCTCCCCCTTTTTGATGTTTGACAATACCTTTAAGTTAGGCTAATCCAATAGCCTCAACTTTCCTCATGCCACTAGGTAATGAAACATAAGTTACAACCTTACATTCTCCTTCTAAGAAGGCAACCTCCTTCTTAGATAATGAAGGTCTAACTTAAACCCTTCATTCTCCCCCTATTGGCACACATCAACAAACTCTCCCCCTGAAGAATAAGTTATCGTTGTTCACAACTTCACTCGTCGTGATCAACAAACTCTCCCACTAACTCCAATGTTCTTCCTTGAACATTCTCTAGACATTCTTCCCCTTTTTGACACACATCAAAAGGAGTGAATCAAGGTCAAGAGTTTCTTCCTAATGAAAGTCTCATACCTTTCATTGAAACCCTTAATTTCCCCCTTGACACTAGAGTCAACAATCAACTTAGTGATAATCCCATATCACTCATCCTCAAAAATTTCGACGAGTAAAAACTCCCCCTAAAAGTCAACTCCTCCTTGACTAATACGTAAAACTCCCCCTAAAGGTCAACTCCCCCTTGACCATTGCACCAACAATGTCTTGGAGAGTTTCTAACCTTTAGAAATCCAAAACACCAACTCCCAGCTGAAATTTCAGACAAAACAGTCGAAAATCAGCAAGTTGGCACGCCCTGATCGGTCACCAGACCGATCAGGGATTCCCTGGATCGGTCACGGTGACCGATCCAGGCACCCCTGGACCGATCAGAATCCCCTCTGATCGGTCCACAACTCTGATTTCTGATTTCTGATTTCTTCTCCCGAAATTCAGAAACCTCTAGAAAATCACAGAAAATTCTAAAAATTGTAAAATTTTGAGGATACACTCCTCATAACATATACTATCATGGAAAAATAGTTTTCTATGAAAATAAGTTCCATTTTCAAATCTTGATACAAAGTTCAAAAGTCTTTGAAATAGCTCAAAGTTACTTATCTTTGTATCAACTTGTTCAATGATGAATGCTATCACTAGAAAAGCTTCATCAAGGTTTTTCAAATCAATTTTGAAATGATTTTAAACCCTTTAATTTAGGACCATAATCTTAGGGCTAAATGTACATGACTTGTACACAAGCTTTCGCTATGATCCCCAATTAGAATTAGGTTCATCTAGGTACAAGAACTATGCACCTTGATCCTAACTCACAATCCTAATATCTCACACACATCTAAGGTGTATCAAACACATCCAAGTCAATTTTGATGTGAGATATGGGTTTAGGTTATCTTAGGCTAAGGTCTCATGCATTTTCTAAACATCAATTTGATCTCCATATCAAATTGTGTTTTTAACCTTAAATCAATTTCATTGATTGTAAATGCAAGAAATGATGACATGGCATATAATTGTATCATAAGTAAAAACATGTGCCAATGTCATGATGTCATGGCATAAAGTATGAAACTTAAATAGAGCATGACATTTGACTAACCTAAGCATTATCATGACATTTTAAATGATCATAAAATAAATATGATGTCATGACATGGCATATGACAAACAATATATGGCAAATAGCACATAAAGGTATAGAAAATACCTAATTCTAGCCTTAGTTGCCATTTTTGATAATTTCGATCATTTTGCCATAGGTTCTATATTCCTAAGTGTAATAGACCTAAAATCATATCCTCAAGATTTTTAGATCACTATGTGCCAACTAGATTGACTCTAGAAAAATTCCTCAAATATGGTTGGCACATCCTAATTATCTTAGAAATAATTCTTAATTTCATTTTCAAGGCTTGATTACACCTTGAAAAATCCTAAAGTGTCACCTTTTGCCATGATTAGGTTAACTACCTATTCAAGTAAGGTTGGCACACCCTAACTCATTTAGCGTGATGAAATCACGCTCCTAGGAACCCAATACCTATTTGAGCTCATTGGGTTCACTAAGTATTCACTAGGGATGACTTCCCTAGCAACCCTTCTAATGACCCTCCTAGGCTTTGAAGCCTTGGTCATTTGGGACTCATCAAGATCAACTCTAGGGGTGACTCCCCTTGTGACCTTGGTGATGGTCTTCCTAGCCCTAGACTTTGTTCCATAATCGAATGGAACATTGTGATAAGTGGGCTTGACCACTTGGGACTTAGATTTGTGACCCAAACCTTTCTTGTCCTTGGACTTGGATTTTTGACCCTTAAACCCTAGAGATGACTTCTCCAAGTTCTTAAGAGCCTTTTCCAAAGTATCAAGTCTTGACCTCAAGACTTGATTCTCCTTCTCTAATACCTCAATCTTTAATTTTTCATTTTTCTTTGAGGTATTCCTAGGCATGTGTCTAGTTGTTTTGGGATTTCTACCTACGTTATCCTTAACCTTAGATGGGTTAATTCTAGGGTTGGCTTTCCTAGAATTGTCCTTATCTAGGTTAACATGTTTGGCTCCTAAGCTCATGTATTGATTTCTAAGGTTAACATGTTTATCATTATTGGCAATTGCAATAAGGCTACTAGCATGTGTCTTATTATAATTGCAAAAATGAGCCTTAGAGGGTACCTTAGGGTTTGCCTTAGCTCCCCCTATTGATGTGCTCGATCTCTTGTCCTTGTGAGATTGCCTCCCCCTCGGACATTGGCTCCTATAGTGTCCCTTTCGCTTGCATTGGAAGCACACCACGTGCTCCTTGCCCTTGCGTATCGGGACTCCGGCTTCCTTGACCTTTGGCGCCGGTGGAGTCTCCCTAATCCTCCTTGGACACTTACTCTTGTAGTGCCCAAATTCTTTACACTCAAAGCACATTATGTGTAATTTGCTAGAAATTAAAATGCTTGAGTTACCTAGGTTTGAGGATGGATGAACGCTCTCTTCTTCATCCCTTCCGGAGGTAGAAGCTTCTTCTTCTTGCTCCGAACTTGAAGAAAAGCTCTCCTCCACTTCATCCTTAGATGTTGAGTGGCCCTCAACTTCTAATTCGACACTTCCATGATGTGAGCTACTTAGCTCACTTGACTCCTCTTCATGACTTGAAGTGGAGCTCCCCTCATGGAACTTGGCCAAATTGTTCCACAATTCCTTGGCATTGTTGTAACCACCTATCTTACACAATATATCGTTAGGTAATGAGAATTCAAATATTTTCATTACCTCGTCGTTGACTAGGGATTGGTGGACTTGTTCCTTGGTCCACTTCTTCTTCTCTAGGGTTTCTCCTTTCTTGTCCATCGGAGGCTTGAACCCTAATTGAACACAACTCCAATTTTCAAGGTTAGTCATAAGAAAATATTTCATTCTTACCTTCCAAAACGCGAAGTCGTCGCGATCGTAGAAAGGTGGAATCGTGACATCTTCTCCAAATAGATCCATCTCTAGCTTGTGCTCCCTCGGGTGTTAATCCGGCGAAGAGCGTCCTCGCTCTGATACCACTTGTTAGGATCGATGATCGCGGCTAGAGAGGGGGGGTGTGAATAGCCGACCCCAAAATCGCGTTTCTTTCTACAAATTAGGGTTAGCGCAGCGGAAATAAAACGAATAGAAACGAAAGCGAAGAATAGCAAACCTCAAACTCGTCGATGTAACGAGGTTCGGAGATGAAACTCCTACTCCTCGGCGTGTCCGTAAGGTGGACGAAGCCTATCAATCCGTCAGTGGATGAGTCCCCGGAAAACCGGCTAATATAAACTCCTTATGGGTGGAGAAACCTCGCCACAAGAACTTTGCAACAGCAATAAGGAGTACAAAGAAGAGCAAGAACAAAATACACAATAAATGTACAAATACTCGCTTGCCTTCTCGTCGACTGAAGTCCCGGATGAAGCACCAACTTCACGGACGAATGCCAACAAGCAACTCAGTCAAAGAAGCTCCCCCGAAGCTTCAGAGCTCAGCAAAGCTCAAGCACAGCTTTCAGAAGAACAGCAGCTCGAGGAGGAAGAAGAAGAGTGGTAGTCAGCAACCCTCGATCTCTTCTTATATCCCCTGATATCCTGGCTAACCTGCGAACCTGCAAGCAAAAAGACCAGAACACAGAAGCCCGAAATAACCTAGCCGTTGAGTCACAGCGGCTGAATGACCGATCAGCTCCACCGATCGGTCCAGAGCTTCTTGATCGATCATGGGGACCGATCAGGCTCTGGACCGATCAACGCATGCTTTTCTCCCGAACTCCTTGCCTCTTATCGTTGTTTCGATCGGTGCGGACTAATCGATAACACTCGATGAGGCTACTTGTTTGTTACTTGATCGGTCACCGCACGATCCGGATACCTGTATCGGATCGATCCATCGATCGATCCGAGCTTGGTTTTGCCCAAACCAAGTCCCAAACCTTCCAAACCAACATCCGGTCAACCTTGACCTATTGGTACATCATGCTTAGCATCCGGTCACTCCCTTGACCTGCTAAGACTCCCCACCAAGTGTCCGGTCAATCCCTTTGACCCACTTGGACTTTTCTCTTCGTGTCAAGTATCCGGTCACTCCCTTGACCTACTTGACCTTCTCAACACCAGATGTCCGATCACCCTTGATCCATCTAGATTTTTCCTTGCCCGGCTTCACTCACCAAGACTTTCACCTAGCTTCACTCACTAGGATTTTCACCTGGCTTCACTCACCAGGATTTCCAATCTGCCCGGCTTCACTCACCAGGACTTTCCCACTGCCTGGCTTCACTCACTAGGACTTTCCCTTTCACCTAGCTTCACTCACTAAAATTTTCACCTGGCTTCACTCACCAGGATTTCTAATCTGCCTGGCTTCACTCACCAGGATTTCCAATCTGCCTGGCTTCACTCACCAGGGTTTTCACAACTGCCTGGCTTCACTCACCAGGACTTTCCCACTGCCTGGCTTCACTCACCAGGACTTATCCGTCTGCCTGGCTTCACTCACCAGGACTTTCCACATCCGGTCCAGAGAACGAGCTACCGAGCCCTCTCTGACCTAGTCCGGAGAACGAGCTACCGAGCCCTCTCCGACTTCCACTTCTGGTCCAGAGAACGAGCTACAGAGCCCTCTCTGACCTAGTCCGGAGAACGAGCTACCGAGCCCTCTCCAACTTCCACTTGCCAAGTTCCCATACTTGGACTTTTCCCGTGTCAGGTCAACTCACCTCGGGTCAACCAGGTCAACCTAGACCTAAGGTTGCACCAACAATCTCCCATCAAAATACAACTCTTTTGTTCTTGTCAAACATCAAAATACAACTCGAGTCAGGTCAACTCGAGTCGGGTCAACCAGGTCAACCTTGACCTAAGGTTGCACCAACAAGAATCTCTTCATCCGTGACATAATTATGAAAGCCATCAATGCCTTCCTAAGAACCACAACTTGGAGCTCAATTGTAGACTCATTCTACATTTCAAGGGATCTAGAGAAGTGCTCTCTAGATAAATTCTTTTCAACAATGGAGCTCCACAAAACTAGAGTTGAAGGGCTAGATGGAGAAGCCCATAGATCAAGGGGAGTAGCCCTTGTGGCAAACAAGAGAAAGAGTAAAAAGAAGTCTTCATCCCCACTAACCTCCGACTCTGAAGATTCAAGCGCCTCAATAGATAGCGATCAAGAGGCGTACATGGTAAGAAAAATGAGAAAAGCATTTAAGAATTTTTCAACTACCAAATCTCATGCTAGGAAGAGTTCAAGAGGCAAGAGTATGACAAGGAGAGTCATTTGCTATAATTGCCAAGGAGAAGGACACGAGGAATGAATGCCCTCTTTTGAAGAAAAATGAAGAAAAGAAGAAGGAAGAGAAGAAGAAGACAAAAGAAAAGGAGAAGAAGGTAAAAAATCTCAAGGCAACATGGGATGATCCATCATCATCGGAGGAAGAAGAACACCATGTTTTCCATTTTTCTTTAATGGAAATTGATGACATAGCCTCCACCTCATCCAAAAATGAAGAAGGAAAGAGCTTAAGTGAAGAAGAAGAAGGGAGCTCAAGTGAAGGGGGAGGACAATCTTCCGACTCGGACTTCTCGGTAAGTGAGATATACAATCTTTCCCCTCATGTTTTAATTAAAATTATTAAAAGTATAAATGAAGATTTGTTTAAGGCTAAAAGGAAAAATAAAATTTTTGAAAAATGATATTAGCATGCTTAAGGAAAAATTAGAATCCATGTCTATTAAAGATAAGGATGTGCATGCTTCTTCTTCCTTTATTTTAAATGTATCATGTTTAGAAGAAGAAAATAGGAAATTAAGGGAAAAGGTAGCATACCTTAGCAAAGCCCTTGAAAAATTTGAAATTAGCTCTAAAACTCTAAACATGATTATTGGGAGTCAAAGGGCAAGTTTCAACAAAAAGGGTTTAGGGTATAAGAAATCCAACAATGAAAAATCCTATCATTATCTAATTGCTAGGGGGCAATCAAAGATAAAAACCACGGATAGGAAATGGATCCCTAAGGAATACTTGGTTAACCCAATTAAGAAGAACCTCTATTGGGTACCAAAATCAATCCTCAAGGGTTAGAGGATTTTGGGATAAGTCAACCATGGAAGTCATAATTCCAATTTTTTCTATGTTGTTGACTTGAGACCTTAAGGGGGAGCACTTAGCTTTGAATATAACCTCATGAAGGCTAAGTAGAGGTTACCTTCATTTCATCTCATAATGGCTTGCTTTATCATTTTAAACATAGATGTGAGATGCTAGGATGATACTAATAATTTACTTATGCTTATGGCATTTTGATGAGTTATGAAATGTATCAATGTTTAGTGATCATATGCCAATTATGGGGAAAACAAATATTTAATTAATGGATATCTTGCTCATATATCATAGTTGGACATTTTAAATGTTTTGAAAACATTTTATGTTTTATTTATAGCGGTACACTTATCTTGAAATATATGAATACAAAACAAGATTTCAAATTGATACACAATTGCATGTTTTCAAGATTTTTGAGATTTGATCAAAATTTCAAAAATACTTTGATTTTTTTTTAAAAAAAATATATATATTTCATAGTTAGAGAACATTAAAAGAAATATGTTTTCAAAATTTCATGATTTTTTATTTTTTTGGGAATTTTTTATGCATTTCTGAAGTTGGCTTCAAAATGTTGAAATTTGAACAACATATGTACCAGTCGACTGCATCAGATACTAGTTGATTGGTACATGATTTCCAACACTTTTAGTAGCTGGTCTTGGTTAACTTAGTCTAAATTTTTGATGTCGTGGTATGCATAATTGTTTGGTACAATATTTTTGATGGTGTCAAAAGGGGAGAAATGAGAAAGTTTAAGTTAGAATGTGTATCCAAAACATGAAAATTAAGGGGTAGAGCATATGTTAAGGGGAAGCTTGGGGTTTATGCTTCATGTGTATGCTATGATTGTAATTTTCATGTCATTATTTATGCCTAACTTAAACATATTATGACACATCAAAAAGGGGGAGATTGTTGGTGCATCGACCTAAGTTTGATCGGTACGATCATGGTTTTGATGTGTGTGTCAAAGAGTTTAAGTTACGTTTTCATATGTATTTGATATGTGTTTGAGTCATGCAGGGCTTGGTGAAACACAAGAGGAACTTGGTGTGGCCAAGTTTGGGAAGCTCATTTAAGGGCTCGGATCCTTGAGTCGGTGAAGGATGGCATGGAAGACATCCGAGGGATCGTCGGATGAGGAGCAACGGAGTGAAGCCGAAGGAAGTGGACTTCAAGGCAACGTGAAGGATGGCACGGAGAGGAGCTGCGGGCTCGGGTGTATCTAAGGGACGAAGGCCGAGGAAGAGGGATTCAAAGGGCGACTCTGGAAAGGATGAGTGTGAGTGTGTAACTGGGACCAGTCGACTGATGGAAGTGGCAGTTGACTAGTCCAGTCGACTAGGAGCGAACAGAAGCATTCTGTTCGCTCAACCAACAGTGACCAGTCGACTGGTAAGTGATCGTTGTCGATCATTGGCAGAAACCCTGATTCTGCCAAGTAGTCATTGGCTGTGTCCAACGGTTGCACCAGTCGACTGATGGAAGTGTCAGTCGACTGGTGCGAGGGAAATTAGCTGTCTTGTGATCAACTCTTTCCTCTCTATATATTGGAAGCTTAGAGCATTGAAGGAGGTTATTAATCTTGTTGATACACGCCTAGTCTTGCCTCCAAGCTTCCAAGTCTTCTCTTCCTCTCCAAATCTAAGTGTCATCCTGTAAAGAGGAAGGGATCATTGTGAGAGGTTTGCTCCACCGAGAAGGAGAAAGCTCTAGCCAGAGATTGCCGGGGACTAATCCATCGAAGGATTAAGGGATCACCCACCTCAAGGATAAGCCGTGGAGTAGGAGTAAGCAATCTCCGAACCACGTTACATTGAACGTGTTAGCAGTTTTATGTTCTTTACTTATTACTTTTATTAATTTAGTTTGCATTTCCACTTGCGCACTAACGTTGTAGAGAAGTAATCGACTTGGGGGTGCCCAAGCTATTCAACCCCCCTTTTAGCCGGCCACAAGATCCCCAATACTAGGGGGAGGTAACCCTAGATAAAGGAAATTCCTAGTTGCGGTTAGGCACGAAGTCGTGATCTAGAGGATTGGGTGAAGTCTTGGTGGGTCGAACTCTTTGGGTGAAATCCTAGAGTCGGGGAGTCTAGGTGAAAATCCTGGTGGTCACCGACCAGGTGAAAGTCTGAACGGGTCGTGGAGCGGACTTTCATCATGAGGACCTGAAGTCTTGGACGCCGAGCAAAAGTCCAGGCGGTCTGAAGGACCGATCTAGCAAAAGGTAAACTCTCCTGAGAGGAGTAGGTGAGGACGCATTCCCATTAAAGGAACAGTAGGTGTCAGTTTGACATAGGGTTTCTAGGGAAATTTGAAAGTCTGAACCGGACAGTCCGAAGACTGTCAAAACTGATTTTACTTCATATGTTATCTGCCTATTTTCTAAACTCTATTTTGCAGGAAACTAACTTTTTGTAGGTTGAAGTTTTGGCCTTGATCGGTTGACTGAACCTTTGGATCGGTCGATAGAACCTCCAAGCAAATAGACTAGATTTCCAACGAGTTGATTGGGTTCGACCAAGGGATAGCTTGACCGAACCTCGGGTTCAGTCGACCAAACAATGGATAGGCACTGACTTAATTGTACTGGGTTGATCGGACCAGATAAGCCAGCGAGAAAAAGGGGATCAGTCGATCGAACAATGGGATCGGTCGACCAAACAAAGGTACATCTGGAGTGGCAGAATTTGGAGGAGAAGCTGGGTAGGTTCAAAAGGTTCCGTTGACCGAACACCTAGATTAGTCGATCGATTAGCATCAAGTCAAACCTGATCCCAAGATCAGTGGATCTGGATCTGGTCTAGCTTGGTTATAAAAAGGGACCTCGACTAGCACTTCGGACAACCATACATATAACAAATTTTGACAATCATTTGCTTTTGTGCGCTGCTCCGAGAACCACTATGACGCCCAAACTCTGCTCCAACGACGACTACATTCAAGATCTGTATCTAAAAATCATCGGTATTGTTTAAATTGCAAAGTTACTTGTACTCAATTTATCTTCACTTTTGTAACTTATTTGACTTGATAGTGATTGTTCAATGAAAGTGATCAACGATTGTGGGCTTTGGAGTAGGAGTCATCACATACTCTGAACCAAGTAACCAAAAGTAACCTCAACAAAGTCTATCCAAAAGATTGTTACCCCCTACCTTATATCGATCAATTAGTAGAGTCTACCTTCGGTCGTGAACTTATATGCATGTTGGATGCTTCTCAAGGATATCATCTAATTCCCTTGGCTCTTGAAGATCAAGAAAAAGTTAGTTTTATGACTACAAACGAAACCTTTTGTTATACTATTTTGCCGTTTGGATTGAAGAATACAGGGGTAACTTATCAGTGGCTCATGGATCGAGTTTCCAAGCACCAAATTGGAAGAAATATTGAGGTGTATGTCGATGATATTTTAATTAAATCTATGTGATCTGATACTTTGATCGACCCAACAAATGGTTACCTTTGCTGTGTGCTCAAAGTAATCCTAGCAACAACTTGTCTTTGGATGCAGATCTCAGCACGATCAAGTGATCGTACCTCTACGGTATTCACACGAACACGTTCTCCTTCCGTCTCACAAACTCACGACTTGAAGAAGAAACAACCTTTGTTATACTAGCAACAAAGCAAGGAAGCTTTGGCCAAGAGAAAAAGGGGGAAGAAGAAGAAGACTAAAGGTCTCTATACAAAAATGCATTGTAAAAATCCTTTTATATTGATCCAATGAATACTAAGGGGTTTTTCCCTTTGGTTATCCTCTTTTAATGCATGATTAATCCAAATTAATCATCATTTTTCTTCTTTAACGAGTGGATTCAATTGAGTCTAACTCGGATTAGACTCCATCAAACCCAATGAGTCTAACTCGCATTGGACTCAATCTAATGATTAGATTTATTTGAGTCTAACTCAATTCAATCCAAGAATATTAGGGTCTATCATATTTTAGTCAAACTAAAATAAACCCATCTCCAAATCAATATATTTTTTGTATGTGATCCAATAGATTCTAGTAATGTTGGCAATATATCTAAAACTATTTTAGAAATATAAACAATGAGTGACATCTAGCAATGCATCATTACTACCCAAGTGATGAAAATATCGAGATCTGACCGAACCTTTCTATGTCTATTATCTTGTATGGCTCAGTCCTTCTATCCTATAAGTACCTCGTGGTAGTTTTAATGTGGTCAACTAAGTTAAGTTAGGTTTTTTGTGTATTTGATCCTTGTGTCTAATTGTACAGGGGCTTAGGAATACAAGAAGTCGAGCGGAAGACGCAGGTAACGAGAAGGATGACATGGAAAAAGAGTCGACGAGCTCGGTGCATCCGAGGGACGAGGTGCTGCGAAAGAGTATACTGGTGGACTAGAAGGACGTGCGTGACGTTTGAGGGACGAGAATTCGAGGAGGAAGCCTGCTCGAGGAGAAGGCCGAAAATGGATCCGGATGAACGAAATCACCCAAGCGATCGGAGCAACAGAAGAGCCAACGGAGAGTTGCGGAGCTGCCGGAGGTGCCCTCAATTTGGTTGGAGGTGCCTTCGCACCTTTCTGTGGGAAGGCGCCTTCAACCCTTTGAAGGTGCCTTAAACTAGGCAAAATGTAACCGTTAGCGAAGATAAAACCTTATCTTCGCTTGCCTTGCTGGAGGCGCCTTCCACCTTGTTGAAGGCGCATTCCAACCTCAGATAAGATTTTCTAGGGGCTATAAAAAGACCCCTGGACTTAGGAAATATAGAACAACTTTAGTATTAACTTTCCTAGTCATTCTTGTGCTGTCAACTGTTGGGTTTTTCGGGCCGCAAAAATCGCTTTTTGCGTTGCGAAAACCCCAAAATTCCCATGCCACGGATCCGTGCAAAGAAATAAAATTTTGTAAAAACTTTCACGTACAAGTTTTCTAACCTAGATCTACTTTAGATCTACAAGATAAGAATTTACCCTTGATGCGAATCCCTTCGCTTAATCCCGCTCGTCCAAGGTTCGCCGGATCTCGAGAGTATCAAAGTAGATACTCCTCTATGTGTATCCACACAAGCAAGAGATGGAGAAGAAATCTTGAGTGTGCTAGCACTCCAAGAAGTCTCGGCCAAAGAGGAGGAGAGGGAGAGAAGAAACCTAGAGAGGAAGAAGAAGAAATGAAGGAGAATGAATTCTCACCTTGTGTAACTCCCAAGTGGCCGGCCACTTTAGGCTTATAAACTCCCATGGAATATCAAGAGTCAAGTCTCTTGATCTCCTCCATGAGGTGGAATTTGGTCAAGTCAAACTTGACCAAATGAAGAAGCCTTGATGATGTGGCATTGGTCAAGTCAAAGTCAAGTCAAAACTTGACTCTTCATCTTCCTACTTAAGTCAAGTCAAACTTGACCACTTCTCTCCCTTGGTTGATCTAATCTAACTATTGGTTCAAGTTAATTTTAATTTAATGAATCTCTACCAATGCATACCCATGTGTCAACTTGATATCTCCATATCCATGACTTGTGAGATCAAGTCATCGAGTTGACCTACATGCTAGTCTCGTCACATTAACATTGTCCCTGAATGTTAATACTTGACTATCAATGATTAAGAGTAGTGTTCCCTATATCATCTCACTATCGATTCAACCAATCGATTGATATAGGTAAGAACCTTCTATTCAAGGACGCTATTATACTTAGTTATTTGGCACCAATACAAGTAAGTATAATAACAAAAAATAAATGTCATTATTTATATACAAGAATATGATACAACGAGTCCATACAACAATCATCAAATGATCGGCTCTAGGGCTCTAACTAACATCAACATGTGTAAAAGACTTTTTCATCTTCAACGAAGGAGATCTTCTAGTGTTTTTCAACGTCTTGGATTAACAACCACCTAAAAAGAGGTTTATTTCTTATGTAGGCAATCCACCCCCCCCCCCAACATATCCTTGATATTTAGATTGTTCCATGAGATATAGATCATGTCATCCTATTTTCATTTTTTTTTCAATACCTAAGTAGACACACTCAATAAAATAAACTCAATATTTCATATTGACTAATTTGAGCATGACCATGCATTCTTGTGTGCTACTTGTTAGAGCAATCTAGTGACCCTAGGTTTTGATGTTTGGGCAAAGGTTTAAGTTAGGTTTATTGTTGTATTAGATATGCATTGTGAGTGTGCAGGATACATGTACAACAAGGAAAGTCCAAGTGTGATCTTGGTAAAGGAGGAAAATCCAAGGATGAATCTTAGCGGTGTAAGCCCAAGTATGTAGTCTTGGCAACGTAAGTCCAAGTGTGACTTGGCAATGGATGAAGTCCCGGAGGCGCGACCTCTTGGCAAAGGAAGACCTGACAACAATGACAAGGCCGATGGAAGCTCCAGAAGGCAAGACGTGAAGGATGGGGAGACATCTGAGAGACGCAAGGCTGATAGAGGAGGCTAGAAGGCTAGGTCTGTTAGTGTGTATACTAAAAGTCTAGCTTTTTGTATAAAGATATAAGAATCACATTGATCAAATGCCTACATTTATGCTAAGTGTAGTTGCCCATTTAATTTATATTATAGATAACATGGTGTGAGGAGAGACACATAAAATCATGTTATCAGATCCTTATAAATTATAAACAGTTGCTCACAACCAAGATGGAATGGGACAAATCATTGGAGTGGTTGTAGTGTAATTAGGTATTAGTTTATCTTGACTAATAAATTACACTAGTACACTATGAGTGTATTGAGCAAGACCAATTGAGGTAGTATCTTTTTATACTGACTATATAAAAAAAAATAATACCTCTGGTATTATGGAAGTGTATACTCTTAATCATGATATAATAACAAGCACATATACTTAGTATTTATTTCTTTGATTTATCAAATGGTGCGATTTAGCTCGTTAAATCAATAGGCACGATAAGTTGGGAAATGATATTAGTTATATGGTGCGTTGTTGATTATACAATGAAATTGTGTCCTAATAATCTAGGTTGATGATGCCCCCTTGAGGAGCTCTTAAGGATTGTCATGTAAACCCTGCAAGTGGACTTAGTCTGACATGACGATAAGGTTGAGTGATAATTAAGTGAGTTGTCAGTAACTCATTTAATTAGTGGGCATTCAATATCTTAAACACAGGGAGACTAACCCACTCATGATAAGAAGGAGCCCATATAGTAATATGGGATTGGTGCGGTAGTGCAATAATAACTCTTTAGTGGAATGAGTTATTATTAATGAACTTGAGTTAGGTATTCGGGGCGAGCACAGGAAGCTCAAGCTCATCAGGAGCCCAAAACCAATTCCTCCTCTCGATCCCTATTGTAACCTCTTATTTATAAAGTCTTATATGTTGGTGCAATATTCCCTAGGTCAAGGTTGACCTGGTTGACCGAGCTTGAATTGGTTTAAGCTCGAGTCTTGATGTTTGGATTTCGATGTTTGACAATATATGGAGATTGCAGGTGCAATTGTTAATGTGGGGAGATTGTGAAGGAGAGTCAAGTAGGTCAAGGTTGACTGGATACTTGATTGGAAAATCCTGGTCAGTGAAGCCAGGTGAAAGTCCTGGTGAGTGAAGCTAGGCAGTATGGAAAATCCTAGTGAGTGAAGCCAAGTGAAAGTTCTGGTGAGTGAAGCTAGGCAGTATGGAAAATCCTGATGAGTGAAGCCAGGTGAAAGACCTAGTGAGTGAAGCTAGGCAGTATGGAAAATCCTGGTGAGTGAAGCCAGGTGAAAGACCTAGTGAGTGAAGCTAGGCAAGTGAAAGTCCTGGTGAGTGAAGCCAGGCAGGGGAAAGTCCCGGTGAGTGAAGCCAGGAATTTGGAAATCCAGATGGGTCAAGATTGACCAAACATCTGGTGAAAGTTCAAGTAGGTCAAAGGGATTGACCGGATACTTGGCACGAGGAGAAAAGTCCAAATGGGTCAAAGGGATTGACCGGACACTTGGTGAGGGAGTCCTAGCAGGTTAAGGGTAATCGGATGCTAGGCATGATGTACCAACAGGTCATGGTTGACCGGATGTTGGTTTAGGGGACTTTGGACTTGGTTTTGGGAAAAAACCTTGAGCTGGATCGATCAGCCGATCAATTGGCTCATGCCCAATCGATTGGCTGATTGATTAGGTGAGTCCCCGCGACAAGCCTCCTCCCAATCGATCGGGTGATCGATTGGGAGAAGCTCGCGATCGCACAGAACAGCTCTAAATCGATTGGCGGATCGATTCAGAGCCTATAATCGATCGTCCGATCAATTGGGAGCTGTGATTTCACGTGATAAGCCCTGGATTGATCGACCAATCGATCTAGGCAATTCTCGAGAGCACAGAGGCGCTCTGGATCGATCGGACGATCGATCCAAAGCCTCCCCAATTGATTGGGAGCAATCCAATCGATTGGGATCTGACCGTTGGCGCAGATATTAGCCGTTGGCGAGCGTTTCTTCGGCAACTTCTTCGATTCCACTCCACGAGCGACACAAGCGATTTTACAGCTTCTCCACAGAGCTCTCACCGCCATATCTTGAAGGTTCTTAAAGGCATTTCCAAGTCAAGAGGCGGATCTATAGCAAGAAGAGGAAGCTAGAGTTAGGGTTTTCATTGCATATATTGTAAGATATTTCTTGTATTTGTCTTCCCTTGCTTTCTTCTTGTATTGAGAGTGTTGTAAGGCTTCTTCGCCTTCGGTAGTTACCGTAAAGGAGTGATTTCATAGTGGAGGGTGCGTGAGTGTGTGAATCCTTGGATTAGTTACCTCTTCTTGAGGTAGATACCAAGTAAATCCCTTGTGTTAGCGTTGTGTTGTTGTTTCTTGTATTTTCCGCTGCACATCGTCGAAGAAACAAAGCAACGAAGAGCACAAGATCACGAAGATCTATTCACCCCCTCCCCTCTAGCTACATTTCGGTCCCAACAAGTGGTATCAGAGCAAGGTCGCTCTTCACCGGAATCAATGCCGGAAGGGGCAAAAAGCTAGAGGGTGAAGAAGTTGGAGAAATTCTACAAGTCGAAGGCTTCATTCAAGAAGCTCAACTTCAAATGGAATTCCAAGATGGACTTGGATTCGATACAAGGGTGCCTCCACCGTTCACAATGATGAGCTTCGATCTTTGGAAATCAAGGGTCAAAAATTTCTTGATGGTGGAGATAGAGCAATGGTTTGCTCTCATGGAAGGCTTCGAAGCTCCAACAAGTTCAAAGGGCAAAGTTCTCAAGAGAAGCAAGTGGAGCCAAGAACAAATTTAAAGGAGCAAGGCAAATGATAAAGTGACCAAGCTTTTTGTCAATATATTACCTAGCCACATTTTGGAGTAAATTGGAGAATTCAAGGATGCCAAGGAGCCTTGGAGCAAATTGGCAACGATTCATAAGATCCCCTCCACTGTACCAATCCAATAAGAATCAAATGAGGGTGATTTATTGAATCAAGATCAAAAAGAAGAAGAAGAGGACTCCGAGGTTGAGAGGTGCTCAATATCGGAAGAAGAAGTCCTAGAAGCTTCATCCTTAAAGGAGTGCAACCAAAAGAGCAAGGAAGGAGCATATTTCTTGTTTCATGTACAAGAGGATGAAGAGGAAGATGAGGTCTCCACCTCTAGGATTGAGGGGGAGAGACCTTTGTTGACATCGGATCAAGAAGAAGGAGAAGCTTCTACATCCGGGTCAAATGGAGAAGAATATGTTGCATCCTCCAAAAATCAAGAAACATCAAATGAAGGAGTAAGTGTCATCCCTACACATGAAGGTAAAAATAGTTCAATTAAGAATAAAAAAATCATATTATATGTTTTGAGTGTAGGGAACATGGGCACTACAAAAGAAAATGCCCAAAATTGGCCAAGAAGAAGAGTCAAGTGGCACTAAAGGGCAAGGAGAAGCCCAAAGAGACGGCTTCCGGAACAAAGAAGAGAAAGGAGCACATTGTGTGCTTCTCTTACAATCAAAAGGGACACTATTGTAGTCATTGTCCCAAGGAGAAGAAAGTGGTCAAGACTCAAGGAGGAAGCACAACTCAAGGGGGAGCCTCCAAGGTAAAACGCAAGGTATCATTTGTTGAGCCTACCCCTTTAAACAATGGTAAAAAGCATGCTAGTTCTAATTTATATCATTTTAATGCTATTTACCATAAAAATAGGAAGCATGATAGCATTAAGGAAAAACATATAGCTTTTCATGCTAAAACTACCACACCTAGATCTAGGAAGGTAGATAAAAATTTAGGCAAGAATTCTAAGGATTTTATTTACAAGTCTAAAAATAAAATTACTCACGGATTAAATGAAAAACCAAAAACTAAGGATTTAATTAGAGAGAATCAAGTCTTGAGGTCAAGACTTGATAAATTAGAAAAGACCCTAAAAAGGATGAAAAATATCCTAAAAGGGTAAAATGAGCAAAATCTAGGTTTAGGACAACAAGGGTCATCCAAGGGTCATAGAGGTTTGGGAAACAAACCTAAAACTAAAAAGGATGTGTCTTCTTACCATAGAGTTCCATATAGTTATGGAACTAACCCTAGGCCTAGTGGTCAAGTCAAAAATACAAGGGAAGTTATCCCTAGAAGTATTTTTGCAACAACAAACGTGACTAAGACTTCTAAGAAGTCTAAGAAAGTCACAAAGAAAGACACAAGGGAAGAAATCCCTAGAGTTGACCTAGAAAAGATGACCAAGGACTCTAAGAAGCCTAACAAGGTCACTAGGAAGGTATCTAGGGAAGTTATCCCTAGTGAATAACTAGAGCATCCAAGGAGCACCAATAGGTTTTGGGTTCCTAGGAGCATTTTCTCTACCCCTTAGATGGGTTAGAGAGTGTCAACTCCGATTAGTTAACCTAACTTTGATGAAGTTGATACTCGGAGAGCATTTTCAAGGTTATTGTTAACCTTTGAAAATGAAAAGGATTATGATTTACTCTTGAAAAGAGTAATTTGTGCCAAAATTTGAGAAATATGCTTAATTTAAATTGACACAATGTAGGAAAAGCAAAGGAAATGTCAAAAATTAGGTTTTGGCATTTTTTGGGAAATATTGGGAAATCTAGGTTTAAACTTTAAGTTAGCTAAGGTTTAAGGATACTTAGATAGTCATTCTAGGTATTTTATTTATGCTAAATTGTCATGCTTTGTTTGTCCATCATATGTCATGACATCATATTTATTCTTGCACTCATGCCTTGTTATGAAAAACACAAAAATATCATGTCATGTCATACATACATCATGCAGTCATAGGAAATTTTCTTTTGAAAATTATTTATCTTTGATGTATGCCATAACGCATCATGCATTATTTTAATTCCTTGCAAACCAAGGACAAATGACATTTATTAACAAGTAACATTCTTGGTGGATGTTCCTAACCTCAAAATACCTAGATAGATATGCATGATCCCTAGATTAGGGCAAAACCAAAGTTTACATCTCACTAAAGAACTATAAGGTGACTTGTATGTGGTTTCGTACACATTAGATACAAGTGAAATGTTAGGGTGATAAACAAAACTCAAGGTGTTGATTAAGTGCATTCTTTTGAGTTTTAAGTTCATCAAAACAACACTAGTTATGTATTTTCCAATCATTGGGAAAGCTAATGTACAAGTCATGTGCATTGAGCCCAAAGAACTGTTGATGCAATCATGCCCTGGAAGTTTCAATGTGTTGATAATTGTTTAAGTTTAAGTTAATACGTTGGATCTAACATGCATTGTGAGTTTGCAGAAGAAGTCCTTGCAGGTTGGAAGACCGGATGTAAGGCAAGAGAAGTCCAAGAAAGTCGAGGACTGGATTCTTGGCAGAAAAAGTCCTTGCAGGTCAGAAGACCGGATGCAAGGCAAGAGAAGTCCAAGAAGGTCGAGGACCAGATTCTTGGCAAGAGAAGCTCCTGCAGGTCAGAAGGTTGGGTGCGTGTCGACTCACTTATCAGAAATCGATTGGTAAATCAATTTAGACACGGTTGTGAGGCAGAATGCCTTTGAATCGATCAGCCAATAGATTGGAAGGAAACCAATTGATCGGCCGATCGATCGGGAAGTTTTTGCGCAAAGTACAAAATGCTTCTGGATTGATCAGCCGATCGATTGGTGTAAACCAATCGATTGAGCGATCGATTCAGGAAGCTTCTGTGCGAAGCACAGAATCCTCCTGAATCGATCAGCCGATCGATTGAAGTTACTCAATCGATCGGCCGATCGATTCACAGAGCATTGCGATTCTGCAATTCCACAAACGTGTCTGAATCGATTCAAGCACTACCCCAATCGACTGAAAATCAAACGAACTAATCTACATCGTTGATCTTGACACGATGGCTTCCAACAGATACTTATGAATCGATTGGAATATAAACTCAATCGATTCACGGCGACGTCTATGTGAGAAACGGCTAGTTTTCACGATGTTTAAAAGGCTGGAAGAAAGAGGAACAACATTATCCGAGAAAAATACACTGTTCTATTGCCCTTGTGTGATCAATCTCTGAAGTGCTCAAGACCTCTCAGGGGTTTGAAGCTCAAGCTCTCCATCTCGCCATGTTTTCAAGTCTCATGTTGCAAGGAAGAAGGACTTCAAGTTTGTAATCCCTCTTTTCTTCTTCATTGTAGTGGGTGTGATCTTTTTACCTTGGAGAGGGAGAGTTGTAAGTCTTGTAAGGTTTCTCCACCTTCGCTGTTATTCCAAGAAGGAGAAGTTTGATAGTGGAAGGGTGATGGTGGTGTAGATCCTTGGACTAGTCACCTCCTTGAGGAGGTGGATACCAAGTAAATACAAGAGTTAGCATTGATTCCCAGTTTTCGTTGCGCAAAATCAAGTCGATCAACAAAACGAAGTGAGCCATTCACCCCCCCCCCTTCTAGCTCAACCAATCCTAACAAGTGGTATCAGAGCAACAGTTTGCTTTTAAGGATTCACCGCCAAGAAAGCACAAGTTAAGAGCTACAAGATGTCATTGAAAGGAGGGGCATAGTACTTCACGACCACCGTTCTATAAAGGCAGCAACTTAGCTTATTGGAGGAGTCGCATGGAGCATTATCTCATGACCGAAATTGGCATGTGGTTCTCAATCACGGAGGGATTCACGGCGCCAACCGAAAATGGAAAGATGCTTGAATCATCAAGGTCGACCGCTGAACAAAAAATGAAGGCCCAAGCAAATGCTAAGGCAATCGTGACTCTCTAGTGTGGGTTGAGTTCAGAACAACTCAACAAGGTTGGACCTTTCAAGAGTGCCAAGGATTTATGGGATAAGCTCATTGAGCTAAATGAAGGCACCAAGGATTCAAGAATTGCAAAGAGATATCTCTTAATAAATCAACTTCAGAATTTCACAATGAAGGATGGAGAAACGGTAAGCTCACTACATGGGAGATTCAATGAACTCTTAAATGGTCTCCATTCAGTTGAAGAGAGTGTGGAGAACCGGGATCTCATAAGGTATGCCCTAAAATCATTCCCAAGAAATTCATTATGGTCATCCATGGTGGATGCCTATAAGGTTTTAAGGGATTTGTCAATAGTAAAATTGGATGAATTATTTTGTGAACTTGAATTGCATGAGCAAGCTAACACAAGTCACAAAGAGAAAGGTATAGCCTTGGTTGTAGGTGAAAAGAGCAAAAAGAAGCACATGGAAAAGAAGAAGGAGAAGAAGGAGCCATCTTCAGAATCTGAGCAAGATAGTTATAGTGATAGTGATGAAGAGCTATCATCAAGTGAAATGGAAAACTTTGTTCGAAGAATGATGAGACATTCAAGGAAGTTTGACAAGAAGGATGTCAAGAAGATTTTCAATGATGAAAAGAGAAAAGGTAAATCTCTTGTGGATTCTAAGACTAAGACTGATGTAATTTGCTATGAATGCAAGAAAAAGGGGCACTATAAAATGGAGTGTCCAAAGTTGAAGAAGCAAGAGGAAAAGATCAAGAAAAAGAAGAAGGCTTTGAAAGCCACATGGGGTGACTCATCGTCAATCTCATCGGAAGAAGATGAAAGGAAGAGCTCAAAGCACATTACACTCATGGACTTGAGCCATGTTGAAGAGAGTGAAGATGAAGATAGTCATGGGGAGGATGTGGAGTCTTCAAGTGAGTCATCATCTAGTGATGATGAGGTAATTTCTCCCAAGCTTGATAAGATGTATGCCACCATTGCATGCTTAACCAATGCACTAGCTAAATCAAAAGGGAAGGTTAAAAAATTGCAAAATGAATTGAAATCACTTAAGGATGAAATTGTGTCATGTGAAGTTTGCATGCTTCATGAAAATGAAAAAAATGATTTTGATGATCTTAAAAAGGAAAATGCATCTTTGAGATTACAAGTTGATGATCTTAGAGGTGTGCTAGAAAAATTTACTTCAAGCTCAAAATATTTAGACATGATTCTAGGAGCTCAAAGGGGTGTGTACAACAAAGCGGGATTAGGTTTTAAATCACAACATAAGGAAGTTAAATTCATGTCTCTAATTAGTAGAAATCATGCTTCAAGGGCTAAGTTTGTTCAAGCTTGGGTACCCAAGCAATTTGTTATTGATGCTACCGGACCCAATGTTTGGGTACCAAAACATTTGGTTCATCATGTTTAAACAGGCATGCGCCAAGGGGGAGCATCCAACAACATGGTTTGTAGATAGTGGATGCTCTAAGCATATGACGGGGGACTCTTCAAAATTTTCATCATTTAGACACAAATGTAAAGGTACCGTTTCTTTTGGTAATAGTGGTGAATTAAAAGTTATAGGAATAGGAGATATTAGAATTTCTAAAAAATTTGTTATAAAAAATGTGTTATTAGTGAAAGACATGGTCTTTAATCTTTTAAGTGTTAGTCAACTATGTGATTCGGGTTATGGAGTTGAGTTCAATTTATCTCAATGCCTAATCAAGCATAGCGAACTAAACACCAATATTCTCATAGGTCATAGAAGAGAAAATATTTATCAAGTTGAACTATTTGATGCTACTAATATGTTTGCTAAGTATCTCATGTCTAAAGAGGAGGAGACTTGGCTTTGGCACTGGAGACTTGCTCACACCAACATGAGGAATATCAAAAGACTTTCAAAGAAGGAGTTGGTGCAAGGATTGCCAAAGTTGAAGTTTCAAAAAGACAAAATGTGTGATGCATGTCAAATGGGTAAGCAAACCAAAGCTACTCATAAAGGTAAAAATATTGTAAGTAGCTCAAGTGCTTTGGAGCTCATTCACATGGATTTATTTGATAGTAGTAGACATATTTCTTTAAATGGTAGTAGATATTGCTTTGTGATTGTGGATGATTACACTAGATATACATGGGTGTTTTTCTTGAAACATAAGGATCAAACTCTAGATACCTTGATTGTTTTTTGTAATAGAGTAGAAAATGAAAAGAATCATAAGATAAACAAGATAAGAAGTGATCATGAAGGTGAATTTGAAAATGATAGATTCACAAGTTTTTGTATGGAAAAAGGTTATAAACATGAATTTTCTACCCCTAGGACTCTTCAACAAATGGAGTTGTTGAGAGGAAAAATAGGGTTTTGCAAGAGGCCGCTCGGAGCATGTTAAATGAATATTCACTTCATAGTTTCCTATGGGCCAAAGCAATTAATACGGCATGTTATGTGCAAAATCGAACATTAATACATAGGTTTCTAGGAAAAACACCTCATGAGTTGTGGTTTGGTAAACCACCTACAATTAAGCATCTTAGAGTGTTTGGATGTAAGGTCTATATTCTAAACACCAAAGATCATTTGGGAAAGTTCTCCGCTAAGGCGGATGAGGGCATTCTTGTAGGTTACTCAAGTCATAGCATGACATATCGAATTTACAACAAAAGATCTAAAATAGTTGAAGAATCATTAAATGTTGTATTTGAAGAGAATCCTTCTTTGAATCCTATAAGAGCAACCAATGAAGAATTACAATTTGAGTTAGAGAAATTAACACTAAACAAAGAAAATGATCAAGGGGGAGAAAATCAAGAGAGTGATTGTGAGAAAAATGAAACTTTGCCACTTGAACCCGAAAGTGTAATAAATCAAGAATCAAGACCTACTATGATTCATGTAAATCATCCCTTAGATCAAGTAGTAGGAGACATTACTCAAGGTGTGAGAACTCGATCTTACTTTAGAAATGAAGGAAGTCAAGTAGCCCTAATATCCCAAATAGAGCCAAAGACTGTTGATGATGTCTTGTTTGATCCGGATTGGATTTTAACAATGCAGGATGAACTATCTCAATTTGAGAGAAGTCAAGTTTGGGATTTAGTTCCTAGGCCTACCAACAAATCAATTATTGATACAAAATGAGTTTTTAGAAACAAACTTGATGATAAGGGAATAGTTGTGAGAAACAAAGCTAGATTAGTTGCTAGGGGTTTCAATCAAGTAGAAGGATTAGATTATGATGAAACTTATGCACCCGTAGCAAGATTGGAGTCTATTAGGATGATGTTGGTTTTTGCCGCCCACAAGGGGTTCAAGTTGTATCAAATGGATGTGAAATCAGCATTTTTAAATGGTGCTATAAAAAAAGAAGTATATGTTGAGCAACCACCGGGGTTTGAAAATTTCGAGTGTCCAAATCATGTATATAAACTTAAAAAGACCTTATATGGGCTAAAACAAACTCCCCAGGCTTGGTATGAACGATGTCAACATTTCTAGTATCAAAAGGGTTTTATAGAGAAAAAATTGATCCACTTTATTCTTAAAAAATAGTGGTAATGATATGTTTGTGGCCCAAGTATTTGTCGATGACATTATTTGTGGTTCCACAAATAAAGATTTTTTAAATGAATTCATCAATCACATGGAGAGTGAGTTTGAAATGAGTTTGGTTGGCGAGTTGACATTTTTCCTAGGGTTACAAATTAAACAAACAAAAGAGGGCATTTACATTCATCAATCTAAATATGTCAAAGAGCTATTTAAGAAGTTTGGAATGGAAAATGCAAAGGAAATATCTACTCCCATGGCCACTAGTACTAAATTGGACAAAGACATTGAGGGGAAAGAAGTTGACTCCAAGGTGTATCGTAGTGCTATAGGAAGTCTTCTCTATCTCACGGCTAGTAGACCCGATATACTTTTTGTCGTAGATACATGTGCAAGGTATCAATCTTGTGCCAAGGAGTCACATTTGAGTGTCGTTAAGCGAATTCTTCGATATCTTAAGGGAACTTAAAATGTTGGCCTTTGGTATCCTAGAACCGAAACTTTTGACCTAGTGGGCTATACCGATTTCGATTATGCCAGATGCAAATTGGATCGCAAAAGTACTAGTGGTAGTTGTCAATTTCTAGGATCCTCCCTAGTAAGTTAGTCAAGTAGAAAATAATATTGTATAGCTCTCTCCACAACCGAAGCAGAATATATTACCATGGGAGAGTGTGTATCACAATTATTGTGGATGACTCGTACTCTAGAGGACTATAAACTTACCTACAACAATGTTCAAGTTCTTTGTGATAATGTGAGTACCATCAACTTGACCAAAAATCCCATCCATCATTCAAGAATGAAACACATAGAAGTTAAACATCATTTTATCCGTGATCATGTAACTCGAGGTGACATCATTTTAAATTATGTTGAGTCAAAATCTAACTTAGCCGATATCTTCACTAAACCTCTTCCCGAAGTTGAATTTAGTTTTCTTAGAAGGGAATTGGGAATGTGTTGTATTGATTAAATCACATCCTCCATGATCACCTCATAGGTAAATCTCTTTAAGTTTTCCTCATCTTAGTTTTGCCTCTCACAAAAACATAGGATTGTCCTCTTGATATGATTTAGATGGGGGTGAGAGGTTAGGGGCATTTCTCTTGGTCATAATGCTTGTTATGATGCATTATTTTGGTCAAGACAAGTGGCTTTCATATGAAACATTCATTTGTCCAATCATAGGGAAAGCTAGTGTACAATCCATATGCATTTAGCCAAAGATTATGATTGGAAATTTCTATTTTGAAATACATATCAAACTCATTTTTGAAAAATCCTGTTCAAGGATGTGTTTGGATAAGCATTACCCGTGTGTTGTTAAATACGAACTTATAAAAATCATTGGCGGTTTAGATGAGTCCCAATTAGGTGTCAATCCTCAGCCACAAGCATAAGTTTCATCAATATTTATTTTTCCCTGATCATAATCAACGTTTGTAGTGCTCACCTATCATTTCATAATTTTTGCCCTAGTGTAAACTTGTTCGTGCATTTCTCAAATTCACTCTGAATGTATTCAGATCTGTAGCAGAACTCCCAATCGATTGGGACGTTGTTATTTCTCCCATAGAACGTCGCTGAATCGATCACTGGATCGATTCAGCACGTATCAATTGATCGCTCGATCAATTCACTTGTTCTCTGGATCGCGCAGAATCTCCGTGAATCGATCGCTCGATCGATCCATTTGATCTCGAGCGATCGATCGGGAAGTTCAAAATTTGACTTAAAGGACCCTATTGACCTAGGTCTCCTCACACTTCAACTTTTCCCTCTCTCGACTCAGCCCGTGCCCTAAGGCGATTCCTCCAGCAACACACCCACCCTCTTAGGTCGCCAACTTCGACGATTTTCTCCGGCACCGAGTGCCATTTTTCCTCTCCCATTTCCGCTCTTCTCCTCTTGGCGAACAAGGCTCGCGGTCCTTGACTCCCTCGTGTCCTCGTCGCAGACCACATGATGCGGATTCAAAACCCTAGGTAAATCCTTCACTGCTTCTTTCCTTTTTCTCTCTAATATTTGCCTTTATGATCTAAATATGGCTAATCTTCCTGTGTTTTTTTTTTGGTGCATCTCATTCTTGAATCATGTGCACGACATCACCTTCGTTGCATATTATTACATTGTGTTGTTTCTGTTCTTGTGCATTTTCTTTCCATCCTCATCCTTTAGGAAGAAACAGAAGGTTGGAGAGTCCGGTGAGAGTTCCTCCCGCCCTCAACCTCCTACTGATCAGCATTTTCCAAATGCTGCCTTGCAGCAAGCCTTTAATCGAAACACTTTCAAGTTGATTTCCCCACGTTCCATTGATCAAAAATTCTATCACGACTCTTGCTTTGAAGTGTTTTCTTTAATAGAGCATTATCACCTTTCCTCCGTTGTATATTGTCAACGCAGTGTCAATCCCGGGCTTTTCTCTGAATTCTATAACAACTTGCATACCTCGGATGACGTTCTTTATCGCACTCGTGTTGCCAAGCGCAGCTTGGATTTTTCTTATCGAATTCTTCAGGAGTTTTTAGGGTGTCGATCGTCGACGGATGATTTCGTATTTTATCCTACCCTGCCAAAGCTCTTGCCTCCGTCATTCGAGCATATCACCATTGATTTCATGTATCAAGCTCTTTTTGGCCATCCCCGTCCAGATGGTCCACTTGTGCATATCACCACTTTCTCATCTCTTGAATTATCTGCCCTGGACAATGCCCTATTCAAAGTCGTTATTAATTGTCTTCTGCCTATCGTCTCTCATGCTTAGGCCCTCCTCCGACCCTCTCACATGTTCTTACTGTTTGCCATGTGGCACCACCTTGATGTAAACATTGTCTTGAACATCTTTCACTGCATCATTCATTTCACTCAGCCTATGCAGTAGACAGTTCATATGCCTTTTGGCAATATCATTACCAATTGGTTAGAGTCCATGCATGTAAATGTCTCCCGAGGGAAGCTACAGCATATGACAGCTTCGTATTCCCGCATCTCCACACGTTCTTTCACGAAGACCGGTATTGAGGCTGGGGCGGATGGCGTCAGATGGATTGACCGATGTGCTCTTGGTGAGGGACCACGAGCTCGACCTCGGGGGGCAGGACAGGCGCCGCATCCAGAGGCTGCTGATCCTCCGGTGGATGTTGAGGCACCTGCTTCTCCAGATCCTGCTGTGGCTACTTAGATTCATATGCTTGAGGAGACTGTGGACACTCACCTTGAGGAGCTGTCCATGGTTGTGCTGAGATGCACACTGAGATTGCCACTCTGCGGATGAGCGTTGAGTCTTTGACTGAGCTGGTGCGCTCTTGGATATTAGGCCGCTCTCCTCAGCCCCCTCCTCCGGCAGAGGATGTGCCCCCTGGTCCTGCTGATTCTTCCAGGAGTCTTGTTGCTCTTGCTGATGTTGCTGCTCCTTCTGATGCTCCTGAGGGCACCATGATTGAGTTTTATGTTCCCCTATGATTTTTAGTTTCCACTTTTTGTATGTTTTTGCTGTTTGCCTCTTAGACTCTGGTGTGCCTTTTCGGTACTCTTTTGGGTGTGTATCTATGTTATGACTTGTCGGTTGGATATTTGTGTTATGACACTACTTGTTTTAGTCTATGGTATGCATGATTCCTCTATGTTGCTTTGGTTGAGGGGGAGTCTCCCTCCAGTATATTGTCCTTGCTTCATGCACCCATTAAGGGGGAGTGGTTCTAGTTGCTTTTTGATATTTGGCAAAGGGGGAGATATATGTTGAAGTTTATGCTTAATTTAATTAAAAACTTAAAAATGAAATTCAAGCTTACTGCTTATGTTCATGATTACTGCTTATGCTTAATTCAGATGAATTTCATGTGTGGTTGAAGTTACTAGTTGTCATTCCATTATTATTGTGGTGTGTTGGAAATTAGCCATTCCCTAAACCTATTGGGTCACACACAAAGAACAAGTGGATGGAGATTAGGTTCATATGATGAACCAAGAGGATTAGATTCATTTGATGAATCAAATTGGATTAAGAGTAATCCTAATTGGGCTAATTGAGTTGGACTCAAGTTGATTCATGTGTTCAATGAGTCTAATTTAGATTATGACTCATTGAATCAATTTAATTAAATGAATTAGATTCATTATATTAAATTGTCTTGAATTAAATGGTTGGATTAGATCAACCATGAGAGAGATTAAGTCAAGTTTGACTTGACTTGAGAGGAAGATGAAGAGTCAAGTTTGACTTGACTTTATGCCACCTCATTGGTGAGTTGGCATTAAGTGGACCAATGATGATGCTCCACATCATCATGGTTACTTAAGTGAAGTGTCACCTCATGGGAGTTACCAAGAGTTGTGACTCTTGGTATCCCATGGAGGTTACAAACCACTTATTTAGATGAAAAGACTTTCATTTTGCAAGTGTAACTCTCATTCAAGTGATCTTCCTCCTCCAAAGCTCTCTTCTTGCTCCTTCTCTTCTTTTGGTCGTGGGTTTCAAGCAAGGGAGTAAAAAGGAGAGTGAATCTAATCCAAGAAGAAAGGTTAGTGAAAGTCACATAGAGATTTTAGAGGAGTGTGTTCTCTTCTTTTCTTTTCTTCTTCTTCCAATCCTACCCGAGAGCCCTAGAGAGTGCTAGCACACTTGTGGTGCTCTCTTCTCCATCCTTGAGTGTTAGAGAACACTTCTTGTTCGTGTGGATATCACTAGAGAGTTGTCTACGTTGACAACTTCGAGATTCGGCGTACCGTTGGACGAGCGGGATTTGCGAGGGCACGCTTCAAAGGTATAAAATTTTTTTCCTTTGTAGATCTACTGTAGATCATAGTTTGAAACTCGTACTCGTAATTTTGAAATCTATCCTTCGCATGAGTTCCAGTGGCATGGGTGATTCGGGGTTTTCGCGACGCGAAAAGCGGTTTTCGCGGTCCGAAAAACCCAACAGTCAGAGGCGTAGGACCGCCAGAAGGGTTATGCAGATCGGAGTGGGAGACTCTTAGAGTTCTCTGCAGGTGACCATGTATTTCTGCAAGTTTCACCTACGAAAGGGGTGAAGAGATTTGACTTCAGAGATAAGTTAGCTCCGCGATACATTGGATCTTTCCAGATCTTGGAAAGGATTGGAGCGGTAGCTTATCGTTTGGCGTTACCACCAGCTTTGGCAGGTGTTCACGACATATTCCATGTGTTTATGCTGAGGAGATACGTAGCTGACCCAGCACATGTGCTGACAGATATCTCAGTTTCCGTACAGCTTGACGTGTCCTACGAGGAGGTTTTGGTACGGATTTTAGACCGGAAAGAGCGTCAGTTGCGGAACAAGGCTATCTAACTAGTTAAAGTAGGATGACGGTATCTTTCGGACGAGGAGGCTACTTGGGAGCTCGAGGATATTATCCGAGCTCAATACCCCCATCTTTTCACTTGAGGTGTATGATTTAATTTACCGTTCAGCATTTATATTTTATATTTGTTGTTAGTACTTGCTGATGGTAGATAACGAAATTTGGGGACCAAATTCTTATTAGTGGGGGAATGTAAAACACCAAAAAAATAGCGATTAATGATAAGGGAATTTTCTGGAATTTTTAGAAATTTTCTGGGAATTTTTCGGAGCTCGTATGAACGAGTTTACGGGGATAAAAACAAGGTCCGGGAAAGCATGTTTAGGCTACCCTATTTTAACGAGGAAAAGTTGAATTTTCTTTTCTATTTTTCTTTTTCTTTTCTTCTTTTCCTCTCCCGTGCCATAACTGTTCCCCCTCTTTTTTTCTTCCCTCACTCTGCGCCGATCACTTCTCCTCTCCTCTGCCCGACGCCGACGACACCGAGGAACAGAGAGCCGGCCAACTCCTTCTCCCCTGTGCTCGCACACTGCTGATATGTGCCCTAGCACCCCTTATTGGCGCCACAGCCGACGCGGCCGAGACCCCCTTCTCTTCCTCCTTGCCGAGCGATGGCGCCGATCGCTCGACACTGCCTTCTTCCGTGTCCTAACCGGCGTCGAGCAGTTTCCTCGCTTTCCCCACGCGTACAAAGCCCCAATTTCTCGACACTTCATCCCCTCTCATCTGATCTGCGCGCCGAGGCCAACCATCGCCCCTCACCCCATCGCCGTGGAGATCCCTAGCGCCGGCTAATTCCCTATGCCCTAGCTGCTAGACATCGAGAGCCCTCTGATTTTCGGCCGTGCCCCTAGCTCCGAGTCTAATTCAACCATCGATCGCCTCTTCTGGCCCAAGAAGGTATGGTTGTTTCCTTACCTCTCCTTGTTCTGATCTTGGCCGGTGGTCACTGTAGTTTATCATCAGATCAGAAATTCTTGGATTCCAGATCCCTACCATAGTGTACCAGCTTTCTTGAGATGAATTGGTTGTTGGATGGATTCATCACTGCTGGAGAAGGTGCCAAGTGTTGTGCCAGTGAGGTAACAGAATTTGTGAGATACAAGTTTGGGATTGTTGGTATTCAGCTTTGATTTCAATTGATGTGGAATGAGGATTGCAAGGAGTGACTTGTTTTGGAATCTTTGTAGGTGTTGTTAGCCATTGCAACTCTAGCTGTGCTGTTCGTGGACGATCCATGGCTTCGGCCAACCTTCCGATCTAAAGTCATCCTTTGATGGTGAGCTATCAGCAACCCACTTGAATTCGGGTAAGTTTTGAGGTTGATTTATGATGCTTAGTAGTTGATGGTAGTGAACTTGATTGGATAAGTGGATCATTAGTTTATGTGTTCTTGGATTAAATTGATGTGAAGGAAAGGGTTGGATTAGATTAGAGGGATTAATAGTTGATATGTTGATCATAGATCCTTAGTTTTGTTGAATACCCTGTATTTGTAGGATTTGAGTTGGATGCGATCTCTTGGACTTGTTGAGGACGGTTGATACGACCTGCGTATGAAGGCGGGTACCTCTTGACTTATTTTTTATGATATTGTCATTTGGATATGCATAGTATTTTATAGCTACAAGCAATGATCATGTTTGCCTTTGGTATGTCACGGTTTGATACCCATAGCATGTTCTGTTTTTGTCGTTTGTTATGTATCCATATTTATGCCTCATGATTATTACCATGGTTACCTTAATTCCTAAAGTAAGTGACATACCATGCTTTACTGAGTTTAGGACTAGACTCTAGATTTTTATTAACTGACATGTGTATCTATATTTTATATCATACTTGATTTGTGTACCTAGACCTTTTGCTTTGATCCATGTACATTGTTGGTACATATTTTATGGAGGTGGATATGTTCAGGACCTAGGTTGTTATACCATAGAGGACCTGTATACCTTAGATCTGTGGATTTGACTTACTTGTACTAGGGTACACATTTTATATATATATATATATATATATATATATATATATATGTGTGTGTGTGTGTGTGTGTGTGTGTGTGTGTGTGTGTGTGTGTGTGTGTGTGGATTTGGTTCAGGATATTGTCATGCTTAGTTTCATGCATCATTTGCATGATTGCATGCTGCGTGATAGGCTACTCCATTATTGTAGAGCATATCGCCAGTTTCATCACTGTTCGGTGCTCCGTTGGTCCGCTCATGGGTAGCGTGACGCAACGTGGTAGCACATCAGTTTTGCTCTGTTCGGTGCTCCGTTGGTCCGCTCATGGGTAGTGTGACGCAGCGTGGTAGCACGTCAGGGATCCCTCTCCGTCATGGTGTACCGGGAGATGAGAGCATTGCGCTCCCCCACTTATGATTTGGGGTAGGAGTATGTGTGTACTCCGACAGCATCCCGTCCATTCGGTCACTCATCAGGAGCAGTGACGTCAGAGTGCAAGGTTGTCATAGCCCTACCCACTCAGTCTCACCATTGTGTGTGAGATGATTGACTGACGTCAGGGGTGACCATGTCATTGACATCATATGCATTTATTGCATTTATTTACTTGTGTTTGCTGCACTTATATGCTGCATTTTGGTGGATGCATTTGTTTGACATGCATACAGGAGGCATATTGTGTATCTGGTTTTGATGACCCTTTTGTTATGGATAGGAGTTCCTGGTGAGTACAACTTCCTCAGTTACCTTTCAGTTTTGCATATTTCCTATATATGATTAGGAAGCTGTATTTCATGTTTATTGATGTTAGATATATCTTACTAGGCATGTCTATTGGTATTCGCTGAGTTGTTGAACTCACCCCCATGGACACTATCTTTTTCAGATACCAGGTTATTTATAGTGTCGCTTGGAGTATCCTGCCTGCTGGTCCCCATGTCACCTCAGAAGATCTGTCTTCGCTGTTGTCCATTTGTACTTTGGTATTTTTGTATCTAGCTTGTGTTTCGGTGTTGTGCCTGGAATGGTGTTTTGTGGTGTGGTGTAAGCCTAGCCGACTAGCATGCCATGTATTTTGGTTTTCTATCGTTTTTCTGCTGTGTTTTGGATTTTTGTTCCAGCCGAGTGGGCTTATGATATAAACTACGTGGATGACTTTGTGTTATATTTTTATTACTGTTATTGTTTCGGCCGTGTTGGCCGAGGTATATGTGGCCCTGAGGGCTTTGTATAAATGCTTCATATTGTCACCCGTACAGGGGAGGTGCTGCCGAAATTTCTTCGGACGGGGACTTCCTCGGGGCGTGACAGATCTTCTATTGTTTTCCTCTTCTTATCTTAGACGTCGTGTGGGTGACGATCTACTAAGACGAGAATCCACCCAAGCCTTCTTCTTCCTTTCAAGTTTCGGCCATCAACTTTCTCCAAGAGATGATGAAGTTCGACCACCAACTTTCCTCCAAGGGATGCTAGACAAGAGAACCTCCTTCTCTTCTTCTTCTCCTTCAAGCAACCCGCCATCAATGGATCTCCACACCAATATGTCGCCGGCCACCAAGAGGGAAAACAAAGGAGAAGAGATAAAGAGTAAGGGCTGACCACCGCCAAGGAAGAGAGGAGAGGAATAGAAGATGTATTCTTGTTGTGAGGTGAAACACCTCTACCCTCTCTTTTATATTCCTTGGTCTTGGAAAATAAGAAAAGTTTTAAATATAATTAAAACTTTCTTATATTCCTTGCCAATGACTAAAAAGAAAAGTTTTAAAACAAAAAAAAAATAAAACTTCCTTTCTTCTTGTCATGGCCGACCACATGCTTGTTCTCCAAGCAAGGAAAGATTTTAAACAAAAGTTAAAATCTCTCTTTTAAAAATCTCTTTTGTGAATAGTTTTAAAAGGAATGTTTTATAAATTAAAATCTCTCTCTTTTAAATCCTTTTATGGATATCTATAAAAGATAAGATTTAAAATAAAACATGGTTTCAAGAAAGGAAAGTTTTATTCAAAAATTAAAATCTTTCTTTCACATTATAGATAACTACAAATAAGGAAAGATTTCAAATCTCTCTATTATTCCTTTGTAGAAAGCTATAAAAGGAAATATTTTAAAATTTTAAAACTCTCTTTTAAAACCAACATAAAAGGAAAGTTTTCAACAAAATAAAAACTTCCTTTTATTTCCTTTTATGACCGATCTAAAAAAGGAAAGTTTTATATTAAAATCATCCTTTTAAATCCTTTTAATGAATCTCTATAAAAGGAAAGATTTTACAAAATAAAACTTTCTTTTGAATTCAATATGGTCGGCCTCCCTTGCTTGGGCTCCAAGCTAGGGCCGACAACAACTTGAACCCATCTAACCTTGGTTTGGCCGGCCCTAGCTTGGGCTCTAAGCTTGGCTTGGGCGGCCACCTTAAGGTCGGTAAGAAGTTGGGTTTGGGTGGATATAATGTTGGGACTGAAATGTAGCTAGAGAGGGGGGGTGAATAGCTCTTCGTTGATTTGTTTCTTCGACGATGTGCAGCGGAAAATACAAGAAACAACAACACAACGCTAACACAAGGGATTTACTTGGTATCCACCTTAAGTAGAGGTCACTAATCCAAAGATCCACACACTCACGCACCCTCCATTATGAAATCACTCCTTTATGGTAACTACCGAAGGCGGAGAAGCCTTACAACACTCTTAATACAAGAAGAAAGCAAGGGAAGATAAATACAAAAAATATCTTACAAGATATGCATTGAAAACCCTAACCCTAGCTTCCTCTTCTTGCTGTAGATCCACCTCTTGACTTGGAAATGCCTCCAAGAACCTTCAAGATCTGGCGGTGAGAGCTCTGTGGAGAAGCTGTAAAATCGCTTGTGTCACTCGTGGAGTGGAATTGAAAAAGTTGCCGAAGAAACGCTCGCCAACGACTAATATCTGCTCCAACGGTCAGATCCCAATTGATTGGATTGCTCCCAATCGATTGGGGAGGCTTTGGATCGATCAACCAATCGATCCAGAGCGCCTCTGTGCTCTCGGGAATTTACTGGATCGATCGACCGATTGATCCAGGGCTTATCGCGTGAAATCGCAGCTCCGAATCAATCGGACGATCGATTAGAGGCTCCGAATCGATCCGCCGATCGATCCAGAGTTGTTCTGTGCGATCGCGTGCTTCTCCCAATCGATCACCTGATCGATTGGGAGGAGGCTTGTTGTTGGGACTCACTCAATCGATCAGCCAATCGATTAGGCATGAGCCAATCGATCGGCTGATCGATCCAACTCATGATTTTTGCCCAAAACCAAGTCCAAAGTTTCCTAAACCAACATCCGGTCAACCACGACCTGTTGATACATCATGCCTAGCATCCGATCACCCTTGACCTGCTAGAACTCCCTCACCAAGTGTCTGATCAATCCTTTTGACCCACTTGGACTTTTCTCCTCGTACCAAGTATCCGGTCAATCCCTTTGACCTACTTGGACTTTCACCAGATGTCTGGTCAATCTTGACCCATCTGGATTTCCTCGTGCTTGGCTTCACTCACCGGGACTTTCCCCTGCCTGGCTTCCCTCACTAGGACTTTCACTTGCCTAGCTTCGCTCACTAGGTCTTTCACCTGGCTTCACTCACCAGGATTTTCCATACTACCTAGCTTCACTCATTAGGTCTTTCACCTGACTTCACTCATCAGGATTTTCTATACTGCCTAGCTTCACTCACCAAGACTTTCACCTGGCTTCACTCACCAGGATTTTCCATACTGCCTAGCTTCACTCACTAGGACTTTCATCTGGATTCACTCACCAAGATTTTCCAAACAAGTATCCAGTCAACCTTGACCTACTTGACTCATCTTCACAATCTCCCCACATTAACAATTGCACCTGCAATCTCCATGTATTGTCAAACATCGAAACCCAAATATCAAGATTCGAGCTTGAACCAATTCAAGCTTAGTCAACCAGGTCAACCTTGACCTAGGGAATATTGCACCAACAATCTCCCCATTTTTGATGTTTGACAATACCTCCTTTAAGTTAGGCTAATCTCATAGCCTCAACCTCCTTCATGCCAATATATGAATGAGGATTCCCTCCATTCTCCTCTTCTAGAGGGCAAACTTCCTCTTAGGTAATGAAGGTCTAACTTAAACCCTACATTCTCCCTCTATTGGCACACATAAAAAACTCTCCTCCTAAAGAGTTACTCAACGTTGTTTACACCTTCACTCATTGTTCACAACATAATAACGAAGGTCTCATACCCTTCATTATTCTGAACGCTCATCCTTGAGCATATACCACTTGGTATATTCACACACGATTCAAATGAAAGTCCCATATCCTTCATTTTCATCAAATACTCATCCTTGAGCATATACCACCTGAACAATAAAGAAATCCACTCTCCATTATATTCACACACGCTAAGGAAGGTTGTATTCATACACCTTCCAAGGTGTATGAAAAATAGATTTTCATGTCCTTAAAGAGTAACTCCCCCTAAAGACATGCACATAACTTCTATCATTGCACCAACAATGACTTGGAATCCCTAAACATATAGGAAACCCAAATTTAAAAGTTTTTAGGTTAAAAAAATTTCAATATTGAAACCAAACCTCAACCTAAACCTCTACTTAGTCTTCCTTAAACAATCCATCCTTGTTTTCATCATGAAAACTCCCTCTAAAAGTATATAAATGTGTTTTGAGGGGTAAGGAGGGGTTATATAGACTAAAAAAATGCTGAACTCTAGCTTACCCAGCCAAAATTAGCATTTCAATCGATTATAGTTGGGTCCCAATCGATTGAGCCCAGCTGAATCAATCCACTAATCGATTCAGACTGCGTGGATCGATCAGTGGATCGATCCAGCGAGCTTTTGCTCATGAGAAATGTCTTCTCAATCGATCGCCTGATCGATTGAGGCACTCCAATCGATCGGGTGATCGATTGAAGCTCTGAAAATGCTAAAATTCACTTTCAGTAAATTTCAGAAACTCTCCAAAAATTCTACAAAATTCAAAAAATCATAAAAATTCACGTAGACATTCCTTAGGGCATATAATATCAATAAAAAATAGTTTTCTATGAAAATACTTTCTATTTTTTAAGATTGATACAAACTTGTAAAAATTTTAGTGTTTTCTTCTAGTTTGTGTCTAACTTTTCAATGATGATTACTATCAAAAGATAGTCTTCATTATGGTTTTCTACAAGCATTTTAAAATCTTTTTCAAAACCAATATCCAACCATGTTCTTGTTAGGATCGGTTGAGCTAGAGGGGTGAATGGCTCACTTCGTTTTGTTGATCGGCTTGATTTTGCGCAGCGAAAACTGGAATGAATACCGATGGTTGATCTAATCCAACCATTTAATTCAAGCTAATTTAATATAATGAATCTAATTCATTTAATTAAATTAATTCAATGAGTCATAATCTAAATTAGACTTATTGAACACATGAATCAACTTGAGTCCAACTCAATTAGCCCAATTAGGATTACTCTTAATCCAATTTGATTCATCAAATGAATCTAATCCTCTTGGTTCATCATATGAACCTAATCTCCATCCACTTGTTCTTTGTGTGTGACCCAATAGGTTCTTGTAACGTTGGCAATGCCCCTAAACTTATTTAGAAACATAAGTAATGAGCGGTATCTAGCAATACATCATTACTACCCAAGTTACAAGAATGTTGAGATCTAACATCACCTTGTGACTACTAATTGTGACTCCTCACAATATATGACAAGTGTCCTTCTATCCTAGACATCTAGATTGATCAATGTGAGGCATAGACCGTGTCATCCTCTAATCAATCTAAATCTTGAACTCCAAGTAGACTCACTCAATCAAATGAGCTCAATATCCTATATTGACTCATTTGGGCATGGTCATGCACTTCGTGGTCTCACTCTATCAAAAATACCAATGTCTCTCCCGTCATATAGGAGGGATAGATCCCATCTACATCACTCACATCCCTCCGCATAATTTGTTACATACCCAGTAATCGCCTTTATGGTCCACCTAGTTACGGGTGACGTTTGACGAAACCAAAGTACATAACTCCTTATGTAGGGAACCATGGTGACTTCAAGTCTAAGGACTAGTAGTCATACTAATAGTCACATGAGAAAGTATATGACACTCATATTGTAACACCCACGAAATTATAAGATAGGTATATGAATATTATTTTCCTTAGAGCATAGAAATGAAAAGAATAAGAGGAAAAAAAAAGAAAGAAAATCTAGAATAAGAAAAGGTGAGGTCAAGGATTGAACCTTGAACCTCCCACAATTGATGGAGATAAATTGATGAATGATAACCATTAGGATAAGGAGAAATAATTGGATAGAAAGGAATGAAAAATTTAGTTAAAGGAGAAAAGAAAACTAAGCAAAAAGAACAAGAGAAAATCAAGTTGCTTACCTTCTTTTCCCTCTTGGTTAAGAAGAGGAGCAAGCAAAAGAGGAATTTTCTACTTCCCTCCCTCTCTCTATTTTCGTGGGAATTAAAGGAGTGGAGGAAAAGAGAAGTTGAGGGAATGAATGAGGACATGTTTCATTTGGCAAAGGGATAAATAGGTTTAGAGAAGAAAAAAAAACAAACAACAAAGGATTAAATTCATTTTCTTCTTCCTCCTTCTCCCTTCTTCATCCCTCACCGAACCAAGAAACCCCTTTCCTCTCCTCATACCAATTTATAAGTTAAGTTCTTCTCCAAGAAAACTAAATTTCGAGAAGAAACCTTCAAGTTCTAGCCCTTACAAGCAAAGGAAACAAAAAGGAGGTACAAGAAGAAGAAGCTTCCACCTTCCTTATCACCCAGAACACTTTTCTCTCTAAGGAAAACCACAAGAGAAAGGATGTAAGTTCCCCTCACCTGTGGTACAATAGCTCTTATTTTTCTATGAAGATTCGGTCACATGAAAAAGCTAAGAAAACATCATGAAGAAATTCTAACCAAGATAAGACCAAAGGAAGGACCTAGAGAATGAAAGGATCTAAAATTAATATGCTTGATATTTCTCTTGTAGCATGTATTTTATGGTAAGGATTTATCTATGTAAAAATGTTTGGTAGAACTTAGATTCATGAGTATTTGACCATGGTAGAACTAAGGGCCTAGGAGAGCTTTAATTTAAAACTAAGTATGCCAAGATCTCCTTAAGATAAGATATGAAACTATTATGATATACCCATGACTATATGTTAAGTTGAACTCTATTTCATGTCCATGAAGGTTCGGCTATGTTTGGATTTTTTTTAAAAAGCCTAGGAGAATTTAAAGCAAATCTAAGATGCTCATGATCTTCTTGATGAAATGTTATGTAGCTAATCTAATGTGCTTATGTTTATTGTTGTATGGAAATTAAATTCATGCTCTATAACATTCGGCCACTTCATGATTTAGGGCTTAGGAAACTTAGAACCTAACTCAACCATGCTCATGTTATTCCTTGATATATTTGCTATGAAAGTTGCTTAAGGTTCTCATGTTTTTAGGGCACTTGAACCATAATTTTAAGCCTACAAGTTTCGGCCATTACATGATGTAGGACTTAGGAAACTTAGAACCTAACTCAACCATACTCATGTTATTCCTTGATATATTTGCTATGAAAGTTGCTTAAGGTTCTCATGTTTTAAGGGCACTTGAACCCTAATTTTAAGCCTTACAAGTTTCGTCCACTTCATGAATTTAGGGCTTAGGAAACTTAGAACCTAACTCAACTATGCTCATGTTATTCCTTGATATATTTGCTATGAAGGTTGTTTAAGGTTCTCATGCTTTTAGGACACTTGAACCTAAATTGTTAGTCCTATAACATTCGACCATTACATGATGTAGGACTTAGGAAACTTAGAACCTAACTCAACCATGCTCATGTTACTCCTTGAAATGTTTGCTATGAAGGTTGTTTAGGGTTCACAAGTTTGAATGATAGTTTTTTTTAACCCAATGTATGCTTGATAAGTTTCGGCCATGATAAGTTGTAAGCTTAAGTAACCTAGAACTCTACCTAAACTTGCTCATGATAGTTCTTATGGTATAAGGAATGATGCTTACTTAGGTTTCACATGTTTGTATGAAGTTTTACCAAAAACCCAACCTATATGGTTCGGCCACTAAAAGACATTAGGGTTAGAAATCGAATTATGGTTTCCATGTATCTTATATGCCATGATTTTGAGATTTCTATGCTTCTATGTTTAAATTATGCACACTTATGATTTATACATGATGGAGACCCTTATGCTATGGTATGTATTATTTATGATGAAGCTATGTGCAAATTTATCCATGATATATGTGATGAGTTGTGTGCCCAATTTATGCATGAAATATATGATGTGATGTGTGTCCAATTTATGCATAAAATATATGATGTGTTGTGTGCCCAAATCTTTACATACCATTATGATGAGCTGTGTGCCCAAAAGTCTATATGGTATGATATGATAAGTGACACGATGTACAAGAAAAGATAAGAACCATGATATGTAAAAACATGCTATTTTACTTTATGTATGGCTTGTACCAAGGGTGGGCTCCATAAGCGCCCCGGGGTCGATGGACTAAGAAACGGGCCTAGTATGTATGCCTTGTAGGGTTCAAGACTTGCTACCTTGGACCTACATAGGACGTGCGCATTTATGTATGTGGTACAAGCCGGGGCCCTAATCATGTTGAGATTATGTTTAAGTATGTATATTATAAGTTTTCAAAGGACATATTGCATATGTTTTCATGATACATGTTTAGGAATTCACCTTGCATATACCTTATGATTATGCCATGATATTTATGATGATGTTAGAATATGTTAGGGTGCAATTGATGATTATGTTATGTTATGCCATGATACCTTACGCTTATGTTACGATATGCCATGATATGCTGCATGATATGATGAATTGCCTCTATGTGTTATGTCTTGTGATTTTGATATGTTATACGATTTTTGTGAGTAGGAAAGGAACTTACTGAGCCATGAGTGCTCACAGCTTACTTTCTTGTACTACAGATAAAGGCAAGGAATGGATGAACTAGGGGAGCAGCGGGAGGGGCAAGAAGGATGTGTGTGGTAGTGCCTTGGCTAAAGGAGAAAGACCTGCTTTTATTTAATAAGAACTATGCCTAGTTATGTTACTGCTTTATGACTCCATGACATTTAAATTTTGTGTTTGGGCATTATGACTTAAAAATCATGTTAAGTATGTTATGTGGTGTTATATGTCCAGGTGATTAGTCATGTTGATTTTAAAGAAAAGAAAAGTTTTAATTTCTATAAATAAGATTTCCGCTGTAGTAAGTAGGTATGTATATGTATGTGTAAGTAACCCCCGTCGCCTTAGCAGGAGGGGCGGGGCGTTACACATATAACGATCCATGATACTTTCTCATGGCGGGTCATTCAGTATACATTCTCTAATGCATACCCATGTGTCAACTTGATATCTCTATATCCATGACTTGTGAGATCAAGTCATCGAGTTGACCTACATGCTAGTCTTATTGCATTAACATTGTCCCTGAATGTTAATACTCGACTAGGAATGATTAAGAGTAGTGTTCCCTATATCATCTCACTATCGATTCAACCAATCGATTAATATAGGTAAGAACCTTCTACTCAAGGACGTTATTATATTTAGTTTATTTGGCACCAATACAAGCAAGTATAATAACCAAAAACCAAATGCCTTTATTTATATAGAATATGATACAACAAGTCCAAAATACAATCATCAAATGATTGGCTCTAGGGCTCTAGCTAACAATCTCCCACTAGCACTAGTGCCAATCAGTGTAGGCTCTAAGCCCAAATGACCTAGTGTGACCATCATGCTTCCTTTGTGCCAAAGCCTTGGTCAAGGGATCTGTGATGTTAGCCTCTGTAAGTACTCTACAAATCTTCACATCTCCTCTCTCGATGATCTCTCGAATGAGATGGAAGCGTCGTAGTATGTGTTTGGTCCGCTGGTGTGAGCGAGGTTCCTTCGCCTGTGCTATAGCTCCATTGTTGTCACAATAGAGCTCAATAGGGTCAGCAATGCTAGGAACCACCCCAAGTTCAGTGATGAACTTGCGAATCGAAACTGCCTCCTTTGCTGCCTCTAATGCAGCAATATACTCGGCGCTATCGTAGAATCAGCTACTGTGTCCTGCTTCGAACTCTTCCAACTCACAGCACCACCATTAATGCAAAACACGAACCCCGACTGTGATCTATAGTCATCCTGGTCGGTCTGGAAGCTAGCATCACTGTAACCCTTTACAGCTAGCTCATCATTGCCTCTATATATCAAGAAATATTCTTTAGTCCTTCTTAAGTACTTAAGAATATTCTTGACCGCTATCCAGTGACTTTCACTTGGATCTGACTGGTATCTTGCTCAAAGCATACGAGACATCAGGTCGAGTACATAGCATGGCGTACATGATCGATCCTATGGCTGAGGCATAAGGGATCTGATCCATGCAGTCTCTCTCCTCTCTAGAAGAGGGACCTTGAGTCTTCAAAAGAGTCATGCCATGTGACATCGGCAGAAATCCCTTCTTGGAGTTCTGCATGGCAAACCGAAGGAGTACCTTGTCAATGTATGTACTCTGACTTAGGCCAAGCAATCTCTTAGATCTATCTCTATAGATCTGTATCCCTAGAATGTGGGATGCCTCACCTAAGTCTTTCATTGAGAAGCAACTCCCTAGCCATGTCTTGACAGACTGAAGCATAGGGATGTCCTTCCCAATGAGCAGTATGTCATCCACATACAATATGAGAAAGACAACTATGTCCCCTACAACCTTCTTGTAGACACAAGGTTCATCTTCGTTCTTGATGAAACCAAAATGTTTGATTGCATCATCGAATCAAAGATTCCAGCTCCGAGAAGCTTGCTTTAGTCCATAAATGGACCTATGCAGTTTGCATACTCTGCTAGTATGTTGTGGATCTACAAAACCCTCAGGTTGTGTCATGTACACATCCTCGAGTAGGTTTCCATTCAGAAATGCGGTTTTGACATCCATCTGCCATATCTCATAGTCATGGTAGGCTGCAATAGTAAGCATGATCCGAATGGACTTAAACATCGTTACTGGAGAAAATGTTTCATCATAGTCAATACCATGAATCTGCTTGAAACCTTTAGATACCAAGCGACCCTTATAGATAAGTCCATCCATGTCAGTCTTTCTCTTAAAGACCCACTTACACCCAATGGGTTTTACCCCTTCAGGTGGATCAACCAAAATCCATACTTGGTTGGTGTACATGGATTCCATTTCGGATCTCATGGCCTCTAGCCATTTCTCGGAATCTGGTCCCATCACAGCTTCCTGATAGGTGGTAGGCTCATCCTCTATGAGCACAATGTCATCATGGTCAGACAATAGAAATGAGTATCTCTCAGGCTGACGACGTACCCTATCAGATCTCCGAAGAGGTATGTCTACTTGAACTGGTTGTTGTTCCTCAACTCCTTGTGGAACAACATCATCCACAACACTTTGTGGTTCCAGTTCAACTTCCATCGAGGCTTCAGTGCTATTCTTCGCATCTTGAACTTCTTCAAGATCGAACGTGCTCCCACTAGTCTTTCTAGAAACAAAGTCCCTTTCTAGAAAGACCCCAGTCTTTGCCACAACTACCTTGTGCTGACTGGGAATGTAGAAGTAATATCCCTTAGTTTCCTTGGGATATCCAATGAAATAGCACTTGTCGGATTTGGGTCCTAATTTGTCTGAGACTTGACGTCGAGCGTAAGCCTCACAACCCCAAATCCTCATAAAAGACACCTGGACATCTCTCCCAGTCCATATCCTATATGGTGTCTTTATCATGGCCTTGGATGGAACTCGGTTGAGTATAAAAGCTGACGTGTCTAAAGCATAGCCCCAAAGGTATATCGGAAGATCTGTGTGACTCATCATAGATCGTACCATATCTAATAAGGTACGATTCCTCCTTTCAGATACACCATTCCACTGTGGTGTTCCAGGAGGAGTTGGGATAGAATCCCACACTCAGCTAGATAGTCACGGAACTCATGGCTAAGGTATTCTCCACCTCGATCTGATCGAAGTATCTTAATACTCTTGCCAAGCTGGTTCTGTACTTCATTCTTGAATTCTTTGAACTTTTCAAAGGATTCAGACTTATGTGTCATCAAGTACACATAACCATATCTACTGAAGTCATCAGTAAATGTAATGAAGTATCTATAACCGCCTCTAGCAGCAACATTGAAATGGCCACATGCATCACTATGTATGAGTCCTAACAAATCAGTTGCTCTCTCGCTGTGCCCACTAAAGGGAGTCTTGGTCATCTTGCCTCGTAGGCATGACTCGCATATCTCATATGATTCAAAATCAAATGAGTCCAACAAACCATCCTTATGGAGCTGGGATAAGCGCTTGTCATTTATATGACCTAAGCGACAGTGCCAGAGGTAGGTTTGGTTCATGTCATTTGACTTGAACCTCTTGGTATTTATGTTATAGATAGGGCTCTCAAGGTCTAGAATATAGAGTCCGTTTATCAGAGATGCACTACAATAGAACATATCATTTAAAAAGACGGACAACATTTGTTCTTTATTATAAACGAAAATCCTTTCTTGTCCAAACAAGAAACTGAAATTATGTTCTTAGTCAAGGCAGGCACAAAACAACAATCATCTAATTCTAGTACAAGCCCAGAAGGCAGAGATAGATAGTAAGTTCCTACAGCAATAGCAGCAACCCGTGCTCCATTGCCTACTCGTAGGTCTACCTCACCCTTCGTCAATGCCCTACTATTTCTCAACGCTTGTACATTAGTACAAATGTGCGAAGCACATCCGGTATCTAATACCCACGATGAAGAAATAGAGAGGTTGACTTCTATAACATGTATACCTAAAGTAGAAATCTTATTTCTCTTCTTCGTAAGATCTTCCAGGTATTCTTTGGAGTTCCTCTTCCAGTGCCTCGCTTGTCCTTGATATAGGTGACAAAGATGTTCAACCATATCGTAAGCGCCCATCAACTCATGTTGCTTCTGAAGCTCAGAGTTCATGGTCGCAAGCATAAGACAGGGCACATCTAATGCGTCATTTTGATGCTTCTTGTAAGCATCTCAGTCTGCTCGCGTGGCAGTGGCAAGAGGAGCCTCCGGAATGGGCTGCTCCAGAACGTACAGTTTACGTTCTTGGGTGAGAACTATTCTCAGGTTCCTGTACCAGTCCAAGAAATTTGCTCCGTTGAGCTTGTCCTTCTTAAGGACAGAACGCAGAGAGAAGTTGTTCGTGTTTGACGTCATGGAAATTCTACAACAGAAATAAATGTAGAAATAAATATCATATTCTTTAAATCATTTAATTAGGCCTTCAATTAAATGATGCTCCCACTGAATTCTATAATTCATGTGGGACAAGATCCACATCATACTAACTCTTGAGTTAGCTTTGGCTAATACGCCCAAGACTTAGTATGATCGGTAGGTAACGATTACCAATTACATCTCTATGCAACTCTTGTTTATAGGATCAAAATCCGCATTTATATTAAAACTCGAGTTAGCTTTGGCTAATACGCCCGAGAGTTAATATATATGTGATTTTGACCTATCTTTCCAACCGTTGGAAGAATGCCTATAGTTATACTCGATCCAACCGAGTTAACTAGGAATACTCAATCTAATTGAGTTGTACTCACCCATGCGTTGATAGGCGGGACCAAGATTGTCCCTCCGTACCCTACCAAGATAGTATGTGTTGCTCTACTTTGGCAGATTCAACAACAACATGCGATCGAGGTAGTGGTAGGTATCACGGCATGGTAGGCATTACGTGTTGACGCATTTTAGATCTAATCTAAACGATGATGCGTATCAAATACTTGATTTAGATCTAATCTAATCGTGGGGTGCATCATGTGCACGATTTAGATTTAATCTAATCGCAAGGCACTAATTAATTACTTAATTAACTAGGATGCATCATATACACACAAAATAATTAATTAAATAATTAATCAAATAATTTTGTGATTATGTCATGGCCCTACTACGATCTTCTCAAGCCAATGAGAAGATCGGATGGTCAACCTAAGGTCAACAGCTTCTCAAGCTTCTTCGTTTGACCACCTTGTGTTGCTCGCGCTCTCCTCGTAACTCCGTCTCGTGTGGACCTTCCACCACTTCAAAATTTACATTACAATTTTGAAACTCGAGTTAAATTCGAGTCTAAATCTAATTTACAACCAAAATATAAGAGAAAGGCACGACGTGTAGGTCGTGAAAATAAAATAAAATAAATACAGCACACACATCACATAACGGCACGCAGGCCGTATTATGAATTACAACACATTTCCAAATCCAATTTGGGTCTTTGGGCCATGACTATCACAAAAATAATATATAATTCAAAATTATATATTTCTATAATTTTCTGTAATTTTTCTATAATTTTTACGAGTACAATTTCCCGGTGGTTCCGTTTAGCGGTTTTCGGGCATAATCGCGGAACGAATCCCCTTGCGGGGCCAGGGGCAGCGCCCCTACCCGCGATCTAACCATCGCAAGGGTTCCTTTGCGATCTAACAGCGCCTTAGCCCGCTGTCCCAAAAATATTTGGGGTGAAACCAAGCCGTTTTGGAAAAATCTTCCCGGTAGCGGAAGCCTACAAGTGCCGAAACACTTGTGCTTCGCTTCTACGAGAAAATTACCCATAAAAAACTATAAAAAACCTAAATTTACAGAAAATCACAGAAGCTATTTTTCATAAAAAATCAAAAACAAACTCGTACACGCCTTTGCACGTGGCTCTAATACCACTGTTGGGTTTTTCGGGCCGTGAAAACCGCTTTTCGCGTCGCGGAAACCCCGAATCACCCATGCCACTGGAACTCGTGCGAAGGATAGATTTCAAAATTACGAGTACGAGTTTCAAACTATGATCTACAGTAGATCTACAAAGGAAAAACATTTTATACCTTTGAAGCGTGCCCTCGCAAATCCCACTCGTCCAACGGTTCGTCGGATCTCGAAGTTGTCAACGTAGACAACTCTCTAGTGATATTCACACGAACAAGAAGTGTTCTCTAACACTCAAGGATGGAGAAGAGAGCACCACAAGTTTGCTAGCACTCTCTAGGGCTCTCGGGTAGGATTGGAATAAGAAGAAAAGAAAAGAAGAGAGCACACTCCTCTAAAATCTCTATGTGACTTTCACTAACCTTTCTTCTTGGATTAGATTCACTCTCCTTTTTACTCCCTTGCTTGAAACCCACGACTAAAAGAAGAGAAGGAGCAAGAAGAGAGCTTAGGAGGAGGAAGATCACTTGAATGAGAATTACACTTGCAAAATGAAACTCTTTTCATCTAATTAAGTGGTTTGTAACCTCCATAGGATACCAAGAGTCACAACTCTTGGTAACTCCCATGAGGTGGCACTTCACTTAAGTAACCATGATGATGTGGAGCATCATCATTGGTCCACTTAATGCCAACTCACCAATGAGGTGACATAAAGTCAAGTCAAACTTGACTCTTCATCTTCCTCTCAAGTCAAGTCAAACTTGACTTAATCTCTCTCATGGTTGATCTAATCCAACCATTTAATTCAAGCCAATTTAATATAATGAATCTAATTCATTTAATTAAATTGATTCAATGAGTCATAATCTAAATTAGACTCATTGAACACATGAATCAACTTGAGTCCAACTCAATTAGCCCAATTAGGATTACTCTTAATCCAATTTGATTCATCAAATGAATCTAATCCTCTTGGTTCATCATATAAACCTAATCTTCATCCACTTGTTCTTTGTGTGTGACCCAATAGGTTCTTGTAACGTTGGCAATGCCCCTAAACTCATTTAGAAACATAAGTAATGAGCGGTATCTAGCAATACATCATTACTACCCAAGTTACAAGAATGTTGAGATCCAACATCACCTTGTGACTACTAATTGTGACTCCTCACAATATATGACAAGTGTCCTTCTATCCTAGACATCTAGATTGATCAATGTGAGGCATAGACCGTGTCATCCTCTAATCAATCTAAATCTTGAACTCCAAGTAGACTCACTCAATCAAATGAGCTCAATATCCTATATTGACTCATTTGGGCATGGTCATGCACTTCGTGGTCTCACTCTATCAAAAATACCAATGTCTCTCCCGTCATATAGGAGGGATAGATCCCATCTACATCACTCACATCCCTCCGCATAATTTGTTACATACCCAGTAATCGCCTTTATGGTCCACCCAGTTACGGGTGACGTTTGACGAAACCAAAGTACATAACTCCTTATGTAGGGAACCATGGTGACTTCAGGTTTAAGGACTAGTAGTCATACTAATAGCCACATGAGAAAGTATATGACACTCATATAACGATCCATGATACTTTCTCATGGCGGGTCATTCAGTATACATTCTCTAATACATACCCATGTGTCAACTTGATATCTCTATATCCATGACTTGTGAGATCAAGTCATCGAGTTGACCTACATGCTAGTCTTATTGCATTAACATTGTCCCTGAATGTTAATACTCGACTAGGAATGCTAAAGAGTAGTGTTCCCTATATCATCTCACTATCGATTCAACCAATCGATTGATATAGGTAAGAACCTTCTACTCAAGGACGTTATTATATTTAGTTTATTTGGCACCAATACAAGCAAGTATAATAACCAAAAACCAAATGCCTTTATTTATATAGAATATGATACAACAAGTCCAAAATACAATCATCAAATGATTGGCTCTAGGGCTCTAGCTAACACTGACATCCTCCGTCTGATAGTACGGACCAACTCTGCCTCATACTGAGCTCTATGAGGTCCCAACAATTGGGCCTCCCCAACCTCATCCAGAGGGTGGGTGTCCGACAAGGCCTACCATACAACACTTCAACGATGACATTTGGATAGCTGAATGCAACCCGTTGTTGTAGACGAACTCTCCAATGGCAAATGGTCCTCCCAACTGCCCCTAAAATCCAATACACAAGACCTCAACAAGTCCTCTAGAGTCTAAATGGTCCGCTCTACTGTCCATCTATCTGCGGATGGAAAGTTGTACTGAAACAGAGTTGCGTGCCCAGGGCCTGCTGCAGACTCTGCCAAAAAAATGAGACGTGAACCGGGGGTCTCTATCCGAAATAATAGTCAACGGGACACCATGTGATCTGATGATCTCCCGGCAAAACAGATCTACCAATCGATCCAGGAAATCAGTATTCCGGATCGCTAACGAGTGCGCGGATTTGGTTAATTGATCAACGATTACCCAAATCGCGTCATGACCTCGTCGTGTTCTAGGCAGACTCACCACAAAGTCCATGATAATATGTTCCCATTTCCACTCAGGAATAGGGATCCGCTAAAATAATCCGGCAGGTACCTGGTGCTCTGCCTTTACCTTCTGACAGACAAGACCTCTCGCTACAAAATCCACAATGTCTTTCTTCATTCCGTTCCACCAATAGGAACGCCTCAAACCTCGGTACATACGGGTACCGCCGGAGTAGATCGCAAATCAAGAGCGATGAGCCTTCTGAAGTAGCTCCTACAAAATCGGGTGAGACAGAGGTACGCATAATCTGCCTCGGAAGTATATAATACCCTCCTCGTCTCGTGTGAACTCGGTATGCTGCCCGGAAGCTATCTGACTGCCAATAAACTGCAAATGTTGATCACCAGCCTGAGCCTCTCGGGTCCTCATCCTGACCGACGACTGAGCAACCATGGTAACAAAATACCCTGCTCTGTCTGTCCCTACTCCTCAAGGTCTAACTCGAAGACATACTGAACCAAGTCTGTAACTGAAACTCGGTGGCAAGCCAAAGTCCCTCTGGACTTCCTGCTGAGTGCATCGGCAACCACATTAGCTTTTCCTCGGGTGTTAGCTACTGGTACAATCATAATCTTTCAGGAATTCCATCCTTCTCCTCAGTCGGAGATTTAGTTTCTTTCTAAGTGAACAGATATTTGAGACTCTTATGGTCAGTGAGAATCTCAAATGTAACGCCATATAAATAATGTCACCAAATCTTCATGGTAAAATAATGGCGACTAGCTCCAGATCATGTACAGGGTAGTTCTTCTCATGCTCCCTCAACCGATGAGAAGCATAGGAGACTACTCTATCGTGCTGCATCAGAACAGCGCTCAAACCCTGAAGAGACGCGTCGGTGTAGAGCACGAATCCGTCATCCCCAGAAGGTATAACCAATAATCGGAGCGGACACTAGTCTTCGCTTCAGCTCCTGGAAGCTGGTCTTGCAATCCTCAGTCCAAGTGAACTTCACGCCTTTCCTGATCAGCCGTGTAAGTAGCATAGCAATCCGTGAGAAACCCTCATCGTATCTCCGGAAATATCGGGCCAAACAAAGGAAGTTGCGAGCCTCTTCTATAGACTCTGTCTACTCCCAACGGTAACAACCTCAATCTCCTGTAGAACCACGGTATACCCTACTAGTGACCGTGTGTCTCAAACATCTCACAGAAGACAACCAAAATACGCACTACTGATCTTCGCATATAGATGTTCCCATCGAACATCTCTAGAACTATGCAAAGATGATGTGCGTGACTCACCACAGATCCGAAATAGATCACAACATCGTCAACAAAGACAATGGAAACTGATCCAAACATCCTCGAAATACCAGAATCATCGAGTCCATGATAACATCTAGGGCATTATTAGCCTAAATGATAAAATCAAGAACTTATAATGTCCGTAAATCAGACATCCTCAACCATAAGACCCTCGATAATAAACACCAAGTAATAGATCCTCCAGTGTGAGAGCAACGCTCCATCATAAGAAATACCACATAGGTGGGAGCAACGCTCTACCACAAGAAATCCTCAATATGTGGGACTAACACTCCACTACAAATAATCCGTAATATGTATCTGCAATAAATATAGGAGCAATGCTCCGCTACAAGCAATCTGCAATATGTGGGAGCAACGCTCCACCACAAACAATCCATAACATGTGTGGGAGCAACGCTCCACCACAACCAATACACAAGTGCCCAAGGCACCTAACTATCCAGCTAGAGACTGCACAAGATCCCTCTACCACATATCACTGTGGGTAGCCTAGGGTATAACAACCCCGTAAGCAAACCAAATCCATAGTCAACTCTTTCATCATCCTAGTGGGTCGGTCACCCACTAATAGGAGAATTAGTCGACAAGGTAATACAACCAATAACATAATGTAGACACTCAACAATCTACATTCAACATAGATAGAATCATCATGATGCTACCAACCATACACCTGGCACACGTGCACACACAACATATGTATGATCAACATAATCCTCCAATTAGTACACACCAAACATACTCACAACATAAGTATAATTCATCGTGATACCTCCAACAATGCATACCGAACCCTTGTGCATATATCAACATAGGTATAATCGACAATACACCTCAAACAACACTCACATGACATATATACACATATGCCAAGAGTATAATCAACATATACTTCCAATAAGGCATACTAAACCCAGGTGCACTCACAAATCACACATAATCAACAAGATACCTCAGATACCACACCAAACACATATGTATATATCACAACACCGATGTAGTCGACAAGATACTTCCAATATGACACTCAAACACATGTACACATTTCACAACATAGATTTAATCAACAAAATACCTTCAATAAACCAATCAGACCACTCGGGTATAATCTATCAGAAACCCACAATAATTATAACTGGATAAATATACACTCACTACATGCAATTTGACCGTCCATCAAAACACTCCTACCACACATAACAATCATATGTACACGCAACAAAGATAGACATAATCAGCATATTTGACCCAATCAACCTGGCATTCTGAAACTGCAGGGTCACCTTCTAAGTTATCCAACTAGGTACATACAATCAAAAATTAAAGTCCACATGGAATAGGATACATCGATCCACTATAGACTGACCCAAATCGACAATGGTATACTGTCAATTCAGTCTTTTCCACGTCAGTACAAAACATGTACTCAAATGTGCTCTAGATACCAAACTAAGCACAAATAATCCAAAGATTCGAACCTCTAAAAATAGAGTATGACTGTCCTCTACTGATCAAACCAACAAAACTAAATCAGTCATCTACTAACTAATCAAGAATACCTTAATCCTCCACAAGCAACTAAGGTATATCAATATACGACTACCCAAATCAATAAGTGTAAATCAGACTCCTACTGACAGATCTAACAAGAGTAAACCAATATTTACTGATGAAATTAACTAAGATAACATGGTATACTACTGGCTAGGTCAACATAAATAGGTAGATACTATCCACTACACAACTAATAATAACAAAGGCTGGTATGTGCCTCGATCTTCTAACCAACTAATCGTAACAGAAACTAAAACTACTAGGGTATGACATGTAAAATCACCAAAGCCTATAATCCTTAATCTCTATTAAGGTCCACCATAATCAGTGATTTACCTAACACATAAAATATATGCTATATCAACTCGACAGGTACTAATAAAGAATGCTAATACATGTCATAAACTGTAATAGTCAACGGTGCATATACTAACAAAAAGGTAGGATAACAGTATACCAACATACCTCCTATAGCTTGGAGATGTCCTACTGCTGCCAGGTCCCAAAACCCGAAAAGTCACATCGAGAAGACCAAAACATGAAATCCGAAACACAGGGAAAATAAGACTCGTAAGCCGAGCTCTGATACCAAATAAATTGGTATCAGATAAATCTCAAAAATCCAAAACACATAGCAAGTATTGTATAACTTGGCTCTGATACCACTAAATTGTCACACCCCGAGGAAGTTTCTGTCCGAAGAAATTTCGGCAGCACCTCCCCTGTACGGGTGACAATCTGAAGCATTTATACAAAGCCCTCAGGGCCACATATACCTCGGCCAACACGGTCGGAACAATAACAGTAATAAAAATATAACACAAAGTTATCCACACAGTTTATATCATCAGCCCACTCGGCTGGAACAAAAATTCAAAACACAGCAGAAAAACGATAGAAAACCAAAATACATGACATGCTAGCCGGCTAGGCTTACACCACACCACAAAACACCATTCCAGGCACAACATTGAAACACAAGCTAGATACACAAATACCAAAGTACAAATGGACAACAACGAAGACAGATCTTCTGAGGTGACATGGGGACCAGCAGGCAGGATACTCCAAGCGACACCATAAACAACCTGGTACCTGAAAAAGATAGTGTCCATGGGGGTGAGTTCAACAACTCAGCGAATACCAATAAACATGCCTAGTAAGATATATCTAACAGCAATAAACATGAAATACAGCTTCCTAATCATATATAGGAAATATGCAAAACTGAAAGGTAACTGAGGAAGCTGTACTCACCAGGAACTCCTATCTAGAACAAAAGGGTCATCAAAACCAGATACACAATATGCCTCCTGTATGCATGTCAAACAAATGCATCCACCAAAATGCAGCATATAAGTGCAGCAAACACAATCAAATAAATGCAATAAATGCATATGATGTCAATGACATGGTCACCCCTGACGCCAGTCAATCATCTCACACACAATGGTGAGACTGAGTGGGTAGGGCTGTGACAACCGTGCACTCTGACGTCACTGCCCCTGATGAGTGACCGAATGGACGGGATGCTGTCGGAGTACACACATACTCCTACCCCAAATCATAAGTGGGGGAGCGCAATGCTCTCATCTACCGGTACACCATGACGGAGAGGGATCCCTGACGTGCTACCACGCTGCGTCACACTACCCATGAGCGGACCAACGGAGCACCGAATAGAGCAAAACTGACGTGCTACCACGTTGCGTCACGCTACCCATGAGCGGACCAACGGAACACCGAACAGTGATGAAACTGGCGATATGATCTACAATAATGGAGCAGCCTATCACGCAGCATGCAATCATTCAAATGGTGCATGAAACTAAGCATCACAATATCCTGAACCAAATCCACATATATATATATATATATATATATAATGTGTACCCTAGTACAAGTAAGTCAAATCCACAGATCTAAGGTATACAGGTCCTCTATGGTATAACAACCTAGGTCCTGAACATATCCACCTCCATAAAATATGTACCAACAATGTACATGGATCAAAGCAAAAGGTCTAGGTACACAAATCAGGTATGATATAAAATATAGATACACATATCAGATAATAAAAATCCAGAGTCTAGTCCTAAACTCAGTAAAGCATGGTATGTCACTTACTCTAGGAATTAAGGTAACCATGGCAATAATCACGAGGCATAAACATGGATACATAACAAACGACAAAAACAGAACTTGCTATGGGTATCAAACCGTGACATACTAAAGGCAAACATGATGATTGCTTGTAGCTATAAAATACTATGCATATCCAAATGACAATATCATAAAAGATAAGTCAAGAGGTACCCGCCTTCATACGCAGGTCATATCAACCGTCCTCAACAAGTCCAAGAGATCGTTGTTGGTGCGGGAAGCATCCAACGATCGAACCCAAGTTTCGATAATGGCAAAGGGTTCAAAGTTAAGTCTTGTTGTTATCTAACATGTTGAATCAGTGTTTCAGGAAAGTCCTAACTACGGTTAGGCAAGTGAAAATCCTAGGGGGTGGTAACCCTAGGTCCTAGGGGGCGGTAACCCTAGGTGGAGAAAAGTCCTAGCTACGGTTAGGAAAAGGGAAAACCCTAGGGGGTGGTAACCCTAGGTCATAGGGGGTGGTAACCCTATGCGGAAAGTCTTGGCAGGTCGATGGCTTCAGGCAAAAGTCCTAGGGGGTGGTAACCCTAGGTGGAAAGTCCTGGTGTCACGAACCAGGTGAAAAACTGGACTAGCCGGGAAGCGGATGTCCAGCAGAAAGTCCGGAAGCGTCGAGTGCTGAGCAAAAGTCCAGTCGATCTGGAGGATCATACTAGCAGCAGGTAAATCTCCTGAGTGGAGTAGGTGAGGACGCGTTCCCCGTAGAGGGAACAATAGGCGTCGGGTCGACCTAGAGTTTCCGGACGGAAATCCGAAGTCAGACCTGGACAGTCCGGAGACTGTCGTTACTTAGTATCATATTCATACTGTTGTTTTATGCTAACTTTGTGGTGCAGGATATTGATTGGGACTAACATGTCTTGCAGGTACAAAATAATGAAGTTTTCCCTCGAATGAACAGTGTTCGAGGCGCCTCCATGATGCTTGGAGGCGCCTCGGGTGCAAAGCTGGAGCTGGCTGCGAAGCACCCATGGAGGCGCCTTGAAGGAGGTATAAGGCTCCTTGGAAGGCGCCTTGGATAGGGTATAAGGCGCCTTATGCAGATGAACTTCGACCAGTTCAAGCTTGATCCACGCGGAGGACTCGGCAGCATGGAGGTGCCTTGAACAGCCTTCAAGGCGCCTTGAACACCCTTTATAAGGGGGTTTCGAGCAGCACCTTAATCAATTAACTTCCAAGTGATTTATTTGCATCTAGTTACTAACGACACGATCCAGAAGTGCTGCAACAAGCTCCCGACGACCCGGAGCTCTGTTTTCTTCTTCTTTAGCTGTCGGTATAAAGTTGTTATAATACTTTCATTGTAATTAGTCTGTAATTCTTATCGACCTTATAGTTGTTGCCCACGGAAAGCGATCAAGGATCGCGGGCCTTCGAGTAGGAGTCGCCTTAGGCTCCGAATGAAGTAATTCCTTGTGTCTCTGTGTTTCTTTATTTTATTTCCGCTTATTCCGCTGCACGCTTTAAACTCCGATAGTTTTCCGATAATCGAAAAACGAAATAGCCGCGAGCGCTATTCACCCCCCCCCCTCTAGCGCGTCTCGATCTAACAATTGGTATCAGAGCGGGGTCGTTTTGAACTGGTGCAACCACCTTTCGTTTTTTCCCTCCAAAATTATTTTTGAAAAATACATTTTCATCCTTTCACGGTTTATTAGTATTGATAAAATATTGAATTTGACAAAATTTGAAATAATATTTTTATATATTTTTTAATAATATTTTATTATTATTTTATTATTTTTTCTCGAAACTCGTAAATTTCTATTTCTATCCTTCTACCACACTACTAATCCAGGATTAAGTCCTGGGACAAGTTTTTTGCTCACTTTTTCGTGCAAGATTCAATGGCTCTCCAAGAAGGATATAGCACCACTCGGCCACCGCTCTTCTCCAGCGAAGACTTCGGCTACTGGAAAGGCCGAATGGAGTCGTACCTACAAACCGAGTTCGATGTCTGGATGATCACCAAGACTGGGCTCGAAATACCAACTGACGGTGCCGGCATGCCACTACCGTTCGAGAACTGGGACGCAAACCTTATCAAAAAGGTAGAAGCAAACGCAAAAGCAACGTATACACTTCAGTGCGGCTTAACGAATAAGGAGCTGAATCGCACCGGCCCATTCTCAAGCGTCAGGAAGCTATGGGAGAATCTGATTCAATTACACGAAGGTACCCAAGTAAGTAAGCATGTTTTAATTAACGAATTATTTGAGCAGCCTAATACTACTCCGGCCGAGAAAGGTGTTGCATCATTTGCAGGTACAAGCAAGACGAAGAAAGCATTAAAGGCAACATGGTCCGAGTCATCAGACGAATCCGAATCCGATGAAGAAGAACAAGCAAGCCTCCTCGCTCTATCAGTGCTAGCACATGTTGTTGAAATCGAGTCCGAGTTTGAGTCCGATTCAGAAATCGAGAGCGAATCAGACACCGAGTCCGAGCGAAGCCACGGATCCGTATCCGTTTCTGAAGGACCCAAAACCACTGTAAGTGCTCTAATTTATAGTATTAGATTAGATGATTCAGAAAATTTAATTCCTTACTTATTAAAGAAGTTGGCTAAATCCAACGTCCGAGTTAAGTTGCTCCAAAAGGAGGTAACAGCCCTTAAGGAAGCGACTGACTTGAGTGCTTTAACTGAGCCAGATCAGGTTGGAAGTTCGACTCGAGTCCAACAACTTGAGGAAGAAAACTCTAATTTAAAAACTCAAATTAAAGAACTCAAAGACATGTTGGAACTGTTCACCTTGGGTTCCAAGAATTTGGATCTAATTCTTGGAAAACAGCGAGCCATTTACAACAAATCCGGACTTGGATTTAAGACCAAAACAAAATATAAATCATATCTGTCTCTAGTTAATAGAAATAATAGAAACATAATTCAAGCATGGGTCCCCAAGTCCAAATTGATTAATCAAGTTGGACTTGGTCAATATTGGATCCCAAAGGATCAAATATACTACCTCGATAGGCCATATCGAGGCTATGATCCAGGGGGAGTTAACAGAAAAACCATTAAAATTAAATAAAATTAAATTCAAAATTTAAAATTAAATTAAATTTAAAACTCAAAATTTGAAATTAAATTAAAATTCAAAATTTAAAATTCAAAATCAAATTAAAAATTCAAAATTAAATTATAAATTCAAAATTCAAAATCAAATTAAAAATTTGAAATTAAATTATAAATTCAAAAATCAAAATCAAGTTAAAAATTCAAAATTAAATTATAAATTCAAAATTCAAAATAAAATTAAAATTTGAAATTAAATTATAAATTCAAAATTCAAAAATAAAAATCAAATTAAAATTTCAAAATTAAATTATAAATTCAAAATAATTTGAATTCAAATATAGATGGAGGATCCAGAATAGCTGACACCCCCAAACTAAACTACCCGACTGGGTAACTGAACTTAATCTACCCGAAATGGGTAAAACAAGAGTAGATTACCCGGCAGGGTAATGAAGGTTAGATTAAAACGTGCTAGGTTTAACTTGACCCACAGTAATGGTGAAGTTTTTGGATGATAGTACGTTAGAGAAGCTTGGGCATCGCATGTCTAGGAAGATATGACTTCGACCTGGTGCATTTGGCAAAGTGGAACTGACCGAAGCTACCCTTAAATGGATCCTAACTAGTTAGACCAAGGTTTAGTATTAAGTTCAATGGGTAGGACTATTTGGAAAACCTCGAAGGCATGATTACTTTAATGAGCTTCTTGTGACTCACCATAGCCTAGAAATTTATCCAAAGAATGCTTACTTGTTGAACCCAAAGCTAAACTTGAATGTAACACAAAGTTAAACCAGACCCTAAAATTTAACCAGAATTCATCTCACAACAATTATAGGGTTTCCTGATTGAAAATTTAGATCGGGTGAGATGAATAAGAAAATAAAACTAAAATTGACTAAAACTTAAATGAAATTAATTAACTTTAAATTATTTTTAAAACTTAATTTCAAAATAATTTTAAAAATTATTTTAAAAATCTTTTAAAAATTATTTTAAAAATCTTTTAAAAATTATTTTAAAAATCTTTTAAAAATTAATTTCAAAATTATTTGAAAAATCTTTTAAAAATCATTTTAAAAATCGCTTAAGAAATTAATTATTTGAAAAATCTTTAAAAAAACATTTTAAAAATCTTTTAAGAAATTAATTATTTGAAAAAAAATTAAAAAAATATTTTAAAAATCTTTTAAAACTTAATTTCAAAATTATATGAAAAATCTTTTAAAAATTATTTTAAAAACATTTTAAAAATTCTTTTAAAAGTCCTTTAAAAAATTATTTTGAAAATCATTTTAAAAATCCTTTAAAAATTATTTTGAAAATCATTTTAAAAATTCCTTTAAAAATTTATTTTAAAAATCATTTTAAAAAATTCCTTTAAAAATCCTTTAAAAATTATTTTAAAAATCATTTTAAAAAATCCTTTAAAAAGTATTTTGAAAATCATTTTAAAAAATCCTTTAAAAATCCTTTAAAAATTATTTTTAAAATCATTTTTAAAAATTCCTTTAAAAATCCTTAAAAAATTATTTTGAAAATCATTTTTAAAATTCTTTTAAAAGTCCTTTAAAAATTATTTTAAAAATTCTTTTAAAAGTCCTTTTAAAATTATTTTGAAAATCATTTTAAAAATCCTTTAAAAAATTATTTTGAAAATCATTTTAAAAATCCTTTAAAAATTATTTTGAAAATCATTTTAAAAATTCTTTTAAAAGTCCTTTAAAAAATTATTTTGAAAATCATTTTAAAAATCCTTTAAAAATTATTTTAAAAATCATTTTAAAAAAATTCCTTTAAAAAATATTTTAAAAATAATTAAAAAAAATCCTTTAAAAATCCTTTAAAAATTATTTTAGAAATCATTTTAAAAATTCCTTTAAAAGTCCTTTAAAATTATTTTGAAAATCATTTTAAAAATTCCTTTAAAAATTATTTAAAAATATTTTAAAACTTAATTTCAAAATTACTTGAAAAAACTTTTAAAAATCTTTTAAGAAATTAATTATTTGAAAAATTATTTTTAAAATCATTTTAAAAAATTCCTTTAAAAATCATTTAAAATTATTTTAAAAATCATTTTAAAAAATTCCTTTAAAAATTATTTTGAAAATCATTTTAAAAAATCCTATAAAAATCCTTTAAAAATTATTTTTAAAATCATTTTAAAATATTCCTTTAAAAATCCTTTAAAAATTATTTTGAAAATTATTTTAAAAATTCCTTTAAAAATCCTTTAAAAAATTATTTTGAAAATCATTTTAAAAATCCTCTAAAAATTATTTTGAAAATCATTTTAAAAATTCCTTTAAATATCCTTTAAAAATTTATTTTAAAAATCATTTTAAAAAATTCCTTTAAAAATCCTTTAAAATTTATTTTGAAAATCATTTTAAAAATCCTTTAAAAAATTATTTTGAAAATCATTTTAAAAATTCTTTTAAAAGTCCTTTAAAAAATTATTTTGAAAATCATTTTAAAAATCCTTTAAAAATTATTTTGAAAATCATTTTAAAAAATCCTTTAAAAAATATTTTAAAAATCATTTTAAAAAATTCCTTTAAAAATCCTTTAAAAATTATTTTGTAAATCATTTTAAAAATTCCTTTAAAAGTCCTTTGAAAATTCCTTTAAAAATCCAAAAATTATTTTAAAAATCATTTTAAAAAAATTCCTTTAAAAATTATGTAAAAATCTTTTAAAACTTAATTTCAAAATTACTTGAAAAACCTTTTAATTTAAAAATCTTTTAAAACCGAATTTTAAAAATCATTTAAAAATTATTTGAAAAACTCTTTTAAAAATCATTTAAAATTATTTGTAAAATCTTTTGAAAATTCATTTTAATTTTTTTTTGAAAATCATTTCAAAATATTATTCAATTAATTTCAGAATGTTATTCAATTAATGTCAAAATATTAATTAATTTAAAAGGGTTTAAAAATCTTTAATTCTCAAATCATATTATAACATTATGATTGCAAATTTTAACTCCAGTTAATTTCTACTATAGTCTCAAAGTTTAATATTTGAAATTCAAACGTATATCTTCAATAATTTTATTAACAAAGTTAACTCCATCTCACGCTCACTCATATGTTAAACATGCTTGTTAATCTAGAATAAGTGAGATGGAAAGATAGGAAAATAATTTTTTTTTTAACCTCTCATGCTTGGACTCCTGAACTCAAAGAATTTATTAAGGCATTAATTAAGGGGGAGTGATTTTGAGTTGATTTTAAAATTAGTTTTTCTTTAAAATAAAATTTTGACCTGGCCTCAAATTAAAAACTATTTTTACTTATCTTCAAAAATACAGGTTATTTTTAACTTAACTTTAAAATTAAAATTATTTATGACCTGACTTTTAAATTACAACTCTTCTAGAATGTTTTCAAAGCTAAGCTTTTATGTATAACCTCTTTAAGCTAAGTACTTAATCAAGTCTTCTTTAACTAAGCTTAGTTAGACTATACTCTAAACTTAACTATTTGGCAAGAAGTTTTCTCAAGGCAATCATTTTTAAGCTGAATATATAGCTAAGTTTTCAAATTTAGCTAAGTACTTTTTAAAGTTCCTTTTAAAAAAAAATAAAAAGGGAATTTAGCTAAGTGTCTCTCAAAGCAATTGTTTTCAAATGCTAAGTTTTTCTGAAAATGCTAAGTATTTTACAAAGCATTTTCAAAATTTCATCAAAACAATTTTTTTAAAAAACTAAGAATATAAAGTGTTGTGATATCACAAAAATTTACTTAGTTACTTGTTAAAGACAAAAATAACCTTATCTCAGCTAAAAGTATCTCTCAAACTGGAAATATTAAGATTAAGCATGCTTGTACTTTAGGGCTCTGATACCTGATCAACACCAATTAGATAATTTGATTGCTATTTAACTTAACTCATGCTTGGACTTAAGGACCAACTAAATAAATAACCTAAATTTAAATTTTAGCTACTCTCTCTCTTCAACCTAAAAATTAACAAGTTCTTTTTCAAAAATAAGTATTATTTTATTCAAAATTAAGCTAAGTCCCTTTTCACTTAAGCTATATTTTCAAAATTCAATGTTTGCAAAAGACTTAGCTAAGTGATTCATAGAGCAACTTTCTAACTTTTTTTCAAACTTAGCCAACCATGAAACCTAACTTTATAAATTCTTGCTAAGATATTTTCTAAGTTACCTTTCAGATAGTTTTGCAAAATTTTCACTCAGTGCTTTCAAAATTTTAGGTGAAAATTTATTTTCAACTTAGCACTTATCCGATTTTTTTTCATAGCCTAATTTACTTTTCAAAAAGAAAAATTGAAAATATTTTTCAATTGGCTTATTTTTTTTTGATAAATGGCAAAGGGGGAGAATAGGAAATTCAAAAGTAAAAAGTAAAAAGTAAAAATTCAAAAAGGAAACCCTGTATTAAGGGGGAGCTTGACAAAAGTTTAAGTGTTAGCTTAAGTTAGGTGTTCATTTGAATTTATATACTTAAGCTTGCTCACTTAAAACTTTTTAATATACTTATGCATTTGTTTTACTTAACTTTGAATTTGGGTTGCCATAATCAAAAAGGGGGAGATTGTTGGTGCGGGAAGCATCCGACGATCGAACCCAAGTTTTGATAATGACAAAGGGTTCAAAGTTAAGTCTTGTTGTTATCTAACATGTTGAATGAGTGTTTCAGGAAAGTCCTAACTGCGGTTAGGCAGGTGAAAATCCTAGGGGGTGGTAACCCTAGGTCCTAGGGGGCAGTAACCCTAGGTGGAGAAAAGTCCTAGCTGCGGTTAGGCAAAGGGAAAACCCTAGGGGGTGGTAACCCTAGGTCATAGGGGGTGGTAACCCTATGTGGAAAGTCTTGGCAGGTCGATGGCTTCAGGCAAAAGTCTTAGGGGTGGTAACCCTAGGTGGAAAGTCCTGGTGTCGCGAACCAGGTGAAAGACTGGACTAGCCGGGAAGCGGATGTCCAACAGAAAGTCCGGAAGCGTCGAGTGCTGAGCAAAAGTCCAGTCGATCTGGAGGATCGTACTAGCAGCAGGTAAATCTCCTGAGTGGAGTAGGTGAGGGCGCGTTCCCCGTAGAGGGAATAATAGGCGTCGGGTCGACCTATAGTTTCCGGACGGAAATCCGAAGTCAGACCCAGACAGTCCGGAGACTGTCGTTACTTAGTATCGTATTCATACTGTTGTTTTATGCTAACTTTGTGGTGCAGGATATTGTTTGGGACTAACATGTCTTGCAGGTACAAAATAATGAAGTTTTCACTCGGATGAACAGTGTTCGAGGCGCCTCCATGGAGTTTGGAGGCGCCTTGGGTGCAAAGCTAGAGCTGGCTGCGAAGCACCCATGGAGGCGCCTTGAAGGAGGTATAAGGCGCCTTGGAAGGCACCTTGGATAGGGTATAAGGCGCCTTATGCAGATGAACTTCGACCAGTTCAAGCTTGATCCACGCGGAGGACTCGGCAGCATGGAGGCGCCTTGAACAGCCTTCAAGGCGCCTTGAACACCCTTTATAAGGGGGTTTCAAGCAGCACCTTAATCAATTAACTTCCAAGTGATTTCTTTGCATCTAGTTGCTAACGACACGATCCAGAAGTGCTGCAACAAGCTCCCGACGACCTGGAGCTCTGTTTTCTTCTTCTTTAGTTGTCAGTATAAAGTTGTTATAATACTTTCATTGTAATTAGTTTGTAATTCTTATCGACCTTATAGTTGTTGCCCACGGAAAGCGATCAAGGATCGCGGGCCTTCGAGTAGGAGTCGCCTTAGGCTCCGAACGAAGTAATTTCTTGTGTCTTTGTGTTTCTTTATTTTATTTCCGCTTATTCCGTTGCACGTTTTAAACTCCGATAGTTTTCCGATAATCGAAAAACGAAATAGTCGCGAGTGCTATTCACCCCCCCCCTAGCGCGTCTCGATCCAACAATCGCATCCAACTCAAATCCTACAAATATAGGGTATTCAACAAAACTAAGGATCTATGATCAACATATCAACTATTAATCCCTCTAATATGTTCCAACCCTTTCCTTCACATCAATTTAATCCAAGAACACATAAACTAATGATCCACTTATCCAATCAAGTTCACTACCATCAACTACTAAGCATCATAAATCAACCTCAAAACTTACCCGAATTCAAGTGGGTTGCTGATAGCTCACCATCAAAGGATGACTTTAGATCGGAAGGTTGTGTGAAGCCATGGATCGTCCACTAACAGCACAGCTAGAGCTGCAATGGCTAACAACACCTACAAAGATTCCAAAACAAGTCACTCCTTGCAATCCTCATTCCACATCAATTGAAATCAAAGCTGAATACCAACAATCCCAAACTTGTATCCCACAAATTCTGTTACCTCACTGGCACAACACTTGGCACCTTCTCCAGCAGTGATGAATCCATCCAACAACCAATTCATCTCAAGAAAGTCGGTACACTGTGGTAGGGATCTGGAATCCAAGAATTTCTGATCTGATGATAAACTACAGCGACCACCGGCCAAGATCAGAATAAGGAGAGGTAAGGAAACAACCATACCTTCTTGGGCCAGAAGAGGCGATCGATGGCTGAGTTAGACTCGGAGCTAGGGCACGGCCGAAAATCAAAGGGCTCTCGGTGGCTGGCAGCTAGGGCACAGGGAATTAGCCGGAGCTAGGGATCTCCACGGCGATGGGGTGAGGGGCGATGGTTGGCCTCGGCGCGCAGATCAGATGAGAGGGGATGAAGTGCCGAGAAATTGGGGCTTTTTACGCGTGGGGAAAGAGAGGAAACTGCTCGGCGTCGGTTAGGACACGGAAGAAGGTAGTGTCGAGCGATCGGCGCCATCGCTCGGCAAGGAGGAAGAGAAGAGGGTCTCGGTCGTGTCAGCTGTGGCGCCAATAGGGGGTGCTAGGGCACGGATCAGCAGTGTGCGAGAACAGGGGAGAAGGAGTTGGCCGACTCTCTGTTCCCCAGCGTCGTCGGCGTCGGGCAGAGGAGAGGAGAAGTGATCGGCGCATAGTGAGGGAAGAAGAAAAGAGGGGGAGCAGTTATGGCACGGGAGAGGAAAAGAAGAAAAGAAAAAGAAAAATAGAAAAGAAAATTCAACTTTTCCTCGTTAAAATAGGGTAGCCTAAACAGGCTTTCCCAGACCCTGTTTTTATCCTCGTAAACTCGTTCATACGAGCTCCGAAAAATTCTCAAAAAATTTCTAAAAATTTTGAAAAATTCCCTTATCATTAATCGCTATTTTTTGGTATTTTACAAGATCAAGAGATCTATAAGTTACAAGAGGTATAACTAGTTATTAGTTTCTGCATCATAACTAGTTCATCTTTTGTATAGATCTTGAAAAACCAAACACAAGAGGTTATCGATTTTAATTATCATTTTTGTTATCAATTTTTGTTTCGATTTCATGTTTCGATAATGTGTTTCTATTGAGGTCTCTATTGTTAAACTTGTTTACTGTGAGAAGTTTAAATATCCAATTTCTTTGAAAGACTTTATCGAGGCAGTGGTGGATGATCTCATACCCAAGAAGGCCTAGTGCCTCGCCACGTTTGACCTGAAAGTCGATCCTTGAAATAGATATTTGATCAACTTCTGTAATATGGTTTAACTTAGGAAGATCATATCAGTTGAACTTGAAGTAAGAATGTTAAATATCGTTCCCAATTCGAGTTTAACTTCTAAAGGGAAAATTTGGATTAATAATATTAAACATCGCTTGCAATCCAAATTTAACTTTAGTAGAACACATGGGTAGCTAGGATAGATCTATGCTTGTACAAATTTTTGTACAGGGGAACTAGGACGGTATTCCGAGTAGCAACCAACAAGGTCTAGGTTGGTCGGGCGAGGACGAGTGCTGATTAAATGTACTCGGGGGTTAAATCCTTGGATTAGGTTTTATTGTAGCAGTCGACTGGTGGTTTCATCAATCGACTGGTGCAGTCGACTGGGAGCGAACAAAGGGCTGGTATTGAGCCGTTGGGTTGTAACGGTCGAATTTTTATAGAGGGCAGTCGACTAGTAGGCGGAATTTTCCAACCCGTGGCCTATATAACCAAGACTTGGGAACTTGATTGAGGTTGACGAAATAGAGGTGGTTAACCCCTATTAGTAGTCTACATGTGTCCTAGAGTCTCAAGTGTTCTTGTGAGAGTTGTGGTGAGGTTTCTCCACCCACAAGGAGCTACGTGAGCTAGCCGAAGTTTGTCGGGGAGTCATCCACCGATGGGTCAGGATCGTCCACCTTACGGGCAGCTGTGGAGTAGGAGGCCTAATCTCCGAACCACGTTAAATGATCGTGTATCTTGGTTTGCATTTCTTGTCTTGTATTTAGATTAGCTTTCTATTTGTTTGTTTGTATTTCCACTGCGTAACTAACAAATGTAGGAAGAAGTGATCGATTTGGGTGAGACATTATTCACCCCCTCTCTAGCGGGCGTCAAGGTCCCAACAAGTGGTATCAAAGCGAGGTTAGCTCTTCGTTGGATTAATTGCCAAAGGAGCAACCGTTAGAGGTAGACGAGATGGAGTCGGAAGGTCCACTTGGATGGGATATCCAAATCACACCTCCATACGATCAAGATAATTTCAAATATTGGAGGAATCGGTTAGAGACTTGGTTCCAAATAGATTGGAACCCATGGATTATATTGGAGGAATCGTTTGAAGCTCCAACGGATAAGAAGGGAAAGCGCCTCCGGCCTCGGTATTGGACCGAGGAGCAAAGGAAGTAATCGAAGACGGACAAGGAGGTAACTAGAATTTTGATTAATTTATTACCTCCTAATGCGGTATTAAATGTAGGTGAGTACAAGAATGCAAGCGACCTTTGGAAAAACGTAATTGCACTTCATGAGAGTCCTACACAAATCCAAGAAGAGGAGGAACCCAAGAAGAAGGACTCATTGGTCCAAGATGAGAAGGACCAGTTGAATGTTGACACGAGCTCAACATTCGAGGAGGAGAAGGAAGATGAGGATGTTAGAGTGTATACTGAAAGCCTAAGCTTTTGTAAACATTTATTTTGAATAAAGAATCACATTTGGTCAAATTATCTACATTTGTTTGTAGTTGTTCAATTAATTTATATTGTAGATAACATAGTATGTGGTGTCACATACAGAAGATAATGTTATCAGTACCTTATAAATTATAAACAGTAGCTCACGACCAAAATGGAAAGGAACAAACCATTGGAAGGTCGTAGTGTAATTAGGTATTAGTTTATCTTAACTATATAATTACACTAGTACACTTAGAGTGTATTGAGTAGGACCATCAAAGGTCGTTTCTTTTATATTGACTTTATAAAGGAACAAGACCTCAGTTATTATGGAAGTGTGTGCTCTTAATCCTAATATAATAACAAACACATATATTTGATATTTATTTCTTTAATTTATCAATGGGTGAGATTTAGTTCGATAAATCAATAAGCCCGATAAGTTGGGAAATGATATCACTTATAGTGTGTGTTGTTGATTATAGAAGGAAACTGTGTCCTAGTGATCTAGGTTGATAATGTCCCCAAGAGGAGCTCATAAGGATTGTCATGTTAAACCCTGCAGGTGGACTTAGTCCGACATGACGATAAGGTTGAGTGGTACTACTCTTGGACTAAGATATTAATTAAATGAGTTGTCAGTAACTCACTTAATTAGTGGGCATTCGACATCTTAAACACAGGGAGACTAACCCACTCATAATAAGAAGGAGCCTAAAAATGTAATTTGAGATTGGTGTGGTAGTTCAATAATAGTTCTCTAGTGGAATGAACTAGTATTGATAAAATTAAGTTGTGTGTTCGGGGCGAACACGGGTTGCTTAATTTTATCGGGAGACAAAAACTGATTCCTCCTCTCGGTCCCTATCGTAGCCTCTTATTTATAGAGTACTATACTCACCTATACCCACCTTCATACCCATGTTGAAGGGGCTGGCCAAGCTAGCTTGAGGACCAAGCTAGGGTCGGCCAAGCCTTGATCCATGGGTGGCCGACCCTAGCTTGAACCCAAGCTTAGGTGGCCAACCCTATTAAATTAGAAAAGAATTTTAATTTTAAAATTTTCTTATGTGGAAGATATAATTTATTGTAAAGATTAAAAATTAAAATATCTCTTTTAAGTTTCTACAAAAGATTAAGAAAAGAGATTAAATCTCTTTCCTTATTTGTAGATTGAAAGCATATTTTATTTTTCTTCTTTATAAATTACTCATATGTTGAAAATTTAAAATTATAGAAATTTCTTTTTATCAACCATGAAGGGATTTTAAAGGGGAATTTTATTTTTTAAAATTTCTGGAGACAAATAAGGAATTTTAATTGGTTGATTGAAAATTGTCTTATTTGTTCTTCCATGAGGTGGCCGGCCATGACATGGGTAATTAGGAAATTTTATTTAATTTTTCTTAATTAATTTATGTCAAGGAAAGTTAAGGAAATTTTATTGTAATTAAATTTCCTTATTTGCCAAAGCTAAGGATTATAAAAGAGGGGGTTTTGGGTGCCTTCAAGGTGAAAAACCTCTATTATTTTTCTCCCTCTTTTCTTCCTTGGTGTGGCCAACTCTTCCCTTTCTCTTCTCTCCATCCTTGTGGCCGAAACTCTCTTCTCTCTTGGAGATCAAGTGGTGGTCGGATCCTAGTTTGGTGAAGAAGGAGAGAAAGCTTGCATCCCTTGGAGCTTGGTTGGTGGAAAAAGATCTTCATCCTTTGGAAGTCTTGCTTGGCCGAAACTTGAAGGAAGAAGAAGAAGGTGCTAGGTGGTCCTCGTCTCGGAAGATCGTTGCCCACACAACATCCGAGATTAGAAGAAGAATACGGTAGAAGATCAAGAGGTCATTATCTACTAAGTAAGGTATAACTAATATTGTTTTCCGCATCATGTTAGTTGTATCTCCATGTAAAAATACCAAATACAAGAGGCATGCGATTCTAGTTTTTTCGAATTAGTTTTCGAAATTGTGTTCTTTTATTTTTTTTTCTTTTCCTTGTGATTTGATTGTTCTTAGAGGTTAACCTAGGGTTACTATGGGAAGGTTAAATATTTAATTTCCTTAAAAGGCTTTGTCTAGTCGGTGGTGGTTGCTCCCATATCCAAGAAGGTCATGTGCCTCACCATGCAGTATTGGAAGCTGATTTTGGAAATAGATATTTAATTGTCTTCGTGACCTAGGTGATTTGGATCGAACGTGTTAAGTTCCGTAGGAGATCCAAGTCTAAACCTAAAATAACAAATAAATTAAACTTAGGATCAAACGTGTTAAGTTCCGTAAGCGATCCAAGTTTAATTTAAAAGAACACATGGTAGCTAGGAAAAGGTTCAGACCTTTGTACAAAATTTTTGTACAGTAGAACCGTTAGGTTTTCTGAGTAGCAACCAACAGAGGAGGTATCATCCACATCTTTCAGGGAGGTAGAAGTGGAGCCATCCACATATTCAAGTGAAGAGGAAGAAGAGCAATCCAAGGAAGAGGAGATCTTGGAAACTCAACCCTCCACCTCAACTACCAAGAAGAGCATAAAGGACCACATCAAATGCTTTGAGTGTGGTAAGATGAGACACTACAAGAGTAGGTGTCCTTCACTCAAGAAGGTAAGGGAGGTAAACCCTAAACTCACTAAAGTTAATTTAGAAACTAATGTGAGTTGTAAGAAGAAGAAGAATAAGAAGCATATTAGGTGCTTTACATGTGGTGAGTGGGGTCACTACCACACAAAGTGCCCAAGTAGAGGAGAGCTCAAGAAATTGGTGCACTTGAAGAAATGGGAAAAGAAGAGAAGCACAAGTCAAGGGGGAGCTTCAAAGGTAAAATGGAAGATAATCCCTATTTTGAAGTTTAATCCAAGCTCCAATTCTTATATGCTTGTTATAAATAATGTAGATTATTTACCTAAGCATAATCATTGATTTAGGTATAATGATAGAAATAGAGTTAATATGGTAGATAACCCTAAGAAATCATACACTAAGGGTAGACCTAATAAGACCCAAACTACTTTGCCTAAGGGAAGGAAAGTGGGTGAAAACCTAAGCATTAATCCTAAGAAGGGGAGACACATGCCTAGGAAGGGTAGGTCTAGGAATGTCCATAATGGACATGTTGATTCTAGGGTTAGAACCCTAGAATTGAAAAATCAAGCCTTGAAGGCAAAGTTTGAGGAAATGGAGAAAGTCCTAGAGAGGTTCATTATTGGGCATAAAGGAGTTGACATGTATTTAGGTGGTTAAAGACCCAAAAATATCAAATTAGATCCCTCCAAGACCAAAAGGAGGTCAAGTGCTAAGGTAGCACATGACATTAGCAAGGGAGGTGTGACCAAGGACAAGGGAGAGTCATTCAAGGTCAATAAGAAGGAATATGCTAGGGTATCATATAATTATGGCAAGGATGAAGCGTCCAAGGTGAAGGATAAGAACAAACTAACCAAAGACAAGGTGTCTAAGGCTAAGAAAGTGAGTTTTGTAGGTCAAGTGTCACCTGAGGTGCACTGAAGTGGCCTAGCTATAGTAAATGAGTCACCTAGGGAGATGGCTAAGATTAAGAGCTCAAGGGGGAGCTCAAAGAGTCTTTGGGACATATGGTAAATGATCTCAAGTGAACCAAGATGTGCCAAAGGGATTAGAGATGGATTTGAATCTCTATTGTAGTTGGTTGGCACAATTGGGTTAAGTTTCATGCATAAAAATATACATTGGGGCCATATTACATGAAAATTAGTTTTTGATATATATATGTCATATAAACCAATGCTAGGGATGCATTATGATTTAGTATGAGCAGATACATCAAGAGAAAGTCAAAACTAGGACTTTAGGTCAATGTTCAATTGAACAATTTAGCTAGTTTTAAATTTTATGTCAATATTGGGATTTGTAACAAATATTTTTATATATATTTTTCCCAAGTAGACAAGGTTAAAATAGACCTCTCCACAAAATTTGAAATTTTTTGGAGGTCTGTGGAATTTTTGGCGCATTTCCGAAAGTGGGTAAAAAAGGTTGATTTTTATCCAAAAAGAGTACCAGTCGACTAGTACAGTTACCAGTTGACTGGTACAGTTACCAGTCGACTGGTAATAATGTTTTTAAGCACAAAAGGTCTCTGTGGGCTCATTTTGATGAGTACAGTCGACTGGTACTTATACTAGTCTACTGGTAACACTGTTCATAAGCACAGAATGTCTTTGTAATATCGTTTTGATGATGACAGCCGACTGATACTTATGGCAGTTGACTAATATAATTTGAAAATATTTTTCAGCATTAGAAAATGACCAAAAGAGTAGTGAACATGTATGTAATTTTATAGGAGATTAATACATGATGTTTATGGTCATTAAAGGTCAAAGAGTCCAATAAATGAGATATTGTTGGAGCTCTTTTTTATGTATGGCAAAGGGGGAGAAGTTTAGGTTTAAGTGGGAAACCTACACACCTTTGCAAGAAATCCTAGCTCAAGGGGGAGCTTAGGTGAAAGGAGAGTGATTGCTCATTTATTTGCAAAGGGGGAGAAGTTTGCCTTTGCAGGAGAGCTTAGATGAAGGGGGAGTCTAGGATTAGGTTCCATGATTTATGCATGTGTAGATTGCATGTTTATTTGCATTATTATTGCTATATTATTTCCCTAACTTAAGCTGGTTGCCAAACATCAAAAGGGGGGAGATTGTTGGAGCAATCTAGTGACCCTAGGTTTTGATGTTTGGGCAAATGTTTAAGTTAGGTTTATTGTTGTATTTGATATGCATTGTAAGTGTGCAAGATACAGGTACAACAACGAAAGTCCAAGTATGATATTGACAAAGGAGGAAAGTCCAAGGATGAGTCTTGACGGTGTAAGTCCAAGCATGTAGTCTTGGCAACGTAAGTCTAAGTGTGACTTGGCAATGGATGAAGTCCCGGAGGCACGACCTCTTGGCAAAGGAAGACCCGACAACAATGACAAGGCCGATAGAAGCTCCAAAAGGTAAGACGTAAAGGATGGGGAGAAATTCGAGGGGCGCATGGCTGATGGAGCAGGCTAGAAGGCTAGGTCTAGGTTGGTCGGGCGAGGACAAGTGTTGAGTGAATGTACTCGGGGGTTAAATCCTAGGATTAGGATTTACTGCAACAGTACTATAGCGTTACTGTAGTAATACTGTAGCAGTCGACTGATGGTTTCATCAGTCGACTGGTGCAGTCGACTGGGAGTGAACAGAGGGTTGGTATCGAGTCGTTGGATTGTAACGGTCGAATTTCCACAGAGGACAATCGACTAATGATTTTGGCAGTCGACTGGTAGGCGGGATTTTCCAACCCGTGGCCTATATAACTAAGACTTGGGAGCGTGGTTGAGGTTGACGAAATAGAGGTGGTTAACCCCTATTAGTAGTCTACCTGTGCCCTAGCGTCTCAAGTGTTATTGTGAGAGTTGTGGTGAGGTTTCTCCACCCACAAGGAGCTACGTAAGTTAGCCGGAGTTTGCCGGGGAGTCATCCACTGACAGATCAGGATCGTCCACCTTACGGACAACCGTGGAGTAGGAGCCCTAATCTCCGAGCCACGTTAAATGATCGTGTAGCTTGGTTTGCATTTCTTGTCTTATATTTAGATTAGCTTTCTACTTGTTTGTTTGTATTTCCACTACGTAACTAACAAATGTAGGAAGAAGTGATCGATTTGGATGTGACGTTATTCACCCCCTCTCTAGCGGACGTTAAGGTCCCAACAAGTGGTATCAGATCGAGGTTAGCTCTTCGTTGGATTAATCGCCAAAGGAGCAACCGTGCGCGAGAAGGACGTGTGTGACGTTTGAAGGACGTGCGCAACGTTTGAAGGACGTGCGCGACGTTTGAAGGACGTGTGCAACGTTTGAGGGACGAGAATTCGAGGAGGAAGCCTGCTCGAGGAGAAGGCCGAAAATGGATCCGGATGAGCTCAATTCCGGATGGACGAAATCACCCAAGCAATTGGAGCGACAGAAGAGCCAACAGAGAGCTGCGGAGCTACCAGAGGCGCCCTCAATTTGGTTAGAGGTGCCTTCACACCTTTCTGTTGGAAGGCGCCTTAGACTGGGCAAAATGTAACTGTTAGAGAAGATAAAACCTTATTTTCGCTTGCTTTATTGGAGGTGCCTTCTACCTTGTTGGAGGCGCATTCCAACCTCACATAAGATTTTCTAGGGGCTATAAAAAGACCGCTGGACTTAGGAAATATAGAACAACTTCAGTATTAACTTTCCTAGTCCTTCTTGAGCTGTCAACGTGTGTAAAAGACTTTTCCACCTTCAATGAAGGAGATCTTCTAGTGTTTTTCAACGTCTTGGATTAACAACCACCTAAAAAGGGGCTTATTTCTTATGTAGGCAATCCACCCCCCCTCCCTCCCAAACATATCCTTGATATTTAGATTGTTCCATGAGATATAAACCATGTCATCCTCTTATCATTTTTTTTCTCAATACCTAAGTAGACATACTCAATAAAATAAGCTCAATATTTCATATTGATTAATTTGAGCATGACCATGCATTCTTGTGTCCTACTTAATCAAGAGGCCCATATATCACTTCTGTCGTATGGAAGAGATAGATCTCATTTACATCACTCACATCCCTCCACATAACTTATTGCATACCTAGTGTAGGGGTGTAAACGAGTCAAGCCAAGCTCAAGCCAGCCTTAGCTTGAGCTTGGCTCGGCTTGAAATATGCTAGCTCGGCTCGAGCTCGAGCTTATAAATTTGAGCTCAAGCTCGGCTTGATCATTTAATCCAAGGCTCGAACTCGACTCGAAAAGCTTGAATTAAAATCAAGCTTGAGCTCGAACTTGAGCCAAAGTCATATCTTGAGTCAATTTTGTTATACTTCTTATTATATTGTAAATCAAACCATAATAAATATAAATAAAAAAATTGACTAAATTCATCCATAAAATAGAACAAAACATAATTATCTCTATATCTCCAATAAAAAAAAAGTAACTGGACATCAAAACATAATTATCTTAATCTCAAATATCATCCCAACATAATTTACTAAATCCAAAAACATGATATTTCAAAATTGAAACCACCTAACTGCTCAAAATACCAAATATCTACAACAATCAAAATATTTGTCTCTGCCCCATACCTGCATTCAATAATATGAATATTAAGCTTAACAATAATGGCATAATAATTACACCAAATCACATGTTAAACACAGAACTAAATTGAACTTACTTTAAGAGGTAGATACCGGAAGAAAAATTTCCTGATAAGTTTTCCCTTTCTAAAAAAGCAAAAATCAAATAAATAAGTGATTAAATTTAGTTTGTAACTTATACAACTAATAATGAAATTTAACTTACTTTAGTCTTCTTTTTCAATCCATGTATCTGTCGAAGCCAATCACCCCCACACAATAGAGCCTGCACTATGTCTGGAGAGAGTGATGAACGATAAGAATCAATAATTCTCGTCCCAGCACTAAATGTTGCTTCTGAAGTCATTGAACTCACTGGGATAGCTAAAATATTAGCTGTTATCTTTGACAATATTGGATACTGCATTCTATTCATCCTCCACCATTCTAAACATGAAAAAAAATTTAGGAATCTTATTTTTCTTTAGACGACCCTTTTCAAGATAATCTACAAATTGAGATATCTTAATCTCCAAAGTTTCAACTTTTGCACAATAGTCATCAAAATCATCCCGACTGTACACAGAACTTTATTAACTTCTTCTAACACTTGAAGAACCAAAACCCTCAGACTCAGATGGATGAGGTGCTCCTTTATTAGTTTCTTCAACAACATACTCTTCGTAAAGAGAATTATCTCCTTAACTTTTGAGATATGCTTAGAGGCATCCAATTCAGAATAAAACTTAGGAAAAAAAATTCAACCGCAAGCATTTTTTTGGTTGGATCTAACACAATAGCTATAGCCATTAATAGATTACAATCACCCCAATACTTATCAAATTTTTCTTTCATTTTATTAGCTAGTTGCTTAAGAAATAAATCTTCATGTTATGCATAAGTATCCAATGCTAACTTTATTTTTTGAACTTCTTGAAGAAATAAATTTGAAGTAGGATATTCACTACCTGAAATGATATGTGTAGCTGTCAAAAAAGCCTCCAATAATGAGCAGATCTTTTGAGCTTTGTTCCATTCTTCTTCTTGAGGGCAACAACTATAAAACTGATCATGTTCTTTGAATATATGAAAAACTTCTTTGAACTTGAGTGCATAACTTAACAGCTCAAAAGTTGAGTTCCACCTAGTTTTGTAATCACAAATCAACTTTTTATCCTTCAATTGCAATTGTTGCATACACTCTGCAAATTGCACACGTCTTGGCTCTGAATGATTTACATATTCTACACTTTCCCTTATATTACTAATAATATCTTCAATCTCCCTCAACCCATCTTGAACGCACAAGTTCAAGATATGTGCACAACAATGAACATGAAATAAGTTTCCTTCACATGCCAATGTTCTAGATCTTCAAATGGTATCTTTCATGTACCGAATAGTCAAATCATTACTTGAAGCATTATCAATTGTAATAGTGAAAACCTTATTTTCAATGCCCTACTCTTTCATGCACTTGAAAATGGCATCGGAAATTTGAAGACCTCCCCTTGTTGGTGGAATGTTAATGAAACTTAAAATTTTCTTTTATAAATTACAACAAGAATCAATCCAATGCCTAGTGAGAACCATGTATTCAATATTTTGAGTCTTTGACTTCCAACAATCTATTGTCAAACTTATTTTATCAACACACTCAAGACTTTTCTTCAACCTCTTTTCTCAACCTCATAAATTTTCATACAATCTGCTCTACATGTCGTCCTACTAATTTTTTGCCATTCCGGCATTTCACGCCTCATCATTAAATTGAACCCTTTTCATCAAGAATGATGAATGAATGTTCATGCATAATAATCCAATGAGTAGCTGGTGAAGTAAGAATGGATGGTGAAGCTGAATCAGTGGGCAGAAAATTCAACTTTGTTTGTTGTTCAGTTGCTCGCAAATGAATTTTTCTCTTTACACAATTTAATCTATGCCTCAAAAGACTTGATGTGACCCCTAATTTACCCAATGTAAAAAAAGATTGACAATGTTTACATTTTGCTTTCTTTGATCCATCCACTGTGTTAAAATCATTCCAAACTTTTGAAATATTTTTCCTTTTCTTTGTTTGGAACCTCTCTTCCTCTTTTTCTTCAGCATTTGCTTGTGTTTCTTGACCAGCTGTGCCAATTTCCTTGTTGGTGTCAAGATTAACCTCATTACTTTTAGCTACGACATTGTTTATGGTAATTGGAACAGATGACTCTTCTACAGACATAACTGATCAAGAGATAAATAATTGTCAAATAAATTATAAAAAGCTCAAACAATAATAAGAAGAGAAAATACAATCTACAAATAACTCCATGTAAGCACTTATGAGAAAAAAAAACAAGCTCCAAACTTCCAAGGTCAAATATTTGAAATCAATGAAGGAAACAAACCAGAGCACATCAGTTTATTACCACTTCCATATATTACAAGCACACATATTTTAAAGATCATTCATATTACATCTAATAGAAGATTATGAAAACGTGTTAAAAGTTAAATCTTTAGGCTAAGAATTCTAATATAGCCACAAGAATAGATAAGATAAAGGAATAATAGGAACAATAGTTATAATACTAGGATATAAACTAAACATCCTTCAAAATTCTAAAGAAAATGAAATCACATGTCAGAAAATTAAATGGAAAAATCATGAACGATTGCCCTAGCTAATAAAGAGATGAACAAAGGAGGCTTAGATCCGTTGGAAATTAAAGGGCAAAGAGGGGCAGACAAAGCTGTGATTGAAAAAAAAAAGAAAACTAACCTTTGAGGAACCCTAATCTTAGTCTGGTTGCAGAAAAAAGAAAGAGAGAAACGTTGAAGGTTGAGTTGAATGGTAGCAAGACAACGTGTTGAGTCTACTGAATCAATCTCTGTTAGGGGACGTAGGGTTGCGACCACCACCTTAAGGGTGATTTAGGTAAAGGCTTGAAGACGTGAAGGTGAACGAAGAGAAATAGGGCCGAGAGAAATTGAGAGACCAACAATGAAGAATTTTGACTTTTATCCTTTTATAATTTTGAAAAAACTTTCAAATATTATAAATTTACTTAATATTTATTAGTAATTATTTAATGTACTAAATTATCAATATTTACCTAAATAAATAAAAAATATATATTATATATTAAAATCCGGCTTGATAGGCTCGAGAAGCCCTCAAGCCAGCATTATCTGGGCTCGAGCTTGACTTTAATAATAAACAAGCCAGCTTGAGCTCGGTTAGAGCTTGGTCAACTCCAAACTCAAGTCGAGCTTTGACCGAGTTGCTCGCGAGCGGCTTGCGAGCAGCTTGACTCATACCCAGTGATCGACTTTATACTCCACTTTGTTACAGATGATGTTTGCCAATACCAAAGTCACAACTTCATATGTAGAGAATCATTGTGACTTCAAGTCCATGGACTATTCATATCAATAGTCACATGAGAATATTTGTGACACATATAACAATTCATGAAACATTCTTATAGCAGGTCAATTCAGTACATATTCTCTAATATATATCCATGTGTCAACTTGATATTTTATATCCATTACTTATGAGATTAAGTCATCAATTGACTTACATGCTAGTCTTAACGCATTAATATTACCCTTGTATATTAATGCTTGACTAAGAATAGTTAAGAGTAATGTTCTATATATATCTACAGTCTCCCACTTTCAATTCAATTAATTAATATGCTGTAAACTAGAACCTACTATCCTTGAACATTATTATACTTATTTGTCCAGTACATATATGAAGTCAAAGGCGGATGCACACTAGGACCTGGGGGGCCACAACCCCCCCGACTCGTCTTCGTCCATATCCGTCTATGTCTTCCTTCGTTCATGCCTGTCTATGTCCGTGGCTGAGCATGCTTGTCTCTATGCATTGGCTACTACATTAATGGTTAGTAGTTATCTGTGATTTACTTCCTCTATGTTGACCTAGGGACGGGTTGGCGAAAGTGCTAGGTGAGCGAATTACCTTTTTTATCACATAATTTATTTTTTTACATAACTTTTTACTTATCATGTGATATTTATTCAATTACATATATTTACTGACATTATATTGCACATTAAGAACGGTATAAAAGTTATATTATATTATATTAATGATTATTGTCATAAATTATTTTTAGCACATGAGGTTAGAAAATAATTAAAAGATATTATAGAAGAACTTAGAATAGTTTTCTTAAAAGAGAATACGAATCCTTATGAGAATTTTAAGAGGGTAAACTATGAGAATAATTTCATTGAAATAATTTGCCTAAAATCAAATGATACAAGAAAGAGTTTTGGTTCAATACTTATAAAAAATATGAAACTTCTTAAGTAAATTAATGAAAAACGAGCATCACATTTATTTCATAGAACTTTAGTTCCAAAGAAAATTCTTTATGTTAGACGAGCAATCAAAATAAGTTTATATAAATTCATAGCATTTACTTCGCGTATAAAGAAGACTTTTGAAGGTTTTCAAGTGTTCATAGATTTTGACCAAATTGAGATGATTTTTTTTCATTAGGTGGATTGTGGGTCGTTCACGGGTCGGGCGTTCAAGGGTCGTTTACTCTATTTTTACGTGAGTTATACTCCTTTGACACTTGGTCGTGTCTATCGAGTTCTACTCCTTTGGCGGCTAAAACCTCTCCAAGACCCCAACTCTGTCATCGGCTCCGTCCACTTGCTTGTAGGCACCTTCTGCCTCCTCTCCCCTCGTCTTAACCATGCGGCATTTAAATACAATGTATAATAATTATTTCCGTCACTTAGGATGCGGCCCCCCCAAATCTAAAATCCTAGATTCGGCCCGATAAAAAGTAAATATAATAATTATTACCTTTTATTAATGAAATATGAATCAATATGTCCTAAGCCAATAACTCTTGAATGACTCTCACAACTTATACTAACATAATACTATTACCATATTAAAATCATTATCCTATTATTCTCCTCTACTAACTCAATTACCAATCAACCTATTAACACACTAATCTCATGAACAGTGTAACAATGATGTTATTGTTGTTACAATACTTTTGAAGTGCTTGATCAAGTTAAAACAATCTTGTTCAATTTTAAATAATTTTATTAAGTTGATAAATAGTATTTTGATATAAAAATATGATATGATAATTTTGATTAGGTTGAGCTAATTATTTTAATACGTTATAGTAATCATGATAATAATTCTAGCTGGCAGATACATTGGTGAGCGGTCATTTTGATTTATTTATTTATTTTTACAAGTTTAAATTATGGGCCATGACATTTCCTGTCATTTTCTTTCAAAGAATAAAAACGGCAAATACATATGTGTACGTTCGCATTCATAATTGGTAGGAAGTATAAGTAGAAAGGCCCCCTTCAAAATCTAGCAAAGTATCCAAAGCATGATCTGTGTATACTTTCAAAGTAGCAAGGACCACTATCAATTACTATAAATTAAGCTAACTACTTGAAGGAATCAGATTTCTGTGCTTAGTGAGATGGTAAATATTTGAATGATATATACATATAATGAGAGTTTGAATTTCACACAGAACATATAAATGTCTGTGGTGCTTGAAGTATCACTATGGAAAAAATTAAATCTACTAGTAAAATAAAATGACCAGTGATCCAATAATTTTGACCGGTAATATAGATTATCAGTCAAAATTATTTCGTTGAGGCTTAATCGATCATTATATTGCCCGATATTTTTTTTAAATAATTATCGGCCAAACAAATAACTAATAATTTTTTTAAAAAATAATAGTCAAATATATATTTGGCCAATATTTTTATCCAAATAAATGGTTGATAATTTTTTTAAAAAATATCAACAAAATATATACTTGGCTGATAAGAACAATTATAGATTTGTTCGGTAATTTGTTTAAAAAATACTTGTAAGATACCAGAAAATTTAATAATAAATATTAATGGACGAAAAATCTTATTGGATTTTTCGGAAATTTTTAGAAATTTTTCGGGATTTAAACGGAGTCTGTATGACTCGTTTTGAGGGGATGAATCGGTGGGGTTAAGCGGAGCCTGTTTGGAATACCCATTTAAGTTGGGAGTTAATTAAGAAGTTAACTTAAGATTTAATTAAGTTAACCTAGGTATTTAATTAAAAACTTAAGCCCTAAATTTTTATTTCCTCTCCCGATTCCCATTTCTCGCGCGATCTCCACCTTCCTCGATTCATCTCCACTGCCGACGCCGGGCTCACAATCGCCGGCGCCATTTGGGCCACCGCCGGCCGAGCCTCCCTCTTCCCTCTCCCTCCCGAGGCATGGAGTCTTTCTTCCTCTCCCTCTCTGTAACTTTTCCGATTTCCCCTTTTTCTCTCGCGAGCAGTCGACCTAATGCCAACGGGAAGCGATTTTTCTCCGGTGATCTCGTCCTCGCCGCATCGCTTGAGGAAGCGGTGTCGGATCTCGACGGCTCCGACCATCTCCGATAGAGTGATCGCCACTTCGATGGGTTCTTGCTCAAGATCGGCGGAGGCATTGCGACTAAGGCTTCACGGGATGTTTGCTTCACGCCGATCGCCGGACATCCGTGAGCAGCCAATGCTAGGGCGAGCGTCATCTGAGGCAACCTCCATCCGATTGCTGACATTGGATGTCGCTTACCTATTAGTGGTCGTAGACATTGTGTACTCACAGGGAGCAGAGCCGAGCACCTACTCGCACCATTTTGGTTGAACCCTAGTTGTTGATCCGGCGCCGTCGATCACTGACACTGCCTTGTCGTAGCTTATGGTTGTCATGCTTCCGTCCACAGGAAGGTAGGTTATGTCATTGATTCTTGTCTTCTGTTCATCCAGCCGATCTTTGCTTTGAGCAGTGCTTGTATTTTCGATCCTTTCCTTGTAGAGGGATTCCATTCCTGATCCTTGGGGTTGTACTAGTCTTCTTGCTTGGATCCGACATGAAGCATCTGCTTTGAATCTCCCAGACAACATAGCTCGACTACACATCACTGTTCTTGCTGGAAAATAGGGATCGAATTGGAGGTAAGCTGTGATGAGAATTAAATTGATACACTATTGGTTCTTTCTTGCATTAGAGTTGTTGGTTAAAAGGTTGGTTGGATTGTTTGGTTAGTAGGTGATGGGAGTGGGAGGGGGCAGCAATAGCTCTAGAGATGGCGGGGAAACACTATCAACTATATTCGATTTTAGGTGAGTTTTTGAAGATTGATTTAATTCCCACATTGGTTTGGATTAGTAGATGGATTGTAGATTGTGTTTGGAATGATTGAAGGATTTTTAAGGAGGTTTGAGTAGTGTTTGATAAGTGAGTTTTGTAGTTGACTTATAATGGTTATTGGGTGAACGATTTATGTAAATGGATACATGATGGTTATTGGTATGTGTTGGATGGATTGAGGTTTGTATTGGATTGGAATTTGTGGATATGGTGATTAGTTAATATAGATTGTTATGTGATCATTCTTAGGATCATTGGATTGATTGTTGGTTGGATTATTAGATGGGGTGGTTTGGTTGGTTGTTGATGAGGATGTTGGGTTGTTGTGGACTTATGATAGGGATTTGATTTTATGATAGGTTATTGTGGGTTGATATCATTATGTGAGTTGGATTTAAGATGTATGGATTAGTGAGTTTTGGATGAATTAATAGATTATGGATTAAGAAATTAAGTAATCTATTTCGATTAGGGTTTTCCCTAATTAGATTGAAGAGCTTATTTAGCTATTTGCTACCTATGTAATTAGCTAAATATATATCATGTGATCGCAGGACTTGGTTTCGAGGCGAGCGTCTCGACGTGGGATTTATCTTATCACGATCGATAGATTAAAGGCGGGTATTTCTTCCTTGGCCTCTACTTAGTTTTTCTTGATCTTAGTGCATGGCTATTATGTGATGGTTTAGGCTGTTTTATCTTATATCATGATCGGTTGCTGTTTTTCCTGCATGATACTTATGCTTGACCCTTGTGATGATCTATTTAATTCATATACAGTCTCCACTCTTGATATCTACTCTGTTGTGATTACACGTGTAGAGTATGCCTTGTAGGGATTGTAGGGTTGTTGGTAGTATTACCATGTTGATTGGGGGTATGATGTGGACTGTACATAGATGGGTATGTGTTATAGGAGTTATCCTGTTGACCGTACATTTACATGTGGTGTGTACATACGTATTTGTCATGTACTTTTGGAGGAGTTGTGTTGATTGTATGTTTAGAGTATATACACATGTCTGTTGTATTGTTATTAGAGGATACATGTTGATTGTACTTATCTTTTGTGTACATGTGTCTGGTGGGATTATTGGAGATTTTTGGTTGATTGTACATGTGTAGTGTGTACATATGTTTGGTGGGATACGTGAAGGTATCATGACGATTATACTCTTGTTGGAGGTATTTATGAGGTTTGAGGTTGTTGCATGGATGATGATTATATATATATATATATATATATATATATATCATGTTCATCATTCATTGCATCTGATGACCATTGTCTCCCTTGTGGTGAGAGAGTCATCAGTTGGTTTGGTTTAGCGCCGCACACTCGGCCACTCATGGGTAGTGGTAGTTAGAGTAGTTGCCGCTCGTCCTGTCGTGCCACCCGGTCACGAGGTTTAGTGAGATCCGGCGTTGTGAGCAGTCAGGGACCCTGATGCTATGTAGTTGATAGCTACTAGCGGACTGTCCGCCTCGACCACTATATAGTGGGCTGGAGGGTAGTACAGTCGTCACAGACCCAAGCCTCTCGGCTGTTCGGAGAGGTGGCGGGGGTGACCATGGAGCATGCATGCACTTCTGCATATGATGCACGGTGCATCTAGGGGTTATATTTGCATACATGTCTAGTAGATACTAGTCGCATGTGATTGTCGTTGTTGCACTTGATTGAGATATGATTGTTGCATTTGGTTGCCATGCTGCATACATGTCATTTATTTTACATGTATATGCAGTCGTATCTATATTGCACAGGTGTCACGGGTATATCTGTTGCAGATCCGAGGAGTTTATTGATCATTGTACCATGTGTCGATTCCAGATTGGATATGTATCTGTCATTATGTTAGTTGTGGTTTGTACAGTTTATATGTCAGGTTATTATGTCAGATATGTTTAGGTGCATTGATTATGATAGTATGATCATGTTCTTTATTCCCTACTGAGACTGTATACTTGTGATCTCCATGTTTGTTTATGGACCATGCACTATCTTGTCTATTACCCGCTGAGTTACCTATACTCACCACCGCATGTATACATTTATGTTTTCAGGTAGATGGTTGGAGTGTCGCTCGGAGTATCCTGTCTGCCGGGTCCTACGTCACATCCGAAGACTGTGTTCGTTTTCTATTGTATATTCTTTTCTTATTTGTGGCATTGTATTTGTGTTTAGCCATGTGACTATCTTATTCTTTTGGTGTTGTATTTGTGTTTAAGCCGTGCCGGCATGCATTGTATCTATTTGTCTTGTGTGGGATTTCCGTTTTCGTTTTTCCGCTGTGTTGGTTTTTGGTACAGCCGTGTGGGCTGTTTTATATATAACTGCGTGGTTGTGATTGTTTCATTCCAGCCGTGTGGGCTGTTATTATAACTGCGTGGTTGTATATATAAATATTCCAGCTGCATGTGGCTGATGTATTTTGCTTGTAGTGATGTTTCATATTGTCACTGGTACAGGGGAGACTCTGCCGGATTTTTGTCTGGCAGGGACTCCTTTGGGGCGATGACAATTTAGTGGTATCAGAGCAGGTTTACGATACTTGCTATGCGTTTTGGATTTTCGAGATTTATCTGATACCAATTTAGTGGTATCAGAGCGGGTACGATGCCTGTTTTGTTTTTGTTTTGGATTTTCGAGATTTATCTGATACCAATTTTTGGTATCAGAGCAGGTACGATGCCTGTTATTCGTGTTTTGGATTTCGTGACTCGATTTTCTTGATGTGACTTTTCGGGCTTTGAGACCAGGCAGCAGCAGGACATCTCTCGGGCTATAGGAGGTGTGTTTGCATATTGTTATCTTGCATTTATGTTGGTGTATGTATTGTTGCTCATGATAGTTAGTTACGACATGTGTTAGTATTCTCTGGTTAGTACATGCCTATTTGTTTGTAGCATGCATTACATGTGTTGGGTCAATCACTGATCACGGTTGACCTAATGGAGATCAAGGATTACCGTCTCAAGGGATTTGTTATATCATACTATCATTTGTGTTAGTTACTGCTACTACTAGTTGGTTGAGATTTAGAGTCACATATCAGTGTCTATTATTATTAGCTGGGTAGTGGATGATATCTGTATACATATGTTGACTCAGTTTGTATTACTCTGGTTGGTTAGATCGATTTAGGATTGATTTACCTGATCGACTTGTGCTGTGGTGGTTTGACTTACCTTAGTTGGTTTTGTATGCCTGTTAGTTCGATCAGTAGAGTACTTATTTGGATTCTTTCAGTTCTGTCTGTAGAGGATTGATTTATCCAGGTTGACTTTGGTGGTTGGGTATCGATTTACCTTAGTTAGTTTCATCAGTGGATGATTGATTTACTCTTGTTGGATCAGATAGTGTTGATCGATTTATTTTGTTGGTCCGACCAATAGGGGACTGACTTACTCTATTTCTAGAGATTCTGATCTTTGGGGTTACTTGTGCTTGGTTAGATATTTGGGAGATACATTTGAGTACATGACTTGTACCACCGTGGAAAGATTGAGTTGGCCGTATACCATTGTCGGCTTGGTCAGCCCGTAGAGGATTGTCGTATCCTATTTCATGGGGACTTTGACCATGGACTGTATGTACCTGATAGGATGACTTAGAAGGTACATTCGGATAGGATACCTCCACTGATGTGGGAAAAGTGTAAGGCTACATGCTTAACACTTATGAGATACAATCGTTACTAGTTTGTATGAGATGGAGAGTACATTTGGATATACGATTTGTACTGATGTAAGAGAGTTGAAGTTAGCTGCTTAACCTTTACGTGACCCGGTACCATGTGAAGGAAGAAGCAGAGAATGTTTTTGGAGATCCGGTCATCACTTAGTGATTTATTTGAGGTGTTTTGGAGAGAGAGTAGTTCTCTACCTCTTTCGGCGATGACTAGTAGACTCGCCTATCGTTGTTCCATGGGAGATCCTGACTCATGGAACTATTGGATATGATTAGATATCCATGATGTACTTAGGGATATATACCCCGCAATGGTGCGGAGGAAGTGGTGTTAGTTGAGTAATGCCTAGGAGGTTCGACCGTAATTAGGTATAATTTCAGATGATGATCTTTGAGGTGTAGAGCGTTGATTGATAGATATTCTGATCAGTTATTTAGTTGTAGCGTTCCTCTATCTTTGTGTTCGTTGCTCGATACTAGAAGTTGCTGAACCTAAGGGTGGAGCAATCACAGTATGATGGGGTACAAGACAATGGTTAGACGACTCAGCTAACATTGTCTCTATCAGGTGGCTTAAGACCTTGATCACGTGATCATTTTACCAGATATTGTAGTCTATATCGCAGATTAGAGGGTTTGACCTTTTATCGATATTTGTCGAGGGACATATAGGGGATGATTATGAGAGTTGCGTAGATACTTTCTTGATGGGTAGATTCTTAGTCAGGAGATTGTGTGACCCTTTGACTTTGGATTGATATCCTTTTTCTGTGGATATTTGGTTATCGGAAAGGATGAGATGATGAGATTTGTAGACCTTTTTGGATACGTTTAGTTTGTTGGTAGTAGGGGTTGAAGGTTAGGTATTTTCCTTTGACTCCATCTTTATTTAGGAGACTATCTGGTACGATGGAGTGATATTGAGGATGATTTGTGATTGGTGGACATGGTGAGATCAGGTGTGATGATAGGTTATCTTTCGATGATCTATTGGTGGATATTTGGTTTGATGGTCTATTGTTTAGTATTTGATGTTGATAGATGTGAGGAGTAGCACTTGTGGGATATATATGGATTTGTTGATTTGTAGTGCGTGATCAGATCACAGGTTTGTCGAGGATCTTACGGTTGGATCTGCTTGTTGTACGGATATTATGAGGATATGGTTTTATCATTTAGGCATACAGTGCTCTAGATGTTTTGATGGACTCGATGTATTTGGTATATCTAGGATGTTTGGATCAGTTTTCATTGTCTTCATTGACGATGTTGTAATCTATTCCCGATCCGAGGTGGATCACGTACACTAGCTTCGCATAGTTTTAGAGATGTTTCGATGGGAACATATATATGTGAAGTTAGTAGTACGTATTGTGATTGTCTTTTACGAGTTTTTGGGACACGTTGTGTTTAGTAGAGGATATCGGTGGATCTATGGGAATTAGAAGTGGTTATCAGTTGGGAGTAGTCGTAGTCTATATTGGAGACTCGCAGCTTCCTTGGTCTAGCTGGATATTACTGGAGATTTGATTGAGGGTTTTCTCCAGCATTTACGCAGTTGACCGGAGTGTCTAGGAAGAGTATGGAATTTTCCTGGATAGATGTTTGTGAGATCAGTTTAGATAACTGCACTGTCTTAGTTGTACTTTCTAGTGTAGACGGATTAATACTCTACACAGATGTATCGTATCTGGGAGTCGGTGCAGTTCCGATGTAGCATGAGCGGAGTAGTCTCATGATAGTAGTGAGAATTCTCATGTAATGAAAATGAGATTCTTTATTTTCGTGGGAGATCATGTGTGTTCCCGAGTCACTTCTTATCCGGGAGGAGTTACTGCAGGAAACACCTTGACCTGGATTTGCGATATATTCGGGTGACATCTGATATGTGGAGACATTAGAGCACTCTTGTTGGGGGAACGATATGAAGAAAGACATCGCGGATTTTGTAGCTTGATGTCTATTATGTCAGCAAGTGGAGGCTAAGCATCAGGGATTAGTAGGATTGCCTCCGTTGATTTGGATATTAGAACGGTGCTGGGAGCATGTTTTGATGGACTGTGTTGTGGGATTGCCTAGGACATGGAGAGGATATGATGCGTTGGGTATCATTGATTGGTTGACGACTGACATATTTGAGCGTTGTATCAGATGGAGATCCGCAATTTCACATCATGGTTTTTGACTAGGGTTGCAGCAGACTTTGGGTTAGGTGCATCGCTTTAGTATAGATTTTACCCTCAGACTGATGGATAGTTTGACCGCCCTATACAAATGTTGGAGGATCTGAGGATAGTGGATTATGGATTTTAGGGGTAGTTGGATCATCACGGTTGGTGATTTGTTGATGATACTTAGATGGAGTGGTATATGAGTATATTGCCTGGTGATTACCCTTAGATGAGGATCCCTGAGTTGACCAGTAAATTTGGGGACCAAATTTTTATTAGTGGGAGAGAATGTAAGATACAAGAAAATTTAATAATAAATATTAATGGACGAAAAATCTTATTGGATTTTTCGGAAATTTTTAGAAATTTTTCGGGATTTAAACGGAGTCTGTATGACTCGTTTTGAGGTGATGAATCGGTGGGGTTAAGCGGAGCCTGTTTGGAATACCCATTTAAGTTGGGAGTTAATTAAGAAGTTAACTTAAGATTTAATTAAGTTAACCTAGGTATTTAATTAAAAACTTAAGCCCTAAATTTTTATTTCCTCTCCCGATTCCCATTTCTCGCGCGATCTCCACCTTCCTCGATTCATCTCCACTGCCGACGCCGGGCTCACGATCGCCGGCGCCATTTGGGCCACCGCCGGCCGAGCCTCCCTCTTCCCTCTCCCTCCCGAGGCATGGAGTCTTTCTTCCTCTCTCTCTCTGTAACTTTTCCGATTTCCCCTTTTTCTCTCGCGAGCAGTCGACCTAATGCCAACGGGAAGCGATTTTTCTCCGGTGATCTCGTCCTCGCCGCATCGCTTGAGGAAGCGGTGTCGGATCTCGACGGCTCCGACCATCTCCGATAGAGTGATCGCCACTTCGATGGGTTCTTGCTCAAGATCGGCGGAGGCATTGCGACTAAGGCTTCACGGGATGTTTGCTTCACGCCGATCGCCGGACATCCGTGAGCAGCCAATGCTAGGGCGAGCGTCATCTGAGGCAACCTCCATCCGATTGCTGACATTGGATGTCGCTTACCTATTAGTGGTCGTAGACATTGTGTACTCACAGGGAGCAGAGCCGAGCACCTACTCGCACCATTTTGGTTGAACCCTAGTTGTTGATCCGGCGCCGTCGATCACTGACACTGCCTTGTCGTAGCTTATGGTTGTCATGCTTCCGTCCACAGGAAGGTAGGTTATGTCATTGATTCTTGTCTTCTGTTCATCCAGCCGATCTTTGCTTTGAGCAGTGCTTGTATTTTCGATCCTTTCCTTGTAGAGGGATTCCATTCCTGATCCTTGGGGTTGTACTAGTCTTCTTGCTTGGATCCGACATGAAGCATCTGCTTTGAATCTCCCAGACAACATAGCTCGACTACACATCACTGTTCTTGCTGGAAAATAGGGATCGAATTGGAGGTAAGCTGTGATGAGAATTAAATTGATACACTATTGGTTCTTTCTTGCATTAGAGTTGTTGGTTAAAAGGTTGGTTGGATTGTTTGGTTAGTAGGTGATGGGAGTGGGAGGGGGCAGCAATAGCTCTAGAGATGGCGGGGAAACACTATCAACTATATTCGATTTTAGGTGAGTTTTTGAAGATTGATTTAATTCCCACATTGGTTTGGATTAGTAGATGGATTGTAGATTGTGTTTGGAATGATTGAAGGATTTTTAAGGAGGTTTGAGTAGTGTTTGATAAGTGAGTTTTGTAGTTGACTTATAATGGTTATTGGGTGAACGATTTATGTAAATGGATACATGATGGTTATTGGTATGTGTTGGATGGATTGAGGTTTGTATTGGATTGGAATTTGTGGATATGGTGATTAGTTAATATAGATTGTTATGTGATCATTCTTAGGATCATTGGATTGATTGTTGGTTGGATTATTAGATGGGGTGGTTTGGTTGGTTGTTGATGAGGATGTTGGGTTGTTGTGGACTTATGATAGGGATTTGATTTTATGATAGGTTATTGTGGGTTGATATCATTATGTGAGTTGGATTTAAGATGTATGGATTAGTGAGTTTTGGATGAATTAATAGATTATGGATTAAGAAATTAAGTAATCTATTTCGATTAGGGTTTTCCCTAATTAGATTGAAGAGCTTATTTAGCTATTTGCTACCTATGTAATTAGCTAAATATATATCATGTGATCGCAGGACTTGGTTTCGAGGCGAGCGTCTCGACGTGGGATTTATCTTATCACGATCGATAGATTAAAGGCGGGTATTTCTTCCTTGGCCTCTACTTAGTTTTTCTTGATCTTAGTGCATGGCTATTATGTGATGGTTTAGGCTGTTTTATCTTATATCATGATCGGTTGCTGTTTTTCCTGCATGATACTTATGCTTGACCCTTGTGATGATCTATTTAATTCATATACAGTCTCCACTCTTGATATCTACTCTGTTGTGATTACACGTGTAGAGTATGCCTTGTAGGGATTGTAGGGTTGTTGGTAGTATTACCATGCTGATTGGGGGTATGATGTGGACTGTACATAGATGGGTATGTGTTATAGGAGTTATCCTGTTGACCGTACATTTACATGTGGTGTGTACATACGTATTTGTCATGTACTTTTGGAGGAGTTGTGTTGATTGTATGTTTAGAGTATATACACATGTCTGTTGTATTGTTATTGAAGGATACATGTTGATTGTACTTATCTTTTGTGTACATGTGTCTGGTGGGATTACTGGAGATTTTTGGTTGATTGTACATGTGTAGTGTGTACATATGTTTGGTGGGATACGTGGAGGTATCATGACGATTATACTCTTGTTGGAGGTATTTATGAGGTTTGAGGTTGTTGCATGGATGATGATTATATATATATATATATCATGTTCATCATTCATTGCATCTGATGACCATTGTCTCCCTTGTGGTGAGAGAGTCATCAGTTGGTTTGGTTTAGCGCCGCACACTCGGCCACTCATGGGTAGTGGTAGTTAGAGTAGTTGCCGCTCGTCCTGTCGTGCCACCCGGTCACGAGGTTTAGTGAGATCCGGCGTTGTGAGCAGTCAGGGACCCTGATGCTATGTAGTTGATAGCTACTAGCGGACTGTCCGCCTCGACCACTATATAGTGGGCTGGAGGGTAGTACAGTCGTCACAGACCCAAGCCTCTCGGCCATACAGGGGTCGTGGTGTTCGGAGAGGTGGCGGGGGTGACCATGGAGCATGCATGCACTTCTGCATATGATGCACGGTGCATCTGGGGGTTATATTTGCATACATGCCTAGTAGATACTAGTCGCATGTGATTGTCGTTGTTGCACTTGATTGAGATATGATTGTTGCATTTGGTTGCCATGTTGCATACATGTCATTTATTTTACATGTATATGCAGTCGTATCTATATTGCACAGGTGTCACGGGTATATCTGTTGCAGATCCGGGGAGTTTATTGATCATTGTACCATGTGTCGATTCCAGATTGGGTATGTATCTGTCATTATGTTAGTTGTGGTTTATACAGTTTATATGTCAGGTTATTATGTCAGATATGTTTAGGTGCATTGATTATGATAGTATGATCATGTTCTTTATTCCCTACTGAGACTGTATACTTGTGATCTCCATGTTTTATTTGTAGACCGTGCACTGTCTTTTCTATTACCCGCTGAGTTACCTATACTCACCACCGCATGTATACATTTATGTTTTCAGGTAGATGGTTGGAGTGTCGCTCGGAGTATCCTGTCTGCCGGGTCCTACGTCACATCCGAAGACTGTGTTCGTTTTCTATTGTATATTCTTTTCTTATTTGTGGCATTGTATTTGTGTTTAGCCATGTGGCTATCTTATTCTTTTGGTGTTGTATTTGTGTTTAAGCCGTGCCGGCATGCATTGTATCTATTTGTCTTGTGTGGGCTTTCCGTTTTCGTTTTTCCGCTGTGTTGGTTTTTGGTACAGCCGTGTGGGCTGTTTTATTATAACTGCGTGGTTGTGTATATAAATATTCCAGCCGCATGTGGCTGATGTATTTTGCTTGTAGTGATGTTTCATATTGTCACTGGTACAGGGGAGACTCTACCGGATTTTTGTCTGGCAGGGACTCCTTTGGGGCGTGACAATACTACTGGCAAATATATATTTGATTTATATTTTTTTAATAAATATAAATATAAATTTGATCGATAATTAATTGAGCTACGGTCAAAATAGATTAGGCTGTTAAATTTGAAAAAAAATATTGAAATACTTGTATCAATTTATAAGGCATTTCTATAAAATAATAATCCATAAATTAAAAAAATATATATATTTAAGTACATAAAAAATAAATAAGATTTATATCAAGTAATATAAACTTAAAATGTTTAAATGAAACATTGTGCAAATAAATAATCACCCAACAATAGCATCATCATATGTAAAGGAATCGTTCCCTTAGATGAATCTAATGGCTAGCACATGAAATGTTATCACAATGAAGTATAAGGTTTAAATTTTAATAAAATCAAGATAAATGTTTTTTTTATGTGCTAGTCACTATTTTAAAAACTACTAGCCGCTATATTAATTTTGGGACGGATTGACGAAGATGCTAAGAGCGAACATATTCGCTTACCACAATGATTAAAGGAATCAAATTATCAAA